>NC_092749.1:15975702-16580702 GCF_047496795.1 Chiloscyllium punctatum
CACCACATGAACTGAGAAGGATGGAGGATGGGAGATTAAAAGGTAGACAAGTAACCAGGTAAAGAAGGGTAGCTGCTAGTCTTCAATCAATTTGACTTACTCCACTTAAGATCAAGAATTAGCTGAAGACACTGGATTCTGCAAAGGACAAGAATCCTGCCAACATTATAGAAATGACACTGAAGACTTGTACTCCAGTACTAGTTTCACCCCGTTCAGCTGTTCCAGCACAGCTACAATATTGGCATCTGGTCAATGACATGGTAAATTGCTCAGGTATTCCTTGTCTACAAAAAAGTAGGACAAATCCAACCTGGCCAATTGCTACTCCATCAATCTTCTTGATCATAAGCAAAGTGATAGGAGAGGTGTCGACAGTGCTATAAACCAGATTTTGCTCACCAGTGACCTGCTCACTGACACTGAGTTTGAGTTCTGTCAGGGCTACTCAGTTCTTGACCTCACTATAGCCTTGATCCAAACATAGATCTGACCTCAAAAGGCAAGGTCAGAGTTACTACCCTCAAAATCAAGGCAGCATTTGACTGAGTGTGACATCAAGTCGTCCAAAAAAATTCAAGTCATTGCAAATCAAGGAGTAAATTCTCTGCTGCTTGGAGTCATAACTAGCACAAAGAAAGATGGTTATAGATGTTGGATGTCAGTCATCTCAGCTTCAAGACACATCTGCAGGTGTTCCTCAGGGTAGCATCTGAAGCCCTAATCATCCTCAGCTGCTTCATCAGCAATCTTTCCTCTGTCATAAGTTCAGAAGTTGGGGATGTTTATGAATGTTCAATGTTGCACAATGTTCAGCACTTTACAGATTTGAAATGGTCCATATGCAAGTTTTTAACTTGTACCCTGTACCCCATGGTCGATTGAAATATTGTATCACATGCCTTCTAAAGTCCACGTACATCACATCAACAGCACTGCCCTGAACAACCCTCTATTATCTTTTAAAACACACCAGTAAATTAGTTTAACTAACTGATTTATAGTTGCTTGGCTTATACTTACAACTTTTTCTGAACAAAAAGTATAACGTTTACAATGCTCTAGTTCACTGGAACCCCTCTGACTAAAGATGACTGAAAATTATGGCGACTGCCTTTATAATTTCCACGCTCACTTTTCTCAGTTTGCTTGAATGGATCTCATCTGTTTCACAATCTTGTCATTTTACCTAGAGATAGCTTCCTCGTTATCAATATTAAACCCTCCTAGCAACTGGATTTACTCCTCTTTCAACACGGTCTGGGTGCCATTTTCCTCCTTAGTAAAGAATGGTGCAATGTATTTGTTTAATACTGTAGCCTTGCCCTTCTGAATTCCATGTGTGATCCACTTTTGGGTCTCTAATTAGCCCCACTCCTCCCTTTACCACTATAAAATTTCCTTTTTTTAATTCAGACTGGTTCTCAACTGTATTTTCAAACTGACATCTATACATAAGTACATTTCTTAAAAATCACAATTATTACCGCTTTTGATAAAGGTAGAGCAGTGGATGTGGTTTATATGGATCTTAGCAAGGTGTTTGATAAGATTCCCCATGATAGGCTCAATCAGAAATTAAGGAGGCATGGAATACAGGGCAATTTGGCTATCTGGATACAGAATTGGCTGGCCCATAGAAGACAGAGTGTGGTAGTAGATGGAATGTATTCAGCATGGAGCTCACTGACAAATGGTTTACCACAGGGATCTGTTCTGAGATCTCTGCTTTTAGTGATTTTTAACCAAATGGCTTGGAAGAGGAAGTAGAATGGCGGGTTGGTAAGTTTGCCAATGACATGAAGGTTGGTGGAGTGTGGACAGTGTGGAGGGTTGTTGTAGGTTGCAACGGGATATTGACAGGACGCAGAGCTGGGCTGAGAAGTGGCAGATAGAGTTCAACCTGGAGAAGTATGAAGGTCGCATGCGAATGCAATTAGGGTAGTTCTCTGTAACTCATACTTTACCAGATTCCAAGGAGCGATGAGCTTTTCTGTGTGTTTGGTTTAAGTTAGCGGAGAGATTTACCCTGCATCACAATACCATTCTTACCCCTTTGATGTTGATGTCCTTCAATTAAATTACTCTACGACTATCTCAGTTTATATTTGGATAAAAAAAGGTCCCCCGAGGAGCTACTCTCAGAAATTACATTTATCTATGCTCAGAAATTACAGAGGTTCAATTATTGCCATTTACTTCCTCATTCTTTTAACTGTTGGGTTCCCTGCACAGCACTTAAGTGACTTTATGTTAAATCACATACAGTATCAGTTGTATGAAACCATAACAGAAATGATGACAAGCCAAAGGGCAGCACCGTGGCTCAGTGGTCAGCACTGCTGCCTCACAGCACCAGGGATCCGGGTTCGATTCCAGCCTTGGGCAACTATCTGTGCGGAGTTTGCATATTCTCCCTGTGTCTGCACGGGTTTCCTGCCACAATCTGAAGATGTGCAAGTTAGGTGACTTGGCCATGCTAAATTGCCCGTGGTGTTCAGGGATGTGTAGGTTAGGGGCAAATATAGGGTAGGGGTCTGGGTGGATTACTCTTCAGAGGGTCGGTGTGGACTTGTTGGGCCAAAGGGCCTGTTTCCACACTGTATGTATTGTATTCTAACTATTGCTTTATTACCTGGAGCTCACGTGGAATTTATTGTCACGTGTACCAAGGCACAGTGAAAAGCTTTGTCTTGTGAGTAATACAGGTTGTCCACATAGTTAGAGTCATAGAGATGTAGAGCATGGAAACAGGCCCTTCGATCCAACTTGTCCATGCCGAACAGACATCCCAACCCAATCGAGTCCCACCTGCCAGCACCTGGCCCATATCTCTCCAAACCCTTCCTATTCATATACCCATCCAGATGCCTTTTAAATGTTGTAATTGTACCAGCCTCCACCACTTCCTCTGGCAGCTCATTCCATACATGTACCACCCTCTGTGTGAAAAAGTTGCCCCATACGTCTCTTTTATATCTTTCCCCTCTCACCCTAAACCTATGCCCTCTCGTTCTGGACTCCCTGACCCCAGGGAAAAGACTTTGTCTATTTACTCTATTCATGCCCCTCATAATTTTGTAAACCTCTATAAGGTCACCCCCCCCAGCCTCTGACATTCCAGGGAAAACAAGTAATTGGCATAGATAAGTAAATAATAAATAAACAGCGGCAAAAACAAAAACACAAGTACAGGCGAATGAGAAGAGTTTGAAAGTCCATTCAACATTCTAACAATAGTAGGATTCGAAACCAGGTAGTGCTTGTGTTCAGGTTTCTGTACCTTCTCCTCGATGGTAGAAGTTGTAGAAAAACATTGCCAGGGTGGGTTGGATCTTTGAGAATGCTGGCAGCCTTTCCTTGACAGCGGGCCTGGTAGATGGATTCTATAGATGGGACGTTGGCCTTTGTGATTATCCGGGCCAAGTTCACCATTCTCTGTAACCGTCTCCGATCTTGAATGGTACAGTTACCACTCCTGGAGAAGGGGTTATGCCCGAAATGTCGATTCTCCTGCTCCTCGGATGCTGCCTGGCCTGCTGTGTTTTTCCAGCACCACATTTTTCAACTCTGGTCTCCAGCATCTGCAGTCCTCACTTTCTCCTGGTACAGTTACCATACCAGGTAGTGATACATCCAGACAGAATGCTCTTGATGGCACACTTATAAAAGTTGGCAGGGTATTTGCTGTCATGCCAAATTTCCTCAGCTGTCTGAGGGCTTTTGTAACCAGTGCATCCACATGAAGAGTCCAAGAAAGCTTGTTGTGGATGACCACACACAGGAGCTTGACACTCTCCACTCATTCCACCTCTCTGCTGTTAATGTGTAGGGGGGCATGAGTAGCATCCCGCTGAAAGTCAATAATAAAGTCATGGAGAGCTAGATTGTTCTCAGTGTACCATTATCCAAGTCTTCCACCTCCTGTCTATAGTCTGTTTTGTCGCTATCTGAGGTTCGACTGACTATGGTCGTGTCATCAGTGAATTTGTAAATGGCATTAATCTGGTATTTGGCAACGCAGTTATGGGTATACAGCGGGTACAGTAGGAGGCTGAGTACACACCCCTGGGGGGGGGGGCTCCAGTTTTGAGTATTAGTGAGGATGAAATATTGTACCCAATCTTCACTGATTGTGGCCTGTGGGTCAGGAAACTGAGGATATCGTTGCAGAGAGTGGGGCTTAGTCCAAGATCACTAAGTTTAGTAATCAGTCTCGAGGTGATAATAGTGTTGAAAGCTGAACTGTAGTCAATGAGTAGGATTCTTACGTAGCTGCTCTTGGTGTCAAGATGTTCTAGGGAAGAGTGAAGGGCAAGTGATATGGCATCTGACATGGATGGGTTAGTTCGATGGGCAAATTGGAGTGGGTCAAGAGTAGTGGGGAGGCTGAAGTTGATTAATGCCATGACCAGCCTTTCAAAGCACTTCATAACCACTGAAGTTAGAGCCACTGGATGGTAGTCATTGAGACTACCATCTTACTCACAGGGATGATGTTGGCCATCTTGAACAGGCAGGGACAGTGGCCTGCTGCAGGGAGAGGTTGAGGATGTCTGAGAAGACCTCTGCCAGTTGATCTGCACATGCTCCGAGTGCATGGCCTAGTACTCCATTTGGTCCTTGGAAAGTGAATGTGAGGCCAAATGGAGTTCCTATTTCTTATGATCTCATTGTCTCAAGTGCCTATCCAATTTCCTTTATAAAATATTCATCATCTGTGCTTCCATCATTCTTATTCCTATTCACTATATAATAAAGTCCTTATTACTATTCACTATATAATAAAATCCTTCTCCACACACACCCTGAATCTCTTGCTAAAATTTTAAAATCTGTGACTGTAGTCCTTGTACCCTTATCTAAAGGGTAACCTTTTCTTTGTCTCTCTTATCAGCTAAAAAGAAAGCCAGACTTTTCAATGGGTGATTGATTTTGCTTTTTAATATGTGGCACACAATATTGAACAGCTTGACATGACAATAGATTACAAAACTATCAGATTGTTTATACTGGATTGTAGCCTTCACATCATGGAAGGATTGGAATGGACTGAGAAAGTCTGGGGGTGAAGACGGGTGGCATCGAAGCCTCTCTAGGAATTAGAGAAGCCCTTTTCTGCTAACCAGCACATATGTATTTATAAGATACTTAAGAACTAACTAATAAGTAGCAGGAAATAGGCCATATTGTCATTATCTTCTGACTTAATTTCACATTCAGTTGTATCCCCATATCCCTTAATAACCTTTGTACGAGGTATTGGAAAGTCTAACAATTTTAGTGTTGAATATACTAAATGCTGAAAATCATATGAAAAGGATTTCCCTGCTTCTGACAATATGCTAGTAGCTTCCTTCAATGCATTGACCATGTCAAGTGTTGAACAAGCAACACAGAAACCATACTGATCTTAACACATGCAGCAAGAACTTGCAACGACTTAAGGATGAAATGTTAAATGCCTTACAGATAAATAAGCAGGAGGCTGGAAGAACACAGCAAGCCAGGCAGCATCAGGAAGTGGAGAAGTCAACATTTCGAGTGTAACCCTTCTACAGGACTGGTCGACATTTCAGGTTGTCTCTTATAGACATATTAAGGCAGACATCCCCCTGTAGTTGTTACAATCATTCCAAACAACCTTTTTTTTGTCCAAAGGATTAAGTTGGCGGTCATTTGTGTCTCCTGCTGAATATTCTTCCCTCCGATATTGTTCAAATACAATCTTGCTTCACTATTTAAACATTAATTTCACTTCATTCTGATAACAGGAAGGTAGTTGTCCTTTAAACCTCAGTTATAAAATGACTCAAAGCCAAACTCCTAAAAAATTCTGAAGCCAGGTTTTGGTTTCAATGCCACATCAGAAAATGGAGCCTTGTGGGAATAAAAAATTGATCCTTTATATTCCAAAGGCAAAATACTTCAGATGTTGGAAATTTGAAATATAAACAGATTTCATGTCAGTGATCTTTCATCAGAACTGGAAAAGGTTTGGAGATACAAAATTGGATAGGAAGCTTGAACAAATAAAAAGGCATGGAATGGTGGGAGGCAGGTGAAAGAAAAGAACAGAGAGGAAGATGTATGGTTGGAAGTCAAAACAAAAGGAGGTTAGACAACAAAGTAATGGTACAAGAATAAAAGGGCACAATCATTGGAGGAGAAATTTCAAGCAGCCTTGCTATTATTGCAACTGCTGATATAACCACGAGGTGGCAGAAAAATGTAGCATTAAAGATTCATCCAGATTTTTAAAAAAATCGCACAACACCAGGTTATAGTCTGACAGGTTTATTTGGAAGGACTGGTTTTCAGTGTGCTGTTCCTTCAACTACCTGAAGGATGAGCAGTGCTCCGAAAGCTAGTCATTCCAAATAAATGTGTTGGACTATAACCTGGTGTTGTGTGATTTTTAACTTCGTTCACCCCAGTCCAACATCTGAGATTCATCCAGGTCTCTGTCCAAGAAACTTTTGTTGCCTTCAAGATTTTGGCTACACAGTATGCAAGCAAGAACAATTCATACCAATTCTTCAATACAATGTCCAAATGTTCATAAAATTAAATATTTTAAGAATAATTTTAATTTGTATCAAATTTGGAAGACTTTAGATTACAATCTGATCTGCAGTGCCATGACAGCATGGAGTGTTACATTACCCTGAATTCCGGCTCATTCCTGATGAAGGGCTTATGCCCAAAGCATTGACTCTCCTGCTCCTCAGATGCTGCCTGACCAGCTGTGCTTTTCCAGCACCACACTCTCAACTCTGATCTCCAGCATCTGCAGTCCTCACTTTCCCCTTACTGAATCTGATGTCATTTCCACTGTCACAATATATTATTGCACAATAGTCTGGAAAATTTAAAATTCAGTTAACAGAAAACATTGTCTGACAATTATGCTAATCTGCCTGCTGTGAGGTTTAAGCCATTGCTCCAGCTTTATTCATAACCCATGCCAATTCGTATGGTTGCTTCCTGCTGTGTGCAAATTAGGTTAAATCAATGTCTTTATACACTCGAGGATAAACATAAGAAAGAGGCACTGAAATGTGCAACCCTTTTCAGACATTCCAGTCATTATGTACTTTTATTCCCAGTCAAGCCTCATGTTTCCATAATTCATTTTCAGTTCTTACTAAGTTCTCAACTTTGTTTTCTGCATTTTTTTTGTTTCTCATTCTACTGCCACCCATACCTCCACCTCATTTTGTTTCAGTTTTAAATTTTCTCTGATCCCTCAACTCTGTTGTTTTGTGATGGCTCAATGGGTGGCGCTGTCACCTCTAGTGCAGACAAATGTTGGTTCAAGTTCTGATTAAGATACTTGAGTGCAACAATTTGGACTGACAGCCCTATGCAGCATATTGTCAGAGGTACAGTCTTTTAAATCGTGGCCCTGCCTGCCTTCTCCTGCGTGAGGTGAAATATCGTAGGGCATAACTCGAAGAAAAACAAGACCTAATATGTTATAACGTTCTCGATCAGATGGGTACATGATAGCGTTCTAAAGCAGATTTAGAGTCCTGGACCACTTACAGTGGTTAAAAACCCATTCACCATATTTAACTTGCTTTAATTCCTTATAAAAACAAGCATACAAATTAATATTTCCACTCCAAAGAGTTGGCAAAAAGTCCGTACTGTCAATCAAACTGTGAACTGACAGGCACCCCAACTGTGATAATAAAAGATTGTGAAATCAGTCAAGCAGCACAAATTCTGTAAGATTAGCCTTCAGGTTTATGTCAACAACATGAGATAGTAAGCAATCAATTCTGTTTCAGTTCTTTTGGTCTTCTTTCCCCCTTATGATGCTAAAGTGACTCAGGATGTTTCAGACATTAAAGGCTTAATATATATGCATAGAGACAAAAAAACTGCAGATGCTGGAATCCAAGATAGACAAGCAGGAGGCTGGGAGAACACAGCAAGCCAGGCAGCATCAGGAGGTGGAGAAGTCAACGTTTTGGGTGTAAATCTTCTTCAGGACTAGGGGCGGCTGGCAGGGGGGCTGCAGATAAAGGGGGACGTGGTGGCGAGGTGGTGAAGTGGGGATAGGTGAAGACAAGTAGATGATATGACCTGGTTGGTCAATGGGAGGAATGAATCCAGTAGGTGGCTAGGAGGAGTGGAAGAAAAGGGGAAGGGCTGGGAAGGAAGGTTATTTGAAATTGGAGAACTCAATGTTGGGTTCTCCGGGCTGTGGCTGCCCAGGTGGAAGATGAGGTGTTATTCCTCCAATTTGCGTTATGGTTCATTGTGGAAATAGAGGATGCCTAAGATGGTCATGTCAGAGAGGGAGTGGGAAGGGGAATTAAAATGGGTGGTAACTGGGAGGTCCAGTCAGCCCCTGCAGGCCTGGCTGAATTCTCAACGAACCATTTCCTAAGTTTATGTTTGGTCTCCCCGATGTAGAGAGGACCACATTGGGAATACCTGATGTAGTAAACTAGGTTGGAACAACTGTTTGGGGCCCTGGATGAAGCTGAGGGAGGTGGTGTTTCAGCAAGTTTTGCATCTTTTCTGGTTGCAGGGTAAGGTACCTGGGGGTTCAGGGGGGTTGGTGATGTGGGTGGTGCAAACCAAGGACTGGCAGAGGAAACAGTCCTTGTGGAAGGCAGAGAGGGATGGGGAAGGGAAGATGTTCTTGGGTGGTGAGGTCTAGTTGGACTTGGCGGAAATGTTTAAGGGTGCTGTGTTGGATGCAGGGACTGGTGGGGTGGTACGTTAGGCCAAAGGGGACTCTGTCTTTATTGCATCTGGAGTAGGGGGGATTGAGGACAGTGGAACGGGGAATGGCGATGGTGTAGTAGAGAGCTGTCTGATGACAGTGGGGATAAAAGCATGTTGTTTGAAATAGGTGGACATCTGGGATGCTTGGGAGTAGAATGTCTCCTTGTCCGAGCGGATGTGGTGGAGGCGGAGGAATTGGGAGAACGGGGCGGAATTCTTGCAGGATACTGGGCAGGAGGAGGTGTAGTCCAGATGGTTGTGAGAGTCTGTGGGTTTATAGTAAATGTCCATTTGGAGACTGTCGCCAGAGCTGAAATTGGAGAAATCAAGAAAGTGGAGGGAATTGCCTGAGATGGAGCAAGTGAATTTGAGGGTGGGATGGAAGTTGTGGGCGAAGCCAATGAACTGCTCCAGTTCAGCCTGGGTGCAGGACTTTGCACCGACGCAGTCATCGATGTAACAGCGGAAGAGTTGGGACATAGTGCCTGTATAAGTACTGAAGAGGGACTGTTTGACATAGCTGACAAAGAGACAGGCACAGCTGGGACCCATGGCCACCTCCTGGATTTGGAGGAAATGGGAGGAGTTAAAGGAAAAGTTATTAAGGGTGACGACTAGTTTGCCAAGGTGAAGGAGGGTATAGGTGGAGGGGGACTGGATAGGTCTGTTGGAGAGGAAGAAGCTGAGGGCTTGGAGGCAATCCTTGTGGGGTATGGACATGTATAA
Organism: Chiloscyllium punctatum; assembly: GCF_047496795.1. NCBI lineage: Eukaryota > Metazoa > Chordata > Chondrichthyes > Orectolobiformes > Hemiscylliidae > Chiloscyllium > Chiloscyllium punctatum. Next base: position 15,985,174 of record NC_092749.1, read on the forward strand.
GGACTGCACATCCATAGTGAAGATAAAACACTGATGGCTAGGGAACAAGAGACTACTGAAGAGATGGAGGACGTGGTTGGTGTCACAAATATAGGTAGGGAGCGGCTGGACCAAGGGGGAAGAGGATGGAGTCGATTTCGGACAAGATGTATAATTTGCATGTTACTTTTCAGTTGGAACCTTCTGACCTCTTCATTGTGGTATATTACCATGAGGACAGACCGTGTCACAGAGATTTGGTGGGGTCTTGGTCGACCTTCTGGGCCTGGTGCAACTAGCATTCAGAACTGAGCTGCTTGGGCAGTGATGCTTAATTGGAGGCAGAATTTAGTTTGGACAAACCTGTAAAATGTAACCTGTTGAAATCCTAGGGCCTCTCCTTCGGTTGGTGCAGACTGTGAGTCCATTATTCAACCTTCTGAATGAAAATGTCTACAAAACCTCTCAAAGCACTGATGTTCTCCAATTTTTTTGTTGTCATAAACTTGAAACAAATAAATTATTAGCTCTATCTCAATGGGTAATGATTTTGCCACTAAGCTAGAAAATTGTGAACTTACGTTCCACTCCAGAGATGAGATACCTAAGTTGCTGAGGTGTTAAATTGAGGGCAATATCTGATGACTTAGGCGGACATCTGAGATCTCATAGCCACTATTTCAAAATCAAGAAGTCAGCTCTGATGTTTCATATTTGTCTCTCAAACAACATACTAAAAATTAGACTTTCTGGTCAAAATCATACTGCTGTTTGTATGGATTTGATGCGAACAAATTGACTGCTGCATTACGTATTAATAGAATGGTTATAGCAGGGAAGGAGGCCATTCAGTCCCTCCCTTCCATACCAGCTATCAGTTAAGTTTGTTGCATTCCTTTGTCATTTCACCGTAGCCCTGTCTTTCTCTTCAGATAATTATCTATCCCCTTTCGAAAGTCACATTTGATTGCTGTTTCCACTATTCTCTCAGTAGTCCATAGCAGATTTGAAAAGTGTGGCGCTACAAAAGCAGGGCAGGTCAGCAACATCCAAGGAGCAGGAAAGTCAGGAATGAAGGGCTTATGCCCGAAACATCGACTCTCCTGCTCCTTGAATGCTGCTTGACCTCCTGTGCTTTTGCAGCTCCATTGTTTTTGACGCTGATCTCCAGTATCTGCAGTCCTCACTTTCTCCTGGACCATAGCAGATCCCAACTAAATGATGTGTGATTTTTATTTCTGATTTTGCCTTTAGATTGTTTTGCCTTTCAACTTAGGACTGTGCTCTTTGATTCTTGACAGTGGCCTACCTGACAATCAGCCATGGGATAAGTTTCTCCCTATTTACTCTGTCCAGATCCTTAATGATTCTGAATACATTCATTAAATCTCCTCTCAAATCTCTCTTCTCAAAGGAGAACAGGCGCAACTTCTCTAATCCAGCCATGTAACTGAAGTCCGTCATCCCTGGAAATATTCTTGTAGATCTTTTCTTCATACTCCATAATACCTTCACATTCTGAGAAAGTGTGATACATAGAATTTGACAGTACTCCGATCAGGCCTTATCAGGTTTTTCTTATAAAGGTCCTCTATGCCACTTCTCAAAGCTCATTTATAGTTTTCAAGACTGTCTTGCCATCTTTAATAACTTGTGTAAGCGATGGGCAACCCTGTTTCCCAGAGATGCTGCTGGTTGACTGTTTGGGCTTCAGCCCTGCTCCTCGTCAGTTGTTGCTTCAACCTCTACCTGAAGCGGTTGAGCCAAGTGAACATTCATGGAGTTTAATGACGGAGTTAATATTGATGCTGATTTTAGAACTGCTGAACTTCACAAGGAGATTAACAACTAAACTGAATTTGCTTCATGACCTGATGCCTTTTGTTGTCTCTCAGGACTTTTAGCAGATACCGAAATAATTGCAGATGCCATGATCTATCTGCTCAACTTTCACACCACTGAGCTTGACAACATCAACACGTGCACATATCTGATAATTTGTTCAAAGAAACGTGTTACAAATATTGTGAAGCATTTATGGCTGGGAATCATCTTAACTGAGTGGGAGAAAAGATGTGGACAGGTCTACAAAATGCAATGCAGCAAGGTACCAAGGTTCCGCCAAAAGAGCAAGTTCTCTTTCAAAGCACACACCATTCTCACCTGGAGCTGTATCACTGTTCTTTCATAGTTACTGGGATAAACTCTGGATTTCTTTTCCTAACAATACCGTGGTTCTACTCATTGGCGTCCTGCCATCTCTTTCTCAGGGATAATTAGGAATGGGCAACAAATGCTCACTTGGAGCCAGTGAAAGGCACATCATGTGACCGATCAAATAAAGAAAAAAAAGGGTGGGATGATGGTCTGACAGTAACTTTTCCTTGATGGCTCTGGTAGTCTCTACATCTATCGATATGTTGACCCCCAAACAAACCTGGAGTGATCAAGAATGAATATTTTGGCTTTACTGCAAATTCTCTTACACTTATAGAGTCATAGAGATGTGCAGCATGGAAACAGGCCCTTCGGTCCAACTCGTCCATGCCAATCGGATATCCTAGTTAGAGACCAGGTATCTGGTCTCTAATAACCTAATCTAGGCTCATTTGCCAGCACTTGGCCAATATCTCTCTGAACCCTTCCAATTCACATAACCATCCAGATGCCTTTGAAAATGTTGTAATCATACCAGCCTCCACCATTTCCTCTGGCAGCTCATTCCATTCACGCATCACCTTCTGCCTGAAAAAGTTGCCCCTTAGGTCTCTTAAATATTTTCCCCTCTCACCCTAAACCTATGCTCTCTCATTCTGAACTCCCCAGCTCCAGGGAAAAGACCTTGTCTATTTGCTCTATCCATGCCCCTCATGATTTTATAAACCTCTATAAAGTCACCCCTAAGCCTCCGATGCACCAGGGAAAACAGCTCCAGCCTATTCAGCCTTTCCCTATAGCTCAAACCCTCCAACCCTGGCAACATGCTTGTAAATCTTTTCTGAATCCTTTCAAGTTTCACAACATCCTTCTGAAAGGAGGTAGACTAGAATTGCACACAATATTCCAGAAGTCGCCTAATTATGGATAATTTGGGGAGGTGATTTATGCAGTAGCCATCATTGAGAAAGGAATTCTCTCTGAGCAGTAGAGCATCAAGTTGTCAGCATAATTCTTTGCAAATGTTATCCAACTGAGGAGTTATATCTAATATTGGATACTATATTTTGAGTTTTACAAGGGTGGCTAATTGGGTATGGTTCATACCTTCTCTGTTGAGAATAGCTAAGGGAATATGTTGTTTGATACAACACTTGTATCTTTGGGAATGAATAGCCTACATACCTACCATCACATCAGCACTGAAATTCACATATCACATTATTCATTTGTGTGATAATGTGGAGGTGCCAGTGTTGGCCTGGAGTGGACAAAATTAAAAATCACAACACCAGGTTACAGTCCAACAGATTTATCTGGAAGTCCAAGCTTTTGGAATGCTGCTTCAGCTGCCTGATGAAGGAGAAGTACTCTGAAAGCTTGTAATTTCAAATAAACCTGTTGGACTAGCGAAAAAGCAGAATGGTGAGTTACTTACCTGGTGCCAGGATCAAGGATGTCTCAGAGAGGGTGCAGGGGAGAGGGGCCAGCAAAAGGTCATTATCCACATTGGAACCAACGACATAGGAAGGGAAAAGGTTGAGATTCTGAAGGGAGATTACAGAGTGTGAGGCAGAAATTTTAAAAAGAGGTCCTCGAGAGTAGTAATATCTGGATTACTCCCAGTGGTACGAGCTAGTGAGGGCAGGAATAGGAGGATAGAGCAGATGAATGCATGATTGAGGAGCTGGTGTATGGGAGAAGGATTCACATTTTTGGATCATTGGAATCTCTTTTGGGGTAGAAATTACCTGTACAAGAAGGACAGATTGCACCTAAATTGGAAGGGGACTAATATACTGACAGGGAAATTTGCTACAGCTGCTCGGGAGGATTTAAACTAGTAAGGTTGGGGGGGTGGGGGTGGGACCCAGGGAGATAGTGAGGAAAAAGATCAATCTGAGACAGGTACAGCTGAGAACAGAAGCGAGTCAGTCAGGGCAGGCAGGGACAAGGTAGGACTAATACATTAAACTGCATTTATTTCAATGCAAGGGGCCTAACAGGGAAGGCAGATGAACTCAGGGCATGGTTAGGAACATGGGACTAGGATATCATAGCCATTACAGAAACATGGCTCAGGGATGGGCAGGACTAGCAGCTTAATGTTCCAGGATACAAATGCTTCAGGAAGGATAGAAAAGGAGGCAAGAGAGGAGGGGGAGTGGCATTTTTGATAAGGGATAGCATTACAGCGGTGCTGAGGGAGGATATTCCCAGAAATACATCCAGGAAAGTTATTTGGGTGGAACTGAGAAATAAGAAAGTGATGATCACCTTATTGGGATTGTATTATAGACCCCCTAATAGTCAGAGGGAAATTGAGAAACAAACTTGTAAGGAGATCTCAGCTATCTGTAAGAATAATAGGGTGGTTATGGTAGGGGAAACATAGACTGGGACTGCCATAGTGTTAAAGGTTTAGATAGTGAGGAATTTGTTAAGTGCGCACAAGACAATTTTCTGATTCAGTATGTGAACGTACCTACTAGAGAAGGTGCAAAACTTGACAGACTCTTGGGAAATAAGGCAAGGCAGGTGACTGAGGTGTTAGTAGGGGAGCACTTTGGGGCCAGCGACCATAATTCTATTCGTTTTAAAATAGTGATGGAAAAGGATAGACCAGATCTAAAAGTTGAAGTTCTAAATTGGAGAAAGGCCAATTTTGACGGTACTAGGCAAGAACTTTCGAAAGATGGTTGGGGCAGATGTTCACAGATAAAGGGACAACTGGAAAATGGGAAGCCTTCAAAAATGAGATAACGAGAATCCAGAGAAAATATATTCCTGTCAGGGTGAAAGGAAAGGCTGGTAGCTATAGGAATGCTGGATGACTAAAGAAATTGAGAGTTTGGTTAAGAAAAAGAAGGAAGCATATGTCAGGTACAGACAGGATAGATCGAGTGAATCCTTAGAAGAGTATAAAGAAAGTAGGAGTATGCTTAAGAGGGATATCAGGAGGGCAAAAAGGGGACATGAGATAGCTTTGGCAAATAGAATTAAGGAGAATCTAAAGGGTTTTTACAAGTACATTAAGGACAAAAGGGTAACTAGGGAGAGAATAGGGCCCCTCGAAGATCAGCATGGAGGCCTTTGTGTGGAGCTGCAGAAAATGGGGGAGATACAAAATGAGTATTTTGCATCAGTATTTACTGTGGAAAAGGACATGGAAGATATAGACTGTCGGGAAATAGATGGTGATACCTTGCAAAATGTCCAGATTATAGAGGAGGAAGTGCTGGATGTCTTGAAACAGGTAAAGGGGGATAAATCCCCAGGATCTGATCAGATGGACCCGAAAACTCTGTGGGAAGCTAGAGAAGTGATTGCTGGGCCTCTTGCTGAGATATTTGTATCATTGATAGTCACAGGTGAGGTGCCGGAAGACTGGAGGTTGGCTAACTTGGTGTCACTCTTTAAGAAGGGTGGTATGGAGAAGCCAGGGAACTATAGCCCAGTGAGCCTGACCTCGGTGGTGGGCAAGTTGTTCGAGGGAATCCTGAGGGACAAGAAGTACATGTATTTGGAAAGGCAAGGACTGATTAGGGATAGTCAACATGGCTTTGTGCATGGGAAATCATGTCTCACAAACTTGATTGAGTTTTTTGAAGAAGTAACGAAGAGGATTAATGAGGGCAGAGTGGTAGATGTGATCTATATGGACTTCAGTAAGGCGTTCGACAAGGTCCCCCATGAGAGACTGATAAACAAGGTTAGATCTCACAGAATACAGGGAGGACTAGCCATTTGGACACAGAAAGGTAGAAGACAGAGGATGATGGTGGAGGTTGTTTTTCAGTCTGGAGGCCTGTGACCAGTAGAGTGCCACAAGGATCCACAAGGTGCAGGGTCCTCTGCTTTTTGTCATTTACATAAATGATTTGGATGCGAGCATAAGAGGTACAGTTAGTAAGTTTGCAGATGACACTAAAATTGGAGGTGTAGTGGACAGCAAAGAGGATTACCTCAGATTACAACAGGATCTTGACCAGATGAGTCAATGGGCTCAGAATTGGCAGATGGAATTTAATTCAGATAAATGCGAGATGCTGCATTTTGGGAAAGCAAATCTTAGCAGGACCTATGCACTTAATGGTAAGGTCTTAGGGAGTGTTGCTGAACAAAGAGACCTTGGAATGCAGGTTCATAGCTCCTTGAAAGTGGAGTCGCAGGTAGATAGGATAATGAAGAAGGCGTTTGGTATGCTTTCTTTTATTGGTCAGAGTATTGAGTACAGGAGTTGGGAGGTCATGTTGCGGCTGTACAGGACATTGGTTAGGCCACTGTTAGTATATTGCATGCAATTTTGGTCGCCTTCCTATCGGAAAGATGTGAAACTTGAAAGGGTTCAGAAAGAATTTACAACGATGTTGCCAATATTGGAGAATTTGAGCTATAGGGAGAGGCAGAACAGGCTGGGGCTGTTTTCCCTGGACTGTCGGAGGCTGAGGGGTGACTTATAGATTTTCACAAAATTATGAGGGGTGTGGATAGGATAAATAGGCAAAGTCTTTTCCCTGGGGTCAGGGAGTCCAGAACTAGAGGGAATAGGTTTAGGGTGAGAGGGGAAAGATATAAAAGAGACCTACGGGGCAACTTCTTCACACAGAGGGTGAAACGTATATGGAATAAGCTGCCAGAGGAAGTGGTGGAGGCTGGTACAATTGCACCATTTAAGAGACATTTGGATGGGTATATGAATAGGAAGGGTTTGGAGGGATATGGGCTGGGTGCTGGCAGGTGGGACTAGATTGGGTTGGGATATCTGGTCGGCATGGACGGGTTGAACTGAAGAGTCTGTTTTCATGCTGTACATCTCTATGACTCTATGACTATAACCTGGTGTTGAGTGATTTTTAAAATTTGTGTAATAGACAGAATGTCTTTTTGCCTTCGTGGTAGCATCCTTTCCTTCATGACTGTTCTTTAGTTTTTAGCAGAAATGCAGTTGCAAACATTTGAGCATCACTACTCTTTGTGCTAGTCCGTCTTTCTTTCCTTTTTGAATCAGCACTCTTGCAATAGAGATGTATTGTATTAATTCTAATTATATCAATGCAGAACATGATTTTTTTTGTCCTGTTGATATGTCCTTAAGATTAGATTAGATACCCTACAGTAGGGAAACAGGCCCTTCAGCCCAACAGGTCTATACCAACCCTCCGAAGAGTAACCCACCCAGATCCATTCCCCTTATTCACCCCTGAGTATGAGCAACTTAGCATGATCAATTTACCTAATCTGCACATTTTTGGATTGTAGGAGGAAACCTGAGCACCCAGGGGAAACCTGAGCACCCGGAGGAAACCCATGCAGACGCAGGGAGAACATGCAAACTCCACACAGTCAGTCACCCAAGGCAGGAAACGAATCTGGATCCCTGGTGCTGTGAGGTAGCAGTGCTAACCACTAAGCCACTGTGCTGCACTGTGCTAAGACAAATAAGATGTCGGCCATTTGGCCTGTTGAGTCCAACGGCATTCACTGTGATCATGGCTGACTTGATAATCCTTAACCCCACCTTTCTGCTTTATCTCCATAAACCTTGACTACCTCAGTCTCAAATATACTTAACAACCCAGCCTCTGTGGTAAGGAATTCCACAGATTCAGTATTCTGAGAAAAAAAATCATTATGCTGCCTTGTTGTAGACTCTTCCTCCAGGTGAGGCAATCTCTTTGCATCTATGAAGTCAAGCCCTCTAATAATCTTATGTTTTTTTTCTCTTTTGTTAAATTTAACTTTTTTTTCTAATCAACTTTTTCAGAAATAGTATTACACACTATTGGAACTGGTGGGACTTGCATCCCAGTCCAATGGCAGGGACACTACCATTGTGCTCAAAGAGGGCTTCTCTTATATGTTTCAATATAGTGTCCTCTTATTCTCCTAAACTCCAATGAGTACAAACCCAAACCCATAACTTTTTCTCTCCCCCTCCTTTGAGGGAAGTCGATTTTAAAACTGATCCAATGTTTCTCAAACTGTTTTCCAATCTGACCTCATTTATAACTGGGTGAGAATGTTAGTTGTGTCAAACAAAGCAAGTGACCCAAAAACTTAAGCCTGGGGACCTGATCATCCCGGAGGTAAAAACAATGACTGCAGATGCTGGAAAGCAAATACTGGATTAGTGTTGCTGGAAGAGCACAGCAGTTCAGGCAGCATCCAACGAGCAGCGAAATCGACGTTTCGGGCAAAAGCCCTTCATCAGGAATAAAGGCAGTGAGCCTGAAGCATGGAGAGATAAGCTAGAGGAGGGTGGAGATGGGGAGAGAGTAGCATAGAGTACAATGGGTGAGTGGGAGAGGAGATGAAGGTGATAGGTCAAGGAGGAGAGGGTGGAGTGGATAGGTGCAAAAGGAGATAGGCAGGTCGGACAAGTCCGGACAAGTCAAGGAGACAGTGCTGAGCTGGAAGTTTGAAACTAGGATGAGGTGGGGGAAGGGGAAATGAGGACGCTGTTGAAGTCCACATTGATGCCCTGGGGTTGAAGTGTTCTGAGGCGGAGTATGAGGCGTTCTTCCTCCAGGCATCTGGTGGTGAGGGAGCGGCGGTGAAGGAGGCCCAGGACCTCCATGTCCTCGGCAGAGTGGGAGGGGGAGTTGAAATGTTGGGCCGCGGGGCGGTTTGGTTGATTTAGTGCGGGTGTCTCGGAGATGTTCCCTAAAGCGCTCTGCTAGGAGGCGCCCAGTCTCCCCAATGTAGAGGAGACCACATCGGGAGCAACGGATACAATAAATGATATTAGTGGATGTGCAGGTAAAACTTTGATGGATGTGGAAAGCTCCTTTAGGGCCTTGGATAGAGGTGAGGGAGGAGGTGTGGGCACAGGTTTTACAGTTCCTGCGGTGGCAGGGGAAAGTGCCAGAATGGGAGGGTGAGTCGTAGGGGGGTGTGGACCTGACCAGGTAGTCGCGGAGGGAACGGTCTTTGCGGAAGGCGGAAAGGGGTGGGGAGGGAAATATATCCCTGGTGGTGGGGTCTTTTTGGAGGTGGCGGAAATGTTGGCGGATGATTTGGTTTGTGCAAAGGTTTGTAGGGTTGAAGGTAATCACCAGGGGCATTCTGTCCTTGTTACGGTTGGAGGGGTGAGGTTTGAGGGCAGAGGTGCGGGATGTGGACGAGATGCGTTGGAGGGCATCTTTAACCACGTGGGAAGGGAAATTGCGGTCTCTAAAGAAGGAGGCCATCTGATGTGCACCATAGAAGCCCTGAACAAATCCTTCCAACCTCCGTCTCCCTTCCAAAAATATAACAAGTACGAAAATATTGGATCTCTGCAATTGTCGTTGTCTAGTTCATGTGATCATGATCATTTGTGTGAATTATAGAAATTAAATTAATACTTCTTAGTAGTCTTCTGCATTACCTCTCAATCCATATTTTAGTTCATTTAAAAAAACCAAACTATTTCACGTGGTATACTTTAGGATGTTGAGCCTCGGCGCTATATAAACGTAAGTCCGCCGTTCGTCCATTGCCGAAAATTGCCGATGCTTCGCGCGCTTAGCGGAAATAGCCGACCCTTGGATCCGCAACTCCGGAAGTTACCGATCCTTGGATCCGCACTCCGGAAGTTGCCGATCCTTGGCGCCGCTCTCCGGAAATACCCGATCCTTGGCTCCCCTCTCCGGAACTTTCCGGCCCGTGGGACTGTCCCGGTCGTTCTCCGGAATTGTCCGAGCGGCCCCGCCCACTCACCGACGCTCCTTCCGGAAAGTGCCGAGACATTCCGAAGTCTTCCCTCCCTCCCATCGGCCTGCCCTTCCCTTCCCTCCCCTCCCGCCGGTCCCTGTGGTCGCCGGCTCGGGTTTACCGCTGTCATGGCGAAGAACCACCGTTTCAAATTCAGGCAGGGGAACAGGTGAAACACACGTAGGAGAGAAAGAGAGTGAGAGGGGAGAGGGGGGAAAAAATAAACTGATTTGATAAGAAGTTTTATTTTTAAATTTTGAGGAGCTGTGTGCCGCGCTGGAGAGTTGTCACCGGCTCTGTCGACGTTTTCTTTTTAAAAAAAAATCTTCCTGAACCACGTCCCCAGCTGTTTTTTTTAAAAAATAAAACTGAGGGAGGGAATTAAAAAGTTCCTTTTTGATTTCCGAGCTGGTGCTTCAAGCTTTCTCCTGTCAGCAACATGTCCGAGTCCAATGTGAAAGTGGCCGTGAGGATTCGACCCCTCAACAGAAGAGGTAAAAATCCACCAAATATTACCATCGTTAAAGTGTTCAGATATTAAATTATATTGTTTAAACTGGCACTGATTTGAAAATATCGATGCTGGGTGGGATTTTAAACTTGTGATGTTAGAGCTTCCTTGCGCCCTCCCAAATTAAGGGTGTGTACAATTAAAGTATTAAATCTCTTTTTCTGTATTCTCCTTAGATATTTTTTATCTGTCTTTTGATGGTTTAAAATAAAAAGAAACTAGATGAGTTCGTGTTACACAACTGAATCTTGGCATGTTTTTTTTTTGCACAATTTTTGCTTTTGAAACTAGCATCAGCTTAGAGTGGGTTTCCCCCTCTTATTCTGTCTGTCCCAAATAAACTTTGGTGCAGGTGGGTCACTTGTACCAAAATCTTTCGATCTTGCCCCCAGTCTTCCTCTTTCCCCGTCACTCCCCCGATTGGGAATAGGGTTTTAGTTTAAAAAATTAATTTTGGGCGGTGAAGAGGAAATCAAGGTCAAGCTGAGTCACTTCATGAATAAAACACTTCATGAATAAAGGTGTTCTTGACTAAGCGCTAAGGATCACCTGTCGGTGTGATTCAATTGCTTGAAGAGCTCGGGGGCTTCTGTTTTGCAATTTGATTTTAATATATTTAGATCCCTTTTCCTACTCCAGTTCAAATTATGGAAGTTGAAACAACTGTACAATGCAGTTTCACTAATTTTGCTTGCAGGGCTTTTTTTTTGTTGCAGAAGTTATTAGTGGTAGTCGGCTTTGATGTAGTTCCAGTTAAATGTTTGTTTTCTGTTTAATTTTTAACGTGAAGGATTTCTTCAGGATATTTAGCAACTTTTCTTTTCAGCGGGATAGACATGCTGTTCCTCTACTGAACAGGGCTGCTTTGTGCTGTGATCAGAGATTTCCTGCAATGTTCTTTTTGAAACTTTTTTGTCCATTTTAATTTAAATCTCAGAGACAATGGTGTTCTCACTCCCCTCAATCAGAGACTAAGCTGATTTAAAAAAAAAACAAAAAATTTAAAAAAGAAAAGTTAGAAATGAAATACTGCTGCTTGCAGCCACACCAACTTGAAATGCTAAAAGCTCCTGAAGAGGAGCATTATCGAAAAAAAGATTGACATTGCACTCCAGCCCTTGTGATGCGTATTGTTTACAAAACATTTCAAGCCTTATTGCATCCTCTGTCCATTTCTCTTCCTCCTTCGGATGGTGTTAATTCATCCTCTGGCATTGTTTCATGGATTCCAAATGTACTTTGGAGACTCACTCAAGTGACTGTTCTCTGGCTGAGCATAACTGATAAATGCTATCACGATTCCAAATTTGGAAGCAAAACAGTCCTCAACCTTCATTATGAATCCCTGAATATAATCTAGGAACCTTGACATTTTCTTCACCTTGCTGGGCAATAGCGTAAGAAATTGGGGCGGCACAGTGGTTAGCAGCCAGAGACCTGGGTTCAATTCCCGCCTCAGGCAACTGTCTGTGTGGAGTTTGCACATTCTCCCAGTGTCTGCATAGGTTTCCTCTGGGCGCTCCGGTTTCCTCCCACAGTCCAAAGATGTGCAGGTCAGGTGAATTGTCCATGCTAAATTGCCTGTAGTGTTAGGTGAAGGGGTAAACAAAGGAGAATAAGTCTGGGTGGGTTGCTCTTCGGAGGGTTGGTGTGGACTTGTTGGGCCGAATGGCCTGTTTCCACACTGTAAGTAATCTAATCTAATCTAAAAAAAAGTATCAGAAGTGTAGTAGGTGATGGCCGAGTGATATTGTTGCTAACTATTAATCCAAAAACTGAGGTATGTTCTTCAGACCTATGTTTGAATCCCACCGTGGCAGATTTTGGAATTTGAATTCAATAACAATCTGGAAATCAAAGTTTAATGATTGCCAATTGTTAGGAAAACCCCATCTGGTTCATTAACATCCTTTCGGAAAGGAAATCTGCCATCCCTACCTGGTCTGGCCTGCATGTCATGCCCTGAAGAAGGGCTCATGTCATGCCCTGAAGAAACGTCGATTCTCCTGCTTCTTGGATGCTGCCTGCTCCGCTTTTCCAGCAACACATTTTCAGCTGCATGTGATGTCAGACCTATAGCAATGTGGTTAATTGTTAACTGCCTACTGGCAATTAGGGATGGGCAATAAATCACTGTTCCAGCCAGTGATGCCCACATCATATGAATTAATTAAAGAGCTAGATTTTAAAAATACAATGATGGTTACAGTTATGTGTGATACAGAATGATGTGCATTTTAATTTGTTGCAATTGGTGTGGTAGTTGTGGTGTCCCTCAGGAACTTAAATTCGTATCCGTGAAAATAATGGTACGTCCAAAGATATCATCTAAGATTTGACAACATCAATTACTATTTTGGATGATTTTATGGGGAAACTTTGTGACAACACTTTTGTAAGGGCTTCTCACTGTAATATGATTCTAAAGACTTTCTTCATCTGATGCAGAAAGAATTGGACAGTTTGCAAACAAACTGGAAGTACCAATTCTGCATACTTTTTGACTGTGATATTGGCCAATGACTGTCCTGTTTTTGAGTTCTTGAGTCCCTTTAGGGACAAACCACGTCTTGGTTTGAAAACTAAGTTCAAAGGTAAAATAAAAAGGGAGAATTTAAACCTATGCAGCAATTTTCACGACCTCAAGATAGCCCAAAATACTTCTCGGCCAGTTATGTACTTTTGAAGTGTTGCAGGGGAATTTGGCAGATGATTTGTACACAGCAGACTACTGGAGTTTGTGATTGACCAGTTAATCTGATGTAGAAGCGTGAGCTAAGTGTTAAATATAATAGACCAGAAGACAGGAGTGGAAGTAAGGCCATTCAGCCCATCAAATCCACTCTGCCATTTAATCATGGCTGATGGGCATTTCAACTCCACTTACCCACACTCTCCCCGTAGCCCTTAATTCCTTTTGAGATAAAGAATTTATCAGTCTCTGCCTTGAAGACTTTGAAGTACTGGCTTCCATTGCGCTCCATGGCAATGAATTCCACAGGCCCACCACACATTGGCTGAAGAAATGTCTCCTCATTTTTGTTCTAAATTGACCCCCTCTAATTCTAAGGCTGTGCCCATGGTCCTAGTCTCCTTGCCTAACAGAAACAACTTCCCAATGTCCACCCTTTCTAAGCCATGCATTATCTTGTAAGTTTCTATTAGATCTCCTCATAACTTTCTAAACTCAAATGATTACAATCCCAGGATCCTCAGCCATTCACCGTATGTTAGGCTTCCCATTCCAGGGATCATCTGTATGAGTCTCCGCTGGACACACTTCAGTAGTAGTATGTCCTTCCTGAGGTGTGGGACCCAAAGTTGGGCACAGTATTCTCAATGGGGGCTTAACTAGAGCTTTATAAAGTCTCAGAAGGACATCGCTGCTTTTATATTCTAACCCTCTTGAGATAAGTTACAACACTACATTTGCTTTTTTAATCATGGACGCAATCTGCAAATTAGCCTTTAGAGAATCCTGGACTAGCACCCCCAGATTCCTTTGTACCATGGCTTTATGAATTTTTACACCTTTTAGAAAATAGTCAATGCCTGTATTCTTTTTTCCAAAGTGCAGGAACTCACATTTGCTCATGTTGAATTTCATCAGCTACTTCCTGGACCACTCTTCTAAACTGTCTACATCTTTCTGCAGGCTCCCCACCTCCTCCGTACTACCTGCCTGTCCACCTAACTTTGTATCATTGGCAAACTTCACTAGAATGCCCCCAGTTCCTTCCTTCAGATCATGAATATATAAAGTGAACAGCTGAGGCCCCATCACTGAACCCTGCAGGACACCACCGGCTGCCATTCTGAAAAAGAACCTTTTATCCCAACTCTCTGCCTTCTGTCAGACAGCCAAAGCTCAATCCATGCCAGTAGCTCACCTCCAATCCCATGGGCCCTCACCTTACTCAGCAGCCTCTTGTGAGGCACCTTTTCAGACCTTTTGGAAGTCTGGATAGGTAACATCCACTGGGTTTCCCTGGTCTAACCTACTTGTTACCTCTTCAAAGCATTCTGACAGGCATGACCTCCCTTTACTAAAGTCATGCTGACTTGTTCTAATCTGACCCTGCACCTCCAAGAATTTAGAAATCTCATCCTTAATGATCTCATCCTTGACTCTAGAATTTTACCAACAGCTGAGGTTAGGCTAATCTGCCTATAATTTTCCATCTTTTGTCTTGATCCTTTCTTGAACAAGGGGGTTACATCTGGGACTTTCCCTGACTCTAGTGACTTTTGAAAGATCACAACTGACGCCTCTTCTATTTCCTCAGCCACCTCCCTCAGAACTCCAGGATGTAGCCCATCAGGGCCAGGGGATTTATCAATTTTTTTTTACCTTTTTAGTTTTTTGTAGCACTTCCTCTTTTGTAATGGCTACCATACTCAACTCTGCCCTGACCCCCCTCAATTATTGGAATATTACTCCTGTCTTTCACTGTGAAGACTGAGACAAAGTACTTATTAAGTTTTTCAGCTATTTCTTTGTCTCCCAGCACTAGCCTTCCTGCATCAATTTGGAGCAGCCCAATGTCTACTTCTGCCTCTTTTTTGTTTCTTATGTGTTGAAAGAAACTTTTACTATCATTTCTGATACTACTGGCTAGCCTACCTTCATACTTGATCCTCTCTTCTTTCGATTTCTCTCTTTGTTGTTCTGTTTGTTTTTGTAGCCTTCTCAATCTTCTGATTTCCCAGTGCTCTTGGCCACTTTATAGGTGCTCTCTCTTCCTTTGATACATTTCCTGACTTTCCTTCTCAGCCATGCCCCCACCCCAACCGATAACCTTTTTTGTTCTTTGGAATGAACCTCTGTACTGTGTCTTCGATTACACCCAGAAACACCTGCCATTATTGCTCTACTGTCTTCCTGTTAGGCTCTGTTTCCAGTCGATTTTTGTCAGTTCCCCTCTCGTGCCCCTGTCATTACCTTTATTTAACTATAACGCCATTCCATCGATTTTGTCTTATCTCTTTCAAACTGCAGACTGAACTCTACCATATTATAATCGCTGCCTCCTAAGTGTTCCCTTACTTTAAAATCTTTTATAAACTCAGTGCTATGGAATGAGCTAAAGTCCAGAATAGCCTGCTCCATTGTGGGCTCCATCACAAGCTGTTCCAAAAAAGCCATCCTGTAAGCATTCCATGAATTCCCTTTCTTTGGATCCACAGGCAACATATTCACCCAGTCCACATGCATATTGACGTTCCCCCTTGATCACTGTGACCTTGCTTTCTGACTTGCCCTGTCTGTGTCCTGGTACATGAAGCGCCCCTGGTCCTGACCACTGTTAGGAGGTCTGTATGTAACTCCCATTATGGTTTTTCTTTTTGTCTTTGTAGTTCCTCAACTCCACCCACACAGACTCCACATCATCTGATCCTCTGTCATTCAGTGCCATAGATTTAATTTCATTCTTAATCAATAAGGCAACCCCGCCCTCTCTGCCCATCTCCCTGAACCCCCTGCAACCATGTCTGTGATGCCTACCACATCATAATCATTCACGATGACTTGTGCCGTTAATTCGTCTACTTTATTATGAATACTGCGAGCATTCAGATAAATGCCTTAATGCTAACTTTCTTATCATTATTAGGGATATTGGAAATCATAAGGTGTCCTAAGTTATCCTTTCTTTTTCCTTCATTCCTAGTCTGCCTTGAACTTAAACCCTGTGCACATATGCTGTTTATGTTTCTACCTGACTCCATACTATCTGTCGCTTTCTCTTTCCTCCCCACACCCCCCGACTCACAAGTTTAAAGTCCTAGTGACCATCCTAATTATCCTTTTCGCCAGAACACTGGTTCCAGATCAGTCCATTCCATCGGCACAGATTCCCCCGGTTCCAAAACTGATGCCAATGTCCCATGAAATGGAATCCCTCTTTCCCACACCAATCTCTTAGCTAGGTGTTTATCTCCCTAATTTTCTTATCTCTATGCCAATTAGCACATGGTTTGGGTAGTAATCCAGAGATTATGACTCTTGAGGACCTGTTCTTCAACTTCCTTCCTAGTGCTTGATACTCCTCAAACAGCTCCTCCTTCCTAGCCTTGCCTATGTTGTTAGCTCCAACATGGACCACAACAACTGGTCTCCCTCTGTCCAATATTCTTTCAAGCCGGTCGGAGATGTCCTGCACCCTGGCACCGGGTAGGCAATACACCATGTGGGACTCCTGATCCGGCTCACAAAGGATACTATCTGTTCCCCCTAATTATAGAATCCCTGATAACAACTACTTGTTTTTTTTTTGCTCCCCCCTCTTGAATAGCCTTCTGCACCATGGTGCCGTGGTTAGATTAGATTAGATTAGATTACTTACAGTGTGGAAACAGGCCCTTCGGCCCAACAAGTCCACACCGCCCCACTGAAGCGCAACCCACCCATACCCCTACATCTACCCCTTACCTAACACTATGGACAATTTAGCATAGCCAATTCACCTGACCTGCACATCTTTGGACTGGGCAGCTGGCTCATCCTGTCCACAGCCCTTTTCCTCATAATTTTTAATATCAGGCGAATTAGGCTTCTCCTCTTTGAATACTAAAGTGGAATCTATTCCATCCACCAGGAAGGGGAGGGTGAACCTCATTTTACATCTCATCTTAAAAATGAGTTGCAGTCCAGCATTTTCTGTGCTGCTCTGATGTGTTCACTGAGATGAATATTAAGGTCTGAGTTCTCTATTCCCTCTGTCCCCAAAGGATCTTAAATCAAGATCAGCGCAGATAGTGAGTTGAAATTTCTTTTCCCTCTTGATTGGTTTGTAATCAATTCTGTGAAGAAAAGAAGCAAGATCACTTTGGAGCCTAGCTAGTGTTCATACCACTGACGTAGGTGGCCCAGGTTCACATCCCACCTGATCCAAATGTCTGTAATAAAATTTGAAGTTAATTGTAAAATATCTGGATTCTAGTGTTAGAGCTGTTTCTGTGTGGTACACAGTATCTGTTGATTACTATGTTGACCAGTGGTGTTGTTCAGTTCACTCTCTTAATAACAGCATTTTCACTCGATTTCTGTTTGAAGTTGCTAAAGCTAGACCATAGTTATAACTTTTGGCATTTGTAGTACATGTTCCATGAGCTCGTGATAGCATACGGTGCTATTATTTGACAGGCTACAGTATAATCTCATCTCTTGCTTCAGGATTTGGATCTGTGCAAAGCAGTAAGATCAGTGGACTTGGTGATGAACTTGTCTCATCTCAGGATGTTTTGTGTTGAACATCTGAAAGTACATGATTAAGCCATTGGTTGTCACAAGATTATGATTAGAATAATGATGTAAGTATCTTAAGGCTGAAACTGAGGATTCTGTATCAATCCAAACTCAGCAGAGGAATTTCATGTCAATCAAACTTTTCTCCCAGGCACTGTGGTCACCTGGGTTGCTGGTTTTGAACTATCGTTTGCTGCACTAGAGTTGTTTGATAATGCAGAAAACTTTAGTTTGACTTCTGGTAAATGCTTTAACATGCTAGCTAGCACGATAAACTTTTAATGCAATTGTCTCCATTAGCATTTTACTGGATTTACTTTGTCTCACCTGCCACCAGGATTGCATCAACTTCTTTCTTTTGACCTGTGCTTGCACACCTGTTGAACTTTTGGAGGCATAGAAATCTAAGCTCACATTAATTTTTATGTATCTTCATTTGTTGATAGAGTTTTTATTGTGTTCTTTCACCCACCATTGAGATTGTTCTGCTAAAGTCAACCTTTTCTGGATCTGCAGTCTCATAAATTTTAAATCAACAGGAGAAATAAATGCAGAATGGATTAAATAGCCTTGATTGCAAAGTAACTGTTAGCAGATCAAGGAGTCTGTGGCTTGGATTTAATTTGCATATATGATCTTGAGTGATGGTGCTCCAGTTTGAGTGAAAATCTTATGTTTTGTGTGATTTATGCACATGAGTTTGTGTTAACTCATGCAATGATTAGCAATTAAAAATTTCATTGTGTATGAAACACTTAATTGCAGCAGTCTAATACTGGATATTAAAATGAGAGTCTGTTAATATTTAATTCCTACTGTATTTTCGTTGCTTTTGTGCTTGATCTAATTTTTGAGATCAGATATTTTATCATTTCAGATCAGTAGCGATAAAGATATTTTACAGGATGCAAGCAGTGAGAGTTTCATTGACTAGCAACTTGAAAGATTTAATTTAATAAGAAACAGCATGTTATTTGCATGCATGGTTGGAAGTAGAATTTGAATATTTCTGATAGAGAAATATTCTCCTTGTTCAAAATACTTGTTAGGTTTGCTGTCAGATTTATGGATTATTCTTTTATTGGTTGTTGAAAGGTCAGTGATGCAGCTGGGGAGTTTAAGTGACATTTACTTTTATTCTCTGCCCCCTTTTTCAGTAAATTGAACATAAGAACAGGAATAGACCATCCAGTCCCTTTGACCTGTTACACCATGCAACGAGATCATAGCTGATCTGTGGTCTAACTCCACATACACCTGCCTTTAGCCCATATTGCTTAGTACCTGCGCTTAAGGAAAAAAAAGCTCTCAGACGTTAAATTAATAACTGCATTTGTGCAAACATTACCATAAAACCCTCAATCTATTTTGTTCTCCTGTATATTCATTTTTCATTCCACACAAGCTACTGCTTAAAGAACTAATGGACAATCTGCTCTAAATCCTCTAATCTCATTATGACATTCTTCCCCCTGATTTTTATACTTTGCACCAGCAATGTGGTTGAAATTGGAAACTCTGCTATGTATGCATATGCTTGCCCACGACTTGATAATCCCTAGCACAGACCTGCAATGAAGTGCAACACTTTACTATTTGGAACCTGGTCTTTTTAGGTCTTTGCATTGGGCGGTGAGCCCTCTTGGGAACAGTAAACTTAATTAAATTATTGTACCAAGTCAAGTTTCTCTGCTGCTTCCTTGAAGATGTTAATTTATTTTTGAAGGTAAAATACCTTTTTGTTTTGCATTGCACCTATCCAGTTTCTGTGACTAATTTGTTCATCATGATACACTAATTATAGATTGTATTGCTAAGTGGTAAAGTTATTACATGCAACATGCTCTTATGCATATTGCATGTTATGATAGTGTCTTCTTGACAGTTTTATAACATAAATTAAAGGTTTTGTGGGAATGAACAGGAATGTTTGTTTTTTTTTTCCCTTATGAGCAATTTTTGTCAGAATGGTGCCAGGCTCAATTTATGTGGTGTAGTTCAGTTTACCTGGAAAACTAATGGGTAAACCCACCCATGTTCTGGGAGCCATATAGCCTAGGAAAGTCTCATTTTTAATTTTTCAACTCTGCTGAGCACACACATCTTGGAGTGTCTGGGCAAAAGGGGAAAACCAATATGTTTTTTAAATGTTGTCCAGTGACTTTGCACTGGACTTTTAATAACATCTCTGAACAGGTTGATTAGAAAAATAGGTTAATTTAAAAAAAAGTTAAACACAACACAAACAAAATTGGCAGGGTGGAGTTTCGAATAATTGGCTTAAAAGGACTAAAGTTGTTGTGGATCTACTTGTTCTGAATGATCATGAAAATGTTCATGCAAAAAAAATGCAAATAAGATAACAAAAACATTATGTTAATGGTCCTCTCAGAATACCTGAACAGTCTGATAAAGTATTTGAAGACAATTCTTTAACTGTATTCGGATGGCTATGTGAGTTCTCAAACTGAGACCCCTCTATATTCCTGCTGTCAGCCATGTTCATATGGCAATATGGGGGAGGGGAAGCAAAACATTCTCCAACAGGTCAGTCTATTTAAGTCTAATTTTGGCACATTTTCATTGGCAAGGTGGCACAGTGGTTAGCACTGCTGCCTCACAGCGCCAGGGACCTGGGTTCAATTCCCGCCTCAGGCAACTGTCTGTGTGGAGTTTGCACATTCTCCCCGTGTCTGCGTGGGTTTCCTCTGGGTGCTCTGGTTTCCTCCCACAGTCCAAAGATGTGCAGGTTAGGTGAATTGGCCATGCTAAATTGCCCATAGTGTTAGGTGAATGGGTAAATGTAGGGGTATGAGTCTGGGTGGGTTGTTTCTACACTGTAACCTAATCTAATCTCCAGCTTCCATAGTATTTTACTTTTGTTTTGTACACAAATTTTCTCTAATTACAATCTAGCAGCTTCCATAGTCACTTTTCTACTCCCAGATCTCACATCATCAGACTTTAGTTAAATACAGTTTGCTTCAAATCTTGACCTTTGGGTTGTTTCAAACTACTTGCTCACCATACCCCGCAGCAGAAAGATTCTTTAGCAAGATTTAAATTAGATTACTTACAGTGTGGAAACAAGCCCTTCGGCCCAACAAGTCCACACTGACCCTCCGAAGAGCAACCCACCCAGACCCATTGCACTTACCCCTTCACCTAACACTACTAGCAATTTAGCATGGCCCAATTCACCCAACCTGCACATTTTTGGACTGTGGGAGGAAACCCACTCAGACACTGGGGAGGGGGGGGAATGTGCAAACTCCACACAGACTGTTGCCTGAGGCGGGAATTGAACCCGGGTCTCTGGCGCGGTGAGGCAGCAGTGCTAACCACTGTGTCACCGTGCCGCCCACCTGAAATAAAAACAGAAAGCTAATATCATTCAGCAAAGAGGCATGTCACCTCTCCAGTCTCTGACCTCGATTTTCCACTTTTGCCTTAGGAGAGTTAGGGCTGAATAATAAGTATTTTATTTACATAACCCATGTACCAGGAACATTTTTTAAAAAAAAAGTGATCTTCTGGCATCTATGACACTGTTATGCAACACTTAGAGCAAAGTACTACAGGATCAATACTCTTAACATTTTCAGTACATCGTCACAAGCGAGTCAAGGAGAAAGTTTATATTTGTGAACAAGATCTTTTTCACTATCACTGCTATTGTCTGGTGTGTCATGACATTATCTGTTCTGAGACTCAGCTCCACAAGGAATATCAGTTTGATATTCATCAAGGTTATCCATTTTAATCTGTGCACTTCAGCATGTGTGCACGTAAGTGGATGTTGTCATAAATAAACCCAGTTCAAAATCCACACTTGCCGTTTGTCCAGGCACACCAAGAAAAGTATGCTCAGCACAGTTGCAGAATTGAAGATAAGATTTTCCTGGGTTATATGGCTCCAAGAACATGGGTGGCTTTACCCATTAGTTTGCCAGGTATGGTCTGAATTACACCATGTAAAGGCTATAAATTGAGCCTGGCACCATTCCTAAAATAAAACAATCAAAGATTGCTCATAAGAAGAAAAAAAGACAACATTCTTGTTCATTTCCACTAAACCTTTGTTTCTCCTCTACAGTTTTATAACAGAAATTAATTATAGCTTCCATGATGCAGGTTGCATGTTATTAGTTTTTCATGCGTCACCCAGTTAGCCATTTGATGTGGGTACTGGGTGAATGTAAAAATATTCTATTGTAGACGTATCAAACTGATCCTGTTTGTTACCAGATCCATGGATAGCAAAGTTTTCCAGTTGAGATTGTTGGACACCAACCATAAGTATTATTGCGGGGGATTATAAGGGAAAGCATAGTCCTGGACTGAATTTTGATCATTCCTGCCCGCTGGCCAGTTTTGAAATCCCATTCTGAGTGCCATGTTGTTCAAATAAGGGCTGGTGCCAGTGAGGATCTTGGTATGTAAAATGAGAAATAAGTAACAAAAACAGAGATTTTTGGATGCCCTAAAGTTTAGAGCTAATGACTATTTAAAACATAATTTGTTAGTTCCTGCTAACATTATGTGCAGAATATGAGGCTTTAACTGTTGCCTTTACGTTATTATTGGTGGCATATTCCATAGAACCTGATTTTTTTTAATATGCGAGGTAAAATAGAAGTCCATCCCAAAATATCATTCAACAGTCTACACTGCAATTCAGAGCATGGCATGATTCCAAAAGATTGCTATAGGCAGAATTCAATAGTTTGAAAACAACACACTAATTATATGTCTTGTTAAAGAGACCAAATCAGACTTTTTCACTGACAAAGCTTTAACTGTGATATTACTCATGACTGTCATCAGTTGGGCCTTCAGTTACAAATTTCCTACTCCTTGTCTTAATCTCAGGAAAGAATAATTGTACACACTGCCCTTTGTGAGCGTGGAATCATAAATCGCTTTTGCCGGGTATTTGTTGTAAATTAGGGAAGAGAAGCAAGGTGCTGTAAATTGATCAATAGCCAAGCTGCTTTAGTGGTGTTGGTTTGATGATAAATATTGGCTTAGAAACAGAATGAAGCTATTCTTTGAATAGTGCCATGGAATCCATTTCATAAAGGATAACATGCAACCTTTAGGAGCATAGTGTTTCACTTACAAAATTAGTAGTGAACATTGTACTCTTGTACAGTACATGTCATCCTGCGAAAGCTTGGGCATCGTCACATCGCAGTTATAGAGCTCAGAAGGAAAATGGCTAACATTTGATATCCCTCCCTGCATGATATAGTTGTCTCGTCAGTATTCATCTCCAAGCTATTATATCATTGAGCTTCCATGACCTTCACCTTTTACATTGCATTAACTTCCATTAGTTTAGCAATTGAGACTTTCTGTCTCTGTTAGAGATCCATAGCCACCACTCATAAAGTGCTTGCCTACATTTCAGGGAAAGGATCAAAGCAATTAAGACAGACAGATTTATCCACTGGTAAGATAGAGCTACACTAAGAGCAAACGAAAATTTTTATGACTCCAGTTTGTACAAACCATGAAGGGGGTTTGAGGATCTAGTCTGATGACTTGATCTGGACCAAGGCTGTCTGACAGATTTCTTCTGTCTCCATACTAATGACAAAATTGAGTCTTGTGTACAAGATGGACATTATATTAGCTTGTTCTCTCTCACTCTCACCTAGCAGGGAAGATGACAGTTCAGTGGTATTACTGCTCGGCTGTTAATCCAGAGACCCAAGTGATGTTCTGGGTACCTGTGTTCGAACCGAGCGCAGCAGATGGTAGAATTTAAATTCACTGTATAGGAGAAAATCTGGAATTAAGAGTCTAATGATGACAATGAATACATTCTCAATCATCAGGAAAAACCTATCTGGCTTACTAGTGTCTTTTTAAGGAAGGAAACTGTCATCCTTACCTGGTCTGGCCTAAATGTGACTCCAGACTCACTGTAATGTGGTTGACTCTTGACTGTCCTCTGGGCAATTAGGAATGGGCAGTAAATGTTGGGCTTGCATTTATATGCTAAAATATGTGTTTATATGCTAAAATTCAATGTTTAATCTAACTACAAATATTGTATTCACTGTTCTTCCCTTCAATGAATTTTTGGGGTAGATGAAGGATTTAATTTTGAAAAAGTTGTGTACAATTACAGCTCAAAAATCTCTCGAATTTGCAAGAAATTTGTAACCTATGATTTGATGTTTTCCTGGTTTCCAGTTAGTTGGGTATTCCTGTGTTGACAGACTCCCCTTTAGTCACTAGTTTCAAACAGCCCCAATCTCTCTACTTTGTAATCATGGGCTTTTTGCATCCTGTTTCTCCTCTTCCACCTCCTCCACCCCCCCTCCCGTCCGCCCTCTTTTGTTGACATTGGCTTCTCATTGCAGCCACTCTCTTTTCTCTCATCCTCATCCTCCTCATATCTTGTCGAGTAAACCCTCCCTTCTGGTCTGTCTTGGCAAACTGACTGCTACTTGCAGCTTTTCTAGTCGATGTACCCTTACCCCGGCAACTTCCCTCAGATTGGATAACCTTGCCACGCTTTTTCTTCTGTCACCCACCCCACCACCACTACCCTAGCAATCCTGCAGACTGATTCCCTATGATTGGAGGGGCAGCTCCTTTCAAAATTTTCCAGTTTCACATAAGGGCGTGACTTTGTACAGATCAGTTGGCCCTGTTAGTCATTTTTACTGAGTGATTTAGAATTTGTCTGCTACCATGTATTGTAAAGGTTGTTACAGGGAATGTTTGGTGGTGGAGGTGGTTTAAGATGCCTGTGGCTTAATTTATGGCCTGCATAATGGTAAAACAAATAAGTGGTGGAACAACCACATGTATTCTGCTTTTATATTTGACACTTGATACCTTTGGAACTTTTTGTTCTTATTTTATCATGTCCCGTTTGTCCTTCTCCTCTGCCCTCATTTGCTCAAATCTGCGATCATATAACCTTTATCATTCCTATGCTACTGGTGCATACAGAAAGGGCATACTTGGTTAAAGGTGCTATATTATAAGTTTCTATTGTTTTCCAGTCTTGGGAATACCAGACATTGTTGATATGTGCATAGAGGTTCTTCAACCATTTGAAAAAAGTGTATTCTTTTCACTGAGAATTGAGCTGCTAACTGTTACTCTACTTGAATATTCTGGATAATGTCATGCCCCAAGGGTCACATTCTTAATGAATATTTAATGTGTGTAGCATATATGTATTAATTGATCTGTATAATTATTGAGAGTTTTGAATTCTTGTTTATAAATAAATACATACAATTATGAAAGTATATGCCATTTTAAAATATGTCACTATCTTCAAAACCCTTGAAGTCAATTTATTTAAAATATAAGGAATATTTACAGGCTTTTTAATTCTGTTAATTCGTACCAACAAATGAATGCCCACTTAGTTTATTTTGGTAGTGACAGAGCTTGAAATAATTATGATGTTCAGGATCCTGCAACAGTTCTCTGCTGGAAGGAAAAATGCTACAGTATTTTTACGGTCCCAATTAGTGAGAGCACTCCTTTCTTCCTCATTACATGGAATGACATCTGTGCCATATGGAAAATTATACATTTGAGTGCTTACAGTATGGGCTACTTTTTAAAAAAAAATCAAAGCCTGATTGGCTCCCAGGTAGTTGAATAACTTGTTGGTGTGAATGGTATAAACAGAAACCTTTGGATATCCAGAAAAGGTGCTGTATTTTCTCTGCAGTAAATAAAACCGAGACTGAAATAAGAGAGCCAGTTTATTTTTCCTCACCAGTTGCTCTTAAGTGAGAATTCAGGAGGCATGGATAGCACCAAAATTGGTGGTAAAGTCGACAGTGAAGAATGTTACCTAACATTGGCCTAATTGGTCATTTGGAATGTTCTAAGGAGTGGCATCTGGAGTTTAATTTTAATAAATGAGGTATTGCATTTTCATAACACAAACAAGGACAAGACTTGTACAGTTAATGGTGGGGCAGTTAATGGGTGTTATTGTTGTAAAGAGAGACCTAGGAGTTCAGGAATATGGTTCTTTGTCTACCTGTGACACGACTTTCAATGTTTAGTACGTTTGCGCAGACCATTGTGTATAGTAATTGGGGCATCATTTGGAGTTGTATAGGACACTGGTGAGCCACTTTTGGAGTACACTTTAGAGTTCTGGTCGCCCTGTTGTAGGAAGGATATTATTAAATTGGAGAGGGTTCAGATATATCTAAAGGACGTGGGCAGAGAATATTTCATTTGATTAATCAATGCTGGATAACATAGTTAGCCACGCATTGGGACTTAGCGATCTTGTTCGGATCATCTGAAATACGGTTAATCGAATGCCGGATAGTCGAGATTCCTCTGTCGACAGTAATTTATTGTTACATATATTTCTGAAAGTAAAATAAAATGTGTATAAAGTCACCATGATTAATGCAACACCATTTTAAGAGGGCATAGGTTTAGGGTGAGGGTGGTGAAAGATATAAAAGAGACCTACAGGGCAATGTTTTCACACAGAGGGTGGTGCATATATGGACTGAGCTGCAAGAGGAAGTGGTGGAGGCTGGTACAATTCAACATTTAAAAGGCATTTGGATGGGTGTATGAATAGGAAGGGTTTGGAGGGATATGGGCCTGGTGCTGGCAGGTGGGAGTAGATTGGGTTGGGATATCTGGACGGGTTGTACTGAAGGATCTGTTTCCATACTGTACATCTCTATGACTCTAAATTATAAAAAAGAAATAACTTTTGCAAAATTGTTTGTTCCAACATGACTACTTTGTTTCATGAGCGGTTGTGGGACACTCCATACTCCAAAGCTGTCCCAGAGGCCATAACACCAAGGAGGAAGCACACTGTAGCCCCTGCTGCAGCTGACTGGATCTAGAATGTCTCCACCAATATTGCAACCGTTGCCACAGCAAGGATTTTATCCCAACTCTTGAGGCCTGGGGCCCCATTCTCAACTTCGTAGGACCGACAGACCATCTAAGTTAACTCTTGAGGATTAAGGATCATGCACTCTGCCGCTGTTTGCAGTTGCTGCAGAAACACTTTTTTAAAAAAAAGAACTGACCTCAATCCATCCAGCTGTAGCTGCCATGGCCATGTGGAATGATCTGGATCCGTCACCCAACAGCTCCCTGCAACCCCTCTCCTCCACCACAGTTACAGAAAGAAAAAGTGAATTACCAAGATGTTGATGGGACTGGATGGTTTGAGTTATGAAGAGAGGCTTGATAGGCTGGGACTTCTTTCACTAGAGCATAGGAGGTTGAGGGGTGATCTTACAGGGATTTATAAAATCATGAGGGGCATAGATAAAGTAAATAGCCAAGCTCTCTTCCCAGAATGGGGAAGTATAAAACTAGGGGACATAGGTTTAAGATGAAAGGGGCAAGATTTAATAGACACCTGAGGGACAATGTTTCCACACGCAGGTTCATATGTGGAATGAACTGCTGGAAGAAGTAGTAGCTACCGGTACAATTACATTTAAATGACATTTGGATAGGTAGATGATTAGGAAAGGTTTAGAGGAATATTGGCCAAGTGGGACTAGTTTAGTTTGGGAAACTTGGTCAGCATAAAGTTTGAACAAAGAGTCTGCTCCTGTACTGTATGACTCTATGGCTCTATAACCAATAAGTCAGAGACCTTTCAACCATCTGTGTCTCCTGCAAGCAAGTGTAAATATCTGGAGAAGGGAGTTCAAGGAGCACCAAGTCCTGGCAATCATAGATGTTCACCTTAGTGAACCATATGGACAGGAAGCATTAAACTGCCTTCCCACTCATCAAAGGAGTGATTTGTTTTATATCTGGCTGTGTAGGGAGTTAGAGTTTTAACTGGTGATGTAGTGGACAGTGAAGAAGTTTACCTCAGAGTTCAGCGAGACCTTGATCAGATGGGCCAATGGGCTGAGGAGTGGCAGATGGAGCTTAATTTAGATTGTGAGGTAAGGCAAATCAGGGCAGGACTGATACACTTAATGAAAAGGTCCCAGGGAATGTTGACAAACAAAAAGACCTTGGGGTGTATATTCATAGTCCCTTGAAGGTGCAGTCATAGGTAGACAGGGTAGTGAAAATTGTGTTTGGTATGCTTGCCTTTATTGGTCAGTGCCTTGAGTATATGTGTTGGGATGTCATGTTACAGCTGTACCAGATATTGGTTAGGCCACTTTTGGAATTCCGTTCTGGTCTTCCTTCTACAGGAAAGTTGTTAACCTTGAAAGAGTGCAGGAAAGCTTTACAAGGATGTTGCCAGGATTGAAGAGTTTGAGCTCTAGGAAGAGGCTGAAAGGCTGGGGCTATTTTCCTTGGTGAATCAAAGGTTGAGGGATACCATATAGAGATTTATAAAATCATGGGCATGTATTAAGTGAATACCCAAAGTCTTTTTCACAGGGTAGGGGAATCCAAAACTAGTGGGCAAACTAAAATGAGAGGAGAAAGATTTAAAAGGTACCTAATTGGGGGGGGGGGGGGGCGGGCAACTTTTTCACAGAGGGTGGCATGTGTATGGAATGAGCTGCCAGAGGGAGTGTTGGATGCTGGTACAATAACAACATTTAAATGGCATCTGGATGGGTACATGAATAGGAAGGGTTTTGAGGGATGTGGGCCTCTGCTGGTGAATGAGACTAGATTTGTCTCGGAGATCTGGTTTGAATGGATGAATTGGACCGAAGGTTCTGTTTCCAAGCTGTACAAGTCAATGACTCCAGTAGTTATATGTTAGCAGTTTATAACTGTTTATCTGTAGCTGTAATTTATTTATTTGTAATAAACAGCAAACTTCATTGAATACAGAAACCTGGTCTGTTCTTTCTGAGAATCCTGGTCTAAAAAGGCAGGTAAGCTAGGGAAGTTTATGTACTTTATAAAATCTTCTATTTTTATGGCAATTCCAGGAATTGCAGGGCTCGATTTCCAGAACACTACCCCAGTGAAATGAATATCTTTTTAAAAACAAAAGTCAGATTTGCAAGGAAATTAAAATTTCTTTTCCTCCACTTTACACCGCCAGAACCAAACAATAATAATATATTATGAACTTTCATCCCATCATCTGCATAGAGGTCAATATGTTTAGCGCTTAGTTAACCAGATCTGAATTATGACACTTAGCAATAGAACATGGCCTCAGTTTGGCATGGAATGTCAGTCTAGATTATGTTCAGCTCCTTGAGTGGAGCTTGAACCCACAATTTAAAACGTCTAGGCAAAACTGATGCCAACTAAGTAAGTTAACATTCTCCATGTTGGTGGAAAATGGTTCATAATTGGAGCCATAAAATAAAACCTGAATAAGATTTTAAAAAAAAATGTTGACTCAAGTTCATACTGCTATCTGACATGCTGCTTTGTACCGTTCATGAACATTATCTGCTTAAATGTTTTAGTATTTATGACAATACTCTGGTGAAATTGGACTAATCTTCCAGCAGTTAAAATTGTGTTCTACTAGTTAGAAAAGAAATGAGATTTTCATTGATTTCTCCTGAACTAACAAGCCATTAATGTTCTCAAGTATTTCGTAGCACACTATAGATATTGGTTGTGGTAATTTTCATAATTGTACTGCACTAACTCCAAAAGATTCCTCTGTCCTGCTTCGATAGCTGTATTCCATAATTCCCATTATTTTAACTTTACTCTTTCTTTCTCACTGTCTAAAATCTAAGATCCATTACTAACTTGAGCTCCAGGAGGACTAATCCTAAAATAACAAAAATAACAATAAAAGGTTTGGAAAGTTTTATTGCTTCAACTGAAAGTAGTCAAATAATTGAGGGACAGGATGGACGTGTATTTGGAAAGGCAAGGACTGATTAGGGATAGTCAACATGGTTTTGTGTGTGGGGAAATTATGTCTCACAAACTTGATTGAGTTTTTTGAAGAAGTAACAAAGAGGATTGAGGGCAGAACAGTAGATGTGATCTATATGGACTTCAGTAAGGCATTCGACAAGGTTCCCCATGGAAGACTGGTTAGCAAGGTTAGATCTCATGGAATACAGGGAGAACTAGCCATTTGGATACAGAACTGGCTCCAAGGTAGCACACAGAGGGTGGTGGTGGAAAGTTGTTTTTCAGATTAGAGGCCTGTGACCAATAGAGCGCCATAAGGATCAGTGTTGGGTCCACTACTTTTTTTTTGTCATAAATGATTTGAATGTGAGCATAAGAGGTACAGTTAGTACATTTGCAGATGACATCAAAATTGGAGGTGTAGTGGATAACGAAGAAGGTTACCTCTGATTAGAATGGGATCTTGATCAGATGAGCCAGTGAGCCAAAGAGTGACAGATGGAGTTTAATTAGATAAATGCAAGGTGGTGCATTTTGGGAAAGCAAATCTTAGCAGGACGTATACACTTAATGGTACACTTATTCAGAGTAGTAAGGGTATGGAACGCTTTGCCTGCAACGGTAGTAGATTTGCCAAGTTTAAGTGCATTTAAGTCGTCGTTGGACAGGCATATGGATGTACGTAGAATAGGGTAGGTGGCTTGGGCTTCAGATTAGTATGAAAGGGCGGCGCAACATTGAGGGCCGAAGGGCCTGTACTGCGCAGTAATGTTCTATGGTAAGGTCCTAGGGAATGTTGCTGAACAAAGAGACCTTGGAGTGCAGGTTCATAACTCCTTGAAAGTGGAATTGCAGGTAGATAGGATAGTGAAGAAGGCATTTAGCATGCTTTCCTTTATTGGTCAGAGTATTGAGTACAGGAGTTGGGAGGTCATGTTGCGGCTGTATAGGACATTGGTTCGGCCACTTTTGGAATATTGCGTGCAATTCTGGTCTCCTTCCTATCAAAAGGATGTTGTGAAACTTGAAAGGGTTCAGAAAGATTTTACAAGGATGTTGCCAGGGTTGGAAGAATAGAGCAATAGGGAGAGGTTGAATCGGCTGTGGCTGTTTTCAGTGGAGTGTTGGAGGCTGAGGGGTGACCTTAGAGGTTTATAAAACCGTGAGGGGTATAGAGTCAGAGTCATAGAAGCGTACAGCTCAGAAGCAGACCCTTCGTTCCATTTCGTCCATGCTGACCTGGTATCCCAACCCAATCTAGTCCCACTTGCCAGCACCTGACCCGTATCCCTCCAAATTCTTCCTTTTCATATAACCATCCAGATGCCTTTTAAATGTTGCAATTGCAGTGGCCTCCACCACTTCCTCTGGCAGCTCATTCCATACACATTCCAGCCTCTACATGAAAAATTTGCCACTTAGGTCCCTGTTTTGTTTATATCCCCTCTCACCCTAAACCAATGCCCTCTAGTTCTGGACTCCCCCATCCCAAGGAAAAGACTTTGTGGATAGCATAAATAGACCGTATTTTCCCTGGGATGGAGGTAGTCCAGAGCTTTTAGATTAGATTAGATTACTTAGTGTGGAAACAGGCCCTTCGGCCCAACAAGTCCACACCGCCCTGCCGAAGCGCAACCCACCCATACCCCTACATCTACCCCTTACCTACACTACGGGCAATTTAGGATGGCCAATTCACCTGACCTGCACATCTTTGGACTGTGGGAGGAAACTGGAGCAAACCCACGCAGACACGGGGAGAACGTGCAAACTCCACACAGTCAGTCGCCTGAGGCGGGAATTGAACCCGGGTCTATGGTGCTGTGAGGCAGCAGTGCTAACCACTGTGCCACCGTGCCGCCCACTAGAGGAGATAGATATAAAAGAGACCTCTGGCAACCTTTTCACAGAGGGTGGTGTGTATGGAATGAGCTGCCAGAGGAAGTAATAGAGGCTAGTACAATTGCAACATTTAAAAGGCGGGGTGGGTATATGAATAGGAAAGGTTTGGAGGGATGTGGGACTAGATTGGATTGGGATATCTGGTTGGCATGGACGAGTTGGACCAAAGGGTCTGTTTCCATGCTGTACGTATGACTCTATGACTCTCATCTCTCTTTCTGGTCTTCGCAGATTTAAGATTAGACAACATTTGCTGGATTAGTGTGGCAAGATTTGTGGTTGTGGCTACTACTGTCTTGGTTGAGCTCAGGAGTTGAACAGTGAAAAATAACCAGGTCTCACCAGGTCACAAAAAGGTTTCTATACTCCAGGTTGAGCAGTGGCAGAGGTGACTGAGTACTTGCTTACCTACACTTGGTGGAGATATCAGAAATATTACAGAGCGGAACAAATGTGTTTCCTAATTGGACAAAAAGCTATTTGTGATAAAAGCAAATTACTGCGGATGTTGGAACCTGACACCAAAAGAGAAAATGCTGGAAAATCTCAGCAGGTCTGGCAGCATCTGTAAGGAGAGAAGAGAGCTGAAGTTTCGAGTCTAACTGACCCTTTGTCAAAGCTAAAAAAAAGGGAGAAATAGGGAGGTATTTATACCAGGCTGAGAGAAGGTGAGTCATGGCTCCAGAAGCAAAGGTAGCAATAAAGAGGTGATAATGACAGTGCATAGAGAGATTAGGAGCTGTGAATGACCAAGGCTGAAGCCAGTGCTATGTGACAAAATATGGGGGATGGGTGAAGCAGAGGCAAAGTGGAAAACAGGGGAGAAGGGTAGCAAAGGGGGAAGAGGAGAGGAAAAAGGTGATGAGAGAGTGGGGAGCGAGAGAAAGAGAGACAATCAAGAAATAGGAGGTACAGAACAGTGGAAAAAAATTTAAAAAAAAGATAATTTTATTTCATTTATTTTAATTATGAGCAGAATGAAAACAGAGTTATCGAGATGGGATAATCATCTGAAGTTGTTGAATCATTGTTGAGAGCGGCAGGCTGTAACGTGCCTAGTCAGAAGATGAGATGCTGTCCCTCCAGTTTACGTTGAGTTTCACTGGAACATTGTAGCCAAGGACAGACATGTGGGCATGGGAGCAGGATTGTGTTGAAGTGGCAAGCCACAGGAAGATCCGGGACCTGATTGCATACAGACCGAAGCGATCACCCAGTCGGCGTTTTGTCTCTCCGATATAGAGGAGACCACATTGGGAGCAATAAATGCAATAGACCAAATTGAAAGAGGTACAAGTGAAACACTACTTAATCTGAAATGAGGGCCTTGGATGGTAAGCATGGAAGAGGTAAAGGGGCAGGTGTTGCACCTTCTGCGATTGCATGGGAAGGTGCTGTGTGTGATGGGTGGGGTGTTAGGTGTGATGGAGGAGTGGACTAGGTTGTCCAGGAGGGAACAATCTGAGGAATTCTGGATTAGTGGTGCTGGAAGAGCACAGCAGTTCAGGCAGCATCCAACAAGCAGCGCTGCTTGTTGGATGCTGCCTGAACTGCTGTGCTCTTCCAGCACCACTAATCCAGAATTTGGTTTCCAGCATCTGCAGTTGTTGTTTTTACCTACCTAATCTCTAAGGAATGCAGACTGGGGAGGGAAGGGAAGATGTGTTTAGTGGTGATGCCGTGTTGGAGTTAGCGAAAATGGCGGAGGATTATTCTTTGCATGTGAAGGCTGGTGGGGTGAAAAGTGAGAACAAGAGGGACCCTATCCTTGTTCTGGGAGGGGAAGGAGGGGGTGAGGGTCATGGTGCGGGAGATGGACTGCACGCTGTCGAGAGCCCTGTTTTAACAACTGTAGCTGGGAAGCCACGGTTGGGAAGGGAGCACATATTAAGAGCACCACTTTGGAAAGTGGCATCATCGGAACAAATGTGGCGGAGGCCAAGGTGCTAAGGTGCGAAGAGCTGTAGTCCAGATAGCTGTGGGAGTCAGTGGGCTTGTAACGGATGTTAGTGGATAGACTATTGCCGGAAATGGAGACCGAAAGGTCAAGGAAAGGCAGGCAAGTGTCAGAAATGGATCAGGTGAAGGTAATGGAGGGATGGAAACTGGAAATGAAGTTTGTGAATTTTTTGCAGGTCAGGACGAGACCATGAAGCCGCACCGAAATAGTCATCGATGTACCGATAAAGCAGTTGTGGGAGGGGACCCGGGTAGGCCTGGAACAAGAAATGTTCCACATACCCCATGAAAAGGCAGGCATAGCTAGGACCCATGCGGGTACCCATTGCTACACGTTTCATTCTGCTCTGTAACTTTATTTCATTTTAAAATTTTTTTTCACTGTTCTGTACCTCCTATTTCTTGTCTCTCTTTCTTTCGCTCCCCACTCTCCTGTCACCTTTTTCCTCTCCTCTTCCCACTTTGCTACCCTTCTCCCCTGTTTTCCATTTTGCTCTGCTTCACTCATCTTCTCTCCCCCTCCAATATTTTGTCACATAGCACTGGCTTCAGCCTTGGTCATTCACAGCTCCTAATCTCCCTCTAATCTGTCTATGCACTGTCATCGTCACCTCTTTATTGCTCCTTTTGCTTCTGGAGCCATGACTAACCTTCTCTCAGTTTAGTATAAATACCTCCCTATTTCTCCCTTTTTTTTAGCTTTGACAAAGGGTCAGTTAGACTCGAAACGTCAGCTCTTTTCTCTCCTTACAGATGCTGCCAAAGCTATTTGTGATTTCTTTCTGTAAATAGTTAGAGATGTACAGCATGGAAACAGACCCTCCAGTCCAACCTGTCCATGCTGACCAGATATCCCAACCAGATACTTCAATTAGATCTTCTTTCATTCCTCTAAACTCTAATGAATACAGGCCCAATCTGCTAACCCTTTCCTCATAAACCAACTCGTTCATCTTACGAATCAACCTATTGAAACTTCTCTGAGCTACCTTCCTGTAAATGTATCACTCCTAAAGTAGATTTTCCTTGAGTATCCTATATGCAGTCTTCACAATCCCTGGAGAACTGTAACAAGACTTCCCTGCTTTTCTACAACCATCAGGAAGATGCTTTCACCCAGTGACTGATTTAAGATATGAAATGCGCTGCCTAAGACTGTGGTAGAGGCAGTTTGAATTGTGGTTTTCAAAAGAGAATTGGATAATTATCCATAGGAGAAAAGGTATGCAGGATTGTGTGGTAAGAGAAAATTGGGGAGTTGTTGGTGCAGTGATAATGTTGCTGGACTAGTAATCAAATACCACAGGCTAATGTACTGGGGACATGGGTTTGAAACCTCTGTGGCAGATGTGAAATTTGAATTCAATTAAAAACAAGAGCTGAAATAAAGTTAGTTAAATGTCAACCATGTTGATTGACGCAAAACTGTGTTTGATTCATAAATGTCTTTTTAGAGAAGGAAACCTGCCATTCTTACTTGGTCTGATATACATGTGACACTTAACTGAACTCTAGCCAGGCCAGAATTTATTGTCAGAGTGATGCTGATATCTCATTTTTCGAAAATGTATGAGAGCGTGACTAGCTGAGTAGTTCCAACAGAGTCCCCAAAGTCATAATGGGCTGCATGGCCTCTTCCTGTGCTGTAACCATTCTGATTCTAATGTCTTGCTAACCTCCTACTGACTGTATTCTGGGATGTTTGCCATCTGGGCCAATGGCACTTCACTTTCAGTTGTAAAACGGCAGCTGACACGATTAGCCTGGTATAGAAATATAATCGTTTTATATGTGCTCTTTTTGAAGTGTTTGCTTTTGTTCCAATATAGTCAGTTTACAAATTTGTCTGCTCTGCAAGAATCCAGCTAGCATCAGTGTTCATCACAATACATTTCAACAGACTTGTTTTACATAATTTGTTTTCAAGTATATGGATGTATTTCTCTACAGTATGGGCTCAGGTTTACATGTTGATTTGAAGTGGAATTTTTGTGGTATTTGGAGATCTCAAAATGTCGATTCTCCTGCTGCCTGACTTGTGCTTTTCCAGCACTACACTCTCGACTCTGAGCTCCAGCATATGCAGTCCTCACTTTCGCCTATTCGAAGATCTCCATGTGTGGTGACAATCTCTGGACAGTAAGTGTTTGTGGCAAAAAGGCACAATAACACACTCAAGGCGGTTGAAGTGTAACTGGGTAGCAGCAAGTGACAGAGCGACAAAACTGTCTCTGCCTCTGTTCCTGATAGTATGGATGACGTTTTTCACATGGACTTTGGACACTAATTCATTTCCAACAGTTGACTCCTGAACCCTATGTCTAGGAACAGCCTGTTTCTAGTTCCTTCGGTGCAGTTGTGTGGCAAATAATTTAACAATGTGTGATATCTTCTCATCCCAGTTTTTCAACGACTGTAACTCCTTTGCACTATCTGACAATCACTATTCCATCACTTCTACCCCACAAATAAAAATGCTGAGACTGTGAAGCTATTAGACATAATTATTTTTCTCCTCCTTGGTTTTTGCATTAATCAGTAAAGATCATTTTTACCTGCATTGGTCTAAATGCCACCAGACTTATTCTTCAATCTCTGCTCTCTAATGGAATAGAGATGATAGGGAGAGAGAAGTTTAGACAGTGTTACTGTGATGTGGAACCCATTGTGGCATCTCAACTTGTAACTTGCAATGTTTCAGTTGACTTTCAAATTACAATAAACTTTTGGTACGCAAAGAAAAGCGGTTTGTCAAGTTACTTGTGCAAATCAGTACAAAGGTGTATGATTCAGATGCCATTACAGAAATGTGGTTGCAGGATAGTAATGACTCGGAATTAAATATCCAAGGGCATCAGGTAATTAGGAAGGATAGGCAGTAGGTAAGGGAGGTGCGGTCACTCTCTTAATTAAGGATGATATTAGGGTGATAGGGAGAGACTATTTAGGATCTAAGGAGCAAAATGTTGAATCCATTTGTGTGGAAATCAGGAATAGTAAGGGGAAGAAGTCACTTGTGGGAGTAGTTTATAGGCCACCCACTAATAATGTTACAGTGGCACAGGCGATCAATAAAGAAATATCTGACGCATGTAAGAATGGAATGGCAGTAGTCATGGAGGACTTTAACATGCACATTCATTGGCCAAATCAAGTCAGTAGAGGCAGTCTTGAAGAGGAATTCATAGAACTCAACAGCAATGACTTTTTTGAACCGCATGTTCCTGAACCTACAATGGAACGTGCAATTTTAAATCTGGTCCTTTGTAATGAGACAGGTAAAATTAATCTAGTAGTTGAGGATACTCATGAAAAGAGTGATCACAATATGATCAAATTTCAGATACAAATGGAGGGTGAAATAGTATCATCTAAAACCAGGTTGTTACATTTAAACAAGGGAGACTATAATCGGATGAGGAAGGAGTTGTCTAAATTAGACTGGGAACACAAGTTAAATGGTGGAACAGTAGAGGACTTTGAAAGAGATTTTTCATAGTGCTCAAGGAAAGTATATTCTGGTCAAAAGCAAGGGTAGGAAGTGCCAGCCTTAGATAACGAAGGAAATAAAAGAAGGCATCCAATTAAAAGCCCAGGCTTACAAAGTAGCCAAGAGTAGTGTGAAACAGGAAGATTGGGAAAACATTTTAAAAAGCAACAAAGAACCACAAAGCAAGAAATAAAGAAAGATTAGATTCGATTACTTAGTGTGGAAACAGGCCCTTCGGCCTAACATGTCCACACCGATCCGCCGAAGTGCAACCCACCCAGACCCCTTCACCTAACACTACGGGCAATTTAGCATGGCCAATTCACCTAACCTGCACATTTTTGGATTGTGGGAGGAAACCGGAGCACCTGGAGGAAACCCACGCAGACACTGGGAGAATGTGCAAACTCCACACAGTCAGTCGCCTGAGGCGGGAATTGAACCCGGGTCTCTGGCGCTGTGGGGCAGCAGTGCTAACCACTGTGCCACCGTGCTGTCCAAGATTAGATTATGAATGCAAACTGGCAGAGAATATAAAAACAGGTAGGAACAGCTTTTACAAATATATAAAACAGAAAAGGGTGGCTAAAGTGGATGTAGGTTCCTTGCAGGATGAGAAAGGGAAATTAATATTGGGTAATGCTAAAACAGAGGCCTTGAATAACTATTTGTCAGTCTTCACCGTGGGAGATGTGTCTAACATGCCAAAGAATGATGTTAAGGATACGATGGGAGTTGAGGATCTCAACTCAATTGTTATCACTAAAGGGGTAGTGTTGAGCAAACTTAGACCATAAGACATAGGAGCGGAAGTAAGGCCATTCGGCCCTCGAGTCCACTCCGCCATTCAATCATGGCTGATGGGCATTTCAACTCCACTTACCCGCATTCTCCCAGTAGCCCTTAATTCCTCGAGACAACAAGAATCTATCAATCTCTGCCTTGAAGACATTTAGCGTCCCGGCCTCCACTGCACTCTGCGGCAATGAATTCCACAGGCCCACCACTCTCTGGCTGAAGAAATGTCTCTGCATTTCTGTTCTGAATTGACCCCCTCTAATTCTAAGGCTGTGTCCACGGGTCCTAGTCTCCTCACCTAACGGAAACAATGTCCTAGCGTCCACCCTTTCCAAGCCATGTATTATCTTGTAAGTTTCTATTAGATCTCCCCTTAATCTTCTCAACTCCAATGAATACAATCCCAGGATCCTCAGCCATTCCTCATATGTTAGACCAACCATTCCAGGGATCATCCGTGTGAATCTCCACTGGACACGTTCCAGTGCCAGTATATCCTTCCTGAGGTGTGGGGACCAAAACTGGACACAGTACACCAAATGGGGCCTAACCAGAGCTTTATAAAGTCTCAGTAATACAACGGTGCTTTTATATTCCAACCCTCTTGAGATAAGTGACAACATTGCATTCGCTTTCTAATCACGGAATCAACCTGCATGTTTACCTTTCGATAATCCTCGACTAGCACTCCAGATCCCTTTGTACTTTGGCTTTACAAATTTTCTCACTGTTTAGAAAGTAGTCTATGCTTGTATTCTTTTTTCCAAAGTGCAAGAGCTCGCATTTGTTCACGTTGAATTCCATCAGCCATTTCCTGGACCACTCTCCCAAACTGTCTAGATCCTTCTGTAGCCTCCCCACTTCCTCAGTACTACCTGCCTTTCCACCTAACTTTGTATCATCTGCAAACTTCGCTAGAATGCCCCCAGTCCCTTCATCCAGATCATTAATATACAATGTGAACAGCTGCGGCCCCAACACTGAACCCTGCGGGACACCGCTCGTCACTGGCTGCCATTCCGAAAAAGAACCTTTTATCCCAACTCTCTGCCTTCTGTCAGACAGCCAATCCTCAATCCATCCCAGTAGCTCACCTCGATCACCATGGGCCCTCGCCTTGCTCAGCAGCCTCCCGTATGGCACCTTATCAAAGGCCTTTTGGAAGTCTAGATAGACCACATCCACTGGGTTTCCCTGGTCTAACCTACTTGTCACCTCTTCAAAGAATTCCAACAGGTTTTTCAGGCATGACCTCCCCTTACTAAATCCATGTTGACTTGTTCTAATCAGACTCTGCTCTTCCAAGAATTTAGAAACCTCATCCTTAATGATGGATTGTAGAATTTTACCAACAACCGAGGTTAGGCTAATTGGCCTATAATTTTCCATCTTTTGTCTTGATCCTTTCTTGAACACTGACACTAACTTGAGGATCTAAAGGTAGATAAGTCCCCTGGTCTTGATGGAATGCATCCCAGGATGCTGAAAGAAATGGCAGAAGTTATAGTAGATGCGTGTGTAGTAATTTACCAAAATCCACTGAACTCTGGGCAGATCCTGGCAGACTGAAAGGCAGCGAATGTCACATTGCTGTTCAAAAAGGTATAGGCAAAAGGGGGTAACTTTCAGCTTAACATCTGTTGTCAGGAAAATGCTGAGGGCTGTTGTCAAAGAATAAACCAGTGAGATGTCTGGATGGAAAGGGTTCCATCAGGCAGATGCAGCATGGATTTAGGAAGGGAAGGTTGTGTTTGATAAACTTAGTGGAGTTCTTTGAGGATGTAACAAATGTAGTGGATGGAGGATAACCGGTGAATGTTGTGGTTGGTATTCTAGAAGGCATTTGATAAGGTGCTGCATAAAAGACTCCTCTATAAGATAAGTATGCATAAAGTTGCAGGGAATGTACTTGCTTGGATAGAGGACTGGTTAACCAAGATAAAGTAAAGAGTTGGGAAAAATGTTTTTTTTTCTGGTTGGAGATCCTTGGTGAGTGGGGTGCCACAGGGGTCGGTGTTGGGTCTGCAACTGTTAATGATATATAGAAGCAGAGACAGTGTAACATATCCAAGTTTGCTGATGAGACTGACACTAAATTGAGTGGAAAGGCAAACTGTGTAAAGGATGTGGAGTATCTGCAGAGAGATTGAAATAGGTTAAGTGAATGGGCAAGGGTCTGGCAGATGTTGGTAAATGAGAGGTTATCCACTTTGGAAATAAAAATAGTAGGTCAGAGCATTATCTAAATGGTGAAAGATTGCAGCATGCTGTTGTGCAGAGGGACGTCGGAGTGTTCTTACATGAATTGCTCAAAGTTGATTTACAGATGCAACAGGTAATCAGGAAGGAAATGGAATATTGACTTGCATTGCGCGAGGGATTGAACTGAAGAGTAGGGAGGTTCTGCTGCAATTGTATAAGGTGTTGGTGAGGCTGCATCTGGAGTATTGTGTGCAGTTCTGGTCTCCTGACTCTAAGGATATACTGGCTTTGGAGGCAGTGCGGAGGAGGTTCACCAGGTTGATCCTGGAGATGAGGGGGTTCCCCTTTTTGAGGAGAGGTTGAGCTGCCAGAGGCTGTAATTCACTAGAATTTAGAAGATTGAGTGGGGATCTTATAGAAACATATAAAATTCTGAAAGTGATACATAAGACAGAAGCAGGCAAGTTGTTCCTGCTGGTGGGTGAGACAAGAACTAGGAGACATGGCCTCATGATTGGGGGGCGGGGGGGGGAGGTGGGGAGGAGAGAAGTACATTTAGAACAGAGACGAGGAGGAACTGCTTTTCCCAGAGAGCACTGAATTTATGGAATTCTCTGCACGTGGAAGCAGCAGAGGCAGCCTCATTTAATATATTCAAAACACAGTTGGATGGGTTTTTGCATGGTAGGGGAATTAAGGGTTATGGGGATAATGCAGGTAGGAGGAGCTGAGATGATGAATAAATCAGCCACTATCTTAATAAATGGTGGAGCAGGCTCGACGGGCCAAGTAGCCTACTGCTTCTATTTTTGTGAAACTTAATGCGGTGAGGCCCTGAGCCATAAGAGTGAATTCTTTAATTCCTGAAGTATTTTGGTAATCAACCTCTTCAGAGGTATTTTACCACCTGGAGCAGGTTGACCTTCTGATTCAGAAATGGGGCATTATCACTGTGTAACAAGAGCCCCACTTGAATTCCTCATGTTTCTAATTCACCTCAGAGATGTTATGACACTCCTGAAGCAGGTAGGAAATTTCCTTGGGGTGGTGGAGTCCAGAACTAGAGGGCATAGGTTTAGAGTGAGAGGGAAAAGATATAAAAGGAACCTCAGGGGCAACGTTTTCACAGAGGGTGGTGCATGTATGGAATGAGCTGCCAGAGGAAGTGATGATGGCTGGTACAATTACAGCATTTAAGCCATCTGGGTGGATATATGAATAGCAAGAGTTTAGGGGGCTATGGGCTAAGTGCTGGCAAATGGGGATAGATTAGGTTAGGATATCTGGTCGGCATGGACGAGTTGGACTGAACGGTCTGTTTCCATGCTGTACATTTCTATGACTCTGACTCAGTCTCTCCACCATTTGATTATGGCTGATAAGGTTTTTAATCTCATTCTGGGATTCTCAGTTGTATTCTGAGGTTCTCGATCCCAGTTGCCTGCTTTATCCTGTAACCTTTGATCCCCTTGCTAATAAAGAACCTATCTATTTCTCTCTCAAATACATTTAATCATTTGCCCTCCACAGTCTTAAGTCATTGAGTTCCACAGATTCACCACCCTGTGGCTGAAGAAATTCCTCCTTCTCTCAGTTCTAAAGGGTCGTCCCTTTACACTGAGGCTGTGCTCTTACGTCCTAGTCTCTCCAACTAATGTAAACATCTTCACACCTATTCTAACCAGGCCTCTCATATTCTATAAGTTTAATTGAGATTCTCCCCCATATCTTTCTAAACGCCATTGAGTACAGACCTAGAGTCCTCAACATATAACAGAGCCCTTCGTCCCTAGAATATCTTCTGAACCTCCTCCAAGGCTGGCATATCTTTCCTTGGATATGGGGCCCACAATTGCTCAATATTCCAAATGTGATCTGACCTAAGCCTTTTACAGCCTCAGCGGTGAGTTCCTGCTTTTGATTTCTAATCCTCTTGAAATTAATGCAAATGTTGTATTTGTCTTCCTAACTGCCACGTGAACTTGAATGTTAACCTTGAGAGAATGAACTAGGACTCTCAAGTCTGTGTTTCAGATTTCCAAAGCTTTTCCCCATTTAGAAAACAGTTTATACCTCTTCTTCCTATGAAAATGCATAACCTCACTTTGCCAAATTGTTTTCCATCTGCCACTTTTTTGCCGCCTCTCCTCCTGCAGCCTCCCCACTTCCTCATCACCTAACTATCCCTCCATTTTGTCTTTGTCATCTGCAAACTTAGCAACAATGCCCTCTGTTCATTCATCCAGATTGTTACTGTATAATAATGTAAAATTATGGTCCCAGCACTGACCCCTGAGGAACCCCACTAGTCACTGGCTACCATTTTGAAAAAGACTCATTTGTCCCAACTTTGTGCCTTCTGCAAGTCAGCCAATCCTCTCTTCATGGACAATTGGATTAGTCATTTAAATTTCCTTGCTTTCTGCATATTTTTGTTTTGTGCACATCAATGTGCAGGAGTGTGCCTCCCTCTCCTCATGCCAAAGTGCATCAGAACTACATTGATGTCAAGGTTCATGGTTGGCTTTTCAGAATACAGAAACAAAATGCTGCAGACTCTCCGTTGTGGTTAAAAATAAAAGGTGCTGGTGGAAAAATTTAGCTTGGATAGCATTGATGTGGAGGTGCTAGTGTTAGACTGGGGTCAACAAAGTCAGAAGTCTCACGACACCAGGTTATAGTCCAACAGGTTTATTTGAAATCACAAGCTTTTGGAATGCAGCTCTTTCATCAGGTGAAGTGGAGGGAAGTGCACAGGCGCAGATATTATATGCAGAGAGATAATGGAAATCACTCTCCACACAAAATTCTGTGCCTGTGTGCTTCTCTCTTCATCTGATGAAGGAGCAGTGAGCTGAAAGCTTATGATTTCAAACAAACCTGTTGGACTATAATCTGGTGTCGTGTGACTTCTGACTTTGGGCAGCGTTGGCAGGGAGAGACACAAGTTAATGTTACAAATAAATTGGGCAGCAATTCTGACCAATTTTTTTTTTCATTTTCTGTTTTTATTCTCTGTTGTTGAGAGGCAGATTGCGAAATGTTGAGTGAGGACAAAGCTTCTGTTCATCCCAGTGTATTCCCCTAGATTTAGTAGATTGTTGCAATTACTAAGTTTGTATACGTTTAGGGTGCCACAGTGCAGTCTGGTACTGAGCTTTATCAGTCTACTAGCCATATGGAGTTGTTAAGAAATATAGCCTGTGAAGCTCCAGTACTTTGAAAGCAGAGTGCAGTTATTTCAAATCTGTGTGAACCAGACATTAGTAATGTTAATAGATTAGTTCCAAAGGATTTCAATTTGCTAGAATATCTTGGTACTTTGTTTCACAAGGAAAATGTACAATTATTATGTATTGACTATACTTTTCACTCTTGGCTCTAGTGCTGTAAGCAACTGGCACTCCCTCCCAAGTATCAGAAACATCACGAACATCTACTTAACATCCTTCTTGATGTTTATTCTACACTTGCATCTTTTTAAAAATTTTTCCTTGTAAACAGAAAAACAACATTGAGGTATTAGGATCTTAATATCCCCATTTCTAGTGCCGCCTTAATTAGAAGCTATGCAATGTTTAGACCTGTTGATGAGTGAAATGCTGGCATGTTTATTGATTGTATTTGTGAATCTCAGCTGTCAAGGACATTTCTAAAATTACTCCGCTATCAGTTGCAAGCTAACTAATGTTTGCAGTACTCAACTCACTTTTTTGCATGTAGGTAAATCTAGCAGATGGCACTTGTGTTGTTGCTGACATGTGATTTGAATTTTTCCAATGATTGGTGGTGTTGGTTCCCTATTCGGTTTGTTATTCCAGTTAACC
This sequence comes from Chiloscyllium punctatum, assembly GCF_047496795.1. NCBI lineage: Eukaryota > Metazoa > Chordata > Chondrichthyes > Orectolobiformes > Hemiscylliidae > Chiloscyllium > Chiloscyllium punctatum. Next base: position 16,028,745 of record NC_092749.1, read on the forward strand.
AAGCGAATATGAGAAGAATGCAAAATCAGCTGGAATAGATATTCTGTCCTTATTTGTTTCAACATTGGGGGTTTAAGTTAACATAATTCTGTTCATCGTTTGTGAATGACTTTTCTGGGTTAGTTTTCTGACCTTTGCCTGAATTGACTGAGACTGCTCCAGTTGATGTCAACACCACAGGGTAGAAAGGATTGTTAAAATAGTATACAATGGGACGTTTGACTTGGGACAAATAGAGATCTGATTTGTTTCTGTTTCTCTTTTGCTTATTCTTTTCATTTCATATGCTTTCTAAAAACAAGAATCTGAATGAACTTGTATGTCCTGTGTTTTAAAATGCTCAGATAATTTGGACACATTATGCAAAAGGCATCTGGCTCTTAACCTTCAGATCATTTTAATATTAGTCATTAATTATAATAAATAGTGGATTGGAGATTTCTGCAGCATTGTATTAGTATCAAGATATGTTGCAAATTGGTAGGATGTGGTTTGTGACAGGATTTCCTTAATTGAATGTTTGCAGTGTTGATACATGTTTAAAGGGGGTAAAAGAAAATGCAGGCTAGCTACTTACCGTTAGGGAATGTCAGTTAGAATGGTAGCTTCTGCTCATTTATTTTGAGGAACTATTACTGACTCGAGTGACAAGATTATTCTTTTAAGTATCTTTCAGCTAGTGTATAACCCATGGTATGCTAAAGTTGGAACTATGTTTTCCTATATTTTAGGTAGGGAAATCTTTATGAAAGAGACATTTTGAAAAGCATGTGTTGTCAGGAACAGAAAAGAATTAGAATTTACCCACTTCTTAACATTTCAAAGCGCATCTGTCACAGCATGGTGAACTTGTTTAACTGGTTCTTATAACTTTTGCTTTTTTTCTGTTTTATTTTTCTTCTTTAATGGGATTTGAGCTTTCTTGCTAAAGGCCAACATTTTTATCTTCCTTTAATTGCCTTTGATTAGGTGGTAGTGAGCCACCTTTCTTGAACTTCACCAGTTTAGCTGTTGCAGATAGATCCATAGTCTTTTAGGAAAGAAGTTCCAGCTTTTTGACCCAATCACGTGAAGGAATAGCTGTATACTTTCAAGACAGGACAGGAAATTTGACGAAATGACATTTATTTGCCTTATCTAAATCATTTAATGAAAGAAATCAATATTTGTAGGGAAATGGTGTTGGGGAAATTGAGATTAAAGATTGGGAAATTCCCAGGGCCCGATGATCTACATCTCTGGGAACTTCAGGAAGTGACCCTAAAAATGGTGGATGCAGTGGTGGCAATCTTTCAAGATTGTGTAAACTCTGGAATAGTTCTAATGGATTGGAGGATAGTTCATGTGATTCCACCTTTTTTTAAAACGAAGGATGTACAGAGAAAATGGGGAATTATAGACCAGTTAGCCTGACGTTGGTAGGGACAATGTTAGAATCCATTATAAAAGATTTAATAGCAGTTACAGAATTCAACACAGTCAGCATGGATTTGCTAAAAGGAAATCATGGTTAAATCTGTTTGGAAGTTTTCGAGGATATGACTAGTAGAATTGATATAGAAGAGCTGGTAGATGTGGTTTACTTGGACTTTGAGGCTTTTTGTATGGTCCCACATTTGAGCTTAGCATCTAAATTTAAAGTTTGTGGGTTTGGGGGTACTGCTATAGATAGAGAATTGTTCTGGCTATGGAGGGAGTGTAACAAAGGTTTACTAGACTAAATTCTAGGGTGGCAGGACTGATGCAGTGAAAGGAGTCTGAAGAAATATGAAGGAAAACTGGTTAGAACTATGTTGACTGGAATTCAGAAGAATGAGTGGTGATCTCATAAAAAAGTACAAAACTGTAACTGGACTAGACAAGGTAAATGCAGGAAGGATGTTCCCAATGGTTTTCGACTTCCCAGTCATAGTTTAAGGATACCAGATAGGCCAATTAGCCCTCGGGAGGAGAAATTACAATTGCTGGACTGTTAATCCAGAGACCCCAGGTAACGTTTTGGGGATTGAAATTCAAATCCCGTCAGGGCACATGGTAGAATTTGAGAGTTTAATAATGAGCATGAAACTATTGTTGATTGTCAGAAATACCCATCTGATTCTTTAATCTCCTTTTAGGGAAGGAAATCTACCATCCTTATCTGATATGGCCCATATGTGACCCACAGCAATGTGGTTGACTCTCAACTGCCCTCTGGGCAATTAGGAATGGGCAATAAATAGTGGCCTCACCAGCAATCTGTGAATGAATAAAAAAAAAAGTGAGTGGGGATTTGCAGAATTCTCTGCCACAGAAATCAATTGAAGTCAAAACATTGAATATTTTCAAGAAGGTATTAATAAAGTTCTTAGGGCTTCAGAGATCAAAGGGTTTGGGAAGAAATTGGGAACAGGGTACTAAGTTTGATAATCAGTTATGATTGTGTTGAATGGGAGAGCAGGCTTGAAGGGTTGAAATGGCCTACTCGTTACAAAGTTGCTGTTTCATTGGAGAGAACCATGCAGGCAGTGATGCTCTCTGACATCATCTATCCTGTTTGGGAGATTTTGAAGGAGGCTTGTTGAGTTGTTGGCGTGCATAGGTACAGTACACTGCTGCCACAATACCTCAACGACCAAGGAAATGTCTATCAAATGGGCTGATGTCAAACTTTTTAAGTGTTGGTGGATCAGAAATATGGAGAAAATTCCATCTCATTTCTGACTTGTGCCTTAATAGGTGGTGGTTATGTCATGGAGAATGAGGAAGTGAGTTACTCACCATAGAATTCATAGCCTCTGATTTGCTTTAGTAGCCATAGTATTTACATGGCTAGTCTTGTTAAATTTCTTATCAGGATGTTGTTGATTTCCTCTGCAAACTTTCTTCCTTAGCATGAATTTCCAATGCCCGTTATCTTGACTCATTGTTAATTTGTAAGCTGGAATGTGGGCTGTTGATGGGGAAGTAGAATGGTTGAAGGATAGTAGCCAAATTATTGCAGATGCTCTTTTTGGCAATACTCTGTATGGATGTGCTTCCCCAAGAGCCATGAGGTAATGTTCAGGAGTGGGAACCACAACTGATTTTTACCTCTGTATCAATGTCAGAGCTCTAGCATATGCATGGCAATTTTAAACATTCACTCCTGGGGTGCCAAGCATTTATTACCCTCCTTAATTTCCTTTGAGAAAGTTGTGGTGAACTGCTTTCTTGAACCATTTCTCTCCATGCACTGTAGGTAAACTGACAAAGCCATTAGGGAATTTCAGATTTTTGACCCAATGATACTGAAGAAATGGCAGTATATTTCCAAGTCAGGACGGTAAGTGGTTTAGAGGGAACTTGCAGGTGACTTTTTGTTCCCATGTATCTACTACCCTTTGTTCTTAAGTATGAAATTAAATTTGTCTGTTTTTGACCTTTGTCGCATTTGACCTCCAAGATGTACATTCAACCTCATATTTGAGATTTTTGTGCCATCACTACAACTGTGAAAACTGCCTATTTTCACATGTATAACATTCATCAGATTTCTCCTGTCTCAGCTTTTCTGCTGGTGAAACCCTCATTCGCAACTTCATGATGACTGGTTTCCCCCAGTCTACTTTTTGTACACCTGTGGTCATCCAAACCTCTGATACCTTTCTGCTGATTGCACTGGATCACATTCCTCTATTGTCATGTGTTCACTAACCTTCATTGGCTTCTGGTTAAGCAGTGGCTGAATTTTAAAATTTTAAGCCTTGTTTCAAATTTGTCAATAATCATACCCCTACTTATGTTTTGTAATTTCCTTCAGCCGTATACCCTGCTAAGACTTTGAAAAATTAACTTACAGGATCCATACCTAATTTCCCATGAAAAGGCAGAGATAAGTTGGTGTTTTGAACTGCTGTAGTCCACATGAGGAAGTGCACCCACAGTGCTAGTTGGGAGGGAGTTCCAGGATTTAGTCCAGCAATAGTGAAGGAATGATGTGGTTCCAAATCAGAATGGTGTTTATCTTCAAAGGGAACTTTTGGAGGAGTGGTGTATCCATGTATCTACTGTCCTGTCCATTAGATGCTAGAGATTACAGGTTTAAGAGCTGCTGGTGAACGAGCCTTGTTCAATTGTTGCAGTGCATCTTGTCGATGATAGACAGCGCTGCCGCTGTGCATGTAGATGGAATGAATGTTGAAGATGTTAGATGGGGTGCCAATCAAATAGGTTGCTTTGTATTGGATAGTGTTGAGTTTCTTGTGTGCTATTGGATATGCAGCCATCCGGGTAAGTGGAAAGTATTCCATCGCGCTCCTGACTTCTATCTTGTCAGTGGTAGATAAGCTTTGAGGAGTCAAAAGTTACTCGCTAAATTCCCAGCCTCTGAACTGCTGGTGTAGCTTTATTATTTACATAACTGGTCCAGTTTAGCTTCTAGTCATTGCTGACACTTGTGTAAAGTGTACTTTCCTTTCTGCTTATCAGCTGAAACCTGTAAGTTTTCCAGGTTTTTCTGCTTTTAGACATGAGTTCCTCAATATCTGAGGAGTTGTGGATGGTGCTGAACATTGAGCAGGCATTAGCTAATATTTCCATATCTGACTTGATGGGGGAGGGTCATCGATAAAGCTGCTAAAGATGGTTGGACATCAGGCACTATAGAGATTCCTGTGATGTGATGGTAGTGTCCCTTGGCCAGCAGACACTGGTTTAAGTCTCACCTGCTCCAGATATGTGTGATAGCATCTCTGAACAGGTTGATTAGAAAGTATCTGCAGCGATTCCTGTGACCATCACTACCATCTTCCTTTGTTCTTGGTATGCCTCTGACCAGCACAATGTCTTCCCTGATTCCCATTGAACCTAATTTTCTTGGGCTGCTTGATGCTGCTCCCAGTCAAACGCTCTCTTGTTGTCAAGGAATTTCAGCCCTTTTTGTTTTGTAAACATACAACAATATTGTAATGAGGTTGGGAGGGGTGTGGCCCTGGCAGAATCTAATCTGAACATGAGTGAGCAAAGTAATGTTGAACAGGTGCAGGTTGATAGTGTAATTGATGACGCCTTCCATCACTTTGAGAGTAGGCTGAAAGGGCAGTAATTGGATAGCTGTATTTACCCTACTCTTTCTGGGGAGGATGGACCTGGGTAATTTTCATCTTGCTAGGAAGATGTCAGTATTGTAGCTGTATAGGAACAAGTTGGCTAGGGGCTTGGTTAGATCTGAAGTACAAGTTTTCAGTTGTCTGTGCTTCTTGGCATGCAGGTAATCCTGTGTTGTAGTTCAAGTTGATGCCTTTTTTCAAAAAGATATTCCTGGTGCTGGAATGCCTTCCAGTCCTCGTGAACCAGGCTTGACAGGTTGGATCTTCTGGCCCAGTGTTAACGGTGGAGTGGCAGATATATTGGGCCATGTGATGGCATTATGGTTTAATGTAATTCTGCAGCTGTTGTGGTTAATGGATGCCCATTCCTGAATTGATTTGTTGGAAATTTATTTCATTTGGCACAGTGGTACTGCCACACAACATGACAAAAGGTATCCCCAATGAGATGAAGGACTTCATCTCCACAAGGACTGTATGGTGGTCAGTTCTTCTGATACTGTTAAGGCCAGATGTATCTGTGATAGGTAGACTAATAAGGTTGAGTAAGTTTTTCCCTCTGGTTGCTTCCCTGCTGCAGGCCCAGTGTTGCAGCCAAGCCCTTTAGAGCTTGGCAAGGTTGGTCAGTAATGACGCTACTGAGTGACTATTGCTGCTGACCATTGAAGTCCCCCACCCAGAGTCTCTTGGTGAGTCCTCCAAGTGGTGTTCGACATGGAAAAAAGCTGATTCATCAACTCAAGGGGTGCAGTATGTAATAATCAGTAGGTGTTTTCCTTGCCCATATTGGACCTGATGCTATAAAGCTTCATTGATTCCAGACTCCATGTTGAAGACTCTGAATGCAGCGACCTCTTGATTGAATGCCTCTATGCCTACATCTGTGGTGGTGATGTCTTAGAAACAGTTGTTCTCGTGGAATCATATTTTACGTACAGTGTCAGGCTGTTGCTTTGATGAAACAATGGGACAGGTAAAGCAATTTTGGGCTCCAGCAGCCAGGTGATTGGAAGGTAGATTTGACATGGCCATTGTCATTTCCTGTGCCTTGGTTGACACCAGATGGTATGTGAGACTTTCTGGAGAATGGATGTGACTGAGAGATTTCTAGATCATTTCAAAGGTAATTTTAAAAATGTCATGAATGTGGACTCTCATGTAGACTAGATCAGGTAAGAACGGCAGATATCCCTTCCCTAAAGACATCCATGAACCAGATGGGTTTTAATGAGATTGGCAATGGCTTCATTGTCACCATTAGACTAGTTTTTAATTTCAGGTGTTTAGATTTCAACCCAAGTACCCAGAGCATTAACTGGGGTCTCTAGATTGACTTCATTGACAATGTTACTAATCCATGACCACCTCTAATTTGAGAATAATGAATTCTGGCCTTATGCGCATTCCAGATTTTAAATTACTTTGGCATGGTGACAGTTCCTTCACCTGCCTAAGCCCTAAACTTTGAAAAGCCCTTGCTACGCATCTCAATCTCTACATTTTTTTTCCTTTTAAGTAATGTTGGAAACTCATCTCTTTGGCCATCTAACTTAATATCTCCTTATGTTACCTGGTGTCATGTCTTGTTTTGTAATGATGTTGTGAAGAACATTGGGATATTTTATACTCAAGGCACTGTGTAAACAAGTGGAGTTTTGGTGGAGGTTGAAGTTGGGAGCGGCTGCCAAAGATCCTGTGCATTAGTGGTGGAGGTGCATGGTGATGCACTTGATGTTGCTTTTTTGTAGTTGCATTGTTATAGAGCTACTCATCAAGGAACAGTCAAATCTGCTTCACATTCAGTAGAGAAGCAAAAAGAGATGTCAAGGAAAATGGATAACTTGAAGAAGATTGTTGACAGCCTAAGGTGTGGTTGAGAAAAGGATTGTTGAGATTTCTGAAATTGAGGGAGGTGCAGGAAACTTGGCAGGGAGTTGCAGTGAGTCAGAATAGCATAGATGAATAATAAGCAATCATCAAGACTGCAGGTGAACAAAAAGGGTTGGGAAGTGCAAGCAAAAATGCAAGGTTGGAGGAAATCATTAAGGGATGATAAATGAAGTCATAATTTTTAATTTATGGAAGTACTTTTGAAAATGTTTACTTTTACAGGTATATAAAATATTTAGCTGCTTTATGATGTCTTCTGATATAGGCTTAAAAATGTTTTGAAGATGTATCAGTGTTATTTTTCCTGCCTCAATTTGTTTTAGTAAATGATGTCTCATTTTTGTTTTTAGAGATTGATTTGAACACAAAATGTATTATAGATGTTGAAGGCAATCAGACCATTCTAAGTCCGGCTAATGCCAATCTCGGTAAAGGCGATGCCAGGTAAGCTGTTTGCCATATATGGATTTTTCATGTTACGTTCAAAGTTGTGTTGATGTGTCTTTCTCAGTGTATTGCACCGTTGAAGAGAGACTACTGGTCACTGTGTATTGCAAAGTTTAAACAATACATTCAAATTTTATGTTCTAGAGTTGCACATTAACTATCTTGATTCTTAGTAATGAATTGTTGATTGAAATATTATTGAACTTTTAGAAATAAGCTTTTTGTTCCTTCTATATGCAAGTTACTCTCAGTCATAGTATAGAGTGCAGTGACTGCTGTTCTTCTCGAAACAAACATACTACATATTATATAAAGCCTGAATTAATTCAGTTGTCTAAATATTGTTACCAAATCTCCTAAGTTTCAAAAGTTGAGAAATTTAAATTGTCAGAGTTTGCTAAGCAACACTATTTTAAAGCATTCTATTTCTGTCTGCTTCAGGACTTGGAGAGAGAAAGCTAAAGGCGATCTTTTGTAAGATAAACAATGTATAAATCAGTGATGTCTGAAATTATAATCTTGCTTTTTAGCCAGAGTTGTAAATGGTACATCTTTTAACCCACGTGATGTGAATCCCTCTGAGACTGCTCTTGTCTTTGATTCCTATAATTGATTATCCTGGGTAATACTGGACAAGGAGTACTCTTGTGTGAAAATTACCCTGCATTAAGGGCAGGAAGTGCATTGACAGTTGGTGTCAGCAGATGCTACCATTACAAGAAACTGAGCAAATGCAAAATAAAAGCCTGTGAAGCCTGTGTGAAATTATACCCAATCTGAGAACAATTACTATACAAAATACCAGCCTAATTGCGGGGGACAATTTAAAAGGTTTTGTGTTTATTGATGCCTTCTGAATTACTGTGGTTAGACCTGTGACTAGTAATCAGTTCCAAGTATTTGCAATTGTTAATTGTTTGTACTGTTAACCTAAAATATTTGTTGCTGTTCATTCACCTGCTTGCATGCTTCAGCTTGATCATATATACTGGCTGGTTGCCAGGTGCTACATGGCATTTAAACTAATTTTGTTTTGTACAATCTTATTTCCTCTTGCCCCTGCAAGATCTAGGAACAAATCTGGCAAACTGTTCTGAAGAAAAGTCATACAAAACTTGAAACATTTTACTCCTCTTCTCTTTGCATAGCTGCTGCCAGATGTGCTGAGTTTCTCCAATATCCTTTGTGTTTGTTTCAGATTTCAAGAATCTGCAGAATTTGGCTGTTACAAAAGCCTGGCAGCTTTATGCACCTATCTTCCCTGGCTGAGGAAAGGGGGTGGAATTCTGCTTCTAAATGTCTGCACATTTGTAAGCAATAATGATGATGAGGGATGTGCTGGTTCAATTTTCCCTCCCCAAGGAGAAGCGCAAGTGTGTCTGAGCCTGAGGAGCAGCTGTGTGAAGCATCTTTACACAAATCCATTTTTGAGCATTTTGTGGTGTGGGTCACTGAAAAGCTGATGTGATGTGCCATTGTGTAGCCCAAATTGCATTACAATAAGAGGTTAGAGCAGACACAAAAGGGTCAGAGTAGATAGAAAAAGATGAAGGCTGTCCAGGCTGCAGTTAATAAATTAGCACAAATATTTAAATAAAACACAATATGACCTGTTGTTGAATAGACTGAGTGTTGTGCTTGTCATTTGGGATTTTACACCTCCAGGCTGCATTGACTGTTGTGTCCTGTGTATGCAATCTTGTTTTTCTGCAAATTTGATTTCCACATATGGCTTTTCAGTTTTATAATGTTTGTTTGTCATCAAAATAGTGCAACGGTAGTCAAGGTCCTGTACAATAATGTTTTTGTACAGTGTATGTAGCCTTGGCTTTGGCTTTGAGTGCAGTCTCCTGGTCTGAAGGAGTTGGTCAGAATGCAAATTAGACATCAACTGGTACGTGTTTTAATAATTGGTGACTCTTTTAATTTGGTTGGTGCTGTGTCCAACTTAGGAAATTAAAACAAACATGAATGTAGGTATGTCAATAATTACATTTTGTTTAGTCCATTTTACTTCTTGTCAGCCATTATTTTTAATTCAAGAGAAAGGAAAAATGTCTTGAAGTTCTGAATATCATACCAATTTTGCATTAAAACTTAATTCTTGGAAGACTGCTCAAACTGAGCTGGATTCTTGTATTTTTTTTTCTGTCCTGTTCAAGCTAATTTTGACCCCCTCTTTGCCTTTGGGTCTATCAAGAGAGTCGCAAACTGATGTCAATGCCATTTGTATGAGGTGAGCTTTTTTCTTACCATTTTTAGTTCTTTGAGATACTCTTCTTAATCTTATTTTTCTCTCTTCCATGTTCACCCTACCGCATGTCCAACCAGCTTTCCAAAGATCTTTAGAAGCTTCCACGACCCTCAATCTTGAGTCCCACCATTTGAGTCCTTAGATAATACAGTACTTTGCATGAACGAACCCATTCCATGTATTTTGAATTCAATTCCATTATGTCCTTTGGAATAAAAAAAACTCTCCATGTTTGGGATAAACTTCAATAGAGTATTAGATCCTTGATGTGAAACAGAATATATGGTACACAGATGATCGAGTGAGCTGTTACATTTGTCTGACCTCAGGATAAGGATCATATTAACAGTTTACCATTTCAAATTTTTATTGAATTCCTTGACAACAGCACACATCTAAAGTTCAGAAATGTGAAATGTATTTTCTACCTTGCCCCCTCAACTTGGCCACAAACACATTTTTAGGACAGAGTGAGGACTCAGATGCTGGAGATCTGAGTCAAGTGTGTGGTGCTGGAAAAGCTCAGTAGGTGAGGCAGCATCTGAGGAGCAGGAGAATCGACGTTTTGGGATCAGGATTGTGAATGTAGTCAGGAGCCCATGTGGAATCAGTCAGTTGCATAGGCAGGTACTGAGGTAGGAGATATATGGCTGTAGTAGTGGGTCTGCTTCAGGATGTGACTGAAGAGCTTCAGGACAGAGGAGATGACCTGGGGGGTACAGTAAGAGAGAAACTCAGATCCTTGAAGAGGGAGATGGAGAATGTCAAGGTTGAATGTCATCCTTGGAAGAGGCTTCATAGCAAGGTTATAATCAACTAGGAGAAAGTAAGGACTGCAGATCAGAGTCAAAAAGTGTGGTGCTAGAAAAGCACATCTGATCAGGCAGCATCCAAGGAACAGCAGAATCGACGTTTCAAACAAAAACTCCATGAGGAATGAGGAGATGATGAAGAACTTATGCTCGAAATGTTGGCTCTCCTGCTGCCTGACTGCGTTTCCAGCACCACACCTTTTGATACAGAAACTGGTCAAATGCAACTTGAGGACTCCTGTTAAGAAGCACTTGGCACAAATTCTGTGACTGGCCTTCTGGATAGTGTAATCAATGCAAAAACTTGAATCAAGCTGTAGGATGGGATATATTGTAATGGAAGATTGCAAACGACTGTGTGCAAGAGGATGGAATTACTTCACTCACCTGTTAAGTTGTAGCTTTTTTTTGAAATGTTCATTTTAAACTGGATGAATGTCTTCCAATTGCCTGATGCTCTAATAATCCTAGTTTTGGATTGACTGAAGGCTCTTAAAGACTGTACTTTTTATGTCCCTGCAGGCAATCTTGCAAAAAAATGTTATCTTGCCTTTGGGCAGGTTTTTTTGATGTCTTTGTACTTGGGTTTCAGTTCTGTTAAAGTCTGTGGAAAGATCTAATTAAAATTCCTGTTGGGTATTTTTTCTTAGCCGTGGATCTGCATGTTTTTTAGGTTTGGCACTGAGTTTCCAAAACTGGCCAGCTTCTGTATAGATTCTTTTGAATGGTATTAAACCAGCTGTAGTCATGAGCCAGTCCTAGTTAATGCCTCCATTGTCTGCTGTCACAGAACTTGATGGCTATGAATGGGTTTAGTGCTTTCTGAAGGCATATTTTAATTCCGATGACAGGAAATTGGAACATCTTAGTCACTTTTAAAAGAAAACCTTCACCAAGGTGACTTAGTATTTTGAATGTTTTGATTTTATGGAAAAGAAGCTTAGCAAAGTATTCATGTCTTAGAGCTCAGAATTCTTGTTGGTTCTGTGTCAGCTGGAATTGCCATAATGGTGTTCCTCACATGCAGTGCAAGGAGTGAAATGACTCAGCTTCACACACCTGATGCTATTTGTGACCACTGCTGGAAGATTTACCTATACAGTATATCAGACTCTGCCATCTTAACAAAAAAGCAGAATATGACAAATGTTAGAAATCTGAACAATCACCAGGTTAGGCAGGAAAAACTCAGCAGGTCTGACAGCATCTAGAGAGAAAGAATTAATGCTTCTTCACGAAATGGTCCTTCTTCATGAAGGAGCATTCAGCACCCGCAGTTGTTTGTTTGATTACCAGGTCAAACAGCATTTGTATACGGAGCAAAAGAGTTTGTATTTCAGGTCTGGTGGAAGGCCTTAGCATTTTTTTTTTCAACATTTTCTCTTTTTATATTTTTCTGTAATACTCACTGAAGAATGATGGCTTAGGTTGTTTCAACTTGGCACTGATTCTGCCTTCAATTGTTGACCATGCATACTTAACTTTATAAATGAAGTCTTGGTCCTTCCCCTGTTATGAAAACAGAATTCCTTGCATTGGCTAAATGTTCACAGGCACTCTTCAAAATGTTAATAGCCTATGTAGAATTGGTTCAAATATGTTGCATATTTGTTGGGGACAAAAGTAATCTTTAAATGCAAGATTTGTTTGAAGATATTGTTCAAATAGTCACACTTATTGATGTGGAACCAGTGATTTAAGATGTCATTGTTTGTACTTTTGTGTGAGACTTGGCAAAGTGCTATTAGCTAATTATCTCCTTTAAAATTGTACTCCATTATTAGTGTACTTTTTTATTCATGCATAGTATTATTGCCCATCCTTATTGCCCTTGAACTGAGAGGCTTGCTAAACCATTTCAGAGGGCTGTTAAAGAGTCAACTATCTTTTGAGTTGTATAGGCCAGAGCTGATAACGATGACAGCTTTCTGTTCCTAAAAGACGCTAAAGAAATAAACAAAAACTGGGCTATCTAAATATAGAACACAGTTGGAAAAACCTTAATTAAAAGCAGAATGTAGTTTTTGCTAATTTTCTGATAACTGTCCATTTCAGATTCAAATCCAGAGAAAGTCCACGTATCTGTCTACTCCTTTCGATTCTATTAAGACCATAAGACATAGGAGCGGAAGTAAGGCCATTTGGCCCATCGAGTCCACTCCGCCATTCAATCATGGCTGATGGGCATTTCAACTCCACTTACCTGCATTCTCCCCGTAGCCCTTAATTCCTTGTGACATCAAGAATGTATCAATTTCTGCCTTGAAGAATTTAGCGTCCCAGCCTCCACTGCACTCTGCGGCAATGAATTCCACAGGCCCACCACTCTCTGGCTGAAGAAATGTCTCCGCATTTCTGTTCAGAATTTACCCCCTCTAATTCTAAGGCTGTCTCCACGGGTCCTAGTCTTCTCGCCTAATGGAAACAAAATCCTAGCATCCACCCTCTCCAAGCCATGTATTATCTTGTAAGTTTCTATTAGATCTCCCCTTAATCTTCTCAACTCCAATGAATATAATCCCAGGACCCTCAGCCATTCCTCATACATTAGACCTACCATTCCAGGGTCATCCGTGTGAATCTCCGCTGGACATGCTCCAGTGCCAATATGTCCTTCCTGAGGTGTGGGGACCAAAACTGGACCCAGTACTCCAAATGGGGCCTAACCAGAGCTTTATAAAGTCTCAGTAATACAACGGTGCTTTTATATTCCAACCCTCTTGAGATAATTGACAACATTGCATTCGCTTTCTTAATCACGGACTCAACTTGCATGTTTACCTTTAGAGAATCCTCAACTAGCACTCCCAGATCCCTTTGTACTTTGGCTTTACGAATTTTCTCACCGTTTAGAAAGAAGTCCATGCTTGTATTCTTTTTTCCAAAGTGTAAGACCTCGCATTTGCTCACATTGAATTCCATCAGCCATTTCCTGGACCACTCTTCCAAACTGTCTAGATCCTTCTGCAGCCTCCCCACTTCCTCAGTACTACCTGCCTTTCCATCTAACTTTGAATCATCGGCAAACTTCGCTAGAATGCCCCCAGTCCCTTCATCCAGATCATTAATATATAATGTGAACAGCTGCGGCCCCAACACTGAACCCTGCGGGACACCGCTCGTCACTGGCTGCCATTCCGAAAAAGAACCTTTTATCCCAACTATCTGCCTTCATGTCAGACAGCCAATCCTCAATCCATACCAGTAGCTCACCTTGCTCAGCAACCTCCTGTGTGGCACCTTATCAAAGGCCTTTTGGAAGTCTAGGTAGACCACATCCACTGGGCTTCCCCGGTCTAACCTACTTGTCACCTTTTCAAACAACTCCACAGTGTTGACTTGTTCTAATCCGACCCTGCTCTTCCAAGAATTTAGAAACCTCATCCTTAACGATGGATTGTAGAATTTTACCAACAACCGAGGTTAGGCTTATTGGCTGATAATTTTCCATCTTTTGTCTTTATCCTTTCTTGAACAATGGGGTTACAACAGCGATCTTCCAATCATCCGGGACTTTCCCTGACTCCAGTGACTTTTGAAAGATCTCAACCAGCGCCTCCGCTATTTCCTCAACCACCTCCCTCAGAACTCTAGGATGTAGCCCATTGGGGCTAGGAGATTTATCAGTTTTAAGACTTTTTAGCTTTTCTAGCACTATCTCTTTTGTAATGGCAACCATACTCAACTCAGCCCCCTGACTCCCTTTAATTGTTGGGATGTTACTCCTGTCTTCCACTGTGAAGACTGATACAAAGTACTTATTAAGTTCTCCTGCTATTTCCTTATCTTCCATCACGAGCCTTCCAGCATCAGTTTGAAGTAGCCCAATGTCTACTCTTGCCTGTCGTTTGTTTCTTATGTATTGAAAGAAACTTTTACTATCATTTCTAATATTACTGGCTAGCCTACCTTCATATTTGATCCTCTCCCTCCTTATTTATCTCTTTGTTATCCTCTGTTTGTTTTTGTAGCTTTCCCAATCTTCTGATTTCCCAGTGCTCTTGGCCACTTTATAGGATCTCTCTTTTTCTTTGATACATTTCCTGACTTCCTTTGTCAGCCATGGCTGTCTAATCCCTCCCCGGATAATCTTTCTCTTGGGGATGAACCTCTGTACAGTGTCCTCAATTATACCCACAAACTCCTGCCATTTTTGCTCTACTATCTTCCCCACTAGGCTCTGCTTCCAGTCTATTTTCATCAGTTCCTCTCTCATGCCCTCATAATTACCTTTATTTAACTGTAACACCATTACATCAGATTTTGCCTTCTCTCTTTCAAACTGCAGACTGAACTCTACCGTATTGTGATCGCTGCTTCCTAAGTGTTCCCTTACTCTTATTATTTTATTAAGATTTTTTTTATAAAGTCTGGTTCATTACATAGCACTAGGTCCAAAATAGCCTGCTCCCTTGTGGGCTCCATGACAAGCTGTTCCAAAAAGCCATCCTGTAAGCATTCCATGAATTCCCTTTCTTTGGATCCGCTAGCAACATTATTTACCCAGTCCACCTGCATATTGAAGTCTCCCATGATCACCGTGACCTTGCCTTTCTGACATGCCTTCTCTATTTCCCGGTACATGTTGCGCCCCTGGTCCTGACCACTGTTAGGAGGTCTGTACATGACTTCCACTATGGTTTTTTTGCCTTTGTGGGTCCTCAATTCCACCCCCACAGACTCCACATCATCTGATGCCATGTCATTCAGTGCCATAGATTTAATTTTGTTCTTAGCTAACAAGGCATCCCCGCCCCCTCTGCCCACCTCCCTGTCTTTTCGATAAGTTGAAAACCCTTGGATGTTTAACTGCCAGTCCTGACCCCCCTGTAACCACGTCTCTGTAATGCCTACCACATCATAATCATTCACGATGATCTGTGCCATTAGTTCATCTGCTTTGTTACGAATGCTACGAGCATTCCGGTAAAGTGCCTTAATGCTAACTTTCTTATCATTAAAGCTATCCTTCCTTTTTGCTGCATTCCCAGTCTGTCTCAAGTTTAAATCTGCCTGCACATATGCTATCCTGCTGCTTATCTTTCCATTTAACTCCATACTCCCTGTCGCTTTCACTCCCCCCCCCCCCCCCCCCCCCCCCTCCCCCCCCCAACTCATATTTAACTGACTTTTGATAGCTTTTGTCATGAACTGTGATGACACTTAAAATCTTTTTTCAATTTGCCATGGTGAACCCTTCTATGATGCTCAGAGCCTAAAATTATTTTCTCCTTTCTAAAAATCTGCAGATTTCTAGTCAACTGGACCTTGCTTGAAAATTCCGCCAACTAATTTTTTTTTCTATGGAGGTAGCTTATTTCCTGAATTGCTCTGAAAAACCCCTGTGTAGGAGGTAGACTATTCTTCTGATCTCATTCAGGTCTCCTCCAAACTACCTTAAAACTTTCAATCTTTATCTTCTGAGCTAAAATAAATTCTTCATTATTCTGAACTGAAATGAAATTAATGGCCTTCCATGTTTATTCTGCCAGTCGTAAATCCCACAGTATAAACCCCTTTATACTCCAGGGGTTTATAGTCATCTACTCTTTAATAATTTCGGATTAGGTTACTGTTCTGGAAGAACTCTGACTAGTTTTGTGAAGATTTTTTTAAAAACAAAAACAAAGAACACCCATGGTGCTGCTTTTGAAATCCTGGCTCAAAAAATTATGTTTAAATACCAGTCAGTCAGTCTCTGTTCATCGCACCTATCCTTGATTTTTTTTGTGTGTGCCCTTGTATTTGTAGCTTTGCAAATATTTTTGAAAATGTGTACAAATAAATCAATTACATTCTTTTACGCTGTATTTTTCTAATTAAAATGAGGCAATCATTACCTTTTTAGAAAGCATTGACAGTTGACTCTGCGGAGGGTGAAACCAGCAATCTAATACTGCCATTAACTCAAGTTTGCATTTTAGTGGCGCAGTAGATTAATCTAGATTTATTTGTGTACTGTTTTGTATTGGACCAGATCCCCTAAAAACATATTAGGAAGGTAGCCTATACCCTAAGTTTTTCCTTATTTTAAAGATAAATGTCAGGTGCTTGTTCTAGATACAATTTGATTGGTCAAACTACTTGATGTAGTTGCAATATATTCAACTGCAATATATTGCTTAAAAAGCAATATATTCAAATACTACAGTTAAAATGCAATAAAAGAAAGAAGAACTTGGAATAACTCAACTCGTAGAAAATATAACAGGATAATATATACAGTAACTATGACCAATTAACTGTTCCAATGTAGTAACATTCTATAAGCACACCCTTGGCAAAAGGCAAATTCTGAAAACAGCTTTTATCTCACATGCAATCCAGGAATCTAGGAAAAGACCCCCAACTTTTGGCTGTATTTGAGAGGGGGAAAAATAGCTTCCACTTCAAGTTCCCACAGCAACTGTTGCTGAAAACTAAAATCCCTGGTTCTGTGGATGTAAACTTGACCCCACCCATTCAGTCTGCTTCTGTTATTCCAGCTTTCTTAAAAGAAATGAAGGCTTCACAAGTTATTTATTTTCTCATAGATTGCTCAGCACGTGTCCCCCAAACTCTGCCTGAAAGAAACCAGGACAAGGCAGACCTCTTAAAGCTGCAGCATTGTCACAGTACTACCTCATCAGGTCTGCTCAGTTAGGTGTTTCCCATTTCACGTTTAAGAGCAAGACCTTGCTTATGCAGAACAGGTAATGCACGTGCAGTATTTGATTATATCCAACTTGTTTTATCCAACAACATTTGAGGCAAAATGTCAATGCCATACTGATGTGATCAATCAGGTGTAGATATACAATAGTGCTGTATACAACAGAGCTATTGTTGGCCATTCATTGACTTCACTTTACAAGCTGTTGATAAAAACAGGAAAATAATCTGTCTGGCACTTGCAACTTCTACAAGCTCCTTAAGGCTTACATTAAGTTGAATCAATACATCATTCATATACAGTACTATTTTATTGCAGATATAAGAATACTAGGATATTGAGTTTCTTTAAAAATATTTCTTCCTAATTGGTCAAGAAGGTCAATGACCATAACTTGTTCCCTATCCCATCACTACCTCTGTTGACTTGTCTGAATACACACATAGTGAAAATAAAGTAAACCAAAATACAGAAAAAAGGTTGAGTGAATTTCTAAGTAAAGCATATCACTTAAAAGCCAGTGCATGTTAGCATTTTAGAGAATCTGATCAGCTAGATAAAGCACATGTTAGAGGACCTGCAATATTAGTTCTGAAGTAGCAGAGTTTGAAGAATAGTTTTGTGTACTTTGGGTCACAATTTAGGTTGGATTTGATTGATGGGGTGGGTTATGCATGAAGTGAAGTTTTAAAGAGCACTCTTATGAAACTTTAAATCCACGGTACAGATTTTGAAATAACTATTCCATTTTGTGAAGATAAAATGTTGATGAATTTGGTCAGAACTTGCTTGAATCTAACTGCCTCATGATTTTGCTCCAGAGCTGTTAGTTGTCTTCATGTGGCAACCAGTATACCCACACATCATAAGTGCACAACTTCAGAGTAGAATGCAACCTCAACTTACAATTGCATGTGTGCTTCCATTGGAAAGCACTTGAGAGCAGAGAGAAGTGTCTAATAAAAATGTATGCTGCCTTTCCCACATTTTGCCAATTCTCTGCTTCCAGCTTTCAGCTTTGGGAAATGTTCGGTTTGTCTGTGTATTGTGGGGAGAGAAAATTTACTTTTGATCATGCCAGTATGTCTGCTTGGTATTTCTTTGGAGCAGATCATAGAATGAGAAAGGATAGTGTGAACGAACTGAAAGTGAAAAATCCACAAACCCTTTTGTAGTGCTTACTGAATGGATTCCATCACTTTACATGATTCAGCTTGAATATTCAAGTCTGTGGTGGCTATTTGTGACACTGTTACACAAATGTTGCTGACACCCCAAGGATCGTTTGTGACCCCTTTTTTGGTTTGAATGATGTGGGAAAGTTAAGATGATTGAATACCTTAGGTATGCACATCATTTTGACTTTGCTAGGACAAGTAAGAGGAGGCTATTAAGCTGTGAGATCTTTGACTAGATCTCTGTATTGGCACTGAGAAGTGAAAAGTAGTGGTTGGTTCATCAACCCAGTTTTGGGAATTAATTGGATAAGTATGGAATTTTTTTTAGTGATGTTGCACAGTGAATTGACTATATCCGCATACCATATTAATTACAATGGTCTATCCTTTGTTAATCTCCACTCCATTATAGCAAGACAAATGCAGGTAGTTGCATCGCTGTTGCAACTATGGATTTCCACCCCCACCGACCCCTGTACCCATGGGGGATATTTTCCAAGACCTGCCTCAGCCCTGTGGTCCCTGGTTCTGGAATGTTCCATGTAATATGTTCAGGCTGTGGTAAGCTGCAGGTAACTGAAAAAGGACCTGTGGATACGGCGGCCGCTCTGTAAGTGTTCTATGGAAACCTCCTCATTTACTTAAAAATTTTTTTTTCAGCATGAAAGATTTCTTCAAGTTTCTTTTTGTTAATTGTCGGTATTCACGTTCCTGACTAAAGTTTTCAAGTCTGGAAATGAGTGATTTCTGAAATGAAAACACGCTTGAGAATTATGAAAATGGATTAGTTTAACTCCCATGATCTGAAGAAGAGTCATGTTTAACACAATGTTAGCTATTTCTATCTCCACAGATAATGCCAGATCTACTAAGATTCTCCAGCGTTTTGTTACAATGGATGCTGCAAATCTGAATTTTGCTGTTATTTTTGCTTCAGTAATCGTGCTGGGCCACATGGCTGGTTCAGGATACATGTTTTGCTGGTTATTTTATAATCTGGGTATTGTTTTGATACTTTGACAGTATAATAACTTGTGTAAGATTCTCTCAGTTATTATTAGCCTCCATCTCTGATCCCATAATAAATGGTTCCCTCTCCTTGGGTGATGTCACTCCATTCCAACATAAATGTACCCTGCTCAAGAAATCATCAGCCCATCCTCCCCTTCCTCTTGAATGAATAGATATATCCTAAATCCAATGTCTTCTAGAAAATCCCTCTCTCAAAATCCATGACTTTCTTTCAACTTTGGATTAATCTTCCAACTATCTCCTCCTCCAGCTTGCTGCTTTATTTTGCAGTGTATTTTGATGCTCAGTGTACTTCGTAAATGCAAAGTGGTTGGTGAATTATGAAATGATTGTGCCAAGTCCCAGAGCCCTCAGTAATTTTCGGGTTTATTTTGTTAGTGTCATAGAATTTTTACAGCTTAGAAAGAGGTCCTTCACTGTACGGTGTCCATGCCGGCCATCAAACATCCACCTCCATTTTGCAGCATTTGGCATGCAGCCTCGAATGCTATGTTGTTGTTGCTCCATTTTCCATGTCTAAAATATGGATTAAATTTATCTTTGACAATCATGCCCAAACAGTCATCAATTGTATCAATAGTTTGCTTTACACCCAACCCAATATTTTCCTATTGGGGTCAAGTATTTGGGTGTTAAATGGACTGCCATTTCATTGTTTCCTGAGTTTTCATTCGATTGGCTCCCTGCCTCCATTCCTGATGGAAGGGCTTTTGCCCGAAACATTGATTTTCCTGCTCCTCGCATGCTGCCTGACTGGCTGTGCTTTTCCAGCACCACTCTAATTTAAACTCTGGTTTCCAGCTTCTGCAGTCCTCACTTTCCCTATTTCATTGTTGCCTGTTTTGTTGATGCTAATTTCCTTTTCCTTGGACCTAAAAACGCCTTGGCACTTTTTAAAAAAAATCATTTTTATTTTGCTCCACACCTGAACTATTTTCTATTCTTCCAGAAGCATGCTCTTTCTCTTTGTGCTGAATTCCTCTTGCTCATTTGTGACTAAACTGTAATGACTTGCATTTATAAATCTAGTGCCTCGATTGTTGAACCAACTGACATTTGTTGATTTGGTACAGATTTAATTTGAAACTCAGTTCCTCTGCTTATGACTCATTTCCACTGCAGGGAATCTACTCACAAACAGTCATAGACTAGCTTTGGAGAAGTCTTAATTGCTGAATGCAGACTTAATGATAAACTATTTGCTGTATTGTGATATGGATATCCAGGACAGTTGTAACTGCCTTCTTGTTTTGTAAAACAGTGTGGCGTGCTGTGATCTGAGACATGGATAGTGCTTCTTAGTCTGGCACAGAATTTCTTTTTCCCTCTCACTGGGGTGGAGGAGACTGGAGGATCAAGCACAGTTTTGGTGATCTGATAATCTGTCAATTTTTTTTTGAACCAAAGCATGCCTTTGCAGAACCTAGGGTGGAGAAAACTAGCACTACATGTTTTGATTGCAATTACATACCAGATTTCAAAAAGTTGGTGTTTCTGACTCTGAAATAAAAGTAACTTTGCTTGCAAAATAATTTATAAATATGTTGAGAAAGACTGGTAAAGTGGGATGCAGGGAATTAGCAAAGTATCCACTGGAGTTTAGAAGAGTAAGTGGCGTCTAAATTGAAACAGGCAAGAACGAGAGGGGTCTTGACAAGATAGAATGTGGCAAGGATGTTTCTTTCTGTGGGCGAATCTAGAACTAGAAGTCACTGTTTAAAAATAAGGGGTCACCCATTTAATCCTGAAGAGGAAATTCCTCAAGCTCCCATCCCCACACATTTGAAACTCTCTTCCTCAATAAACAATGGTGGCAGTATTTTTGAATTTTTTTAGGTGGAGATACACAGACTCTTGATAAGCAAGGGGGTGACATTTTGGGGTAGCCAGGAATGTTGGATAAACGTATAAGGCATAATATTACTAAATGGCAAAGGAGGCTCAAGGGCCTACTGTTTCCTAATTTATATGTAGATTCAGAAAAGATAGATGTAGGAAAGTCAACACTAGTAAACAAGGAATTACTAAATTGATGTAATGTGTCTATTAGGAGTTGAGAAGACAATATATCATTAACACAAAGATATCCAATAATAAGGGGAAAAGCTTTGTGGAATTAATACACATTTTTAAAATGGCAACGGAAAAACAAATAAGTTAGGACCTGATAATTTAACACTTTGGGGTGGCAACTAAGTGAAGGAATTGCAGATCTATGTAGTCCTCATAATTAGTGGGATCACATTTTTTAAGTGGAAAAAAAATCAAGAAACCAGCTAACTGCATAACTGTCAGTTTATAAATTGTAGGGAATAATACAGAATAACAATAATAACAAAGACAGAATAATACAATGAATGGATCAAAGTGAACCAGTATGGATTTGTGAAAAGTGGATTATATCCAACTAATCCAATTGAATTTTGAGGTGGTCAATAGCTGAGTGGATAGGGAATTATCGATCTATCTGATTAGCAAGGTAACACACTCTGTCAAAACACACTGATGAGCAACTTTTTTATTACAACATTCTGGTAACATTCAGAAAGATGAGCATGGAACTTAAGATCTCTCGTTTGCTACCCTTGAAACAAAAGTGCACACCTAGATAATAAAAAAAAGTGAAGTAGTAAATGTGGACAAGAACAATGTCAATGATATCTTTCTCCTTTGATCTGGCACACACATTTTGAAACTCAGATGATCTTGGAGAGACAAGGAAAAATACAACAAATTTTCAGAATTAGAGATGGATAGTACATGCGAGTCTGGCCAGCAAAGTCCTCATTCTGTGAATGAATAAAATACAATGCATGCTTTCAAGGAGATAAATATAGTTCTTAGGTTTAAAACAACCAAAGGGGATCGGGCAAAAGCGAGCATAGCGTACCAAGCAGGATAAACAGCCATGAGCACATGAACCAAGACTAGAGTGGTGCTGGAAAAGCACAGGTCAGGCAGCATCTGAGCAGGAAAATCGATGTTTCGGGCAAAAGCCCTTCATCAGGAATGAGGCTGGAAGCCTCTGGGATGGGGAGCAGTTAGCTGAGTGCAAGAGGTGGATGGAGATGGGTGTAAAGGTGATTGGTCAGCGAGGAGGGTGGAGCGGATAGGTGGGAAGGAAGATTGACAGGTGGGACAGATCACGAGGATGGTTCTGAGCTGGAAGGTTGGAACTGGGGTAAGGTGGGGGGGTGGTGGGAAATGAGGGAACTGGTGAAGTCCACATTGATGCCCGGGGTTGAAGGGTCCTGAGGTGGAAGAGAAGGTGTTCCTCCTCTTGGCATTGGGTGGTGAGGGAGTGGTGGTGGAGGTGGCCCAGGACCTGCATGTCCTCAACAGAGCGGGAGAAGGAATTGAAATGTTCGATCACGGGATGCTGGGGTTGATTGGTGTGGGTGTCCCAGAGATGTACTCTGAAGCGTTTTGCGAGAAGGCGTCCGGTCTCCCCACTGTAGAGGAGACCCCATTGGGAGCGACAGATACAATAAATGACATGTTTTAGATTAGATTAGATTACTTACAGTGTGGAAACAGGCCCTTTGGCCCAACAAGTCCGCACCGACCCACTGAAGCGTACCCACCCAGACCCATTCCCCTACATTTACCCCTTCACCTAACACTATGGGCAATTTACCATGGCCAATTCACCTAACCTGCACATTTTTGGATTGTGGGAGGAAACCGGAGCACCCGGAGGAAACCCACACAGACACGGGGAGAATGTGCAAACTCCAGACAGAGAGTCGCCTGAGGCGGGAATGGAACCCGGGTCTCTGGCGCTGTGAGGCAGCAGTACTAACCACTGTGCCACCGTGCCGCCCACGGTGTGTGGAAGTGCAAATGGAACTTTGATAGATGTGGAAGGCTTCTTGGGGGCCTTGGATGGAGGTGAAGGAGGAGGTGTGGGCGCAGGTTTTGCAATTCCTGCGGTGGCAGGGGAAGGTACTGGGAGGGGAGGGTGGGTTGTTGGGGGGAGTGGACTTGACCAGGTATTCGCAGAGGGAACGGTCTTTGCAGAAAGCGGATAGGAGTGGGGTCCAATTGGAGGTGGCGGAAATGTCAGCGGATGATGCGATTTATGCGGAGATTGGTGGGGTGGAAGGTGAGGACCAGGGGGTTTTGTCCTTGTTGCGGTTGGAGGAGTGGGGTTCAAGGGCGGAGGTGTGGGACATGGATGAGATGCATTGGAGGGTATCTTCAACCACATGGGAGGGGAAGTTGCAGTCTTTAAAAGGAGGTGTGTTCTGTGGTGGAACTGTTCCACCTGAGAGACCATGAAGTCTGCAGATGCTGGAGATTAGAGTTGAGTATGGTGCTGGAAAAACATAGCAGGTCAGGCAACATCAGAGGAGCAGGAAAATCAATGTTTCAGGCCAGAAACAATTCTGATTCAGATTCGTGAAGAAGGGCTCCAGGCCGAAATGTTGACTTTCCTGCTCCTCAGATGCTGCCTGACCTACTGTGCTTTTCCAGCAACACACTCTCAACTCTGGTCCTCTCGGGAGCAGATGTGGTGGAGGTGGAGGAATTAGGAATACGGGACAACATTTTTGCAGGAGATAGTGTAATCCAAATAGCTGTGGGAGTCAGTGGGTTTGTAAAAAATGTCAGTGTTAAGTTGGTCATTGTTGATGGAGAGGCCCAGGAATGGGAGGGAGATGTCAGAGAAGTTAAGGTGAAGTTAAGGTCGGGGTGAAATGTGTTGGTGAAGTTGATGAACTGCCCAACCTCCTCATGGGAGCACAAGGTGGTGCCAATGCAGTCAATGTAGCGGAGGAAAAGATGGGGAGTGGTGCCGATGTAACTCTATGGATTGTTCTACGTAGCTAATGAAGAGACAGGCATAGCTGGGACCCATGTGGGTTCCCATGGCTACCTCTTTCGTCTGGAAGGAGCAGGAGGATTCAAAGGAGAAATTGTTGAGGGTGAGGACCAGTTCAGCCAAACGAATAAGAGTATCAGTGGAAGGGTACTGTTGGGGACATTGGGAGAGTAATTCCTGATGAAGGGCTTTTGCCCAAAACGTTAATTTTTCCTGCCCCTCAGATGCTCCCTGACCTGCTGTGCTTTTCCAGCTCTAATCTTAACTCTAATCTGCAGTACTCACTTCTGCATATGAATGGCAGAGCAAGCTCAAAGGGTTTATTTTCAATGTTTTCATTACTAGCATTTGGGACAACACTCCAGACTTGAACAGTTTTCGTTAGAAATATATTAGTTTTATCAAGCCACCTATAAAAAAAGTTAATCAAATTCTTAGATACACCTCAACAAAAACAATATAACTCATTATCCTGTTTTATTGTTCCTTCACGCCTTCTCTCCAACATATTAGGCATGGCGAAGTAGAATACATGCTTCTGAGTTTGGGTGTCTTGCAATTTTCTCTAGTGAACCATTCTACAGTTTTTTCCCCAGATTTGTCGTCTCCCTTAGTTGACAGAGTGTGTATTTTGAAGGCCATTCTTAAAAGACTTGAGGTGCATATCTTGCAGTTCTACATTTTTAAAACAGTACACATACTGCTGATCGAATATCATTTGGTTTGAATAAGATGACAGAGTCAAATTTGGCATAGTTAAATTTTTAAGACTAATTTATTTCCAGATAAGGTTTAATATTTTCAGACACAGTTGAGCTGAATCACCTTTGCTCTATTGCAAGCGTGGTACAATGTTCAATATCTTCCTTTGTTTTATAGATTTGGAAGTAATTTCAAGAGAGTGCTTCAGCATGTGCTCCCTTCTTTAACGTGGTGGATTGTACTCAATTGGCAGGCATTTAAGTTTTTTTGTTTTGCTTTTTGGTTTTGAATGTATTGTAATGCAAAAATGTCTTAGAAATACACGTTGAAGTGGAACTTGACATGGGGCACACAGATACAATATGGCCGCTGAGCCATAAATTGGTCACTTAGAACATAAGATGGCAGCTGAGCTATTACACCAAAGCATACACAGATACTGCCCAAGGTTAACAGGGTACCAATACAATAGACACAGAGCAAGATGATTAGTTTAAGGCAGGTGGGGAGAGAATATAGATCAGTCACATCTACTGTCTGCTAAAGTGTCTGAGTCCAACCACCACCTTCAATAGAAATGTTAACTACCTGAGACTGCTTGTATACAAGTGTTAATACTTCAGATCTGCCGTAATGGAAAATTCTCTTCCTTCTCAGGAAGAACGATCAAGACCACTCAAACTGACAATGATTCGGTAATGTTTTCTGTAAACGAACCATGCTGTACAAACAAACACTCAAAACTTGAACTATTGTACCACAAAACGTTTAAAATATCATGACGTGCACAGAGAGTGAGAGGAGCCTCAAAACTGACAGTTGTGCTGACAAACGCCTCTCTCTCCGGAGCTTTGATTTCTTTGTACAATAAACTCTGTCGTTGAATCCAAATTTTGACTCTTTGAGACTGGTGATTTTCACCACAACAACGTATTTTTCAACTTCAAAGCAAGTGTTTTACAAGAACTATCACGCCTGGTGGTCAGGACATTTGACGTGCTTGAAATACAGTGGATGCTACAGTTGCGAAAACCTGACACCAAGCAGCTTTCTCTCATCTTTCACTATTCTTCAGAAGAATCATTAAAAGGGCACAGTCATCTTGTTACTTGCACCTCATTTCAAACCAAATACGTTTCTGTTCTTGTTGAAGGCTAAGAAGAAATTTTTAACATTATAATTTATAATGCAATGTAATGTTTGCAGAACATGTTTATATTCTGATTGTTACTCAGTCTTACCGATATTGTCATAAACAGAATTGTCTCATCACTTGTTGTTAGTATGTGTAATGAACAGCAAGTACTGCACTTCAAATTAGTTAGGATGTGGTAAAATGTAAATACAGATAAATTTACTCTTTAGATTTTAAAAACTAGTTTGGGTGAGGAATTCATGAAAGTGTTTTTGCTTGTGTTTTATCTAGTTAGCTTGAGAATGTTGTGATTGTATCTTTTTGTTCATTATTAAAACTTCACCTGTCTTCTCAGAGTGAATCGATTCCAATTTACAAGTTGACAGGCTTTACTGTTTATATCTGTGAACACGTGTCTACGACTCTAAAATCGCTTCTATCATTTATAGATTTCACTTTGGAGCATGAAACTTGAAGTGTATTGAGATTGTTTCCTTTGAGTTGTATCCTACAAGTACAACATTGTTAATTCTGCACAAGTAACTTTTGGATAGTATTGGATTGGGTCATAGATTTGTTGTAATTATTGAGAGATAAATAACTCTTGGGGGGAGGTATTCTGCAGAAATAATAGAGGAACTGTGCATTGAAACGTTTAGGAGCTGAGGAAAGAGTGATATATTTGGCATGACTTTGCATCCTAAATTGCTCAATTGTCACAGTGTACTGCTGGTCTAGTCTTCAGCTGCTACATTTTCTTTCTGTTGTCTAGTATTAATGAGTACCAAGTGCCAATCCCCCATCGGTTTTTTTTTGCTGAAACTGTGTTGCCTTAGTAACTGTACCAGCTGTCAGTGTGTGGGGGAGCATGAAAAGGGGGTGTTTATTGATGCGTTTGTGTTAGTGCATTTGTGACATTAAATCCTTTTATTAGCTGTCACCTTAATAGTAATGCAAATTATAATCACTTTTATATTCAGTATATCTGTGACTGTCTTGCCACCATCTTTTAAAAAGCCTTCATTATTTTCTGTGGTTAAAAGCCACTCAGTTACGAGTTTGGTTGGTCCATCTCTGAGAAAGTGAGGACTGCAGATGCTGGAGATCAGAGTTGAGGAGTGTGGTGCTGGAAAAGCACAGCAGGTCAGGCAGCATCTGCGAAACAGGAGAATCAACGTTTTGGGCAAAAGCCCTTCAGGAATGAGGCTTGTCGGCCGGGGGCTGAGAGATAAATGGGAGAGGGGTGGGGTTGAGGGGAAGGTAGATGAAGGTGGGGGAGAAGGTGATAGGTCGGAGAGGAGGGTGGATAGATGGGAAAGGTGATGGACAGGTCAGGTGGGTGGTGCCAAGTTGGAGGCTTGGGACTGGGATAATGTGGAGGGGGAAGGGAAATGAGGAAACTGGTGAAATCCACACTGACCCTTGCAGGGTCCCAAGGTGGAATATGAGGTATTCTTTCTC
Source organism: Chiloscyllium punctatum (assembly GCF_047496795.1). NCBI lineage: Eukaryota > Metazoa > Chordata > Chondrichthyes > Orectolobiformes > Hemiscylliidae > Chiloscyllium > Chiloscyllium punctatum. Next base: position 16,056,202 of record NC_092749.1, read on the forward strand.
CAGGTGTTGAGTGATAAGGGTTTGGCTATGGAGGCAGCTCAGGACCTGCATGTTCTTGGCGGAGTGGCAGGGGGAGCTGAAGTGTTCAGCCATGGGGCGGTGGGGTTGGTTAGTGTTGGTGTCCCGGAGATGTTCTCTGAAGCAATCCGCAAGTTGGTGTCCTGCTTCGCCGATGTAGAGGAGACCACATCGGGTGCAACAGATACGGTAGGTAACATTGATGGAGGTCCAGGTAAATTTCTGTGGGATGTGGAGGGTCCTTTGGGGTCTTGGATGGAGGTGAAGGGAGAAGTGAGGGCACAGGTTTTTGCACTTGCTGGAGGTGGCAGGGGAAGGTGCTGGGAGTGGGGTGTGGCTGGTGGGGGTCATGGATCTGACGAGGCAGTTGCGGAGGGAATGGTCTCTCCGGAACACAGATTAAGGGTGGGAAGGGAAATATATCACTGCTGGTGGGGTTTGTTTGTAGGTGGCGGAAGTGGCAGAGGATGGAGATCGCAATTTCCCTTCCCACGAGGTTGACTGTGCCCTCCAGCGCATCTCCTCCATTTCTCACATCTCCGCCCTTGAACTCCACCCCTCCCAACGCAACAAGGAGAAAACCACCCTGGTCGTCTCTTCCATACCACCAACCTCCGTATAAATTGCATCATCCTCTGCCATTTCCACCACCTACAAACAGACCCCACCACCAGAGAGAGAGTTCCCTCCCCACACCTATTTTGTGTTCAGGAGAGACTGTTCCCTCCGTGATGCTTTCATCAGATCCATGTCGCCCCACCAGCCTACACCCCACTCCAGGCACCTTCCTCTACCATTGCAGGAAGTGCAAAACCTGTGCCCACGCTTTCACCTCCACCCTCGCCTCCAAAGGATCCTTCCACATTCCACAGAAATTTACCTGTACCTTCACCAATGTCATCTACCATATCCGTTGTACCCAATGTGGTCTTCTCTACATCAGGGAGACAGGATGCCAACTTTCGGATCGTTTCAGAGAATGTTTCTGGGACACACACACCAACCAACCCCACCGCTCTGTGGCTGAACACTTCAGCACCCCTTCTCACTCTGCCAAAGACATTCAGGGGTTGGGACACCTCCATCGCCAAACCCTTACCACTTGGCGCCTGGAAGCAGAATGCCTCCTATTCAGCCTTGGGACCCTGCAACTACATGTGGATTTCACCAGTTTCCTCATTTTCCCTCCTGCCACCCCCCCCCCAACATTATTCCAGTCTCAAGCCTCCAACTCAGCACCACCCTCCTGACCTGACCATCACCTTTCCCATCTATTTTGCTCCACCCTCCTCTCCGACCTATCACCTTCTCCCCCAACTTCATGTACCTATTGCATTCTCAACTGCCTCCTACCCACCCCCCCATGCAAATGCATCAAAAAAATGAACTATATAAATTTAAAGTATTGTAGTTCATCAAGTATTGAGATAACAAATCATTAGAGAAGATTTGTGGCATACGGAATGAGGTGAAAGGTAGCACGTTTAATTTAAAAAAATACACTGACTGGAAAGGGAAAAACCATAAAAGATGAGTGTTGGTTTATCAATGATGGTTTGTGGAATTTGTTTGGTGACCACTCCCATTTACCATGTAAATTATATGGAACCAAGGATCAAAGAAGGGTACGTAAATTTGTGTTTGATAGAAGAGACAAAGTAAGTCATTCAGTGAGCCCATTGAAGAGCCAGTTATTTACAATATATGTTAATGATGTGGTTGAGGAAAGTGAAAGTATCATTAAATTTGTGGATGACTCAAGAATAGGTGGGAAGGCAAGTGGTAAGGATGGTAAAAACAATGACTGCAGATGCTGAAAACCAAATACTGGATTAGTGGTGCTGGAAGAGCACAGCAGTTCAGGCAGCATCCAACGAGCAGCGAAATCGACGTTTCGGGCAAAAGCCCTTCATCAGGAATAAAGGCAGTGAGCCTGAAGCGTGGAGAGATAAGCTAGAGGAGGGTGGGGGTGGGGAGAGAGTAGCATAGAGTACAATGGGTGATTGGGGGAGGAGATGAAGGTGATAGGTCAAGGAGGAGAGGGTGGAGTGGATAGGTGGAAAAGAAGATAGGCAGGTCGGACAAGTCCAGGAGACAGTAACTGAGCTGGAAGTTTGAAACTAGGATGAGGTGGGGGAAGGGGAAATGAGGACACTGTTGAAGTCCACATTGATGCCCTGGGGTTGAAGTGTTCCGAAGGGGAAGATGAGGCATTCTTCCTCCAGGCGTCTGGTGGTGAGGGGGCGGCGGTGAAGGAGGCCCAGGACCTCTATGTCCTCGGCAGAGGGGGAGTTGAAATGTTGGGCCACGGGGCGGTTTGGTTGATTGGTGCGGGTGTCTCGGAGATGTTCCCTAAAGCGCTCTGCTAGGAGGCGCCCAGTCTCCCTAATGTAGAGGAGACCACATCGGGAGCAATGGATACAATAAATGATATTAGTGGATGTGCAGGTGAAACTTTGGATGTGGAAGGCTCCTTTAGGGCCTTGGATAGAGGTGAGGGAGGAGGTGTGGGCACAGGTTTTACAGTTCCTGCGGTGGCAGGGGAAAGTGCCAGAATGGGAGGGTGGGTTGTAGGGGGGCATGGACCTGACCAGGTAGTCACGGAGGGAACGGTCTTTGCGGAAGGCGGAAAGGGGTGGGGAGAGAAATATATCCCTGGTGGTGGGGTCTTTTTGGAGGTGGCGGAAATGTCGGTGGATGATTTGGTTGATGCGAAGGTTTGTAGGGTGGAAGGTGAGCACCAGGGGCGTTCTGTCCTTGTTACGGTTGGAGTGGTGGGGTCTGAGGGTGGAGGTGCGGGATGTGGACGAGATGCGTTGGAGGGCATCTTCAACCACGTGGGAAGGGAAATTGCGGTCTCTAAAGAAGGAGGCCATCTGGTGTGTTCTGTGGTGGAACTGGTCCTCCTGGGAGCAGATACGGCGGAGGCGGAGAAATTGGGAATACGGGATGGCATTTTTGCAAGAGATAGGGTGGGAAGAGGTGTAATCCAGGTAGCTATGGGAGTCGGTGGGTTTGTAAAAAAAATGTCAGTGTCAAGTCGGTCGTAACTAATGGAGATGGAGAGGTCCGGGAAGGGGAGCGAGGTGTGAGAGATAGTCCAGGTAAATTTAAGGTCAGGGTGGAATGTGTTGGTGAAGTTGATGAATTGCTCAACCCCCTCGCGGGAGCACGAGGTGGCACCAATGCAGTCATCAATGTAGCGGAGGAAGAGGTGGGGAGTGGTGCTGGCATAATTACGGAAGATCAACTGTTCTACATAGCCAACAAAGAGACAGGCATAGCTGGGGCCCATACGTGTGCCCATGGCTATGCCTTTGGTCTGGAGGAAGTGGGAGGATTCAAAGGAGCAATTGTTAAGGGTGAGGACCAGTTCGGCCAAACGAATGAGAGTGTCAGTGGAAGGGTACTGTTGGGGACGTCTGGAGAGGAAAAAACGGAGGGCTTGGAGGCCCTGGTCATGGCGGATGGAGATGTAGAGGGATTGGATATCCATGGTGAAGATAAGGCGTTGGGGGCCGGGGAAATGGAAGTCTTGGAGGAGGTGGAGGGCGTGGGTGGTGTCTCGAACGTACGTGGGGAGTTCCTGGACTAGGGGGGAAGGATGTCTGAGTTTGCAGAGAGATAGACAGGTTAAGTGGACAACTTAGCAATTGGAATATGCTGAGGGAAAGCATGCGATTATGTACTTTAACAGGAAGAATAGGGCAGTTGAATATTATTTAAACAGAGAAAAATTGCAGAAGGCTGCAGCCCAGGGATTTGGGAATCCTTGTGCATAAATTACACAAAAACTGGCATAAGAGTTCAGCAAGTAATAAGGAAGACAAATGGAATATTGGCCTTTATTTTAAAGGGCTTGAATTTCAAAGTAGGCAAGCCCTGCTAAAACAATACAAGGTACCAATCAGACCATAGCTGGAATATTGTGAACAATTTGGGCCCTTTAACTAAGGAAAGCTATACCGGCATTGGAAGCAGTCTAGAGAAGGTTTACTACGCTGATACCAGTTATGGAGGGACTGTCTTCTGAAGAGAGTTTGAGCAGGTTGGGCTTATACTCAAGTTTGAAGAATGAGACGCATTCCAGATTCTTAGACTTGACAAGGTAGTTGCAAATTGGTTCTGGATTAGTGGTGCTGGAAGAGCACAGCAGTTCAGGCAGCATCCAAGTAGCTTCGAAATCCACGGGGCGGTGTGGTTGATTGGTGCACCCCCTGGCCCAACATTTCAACTCCCTCTCCCACTCTGCCAAGGACATGGAGGTCCTGGGCCTCCTTCACCGCCGCTCCCTCACCACCAGACGCCTGGAGGAAGAACGCCTCATCTTCTGCCTCGGAACACTTCAACCCCAGGGCATCAATGTGGACTTCAACAGCTTCCTCATTTCCCCTTCCCCACCTCACCCTAGTTCTAAACTTCCAGCTCAGTAACTGTCCCCATGACTTGTCTGGACTTGTCCTACCTGCCTATCTCCTTTTCCACCTATCCACTCCACCCTCTCCTCCCTGACCTATCATCTTCATCCCCTCCCCCACTCACCCATTGTACTCTATGCTACTTTCTCCCCACCCCCACCCTCCTCTAGTTTATCTCTCCACGCTTCAGGCTCACTGCCTTTATTCCTGATGAAGGGCTTTTGCCCGAAACGTCGATTTCGAAGCTACTTGGATGCTGCCTGAACTGCTGTGCTCTTCCAGCACCACTAATCCAGAATCTGGTTTCCAGCATCTGCAGTCATTGGTTTTACCTAGTTGCAAATTGGTTACTTCTCCTTCTGGGAGAGTCTGAGACAAGAGGGCACACCTCAGAATAAGCAGTCATCCGTTTTAAGACAGATAGCGAATTTCTTCATGGAGCGTCATGAATGTGTGGAATTCTTTACCACAGGTTTGCAGAGGCTGGGTCATTAAGTATATTCAAAGTTGAGGACAGATGTCAGAATGAAGGTTTATGGGGAAAAGGCAGGAAAGTGAAGTTGAGAATCATCAGATCACCATGAATTCAATGAGCAGGAGAAATGGGCTAAAAGCTTACTTCTCCCACATTTTATGATCACAGCTTCAAGATTGAGCTAAGATGGTATCAGAAAAATGTCACTGTCACGAAGTATAAGGTGAAATGTTTTCATTTCAAATAAGTAGAAGCAATACTTAAAAGAAAATCGGTGAATTGGTGACCAGAGGATTGGGTGGCCAGTTTCCCAATAGTTATAATTTCACAAAAGAAGACTATTTGACCCTTTGTATCTGTAGCTTTCTAGAGCAATCCACACAGTCCCATTCTCCTCCCTCCATCTCATTTGCTCAAAAGCTTATCTCTTTTCAGTGCTTAACTAAATTTCCTTTCGTACCCCTTCCCCAAGTCTTAGGAAATAACTGCAGATGGGGAGTAAGGAAAGGATTGTGCTCTGTTGTTCAGAGTCAAGAATGTGTTGCTGGAAAAGCACAGCAGGTCAGGCAGCATCCGAGGAGCTGAAAGCCCAGAATGTCGATTTTCCAGCTCCTCGGATGCTGCCTGACCTACTGTGCTTTTCCAACACCACACACTCTTCTCCAATCTCCAGCATCTGCAGTCCTCACTTTGCCACTGTTGTTCAGAGTCTGATTGATATGGCCTTCGAGAAAACCCAGGTGGTTGTTGGCTTGGTGATGTTACGAAGTTTTGTTTTGGTCATCTGTCTGTCTTTTAGCTGTCTAGGATATGTGGTCAGAAGATTCATTTTGCTTTGTTGATCTTTAATCTCTCACCATTGTTAATTGCATTTTAATAAGGATATTCTTCAGATTATTAGATTACATTACAGTGTGGAAACAGGCCCTTCGGCCCAACAAGTCCACACCGACCCGCCGAAGCGTAACCCACCCATACCCCTACATTTACCCCTTACCTAACACTGCGGGCAATTTAGCATGGCCAATTCACCTGACCTGCACATCTTTGGACTGTGGGACGAAACCGGAGCACCCGGAGGAAACCCACGCAGACACTGGGGGAACGTGCAAACTCCACACAGTCGCCTGAGGCGGGAATTGAACCCGAGTCTCTGACGCTGTGAGGCAGCAGTGCTAACCACTGTGCCACCGTGCCACCCAGATACATATGTTACCTTCTTTGGGGAAAGAATGAGGGTAAGCCAGGCTTCTGCTGAATCAGGTCATCTTTGAGATATGATTCGTGCTGATGATTGTGTTAAGCTCAGAAGTAGGGAGGAAAGAAATTCTAATTTAGTTCTTTTTAAAATGTGCTCCTGATGAATTTTAGACTTCTTGCAGTCAAGTAGAAGGAGCAAGTGACTGGTTCCAGAAATAGCCAGCCATTGTCAGGACAGAAGCAAATGCATCCTCTCTCAGAATGTGGCATCTCTTGGCATTGTGTGAACATTCAACTGAGCCAACACAAGGACTCAAATGAGGTGCTTACCTCAGCTAGTTCTGAATGAAGGAGACAATTAAAACAAGTTATTGCTTAACTTGGTGAAAATGTCTGTATCGTCATCTGCTGAACACAGCAGGTTTTGAACATCACAAACCCACCTTGTGAGCTAAGTGGCGAAATGGAACTATTGATTTGTTGAATCACCTTTTAATTATGTAGCTTTTGACTTTTGTTCATTAATCTGGTGGTAGTAACTGCTCCAGTTCCAGGTTAAGCTCTATTCCTGTCTCTGATCTCAATATCTCTTGAAAGTTTGGCTCCTAAAGAAAGAAGCTCTTTTGTTTGTGAAGTGAATCAATTTGCAGTTTACAAAATCAGCAATTCAGTTGCATCAGAGCTCCTATGAAGGTGACTGCTGTGTACAGTCTTCTGAAAGAACCTCAATTGAGCATTAACTTACTGGACTTCAACTCGTGGACTCATTCTAATCCTTTGATTTTAAATCTCTTAAATTATAACTTCTTTCCCTTTTTCATTTCGTGGGTACATGTCTGTGTTTCATGATTTCCTCAGGTTTAGATGGAAGTAGGCAGAAGTGGGTATTGTAGGTGCTGGAGATTAGAGTTAAGATGAGAGTGGTGCTGGAAAAGCACAGCAGGTGGGGCAGTATCTGAGGAGCAGGAAAATTGATGTTTCGGGCAAAAGCACTTCATCAGAAATCTTCATCGGGATTCCTGATGAAGTGCTTTTGCCCGAAACGTCGATTTTCCTGCTCCTCTGATGCTGCCTGACCTGCTGTGCTTTTCCAGCACCACTCTAATCTTGACTTTGGATGGAAGTATTAGTCTATTTTTTGATTTAACCCTAAAGAATTTGCTCAGGATCATTTTAAGTTGGGCTTCATGAACAGTGTTTGGGAAGATACAGCACTACATATTTTAAAAAAAAGAAATAAAAGAAAATTTTAAAACTGTTCACTGTTAAAAGCAGGAGATAGCTTTTAAAAATGCAGTTTACCTCTCTGCGCCCCCACCCTCCCCATCAGTGTCAAATTTTGGATTGTCTTTAACCTAATTGATAATCTTAACTGAGTCTGGCAGGTCTGCCTTGCTTCAGGATGTGGTTAATGTTTGAGTTGTATTGGCTCATCCATTGACATGTTTCTGGTGGAGTGTCCCTATTCAATTGTGGATAACGCTACTTCCTAATATCTTGATGCATGGCTTTACTTGGACAAAACTAGGTTTAAGCATTATTGACCTCATTGGGAATAGAATTTGTATTCTAAAATATTTGAATCAAACTGATGACATTATGATCCTAGTCAATGGTAATACAGGCAAGTTGGATTGAAAAGAAGACCTCAAAAGAACATATGTTTAGTTTTTGCATTTGGTTACAATACAGTAATGATTAATGACTTAAATATATTTCCTCACGGGTGCAGATGTTCAACCACAGAACATAAATAAGTTCTATATTGTTTATTTTCCTTGAGTAATAAACTTATGAAAATTTTAATAAACATCAAGGCTAAGTTTCAAACTGTTTCCCCAGTGCTATACATTGCAGGTATGCAATCGCAGAGAAATATCTCTCAAGTTAACTTTTAAAAAAATTAACTGGTTTCTTCCTGGCTTTTTTTTAATGGGCAGTTTTGCGAGGACTTTGAGTCAATAGCTATGTACCCCTCAATTCTAATTACCTAAATTTTTTCCGTTCTGACAAATTGAAGAAATCTGTCCAAACTCCATTGGCTTAGAAGTTCCACAGACGAGAAATCACTTCTGGTGAGGTGACTGGCTTTCCTGTACTGATTTGATTTTTCCTGCTCCAGCCAGGAGAGAGCTGAAAATGTGTTGCTGGAAAAGCGCAGCAGGTCAGGCAGCATCCAAGGAACAGGAGAATCGACGTTTCGGACATCAGCCCTTCTTCAGGAAGAAGGGCTGATGTCCGAAACGTCGATTCTCCTGTTCCTTGGATGCTGCCTGACCCGCTGCGCTTTTCCAGCAACACATTTTCAGCTCTGATCTCCAGCATCTGCAGTCCTCACTTTCTCCTCCAGCTAGGAGAGAGCCTGTTCTCTGATGATTCAAGACCTTGAACCTTCTGTTCTGAAACTAAAAGTAAACTACTGGCCTCAATATGTTTACTCTGTTATGAGCTCAACAGCATAACATTTTAACCATTCACACACTATGTACTTAACTGAAGTCATCTACTTTCTTAGAAATTGAGTTTAGCTCAATGTTAAAGCATTTTCGACTAATGCACAGAGACTACACTTCAAGTACTTAATACTCACTGTGCTGCAATCATTATTGCATTCGGCATCATAAATGAGGATTCTGAGTCTCTGCTCATTCATATGTTAAAGAAACTGTCTGCATTTCACTGAGCACAATCAGTGTGCATCAGTTGAGGGAGGTCCGTTTTTATCTTGGGTTTAATTTTGAAAAAACCAAAGAAAGCAGATACCTTAGTGTTTAACACAAACAAATCCCTCTATCATCCCAGGTTGATTCAGAATTCATGTTCTTACTATTGTCATAGAATGCTACAGCATGGAGACCAGCCCTTTGGCCCAAACTGGTCCATGGCAACCAATGTGTCTACCTACGCGAACACGGTTTTCCTCCATTAGCCCATATCCTTCTAAATCTTTCCTATCCATGTATTTGTCCAAATGCCTTTTAAATGTTGTTAGTGTACCTGCCTCAACCACTTCTGCTGGTAGCTCATTCCTTATGCGTATCACCCTCGCTGTGAAAAAAAACGTTGCCCCACATGTTCCCTTTTATTCTTTCCCCTCTGAACTTAAACTGATACCCACTAGTCCACAATTCCTCAACCCTGAGAAAAAGACTGAGTGTATTCACCCTATCCATGTCTCTTCATGATCTTGTACACTCAGAGACATAGAGTCATAGAGATGTACAGCATGGAACCAGACCCTTCGGTCCGACCCGTCCATGCCGACCAGATATCCCAACCCAATCTAGTCCCACCTGCCAGCACCCAGCCCATATCCTTCCAAACCCTTCCTATTCATATATCCATCCAAATGCCTCTTAAATGTTGCAATTGTATCAGCCTCCACCACTTCCTCTGGCAGCTCATTCCATACACGTACCACCCTCTGTGTGAAAAAGTTGCCCCTTAGGTCTCTTTTCTACCTTTCCCCTCTCACCCTAAACCTATGCTCTCTAGTTCTGGACTCCCCGACCCCAGGGAAAAGACTTTGCCTATTTACCCTATCCATGCCCCTCAAAATTTTGTAAACCTCTATAAGGTCACCCCTCAGCCTCCGACACTCCAGGGAAAACAGCCCCAGCCTGTTCAGCCTCACCCTACAGCTCAAATCCTCCAACCCTGGCAACATCCGTGTAAATCTTTTCTGAACCCTTTCAAGTTTCACAACAACTTTCCGATAGGAAGAAGACCAGAATTGCACGTATTATTCCAACAGTGGCCTAACCAATTTCCTGTACAGCTGCAACATGACCTCCCAACTCCTGTACTCAGTACTCTGACCAATAAAGGAAAGCATACCAAACACCACCTTCACTATTCTATCTATCTGCGACTCCACTTTCAAGAAGCTATGAACCTGCACTCCAAGGCCTCTGTTCAGCAACACTCCCTAGGACCTTACCATTAAGTGCATAAGTCCTGCTAATATTTGCTTTCCCAAAATGCAGCACCTCACATTTATCTGAATTAACCTCCATCTGCCACTTCTCAGCTCATTGGCCCATCTGTTGTAATCTGAGGTAACCCTCTGCTGTCCACTACACCTCCAATTTTAGTGTCATCTGCAAACTTACTAACTGTGCATTTTATGCTTGCATCAAATCATTTATGTAAATGACAAAAAGTAGGGGACCCAGCACCGATCCTTGTGGCACACCACTGGTCACAGATCTCCAGTCTGAAAAACAACCCTCCGTCACCACCCTCTGTCTTCTACCTTTGAGCCAGTTCTGTATCCAAATGGCTAGTTCTTTCTGCATTCTGTGAGATCTAACCTTGCTAATCAGTCTCCCATGGGGAACCTTGTTGAATGCCTTACTGAAGTCCATATAGATCACATCTACCACTCTGCCCTCATTAATCCTCTTGGTTACTTCCTCAAAAAACTCAAGCTTGTGAGACATGATTTCCCACACACAAAGCCATCTTGACTATCCCTAATCAGTCCTTGCCTTTCCAAATACGTGTATATCCTGTCCCTTTGGATTCCCTCCAACAACTTGCTCACCACCGAGGTCAGGCTCACTGGTCTGTAGTTCCCTGGCTTGTCCTTACCACCCTTCTTAAACAGTGGCACCATGTTAGCCAACTTCTAGTCTTTCTAGCACCTCATCTGTGACTATCGATGATCCAAATATCTCATCAAGAGGCCCAACAATCACTTCTCTAGCTTCCCCCAGAGTTCAAGGTTACACCTGATCAGGTCCTGGGGATTTATCCACCTTTACCTGTTTTCAAGACATCCAGCACTTCCTCCTCTGTAATATGGACATTTTGCAAGATGTCACCTTCTATTTCCCTATAGTCTAATCTTCCATATCATTTTTCACAGTAAATACTGATGCAAATTAGTATCTCTCCCATTTTCTGCGACTCCACACAAAGACCGCCTTGCTGATGTTTGAGGGGCCCTATTCTCTCCCTAGTTACCCTTTTGTCCTTAATGTATTTGTAAAAACTCTTTGGGTTCTCCTTAATTCTATTTGCCAAAGCTATCTCATGTCACCTTTTTGCCCTCCTGATTTCCCTCTTAAGTATACTCCTACTTCCTTTATACTTTTCTAAGGATTCACTCAATTTATCCTGTCTATACCTGACATATGCTTCCTTCTTTTTCTTAACCAAATCCTCAATTTCTTTCATCATCCAGCATTCCCTATATCTACCAGCCTTTCCTTTCACCCTGACAGGAATATCCCTTCTTTGGATTCTCATTTTCTTATTTCTGAAGGCTTCCCATTACCTGCGAATATCTGCACCCAATCAGCTTTTGAAAGTTCTTGCCTAATACCATCAAAATTGGCCTTTCTCCAATTTACAACTTCAACTTTTAGATCTGGTCTATCCTTTTCCATCATTATTTTAAATCTAATAGAATTATGGTCGCTGGCCCCAAAAGTGCTCCCCAACGACACATCACTCACTCTGACCGTCTAGAGAAAAAAGACCTAGATTGTCCAACTTCTCCCTGTAAGTCAGACCATTGAGTCCTTGTAATCTACTTCTGCTCTCTTTCCCGTTTAATAACATCCTACAGCATCATGATCAAAACTAAACACAGTACTCCAAGTGTGGCCTCACCTACGCTCATACTACAGCACTCAATCAAGACTTTTTTGACAGCACCTTCCAAACCTGTGACTCTACCACTAAGAAGTACATAACTTCCCAACTTCGATACTCATGCCCTGATAGATGAAGTGCAGTGTGCCAAAAGCCTGCTTCACTGCCCTGTTTACCTGTGACTCCACTTTCATAGAACCATGCACTTGATCTCCAAGGTCCTTCATTCCACTACACTCCTTAGGGCCCTACCATTGACCATGAAGCTCCTACCTTGATTTGACTTAGCAAACTGCAAGACCTCACACTTATCTATATTAAACTCCATTTGCCATTTCTCAGCTCACTTCCCCAGCTGGTCAAGGTCCTGTTGCAAGTCTGGTAACCTTCCTCACTGTCTACAATATTGCCTATTTTAGTGCCATCTGCAAACCTTGTAATTGTACCTTGTACGTTCTCATCCAAATCATTGATCTAGATAACAAACAGCAGTGGGCCTAGCACTAGCCCCTGAGGCACTCCGCAAGTCACCGACCTCCAGTCCAACAAGCATCCTTCAGCTATTAATCTCTGTATCTCACATCAAGCCAATTGTGTATCCAGTTTGGCGGGTCCCCAATATTCCATGCTATCTAACCTTCTAGAGCAGGCTACCATGTGGAACCTTATCAAAGGCCTTAGTGAAATCCATATAGACTCTGTCCACCACTCTGTCCTTGTCAACCTTAACAAATTTGTGAGACGTGATCTCCCACGCACAAAGCTCTGCTGACTGCTCCTAATTAAATTGTCTTTTCCAAATGCATGCATGTCACCTCAGAATCTTCTCAAGTAACTTACCCACCACAGATGTTAGGCTTACTGGTCTATAGTTCGCAGGTTTTTCTTTGCAGCTCTTCCTGAATAATGGCACAACATTTGCTACCCTCCAGTCTTCTGGGATGTCACCCCTGGCTAACAATGACGTAAAAACATCAGCCAGGGACCCCACAATTTCTTCTCTCGTCTGTAGTAGTATTCTTGGATATATCTGGTCAGGCTCTGGAGATTTAACCACCTTCATACATTCCAATATGTTCAGCAACACCTCTACTGTGATGTAGATTGTCCCTAAGGTATGACCACTAACTTCCCAAGTCTCCATGCTGTTCTCATGGGAAACAGGAGAAATATTCATTTAAGACCTTGCCCATCTCCTCCAGTTCTACACGTACATGTCTACTTTGGTCCTTGAGGTGTCCTATTTTCTCTCTAGTTACTCTTTTTCCTTTAATATACTTAAAGAATCTCTTTGGATTCACCCTAATCTTCTCAGCCAAGACTGTCTCCTCTTCTCTCTTTTTTGCCCTCCTGACTTCTTTCTTCAGTAAACTCCTGTGTCCTCTGTATATCTTCAGGGATTCCCTTGATCCCAGCGGCCTGTACCTGAGCCATACCTCCTCCTCCTTTTCTGGTCAAAGCCTCAATAACTCTCTGCATCCAGGGTTCCCTATTCCTGCCAATCTTGTCCTTCACCCTCACTGTAACATATAGACCTTGAACTCTAGCTATCTCACTTTTAAAGGTCTTTCACTTGCTGAAGGTCCCTTTCCCTGCAAATAAGCTACTCCAATCAACCCCTGCAAGCTCCTGTTTAATTTCATCAAAATTTGCCTTGCCCCAGTTTAGAACTCAGCCTGTGGACCAGTTTTGTCCCTCTCCATAACTATCTTAAAATTAATAGAACTATGGTCACTGGTCCCAAAGTGCGCCCCTTTCTGTACTTTCAGTATTTGTCTTTTCCATTTGCCCAAGGTGCAACAAAGCAGTTCCTTATTATATAATAGCTTAATTTAGCAAAGTTGAAAGCAGATTTGCTTTGGAACACTTCTCATGTTTCCTGATTCTTGGATGTTCCATACGTTTTTTTCACTGTGTGCTTCTGGACAGCATCTCGAGATATCATAAAGTTCATATAGCAAACAGGCAGTTTTCAAACTCACTTACCAAACAAAAATAGGCTAGGTTTGTTTACTGAGAATACATAAATTAGACGGGGTAAGTGATTGTTAAAGATCGTTGTCTTTAGATCCAACTTTGTAAATTTATGGAAGCCCTTTGTGTCTTTGAGTACAGTGCTTATTGCATTATTACACAGAGACTCTGTAATTTTCAAAGACTATTTAAGCTATAATCACATAGATGACAATCTCAAATGAGAGAAGCTAACTAGCTGCGCTGTGACATTCACTGGCATTACCATTGCTGAATCCTCCACTGTAATTATCCTGAGTGTTATCATTGACCAGGTACTGAATTGGGCCAATGTTTCAAATGTAGTGGCTGAAAGGACAACAAGCAAATAATTCACCACCTTTTTCATCAGTGTATGCCCACAAGGTGCACATTGAGTGTGAGAGCGAATGCTGCCCATTTGCCTGGATGAGTGCAACTCCAATACCATCCAGGATAAGGCAGCCCTCCTAATTGAAACCACATCCACCACTTTCAGCATACACTTCTTTTATCACTGACAGCTGTGTACTATCTAAAAGGCATACCACTGCAACCCATCAAGGCTTTTTTGACAGCACCTTCCAAACCTGTGACTCTGCCACCAGGAAGGACAAGGACAGTAGATGCATGGGAGCACAATCATTGACAAGTTTGGAATTATATTACCACATTTTCACTTTGGGTCAGAATCTGACACCCTATCGACATTGTGGGGCCACCTGCGCTGGAAGGGCTGTCACATTTCAGGGAGGTGGCTCACTACCATCTTCTCGATGGTAATTAAAGATGGTCAACAAATGCTGGCCTTGTTAGTGATATCCATATCTCACAAACACTTTTTTTTAAAAGAATTCACTGGATAAGAAAGACTCTGTGAGATAACTTATTATATTGATAACAGACTCATTCAAACATGACTGAAAGAAATTTCAGAAGTTTTAGTCTGTATGCTTTTAATTTGATATATGAAGTACGACGTTGCCAGTAATATCTTTCAGCCCTTGTACCTTATTCCATTTACAGAACTACTAGCTGAGCTGAACACTCTGTTCTCTAAATACCATATAGACAGAACACCCAGGCCATTGTGTTGTGCATTCTTTTAAGGTTTGTTGTGTAATAGATCATTTTTAAATATCAGACCACAACGTACTGTCATAGCCATAAGACATTTAAAGTACCGTGGGCTTGAGTTTATGTAAGACTTTACTTATTGATTCTGAATAATCCTATTGATAGTATTAATTAACCTTTTCACACGTGTTGTGACACACCTCTGGAACAGGTGGGATTTGAATCAGGGTCTTCTGACCCAGAGGCAGCGATGTGATCACTGCTGCAGGAGATCCTGATTAATCTTCTGTTGGTGTTACAGACATCGAAATCACCAGACATAGTACTTCTCCACTTGAAAACTTAAAATTTCACTGAGATGATTCAGTGTGATGCAGAGAGAAAGTGACAGCTGAAAAATTAACGCACTGGGTGTGAGCAACAGAAAATAAAACTTTCCTGAATCATCATTTCAGTTCGCTGAATGTTCTCAAGTTCCTCTTGACATTTCATGGTTAAATCTCTCCTTCACTGGGAATATAGAGCCAAATTGGATTATTATTTGAGAAATGATAGCCAAAACACGAAGTGATTTCCTTGAATAGTGCCATGTGATTTAAGCTCATCACTAGAATTTTACTTAATTTATATAAAGATTTGACAACTGCCGAATCTCTTACAGCAAAGGTATAGATGCATTGCATATCAATATATTGTTTCAGAAACAGAAAACTAACACAAACAAATGTCAGGTACCTCTTCACTCTGTTTAATGGGAGCAGTAGAGATACAGAATGAATGCAAATTACATTTTGCTCCATTTCACGAAAAAGTTGAAGGTATTCTGGAATAAACCCAAACTGTTTACACACCAGTTTAGATTTTGGAACACAATAAGATATAATTGCGTGAATCCCAAAGCATTCCTTTCTGGAACACACAAATACCCCTCTACAGTACGTAAACACATCCTTAGTTCAGAACTTTGACGAGAGAGGGAGAGAAAAAAGCCTTCTCTAAAACCTTAATAGATTTAATTTCCTTGTGAACTTAAAATCCGAGTCTGGAAGATCTGAGTTACTTTCTAGATTTTCATATACTTGAATTTAAATGTTCTTAATTTCAAATAAGCTCTTCAGGACCTCCTCCAAACTCTTCTGATCTGGAAGTATTACTAAATGCCTTACTCTATCTTCCTTTCTCAGCAGTGTTGCTTTACACATCCATCTAGGTTCAAGGACTAATGCAATGGTGTGTCCAAAATTGAAAAAGTGACGCAATTGTTTACCGTGCTTCGTTGTAAACTTAACGAGTGTACTTAAAAACCCATTCATTCTGAACTCTAATCCCGCCAACTGTTTTAAAATTCAAACTTAAAATGGTATCAAAAATTTAGAAATTATCACGTTTTAGGCCAGCCTTTTTTATTGTATCCTTATCTTAGCATTAGTCATGTGCATAACTAACCTTTGGCAGCATTTGCAGGGGCATGGTCGGTGGATCCATACTTGTGAAATTCATTTTGTGCAAGTTTACCCCAAGTTGTTAAACTTCATTAGTTACACCTTGCACAGGTTGTATAAGAAAAATGCTACTGGTTCCCTTAATTCTGAGTAACTGAATGTTCCTGTTAGAGAAACTTTTGAATATTTGTTGAGAGAAGGATCGGATTATGGCATGCTTATTCTTATAAAAAGCCTGTTGGCATTTTATATGCTTGCATGGAGATTGGCCATATGGGTTGAGTAATCAAAAATTATATTACCATCATCTCAGCATGAGTCATTGACATCAGAGGAGGTGAGGGTAAAATACAATTTTGTGCATAAATTATATAACTATTTAATTACTTGCTATAACTTGTTTGTAGAGTTAATCATTTTTAGAGAAAATGGGTAAAATATTGTAGTTGGAAATCTAATTCAATAGTGGGAGCGGGAGGAATGAATAAGTCAGTACATGCAATGTTTAACAAACTGCATGTGAACTTCGATTATCCTCTTGCAGCATATCCGAAAGTATTCTCAATACTGTTTCCTGAGCAAGTTTTCAGAGTCAACTGCCTATGTTTGCCGACACTCGTCCAATCATGCTAGAACATTAGATCGACAGCAATATGGACATCTCAAATCCTATCCTTTGTCTTCAAGAACTAACACTTATTGGCCACTTATTCCCCTTTACTTGATGTGTGTGTTTTAGGTTATTTGGAAGAAGAAAAATGCATGTTTTCATATTACAAGCCAAGCATGATAACTAGTTTTACATTTTAACCACAGATTTTGATTATAATCAATAGTTTTCATGTTTATGAAAGAGATCTGGTTGAATACGCTTCTAATATAGCAAATGCATATAATTGGCAACTGGATAATATGTGCAATTTATGTGTAGAATAGTGGGATTAGAGAAGGGCAGTGCACTCCTCTCATCTGAGTCATAACAATATTATTGATTTAAATTACACACTAAATCAATCTTTACAAGAAAGCAATAAAGATTAAGTTATATTGCCTTTACAAAACATTAGTTACTGAGTTGTGACCAATTTATGACCAAGTTAAATTCTTTACACAGAGTTGTGAATGCATGGAATGCGTTGCCAGACATGGTGGTGGAAGCAGAGTCATTAGGGACAATTAAGCGATTGCTGGACATGCACATGGATAGCAGTGAGTTGAGGGGTGCGTGGGTTAAGTGATTTTAGTTTACATTAGGATTAACCCTCGACACAGCATTGTAGGACAAAAGGTCTGTTCTGTGCTGTACTTTTCTATGTTCAAAATTCTTCATTGTGCTATATGTACGTTGCTAAGTGATAATCATTATTATCAGGGGTATAGCTTAGAGGAGATACTGAGACTAACCAATGTGAGGAAATTGATTTTCATGTCCTCAAGATTGTAATTGCTTTAGTAGAGAATGTTGTGTAACTGGTTCTTTAAGCCTGGGGTTTTTGTTGTCATCTTGTCAAACGTAAAATATCCTTGATCCAACAATTCCAACCAATTTCTAATAAATTCATAGCTTTCAAATCCAGTGCCTTAGATTACATTTCAGAGCTGTCCTGTTTTTAAATTAGTTGAATAATCAGTCTCTACAGTCTCCTCTCCAGTTAAAATCATTTATTTTGGGTCAGGACTGAGCTGACAGCTGATTGGCACTAACCAGGTTAAAACCTGAACCATTCAACTGTCTAAGTTGCTTGTTCATGCTGAGCACTGTTCCACAGGATGTGCAACTTAATCCTCACCTTGCCAGTCATCTTTTAAATGGTTAGAACTTGAAAGATCAGGTGATTATAGTTGACATGGGATACTATCTGTAATTGAGACAGTTGTAGTCTAAAATGAGAACAGGAATGATGGGCATACTCAACAGGTCAGGCGATGCCAGTGGAAAGAGAAACTGTGAACATGTCAGGTCAATGACATTGTTTAAAAAATAACTTTGAAGTTAGTCATCAATCTGATGGTTTTAGAAGTGTTGACTTTCCTTGCTACCAATAAGATTGGTGTACTTATTTTAGATTCAAATATTGATTAAAGTAATCTGGAGTTAGTTGTAGCAAATATCCTTTCATTTGCTTCTGAATAAATTTAGTTCACTTTCCAGTAATTCTGTTTGCATTTTCTAATGTAGTTTATATCTGTTTTGTTCATCTAGGTTACCTCCCATGCAACTGAAAGGTTAGCTAGCTACAAACTCAATCTTTTCAGGCAACTCCTACTGCTTGTGTTGCCTATCAGAAGACATCAAGAGCAAGCTTGACATGATCTTCTTACCGCTGTAGAAGTTGCCAGTTTTTCCTCAGGCCTCTTATCCCATGCTTCACATAGTTCAGGTTAAGAGTTGAGCAGCTGCATTCTGCCCTGCCTCCACCTTGGCTCTGTGTACAGAGCATTGCCTAAAGCTTTGGAATTTTATTTACTCCTACGTAAATATCTGACCTACCAAAGCACTGAATCTTTTCTTTCAACCTGCCCACAGCACTGCAATGTTAAAAGCATTTTGTGAACCAGCTTAAATACTCAACAGTTTTCCAAAGCTGTGCAGAGATTTTTTTATTTAAGAGGGACTGGTGGTTTTTAAAAAAAAGTGTTCAGGTTTTACAAAAATGTGTCTTGACTTGAATAGAAATTAGCCAGTACTATAATTATACATTATGAATCTCTTGTTCCAACTTGCCCTTTGGCCCACTTCCCAGTTTGTGGTGACTGATGTTCAGGAGGTTCTGCTGGATATGAGTGGGGACCTCATCTAGTCTCCACTTTCAGAATTGTACTAAGTGATTGTGCTGAATCTTTAAGATTTAAGGTTCACATGAAGCATCTTTGTACTCTGCTAAAAGACTGGAAGCTCTTGTAATACAAAAGTATTGGATGAGTTTTGGATACAGCAGTATGTCCAGTCCCAATTACATTTTTGGCTTGTTGAACACTGTTTAGTTATGAATTTCTTGAAGGAAGCAAAACCTGAAATATTTGCATTTTTAAAGCACCTGTTTGTCACTGAACTGAGTTTTGCATCTGGCAATTACTCTTAAATGCACTGTTGTGTTGGTGAATGTGGAAATCACTGGTCACAGCAATGACCCAAAAACACCAGTGAGACAAATGAGCAACTAATTTATTGTGGATGATTGAATGTTGGCCAGGAGTTGGGAAGAATTAAATACCTGCTCCTCAACAAAACAAAAATGCTATGGAACAGTTAGCATGGGCATGTTTAGTGTCTCATTTGAAAAATCTGCTTTCAAACTTCGGTTTCCTTCGCTCACTATTTTTCAATTCCTCAAAATGCACAAATGATCCCGCTTACTGCAGTGGCTTCACCAATGCTTGCTTATGCTACTTGAAAATGCACTTAATTATTACCTTCAATAGAGATGGAGTTAAGGCAATTGGAAAATAGGTTTTATATTCCTTGGAATTTAGAATGTTAGGGGTGACCCTTCAAAGGTATCAAGATAATCAGGATTGATGGAGTAGATAGGCTAAAATAAGAACCGGGCTGCACAGGGTGGAGTTCAGAGACACTCTTGTACATTCCTACCATATATATGCATGCATATAACATGTAGCTATTTGCAATACTCTTCTACATGCGACAGTTGAGCTACATCATTTATAAATTTTAAATCAGAGAATGACTGATTTTTTTTGTAAGTAAAGGTTTTAAGGAAAAGGAGGCAAAGATGGATTTATGGAGTCAGATCACAGATTAACCATGATTATATGAAATGGCAGAATAGGCTAAAGTGGCAAAATGGACTCCTATTTCTATGATTCAACAATAATTCTTTAGGATCTGATTATTTTTTAAACATGGGACTTTATGGAGGTGTAGAAACTGGCAAGTTAGCCCATCAAGTCAGTGCTAGTTGTTTTTCCATCAAAGCCACCTTGTTAATCTCACTTTGGTCTCACATATCACTTTTTTGAGTAATTATTTTCTCTTAAAGTAAATGGACTTCATGTCTGCCACCAATTGGCCAATAGAATATTTTATAATTCCATATGTAATTCTTTTTATGCTTGTGGTCATAGAGATATACAGCATGGAAACAGACCCTTTGGTCCAAATCATCCATGCCGACCAGATGTCCCACATGCGAGCACCCAGCCATATTCCTTAATCCTTTCTAATCCTATACTAATTCAGATACCTTTTAAATGTTGCAATTGAACCAGCTCCTCTGGCTGCTCATTCCATACACATACCACCCTCTGTGTGAAACAGTTGCCCCTTAGGTCTCTTTTATATCTTTCCCCTCTCTCCCTAAACCTGTGCCCTCCAGTTCTGGACTCCCCCACCCTAGGGAAAAGATTGTCTATTTATCCTATCCATGCCCCTCATGATTTTATAAACCTGTATAAGGTCATCCCTCATCCTCCGAAGCTCCAGGAAGAAGAAAGCCCCAGCCTATTCAACCTCTCCCTATAGCTCAGATCCTCCAACCCTGGCAACATCCTTCTGAATCTTTTCTGAACCCTTTCAAATTTCACAACATCCTTCTGATAGGGAGGAGACCAGAATTGCATGCAATATTCCAAAAGTGGCCTAACCAACATCCTGTATACTGCACCATGACTCCCAACTCCTATACTCAATGCTTTGACCAGTAAAGGAAAACCTACCAAATGCCACCTTCACTATCCTATCTACCTATGACTCTACTTGCAAGGAACTATGGACCTGCACTTCAAAGTCTCTTAGTTCAGTAACAGTCCCCAGGACCTTGCTGTTAAGTGTATAAGTCCTGCTAAGATTTGCTTTCCCGAAATGCAGCACCTCGCATTTATCTAAATTAAATTCCTCAGCCCATTAGCCCATCTGATCAAGATCCTGTTGTAATCTGAGGTAACCTTCTTCACTGTCTACTACACTTCCAATTTTGGTGTGATCTGCAAACTTACTAGCGCTACCTCCTATGTTCACATCCAAATCGTTTATATAAATGATGGAAAGTAGTGCACCCAGCACTGATCATTGTGGCACTCCACTGGTCACAGGTCTCCAGTCTGAAAAATAATCCTCCACACCACCCTCTGTCTTCTACCTTGGAGCCTGTTCTGTATCGGGGAGAAAGTGAGGACTGCAGATGCTGGAGATCAGAGCTGAAAATGTGTTGCTGGAAAAGCGCAGCAGGTCAGGCAGCGTCCAAGGAACAGGAGAATCGCCGTTTCGGGCATCAGCCCTTCTTCAGCCTGTTCTGTATCCACAAGGTTAGTTCTTCCTGTATTCCATGAGATCTAATCTTGCTAACCAGTCTTCCATTGGGAACTTTGTCGAACGCCTTACTGAAGTCTGTATAGATCATGCCTAACGCTCTGCCCTCATCAATCCTCTTTGCTACTTCAAAAAACTCCATGTTGGTGGGACATGATTTTCCATGCACAAAGTTATGTTGACTATCCGAATCAGTCTTTACCTTTCCAAATAGATGTAAATCCTGTCCCTCAGGATTCCCTCCAACCACTTGCCAATCACCGATGTCAGGCTCACCAGTATATAGTTCCCTGGCTTGCCCTTACCATCTTTCTTAAATAGTGGTACCACATTAGCCAATCTTCAGTCTTCTGGCACCTCACCTGTGACTATTGACAATACAAATATCTTAGTAAGACGTTCAGTGGTCACTTCCCGAGCTTCCCACTGAGTTCTAGGGTACACCAGATCAGGTCCTGGGGATTTAACCACTTTTATAGGGCCCTATTCTTTGCAGACAGTATTTGCAATTCACCTGTTTCAACCCAACAAAAGAATCAGCCAGTTACTAATTCATTTCTACGGACAATGCCTTTACCTGTCCAATTTAAGACCGTATAATGCTTGGCAGTTAGCTCCGTGTCAGCATTAATGGTATATTCGCTATGGCAATTGCGGGTGTAATTATACAACTACTTTACAGTTATTGCTAGAAAAAATCAATTAAAATAAGAGGTTAGATTTTATCACCTTTTGCATTTTTGTTTATACACGCTGTATTTCTTAATCTGACACTTTTCCCTTTATTTTCAGCCATTGCTTCCATGAGCATGAGTTCTTTTGATTGTCTCATACTACAAACCTTTTGCATTTTTCTCTAAGTGCTCAAATTTAGTAATTTACATTTTTTAAAAGTTGAGAATATGCTAAAGGATGGCATTCAAAGCCATTTTGGACTAGTTCTAGCCACCCCTATCCATTTGCATTTTATGTTATGTTGAACTATTTAAATAAGGATGACTAGTTCTGGGCATAGATTCTCTACTCGGAGCTTCATTGCATCAAGTGCATGCTAAAAATCTTCTCATTATTCAACGTGGGAGCATTGCATGTTGAAAAGTTGAGCTTTTATTGAGCAATAGCAAAAGTGAAGGAAAAACCAAACACAAATAGCTGTATTTGTTTTGGGCAATGAACAGGGCCTGCTTGTCTTTGAACAATAACAAATTTACAGTTAGTGAGTTACAACTGCATCACCTCAGCTCTATTGGAAGCCAGTGTCAATTAAGGGCTTTCTGACTTCTGCCAGATGCTGCATTACTCTATCATGCTCAAGGTGATTATTTTCCTGATTGCATTTATTTTTACGTCTTGGAAACTACTGCTGTTTTCTCAGCTCTTTAGTGTTCATTATATCCCCTCTTCGCATGGCTATAATTGTGCAGAGCGCAGCATTCTGGGATTATGCAGCACAGGCTGTTGAGTTACTGCAAAGCCCCCCACTTCCTAAAAAATGCCAGTGCAACCATTTGGAATCTCATCTTCAAGAGACACCATGAAGATTTTGGATCAGGAATAGTTCTACTGAATCTATGCTTGGCCTCAGATCAATGGGTCGCATAATGGTTTCCGAGCATAGCCCCTTTCACCTAATAACCATCTTTGTAAGGCAATTGGTCCTTGAAATGAAGCAAGACGATAAAGTGTTCTTGTGGAAGTAGGAATTGTGCCAGCTTCTAGTATACCTTGCATTGACTTCTCAACTGAGGTGCCAATGATCAGAGATGACTTGTACTTTGATGGAATGGAATGCTTCTGTCTCAAAGTTTGCTGCATTGATATCGCGCTGTGTTAATGTGACGTGTGTTGGTCTGTAGCACTGCCCATTTCGGGGAAGCCAGCTAAGTTGACAAAACTTACTGCACAAGCTTCAGCACTGCCCTCGTCATGGAGGAAACTAGATGAAGTGTCTAGCACAAGCTGCATCACTGATAGCCTTCACACACTTGTGGATTGAGGGAAATCCACACAGGTCCCAGTTGATCCTTGGAAGCAGCAGTTGCATAAAACCTGACCACAGCTGTCACCTTGAGAACTACTGGGATAGGATGGTCACCCACCTCTTCAGGTCAGATACTAGCAGTTGGAATAGTTCTGCTCTGATGTATTATTAGCCTGTAGTGACATAAACCTCACTCATTTGGACCAATGGCATTGAGAATGATAGACTCTGGACATCCTGTAGAACTTCCACAAGCTGTGGGGACTTTCATCCGCAAATTATTCATATCGAGGCTATTTGTCAACTGCTGGAAGTTGCTCATGATTCTGCACTTGCTGGTGCATCTGTTTTCTTCTATTTCTCTGTGTCTTCATGACACCCGGTCTACAGCAATGATGACCTATTCTGTGGTGGGGTCTATAGGTCACTGCTCCAATGAACCAGTTGGAGGAACATCAAAAACAGGCTCTTATATACAATGCAGCCATTTTACATTTTAAGAGTACGCTGGCCAATACTTACAGTTCAAGTTGAGAGAAAATCATCTCTGTGCCCTTATGCAGCATATGCGATGCTGGATTGTCTTTGTGAATTTGGGTCCTCAAATGACACTTTTAAGGTTGTCTGTGATGACTTCTCTCTCGTTGACATGACTATTTATCAATCTGTAATGACAAAAGACAAAGTAAGGTTGCTTGTGACCAGGATTTGTATTTCTCACTGTTGGAAACTACATGCATTTCACATGCAAGGTATTATTATTACCCTGTGTTGTGACAAGTGAATGTGATTTGCTTCCAGCTGGAGCTTGCGTGTGCAGACAGAGAAAGGTTACTTACTGTGGATCTGATTGCAAACATTTTGCATTTCTGTTGCATGTTTGTGATTTGAATGAGAGAGAAGGCAACACAAGTGAGTCACAGGCTTAGCCTTCATCTTCCTTTCTCTCTTTCATTCCCTGGTGACCTTGCAATACCCAGCTTCCACACATTGCGTCTTATAATCTTTCATTAATGTTCCTCTCTCAACATCACCTTTGAGCTTGGTCATGTGAAACATTGTGCTGCATCCCCCACCCCCACGTAATCATGTTCTTCAATGTACTGTTGTCATCCCCTTATCCTTAACTGATGTCATCTCTGCATCCCAGCATGCTGCCTCCAATTCCCTCAATTGACTTCCCAAATTGTCCTAGTGGCTCCTTGTAACATCTCTTGATTTTCATTTGAGCAAGCCCCAACTGTGACTGTGACCAAGCCCTGCTGACCAATGTGGATAAATAATCATGACTGAGTGACCAGGCCTCTGACTGATCTCTCCCCTGACGGGTCAGATCCCCTGACGGGTTTAACTCAAATTCCCAGACTGGTTGGACTAGACTTGCAGGATTAACTTTGTGCAGCCCTCTCAATTGGTAATCCATCACCTTCAACATTCACACCCTTTATAGTTGCTGAGCATTGTGTACCATTTCTAAGATGCATGGCAGCAATTCACAAAGGATACTTTGACAGCCCCTTCCAAATCTGCAACCTGTGTCATTAAGGGCAAGTGCAGTAGATTAGAATTATGTTTAGAATTACAGTTATTCTCACAGATGCTTGGGGATTGGAGGTTTGCACCAAGAAGTTGACTGGAGGAATCCTAAATGTATTCAATTGTCTCTGTTCCTGCTCAGCCATTGTTTTTAATTACAAGTGGCTAACTTCCATTTTGCCAATTCAGTATGCTTGTAACCTTGTATAAGTGAGTTGTTCGAGAGGAATTATGTATGGCTACTCCTTCTAAAATTCTGCCTGCACTTTTTTTTAACACTTCAGAGTGACTAAAACATGCTGATCTAGTCTAGCAGTAATTTGAAAAATATCATCTAGTATAATTTGAGAAATGACTGTAACCTATAGTTTGGTATCTGTTCTCAGCCATCAGAACGTGAGGTTTGTTTAAAAAAGAACTTGCAATGTAGTTTGGCTTGAGTTATTCTTTTACATGTAGTTCTTCATGAATATGAGTGTTAATGGGCTAGTTACCTGATGGGAGACGTGAAGTTATCTGCTACATGATTTTCATGCAGAGGATAGTACGTGTATGGAATGAGCTACTAGAGGATGTGGTGGAGACTGGTATGATTGCAACATTTAAAAGGCATTTGGATGGGTATATGAATAGGAAGGGTTTGGAAGGATGTTGGCTGGGTACTGAGGTGGGACTAGATAGGGTTGGGATATCTGGTCGGCATGGACCGGTTGGACCGTAAGGGTCTGTTTCCGTGCTGTACATGTCTGACTCTATGATGAAACAAGCAGTAGCAGCATGTACTGCTCTCATTGTAAAATAGAGCTTAATTTTCTTTCCCTTATATCAGAGTAGAAATGAAATCAGGAAACTTTGTTCCTTGCTGCATTCCCACTTGTGTTGTATGGTATACGAGGTTATTCCAAACTCATTACTCAGACTGACAGTGGGATTTCTGCAGTCCTTTGTTAACAAGTGAATCAGCAAAAAATGTGAAGTCGTCTTTTGAATTAAGATCATTATGAACTATTCTAGGAATGCTTTGGAGTATAAGGCTCTTTTTTGTGTGGAATGTTTTGATAGTTGCTCATTTTTGTTCCTTTATTGAGTAGGATAGTAGTAGGAGGAATAATGACAAACTTCAAAATGTATCTTTTGAAGCAAAACCAGAGAACAAAATTTTACTTATTAAGCTGTTTTCTTGATGGAAGCTTAATTCCCATAAATAAATTTATAATAAGGATGCACACTGATTCCTTTCCCTGCAAAAGTTTCACCATAATCAAACATTCAACATTGACTTTGCCAGATGATGTAAAGTAATATGAGCAGATCACTTCAGTTGAATTACTCTCTGTGTTTTATAAATCTTTTTTTCAAAATTAAGTACATGCAGATCATGATGAAATTTATATTTTCTTCCAAGTACCATGTTGTGAAGTTGTATCCAAGTCAGCAGATGATCTGTTCCTAGAATTCACTGATAGTTATTGTATTTTCTTTCTATGCTTGCAATTCCTTGCAGAAGATAACTTCTGTTCTGTTTCCTTTTGAATAGATTATATGAACCCAGGTCCTACGATTAGAATAGTCCAAACTAATAATTGGGTAGAAACTGATGAGGATTCCTTGTGCCATGATAGTTAACTGAAATTCCCACAAGGAACTGTATTGCTAATCATTTCATTGTTTTTTGGCAGTCATGCTTGAAAGAGGAACTCCGAGGTGGCCTTGGTTTACTATCTCATCCAAAGTGCAACACTCCCTCAGGTTTATACTGTTATGTTAGGTTATTATTATGTAGTCATGTCTTGGGAATGGTGCTTGAATCCACAATATCTGACTTGGAGGTGAGTCAACCGATCCAGATTGCTACTACGTTAAAAAAAAACCATGTCTCAGTGCTAGTTCAAGCCTTTTTGCATTTGTTGCAAAACATGAAATGTCTAGCAGATCCAATATTGATCAGCTTGATGATTGCTATTGGAAGCTCCACTTGCCAAGTTTACTGTGTTAAAACCTTCTGCCTATAATTTTGTGAAAATAAGGATCAGATGTTTATTTTGGTTCTGGAAAATTGTTAAATGCTTTCTATATTTTACTTGCCTTAATTATGGTGGTTCATTTTGTTGGAGTAACATCTGATTTGGCTCTGACACCTGAGTATACAATGCATTCTGTTTCTACACTAAACAACATTAGTTCCTTGCTTTGGTTTCTAGCAAAAGTTAAATTTGCCTAGATTATATCATTACTTTTTTTTTGCTAATCTAATTGAAGTTTTAAAGATTGGTTATATGGATCTGCAGTCATAGGAAGGTTGGCTACTAGCCCTTAGTTGCTTAATAACAAAACTGTTTTTTATTTCCATAATAGTTAATGATAACACTTTCTCAACTTTATTAATAATGCATTTGAAAGTAAGACTTCATTTTAGTTAGAGAAAAAAAACTCAAAAATTAAGTTACCTTATTTACATTGTCTCATGTGCCAGTTATTCAGTCTGAAGGCATAACCCATTAGTTCCCATACTCTTATTTCTTGTTTGGCAGCTGTGTTTCTCTATTCAGAATAATTTTGCTTGCCTTTTCTTGATCTGTTCATTACCTGAAGTACTTGCAAGCATTGTGAAAATGCGCACTAAACATAAGGATCTGATGGTGTGTCTTAGAATGTTAGAATAAAGCAGGCTGTGAGCCATCTACTGCTCCTGCACTATATTGTACCGAGAGTCTCACTATCCTATAGTAGAGAATAAGGTTATTTGGCCCATTGTATCTGTGCTGACATTTTAAGGTGCTATTCTATTAGTTTCACTCTAGTCTGTCAACATGGAATGTTGAGTTCTGAAGAGGGAATGTTGAGTTAAGACTTCAAAAATATTGTCGTCATTGATGCCTGTGGCACAGAAAATGGTCCTTCAGCCCATCAAGTCTGCACCTATTAAAACAAACTATTCAAATCCTGTTTTACACCACTTGGTCCATAGCCTTGACAGTATGGGTCGCCTGGTTACGTTTTTTCTAAACGATCCACACCCTTATTATATACTAGAAAGTAAACATGTGGATACCAGTACAAGTCCTCAAGTTATTGACCTATATGTTTGCTCAGACAAAGTTATGTTGTACTTTTAACTGTGTTCCCCGTGTCGCTTGTAGCTCTTATGATGTAAGGGTGTGTCTATATGTGTATTCTCCAGTCAATTGGATCAGCTAGACAATTCAATCCCGAAGTTTTCAAGTGTGTTAAGAGACAACACATTCACACATAGTATCTATTATTGAAAATCATCTTTGTACTTTATGCCATTATGTTACAAGTATCTATTATCAAACATTCTGGTAATAGGAACTTTACTGATGCAGTGATTTACAGTTGTCAAGGTTCTTTTGTTCATAGAATTTGTAGTTTCATAGCATTTTAAAAATTGGTCAAGGTCAGAATATTGTCCCAAGGTTAATTCAATTTAATAATGCTGGTTTTGTCAATTATCTGTAAGAGTTGAGAAATCCACTAATTCTTTGATCAAACAGAGACTTTGAAATTTGTTCTGTTACGTACATAAAACTTCTCAAACTTTGATTTTAAAGTCCTCCATACTGTGTTAGAAATGCTGCATGGATCCTCTACCACAACTCTCATTTTCTGTATCAAAATTAGTAATGCAATTTAATATTTTAATTTGTCTATTCGACTTGCAGTAAAGCTAGCTTGGTGTAAATGCAGTCCAAATCGCAGCGTGCAGTAACATCGGGAATCTGTTCATCACTAAGTACTTGAAGCATTTGTGAAAACGCACACTAAACATAAATATAACCCATTCGTGAACTTGATTCATTTTGTTTGTGGTTGCACTTTTTTTTGGTTTAAATATGAGAATCTGATCAATTACAAACCTATTTCATATGTAAGAGAAAGAAACTTTCAAAGATGTAGTCTGTGATATTTACCAAGCTTATTAAATGAGAAATGCAGCCTGTATATCAAGTGACACTGGCATGTGAAGTAATATGAAATTCTGCATTGCGTCCACCCCAAAATGTCCAAGTCTGTTGCTGAAATCCATTCTTAATCGTTGACCCAAATAAAATACATTGACTTTTCTACAATTATGAAGCCTTGTAGATTTTATCAGTTATTTAAATAGGATATTCTGATGTTTGCATCAGTTCAAAAAATTCCATAGGTTTTTGTTTTTACTTTAATAATTAGATATTGGAATAATATTCAGGCAATTGTCCCACTTTCTATTTGAGGTGGGAGTGGAATTCAGATGACAGGTTTTAGTTTAAACTTTGCTCTTGATGTCAATCACATTATCAAGACCTTTTTCATCCTGTTTTGTGGCTGATCTGACACCATTTGATTGAACATTTTTTCTGAACTTGTGTTGCTGGAAATAACAATTGTTGTTCTGTTGCATGACTCTCTCGTGATCAGCCCAGAGCACAATTGCCATAGGCAACCAAATGCATTTCAGTTGTCTATGTACTTTGCTTTCATTCCATAATTTCAAGCTAATTTTTGACAATAATCAAACTCTTTTTTTTCTTTCCATTTGGGTACTTCTATTTGAAAATTGGGATGTCATTTAACAACAGGAGCCAACCAAAGGTACGTTTGAATTTGTTTCTGCTCTTCTCAGTGTTAACAGAGACAGTGGAGTGATACAAATTTGCAGTATTATATATACCCACTACATTTAGAAA
The DNA here is from genome assembly GCF_047496795.1 of Chiloscyllium punctatum. Lineage (NCBI taxonomy): Eukaryota > Metazoa > Chordata > Chondrichthyes > Orectolobiformes > Hemiscylliidae > Chiloscyllium > Chiloscyllium punctatum. The sequence goes on from NC_092749.1 coordinate 16,085,902, forward strand.
ACAGATCATTGCAGTTCAGTGCAAAAAGTTGGTTGTGAGGTTTGATCCTTTCCATCAGAGACAAAATGAGAAATCTTATGGAGTATGTCTCACTTGCCTGAATGGGTACTGCTGAAACAATATTGAAGAAGTTTAGTGTCAACCAAATCAAAGCAGTTCTGCTTCATCAGCAGTTAATCCAGCATCTCAAATATCCTCTCCTCTCATTGCCAGTATGACTGCGGTTTATGCTATCTGCAGATGTACTGCAGCAAATCCCCAATATCTTGCAAACTCATGATCTTCACCATTTTAGAAGGACAAGGCGAGCAAGTGGTTACACCTCCAAATTTCCCTCTAAGTCATGCAGCATTCTGACCTGAACATATTGTATCATGTCTGTATTATTGCTGGGTTTAAATTCTGGAACTCTGAACTCCAAGCATTGTTGGGTATATTGATGCTGTAGTTCTACAAGTTGACAAACCATGCCCACCTTAAAGCAAATAAGGATGGTTAATAAATGTCATTGGCACCCATATCATAAACAACAAGAAAATTAATGAATATTTTGGTGTTGGAGTGTTATGGCTCCTATTCTAAGCCTATTACCTATTTCTCAAATGAATGCAGTACTAGGGAAGTATTATTCCACATTCTATTTCTCATAATGAATTTGCTGTTGAATGCCTGCATCCAAATATTAAACTGTCACCTTTTATTTACATATAGGCATCCTAGTTTTTATAAACTAAACAATTATTTCTCTGGAAGCTTCATGACATTACTTTACATTGTAACTTTACAATAAACAAAGTAAGAGTGAAAATTTCATTTCAGTTTTATCAGGTAGACCTGAAGGTTTATTAATTTAAATGGTGTTAGAGTTTATACAACAAGCTTTATGTTTCACTTGTGCACATACTAATAGATTTTGTTAATATTTTATTTACTCATTGCTTATTCTTCGGTAATCTGATACTCAATTCTTTGGCTCGGTATCGAACCTACAAGCACTGATGAACTTAAAAGTTTGTGTGCTCTGTTGTGTCGATAATTAGTACGTCATAGATTATGCTCGAGTTTCTAATCTACTTCAAGATTCCAATGTACATTTTTTTGAGCTGACCTTCTTTAATAACTGGATGAGACTCCTCTTGATAAAGTGATCAGACCGTGGTAAAGTTAGTTCTGATACTTAATTTCTCTATTGTCTTCAAAGTTCATTATTGCAGGAAAAGAAAATGCCTCAAAGGTCTCTTAAAAATCTGAAACAGGTGAAGTTAATCGTTTCATACGCTTGCTGTGCAGTAGCAACTCGAGCAATATTATAGAGTCATACGGCGTGGAAACAGACCGTTGGGCCAACCAGTCTAAAATTCGAAGCTAAAGTAGACTAACGTGCCTGCGCTTGGTCCATAGCCCTCCAGACATGTCTTATTCATGTACTTATTCAAATGTCTTTTAAATGTTATAACTGTGCCCGCATCCACCACTTCCTCTGGAAGTTCATTCCACACACAAACCACTGTGTTAAAAAAAGCCCTCATGTTTTGTTTTAATTTTTCTCCCCTTACCTTGAAAATATGCCCCATAATCTTGAAATCCCCCACCCCAGGGAAACTATACCTGCCATTTATAACCCTCATTTATAACCCTCATTATTTTATAAACCTTCATAAAGTCACTTCTCAATCCCCCTAGTCTCCAGTGAAAAAGATCCCAGCCTCTCTTTATAATTCCATTCCTGGCAATGTCCTAGTAAATCTCTTCTTAATCCTCTCCAGTTTAATAAAATTCTTCCTGTAACAGGGAGACCACAACTGGGCGCAGCACTCCAGAAGAGGCCTCATCAGTGTCCTCAACATAACGTCCTTACTTTTGTACTCAAAGGTCTGAGCAATGAAGGCAAGCCTGCTTCAATATTCTTCATTAACAGGATATTGTTTCCAAGCCCAAAAGATATTCTAGTCACCACACAAATGAGCAATGTAGTACATGAATATTAATGCTGATGTGATGCCGGCCATGTAGGTCATATGTCCCAGTGACTGATAGGTTGTATCAGTTATCAAATCCCTTTTGCTGTTTGGTACAGACTGCACTGCACCTGTCCATGCTGTCAAAACTCAGAACTATTAGGTGTGATTAGGCAGCAATCACTGAACAAACAGGCATGTGTCAAGAATTACACCAGCATCCAATTCAAGATTATCAGTCATTCTTGCAATATGGCTCGCTTACAGTTACTGGAAACAACATATTCATTCAGAAGACCTTGGTCTCATAGAATCATTGAATCCCTAGTGGAAGTGGGAAAAGGAAAAATGTACAAACTCTCACCTGAGGGTGAGAATCAAACCTGGGTCCCTGGCACCGTGATGCAGCGGTACTAACTACTGTGCCATCCTAACTATAGACAAGAAGAATTTGTGTGGCTTTCAGTTAAAAGCTATGGGATAACTGTCCCCTGATGCATTGGTTGAGGCAGTGTGCACTTGTCAACGAGGTATCATCCTGTTCCTCAATCAGTATAAATTCATGTTCCCTTTGAAATTGGGTATTCTTGCATCTGTTCTGACAAATGCAAGATGAAAAGCTTGACAGTATGTCTGTCTTTATTTCCAGTAATAATCAAGTTCTGTGTTACAAAGTGACTAAAATGAGTATTACTTTGGTCTTGGCTAATCTCCTGATTGGAGGGGGAATGGCCAAGATGAAGTGACATTTTGAATTTAAAATTGTGAATGGTACAAATCTAACATTTAAAAACTGCTGGAAATGTACAGCAGGTTAGTCCAATGAACACGAGAGAGAAGATTTCAGGTTGGATCCGTCAATCCTAGAATGAAAGGTCTTGGCTGTAACAGCTTTCAACTGAAATGCATTCTGTGCATTTAAAGCATGAAACTATATCTTAATCTTCCATTTTTATTTAAGACCTATATATATCATTTTAATTTTATTTTATTTTAGTATACATACAAAAAAAGTGGGCAGCACGGTGGCACAGTGGTTAGCACTGCTGCCTCACAGCGCCAGGGACCTGGGTTCAATTCCCGCCTCAGGCGACTGACTGTGTGGAGTTTGCACATTCTCCCCGTGTCTGCGTGGGTTTCCTCCAGGTGCTCCGGTTTCCTCCCACAGTCCAAAGATGTGCAGGTCAGGTGAATCGGCCATGCTAAATTGCCCGTAGTGTTAGGTAAGGGGTAGATGTAGGGGTTTGGGTGGGTTGCGCTTCGGCGGGGCGGTGTGGACTTGTTGGGGCCGAAGGGCCTGTTTCCACACTGTAAGAAATCTAAATCTAAATGTCCTTTCCAAGACCAATCTGAAATGTATGCTGACCAAGTTTTTTTTCCCCTTTTTATGTACGTAGGTTTTTGCATATGATCACTGCTTTTGGTCAATGGATGAGTCCGTTAAGGAGAAATATGCAGGTATATTGCATTTATTCTACAGTAAAGCTTTAAGGAATTAATATGGTGTCTGTGAGATATAGCTTGCTTGTGATATAAAGCTAATTTTTAGTTATCCTTTCGCCACCTCCTGTTTGTTTGGGTCCTTCTGCCTCTGACACCATTTGAGAAGGTGAAACAGTGACCACATGGGGATTTGGAACAAGTACTGGGAAGTGTGGGGTCAGAATAGGAGCTTATCTTCCGGATTGTATCGAAATGGCATTTCATCTTCTTGCTCCCTAACTACTTCTGTTAACCTCTGATGTCAGGAACTTGCTGTATTCACTTAATAATTAAGACGTTGGTGGCATAGCAAGGTGAAAAGCAAGAATTCATCTCTTTTACTCTTTATATTGAAGCCTTGTCTGTCACTTTTCATCCACTTGAAATTATTCATAGGTTACAAACTCTTACTTAACTCACAATATATGTGCACAGGCTGACCAGGCTTAGGCTAGTGTGATGAAATAATAAATGTGGTTTATTTATTTGACTATATCAAGGCCTTTTTCATATTGAGTAAGAACTATTGGACACCCTGATCACTTTTCTAACTCTTGGCATCCACAAAGGGACAATTAAAATACCTAGCATGAAGTGCATTGGTGTCTGTTCTTTTTCTTTCATTCAAAAATGTTGTTCCAACTGTTCTGCTGTTTCAAATGCACTGACACATATTGAGTATAGTTTGGAAGATGCTGGTAGTCTACTTGAGTGCCACCTGAATGGTGATTCTTTGTATGTGTACCTGGACAATGATGAGGATAGCATTGCAGCTGAATCTACTCCTGGTAGCCCCTCACCATCCATATGTGCATTCATCATTGCATAACTGCTGCTGGGAAGTGTGAAATCCAGAATAAGGTCAAAGTTGCTGAAGAAATGCAGCAGATCAGGCAGCGTCTGTGGAGAGAAAAAACAGTAACTTATTGGGTCCATTGGAGTTGCCAGAAGTACCCGCTTAAGATTTACAGTCCTGTCCTACAATGTGTTGACCTCATTAAGTGCACATTTGTACTGCTACTTATCAGTATTATTCTTCATTTTATATAACTGTACAGTTATTTCCATTTTTTTCTCTCCTCCCTTTTTCTTCATTCTAGGTCAAGACATAGTGTTCAAATGTCTTGGTGAAAATTTGCTGCAAAATGCATTTCAAGGATACAATGCTTGTATATTTGCTTATGGACAGACTGGTAAGAAATTTCAATCGTGTATTTCTTTAAATGAATGTAACTTGTAAAACATTGTGCAATTACCAGAGCAGCTTAGCTGTCATGAAGTTCTAGCTAAATATCTTACAGTCAAGTGAATAAATGTAAATATGATTTAACAGGGATCCTTGCAAGCTTTTACTATAGATCGTTCTGATCTGATGTTACTTCTGTCAAATAGATGCTGCTTAAACTGATGAAAATGGGGCAGCACGGTGGCTCAGTGGTTAGCAATGCTGCCTCACAGCACCAGGTCCCAGGTTCGATTCCACCCTCGGGCAACTGTCTGTGTGGAGTTTGATCATTCTCCCCGTGTCTGCGTGGGTTTCCTCTGGGTGCTCCAGTTTCCTCCCACTGTCCAATGATGTGCAGGTCAGATGAATTGGCCATGCTAAATTGCCCATAGGTTAGGTGCGTTAGTCAGAGGAAAATGGGTCTGGGTGGGTTACTCTTCGGAGGATTGGTGTGGGCTTGTTGGGCTAAAGGGCCTGTTTCCACACCATAGGGAATCTAAAAATAAGACAAAGACAACTATATTTCAGACTGCTCTATTTTCCATAGTGTTTGGAAGAGTGAAACTGAATTTATTTAGTGTTTTAATACCTTATTAATTACCTATTTCCTGTTAGGCTCAGGGAAATCATACACAATGATGGGTTCAAAGGACAAGCCAGGTTTGATCCCCCGATTATGCAGCAAACTATTCGAGCGAGCATTGCAAGAGGCCAATGAGGAACAAACTTTCACTGTTGAAGTGTCATACATGGAAATCTACAATGAAAAAGTCCGCGACCTCCTTGATCCAAAAGGGTAAGTGAGAGAAAATAAAGGTGAAGAGCAAGCGTGCTTAAATCTGGAAGTGGAAGTCATTTTGTTGGGTATGCATTAACTTTAATTCACCATTGACCATTTTTTCAACGAGGAGAAAGTGAGGACTGCAGATGCTGGAGATCAGTAGAGAGCGTGGTGCTGGAAAAGCACAGCAGGTCAGGCAGCATCCGAGGAGCAGACGAATTGGCGTTTTAGGCACATGCCCTTCATCAGGAATGAGGCTTGTGGGCCAGGGTCTCCGATAAGCTGGAGGGGGATGTGGCTGGGGGGAAGGTAACTGGGAATGCAATAGGTAGATGAAGGTTGGGGAGAAGGTGATAGGTCGGAGAGGAGGGTGGAGTGGATAGATTGGAAAGACGATGGACAGGTCAAGTGGGCGGTGCTGAGTTGGAGGCTTGGGCCTGGGATAATGTTTGGGGGAGGGTGTGGGGAAGAGGTGGGGAGGGAATGATGAAACTGGTGAAATCTACATTGATCACATGTGGTTGCCGGGTCCCAAGGCGGAAGACATTGGTGACTAGGGCTTGGTCATGGAGGAGGCGCAAGACCTGTATGTCCTTGGTGGAGTGGGAGAGGGAGTTTAACTGTTCAACCAAAGGGCGGTGGGGTTGATTGGTGCAGGTGTCCCAGAGATGTTCTCTGAAACGATACGCAAATAGGCGTCCTGTGTCCCCGATGTAGAGGAGACCACATCGGGTGTAACAGATACAGTAGATGACGTTTGTGGAAGTACAGGTAAATTTGTATCGAATGTGCAAGGACCTTTGGGGCCTTGGAGGTGAGGGGGAAGGTGTGGATGCAGGTTTTGCACGTCCTGTGGTGGCAGGGCTGGTTGGGATTGAGGGGTGGTGTGGGGAATCTGTTAAGGGAGCCACAGAGGGAATGGTCTCTCCGGAGTGCTGATAGAGGTGGGGAGGGAAAAATATCCCTCATGGTGGGGTTTGTATGTAAGTGGTGGATGTGGCAGAGGATGGTGCGATGTATTTGGAGGTTGGTGGGGTGGAAGGTGAGGACCAGAGGGGTGGGGTTCATGGGCAGAGTTGCGGGAAGTGGAGGAGATGCACTGGCGGGCATCGTTGACCATGTGGGAGAGGAAATCGCAGTCTATGAAGGAGGGGAGGCCGTGTTGGATTTTCTGTGGTGGAATTGGTCCTCCTGGAAACAGATGTGGCAGAAGCAGAGGAATTGGGAATAAAGGATGGCATTTTTACAAGAGGCAAGGTGGGAGGTGGTGTAGTCCAGGTAACTCTGGTAATTGGTGGGGTTGTAGTAGATGTCTGAGATTAGATGGTTGCCAAAGGTGGAGGCAGAGAGGTCCAGGAAGGGGAGGGAGGTGTCTGAGATAATCCAGGTGAATGTGAGGGTGGGGTGAAAGATGTCAGTGAACTGTTCAACCTCCTTGTGGGAGCACGAGTTAGTGCCGAAACAGTCATTCATGTACAGAGGAAAAGGTGGGGGATGGCACTGGTGTAGTTGTGGAAGATGGACTGTTCCATATATACGACAAAGAGGCAGGGATAGCTGGTGCCTATGTAGGTGTCCATGGCTACCCTTTTGGTTTGGAGGAAGTGAGAGGATTGGAAGGATTTCTTCCACGTGGCAATTTTCTGTCTCTTTACACCTCGTGATGTGTGTCAACAGTATTAATTTTTCTTCTTGCATGGATTAAACTTTATTTGGTCTCATTTGTTGACACTTCAGTTGAGATATACTTTTTGATCATGATTTCTTCAGCAAGATTTGCACAATGGTGCTAGGGCTGGAGGATTTGAGCTACAGGGAGAGTCTGAATAGGCTGTGGCTGTTTTCCCGCAAGTGTTGGAGGCTGAGGGGTGACCTGATAGAGATTTATAAAATCATGAGGGGCAAGGATAGGGTAAATAGACAAAGTTTCCCGCCCGGGGTGGGGAAGTCCTTGTTGCAATTAGAGAGGTGGGGTTCAAGCACGGAAGTGTGGCAAGTAGAGGTGTACACACCCTGGCTCGTGTGCTCACATGTGCCGCCTCCCGCCCTGGTTCGTGTGAAATGCTATCCCTTATTCCCAATTTCTCCCCTCCCATGTGGTGGATAATGCCCTCCAGCGTATTTTCTCCACTTGCCATACCTGCAACCACAAGGACAGAATCCCTCTGGTCCTCACCTTCCACCCCACCAACCTCTGTATACATCACATCATTCTCTGCCATTTCCATCACCTACGAACAGATCCCACCATCAGGGAAAAATTTCCCTCCCCACCCCAATCTGCATTCTGGAGAGACCATTCCTTCCGCGACTCCCTTGTTAGGCACATGGCCCCCTACCAACCTTCCCCGCCACCACAAGAAGTGAAAACCTGTGTCCACACCTCTCCCCTTACCTCCATCCAAGGTTCCAAAGGATCCTTCCACATCTGACAGAGATTTACCTGTACTTCCACACATGTCATCTACTGTGTCCATTGCTCCTGATGTGGTTTCCTCTACACTGGGGAAATAGGATGCCAACTTGTGGATCGTTTCAAAGAACATCTCTGGGACGTGCGCAGTAAACCATCTCACCATCCCATAACCAAACATTTCAACTCCACCTTCCACTCTCCAAAGGACATGCAGATCCTGGGCTGCCTCCATGCCAAATCCTAACCACTTGATGTCTGGAGGAAGAATGCCTCATCTTCTACCTTGGGATCCTTTCTGGAGATTGATATCATAAAGCACCTACTTCCTTGGAGGTGCTGCATGCATACTCTTTATTCCATCATGGAATGAATGTGTTGGTTTTACTGTCCAACTCTAATTCTGCTTCAGGTGGAGATGAGCTACTTTTTTGAACCTCATACCTCTAGTTTCATCACGTTTTCAATTCATATTATGTAAAGAACCAGAGAATCTCATCACTGCATATGACTTTTCTCTTAATGCGGACTGGAGTGTGGCTTAAACAAATCCTGTCTTTAGCCATATTTATCTCTTGACATTAGAAGAAACTTATTTTAGTGGGTTGTGTGAGGATGAATAATAGGTGAGAATACCCTGCTTGATGGAGAAGATAAAGTAAGCAGTATTTTAATTATCTTATTTCCTCACATATCTGCCTGTAGCATCATGTGCGACGAAAATCCAGTCAGCCACAACGGGCCAATGAGCCTCCTGCACTGATGAGAATAATGAGATTCTTTGGTTTTTTACATAAGATGAATTGAAAACATGTGGTGAACAACAGGTATGAGGTTCAAAAAAGCAGCTCACCTCCACCTGAAGCAGAGTTAGGGTTGAACAGTAAAACCAATACATTCATTCCATGATGAAATAAAGAGTATGCATGCAATAGAACAGTTTTACAGAATATATTCTAAGACATGCCATCCCATTGGTCAGCCACCCCATTTCAATTGCTACATTCTAACCAATGTGCAATTAACAATTTGCATTAGAAATGGTCCAGAGAAGCTTCAAAATGGTGAACTAAGAAAATAAAATTAGAAACATTTCAGAGTTTTGATCTCCTGAATGAAAAGTTCTTTCTTTTTCTTGATTGAAGGGGAACATTATGGCATTGGTTCCACTTTGTAAAGTGCATCATCAGCTGCTCAAAATGCAGACCTTGCAGTCACAATATTGTTTCATATCCATCAGCACTATTCTAATATGAAACCAAAGATACAAATACAATTTGTTTCTCACCTGAATTTTAAAAACTTTTATTTTGTTATACATTTTTGCATACTTGTTTTATAGGAGCCGACACACTTTGAAGGTGAGGGAACACAAAGTTTTAGGTCCATATGTGGACGGTCTGTCCAAACTGGCTGTGACAAGCTACAAGGTAAGGAACATAATTAATCAAACTGTGTAAAACATGATTGTGTGGGTAGCAACTTCTAAAATGTAGCAGAAGTAAGGTTTTCAAGTGGTTGGTGTAACCAGTGTTTTGGTTTGTGGTAACAATTGAAGTCGCTACAAAAAAAATTACTACTTTATTCAAAGCCTTCAGTTTAAAATTTAGTGGTTAAAAATCTTAATTTATGCTATTGGATTTTATTGCCAACATGACAGATTGTTTTATGCACACGCTATTGCTTGAGGTGTTATTTACTATTGTTTTGGTTGAAGGAAATGGCTGAACGGTTGTAAATATTCTTGGAAACAATGCTGACTTTGTTTTAATTTTCAACATGCTGGAAGTTTTTGACAACTGAAATTTGGAGAAACTTTGGTTTTCATCTTTTACTTTTCTTCTTAAACCAAAGTTAATTCAGTTACACTTGCTCTCCTCTATTCCCTACCACCAAGTAAATTTAAAAATAGCATATTGTGGGAGTCTCCCAAGTTTTGTCTCTGAAGTTGCGCACCTTTCTGACTTGGGTGTATATTGTTGTTTCCTTCTAATCTACAACATACAACTCTTAAGGGGTGCACCAACAGAGAGACCCAGTGTTTGGGCAACAGGATCTTGTTGGTGGTATGTCATTCTACACATGACGTAGGGTCCAATATAATGCATTAAAATAGTTGAAATTTTGCCAAGCATGCAAAGAAGTTTTAGACTGGACTTGACTTGCAGCTGCTGTCTAAGCTTCCCCAGTTTTCTTAAAGATGTGACTAAGATGCTTTCAACATAAAGTGACAAAATTCCTAAATGCAGCATATGGAGATAACACATTATCTGCAGTACACCACTCCAAGTATTATATTTCTCTCCAGGTCTGGCAGTATCTGTGGAGAGAAAGCAGAATTAACATCTTGGGTCTAGTGACTCCTCTTCAGAATGGACTGTAGCTGGAAAAAGTTTGGTAGATATGGAGTGGGGTGAGGGGGAGGAGTAAACGATAAGTGGAGATGGAGCTCAGAGAGAGAGAAACAATTGAGCAGACAAAGGAATGCCTGAAGGTCAGCCTGGGATAATGAATAGCTGCTAATGTGAACTGTTAGTGACTGACAATGGGTTTTTGTGGGGTTGTTACCCACAAACTCTCTAGGCTCTATCTGCTGCCAGACCTGCTGCGTTTTTCCAGCAATTACAGATTTTGTTTCTGATTTACAATATCTGCACTTGTGTGTTTGTTTGTTTTTTTCAAACCATATCCCCTGTCTCACAAGAAAATAGTTTTTTTCTTGGAACAAGACAAGTGACAAGTTGTTATTTGCAGCGCTCAAGCCTTTAAGAAGCTGTCTGTTGGGAGCTGTCGTAAGATTTGAAATGAATGACCTTGGTTGTACCTATTTTAAGATAACAGGAAATTCGAACAGAATGGGGAAAAAAGTTCTATGGGAGAGGGCACTATTTTAAAAAACATGCTTCTCTTATTCAACAGGACATTGAGTCTTTGATGTCAGAAGGGAATAAGTCTCGAACAGTTGCTGCAACGAACATGAATGAGGAGAGTAGTCGTTCCCATGCAGTATTCAACATTATCCTTACTCACACACTATATGATCTCCAATCTGGGGTGAGGAAATATGCATTGAAATCTATTTGAATTTTAGAGGTGCTGCTTATGTGCAGGAGGTAGCCTGGGTGCTCAGGTGAAGTAGTTGCAAATGGGTGCCAGATAGAAAACAGTAAGAGATCTCTGTGACTCTAATACTCAATAAGATGAAGATTTAATGGGAAGAATGGCTTCTAAAAGCTGGGAGGCAAGCAGGAGGCTGGAAGAACACAACAAGCCACACAGCATCGGGAGGTGGAGAAAGTCAATGTTTCTGGTGTAGTCCTTTTTACGCCTGAAATGTTGACTTCTCCACCTCCTAATGCTACCTGGTTAGCTATGTTCTTCCAAGCTCCTGCGTGCCTACCTTGGATTTCAGTATCTACAGTTTTTTTTTCTCTCTTTCTAAAAGCAAGGAGGCTATTTTGAACTATGCCCAGAGTTCCAAAATGCACAGTGGCTCATTGAGTGGGCTTTGGTGGAGTGCAATGGAGAAATTAAGATCTCATTTTAGGCAGAGTGTGCTTGGATCAAAGTATGGTTAAATCAAAGTGGGGTGGTGCCATGTGGAATTTGAAAGCCAAGGTGACAATTTTGAAGTCAAATGGTGGAATTATTCACAATTACTGAAACAGATGATTGTCTGTGTTGTGAGGATCAATTTCTATAAGGCAGATTACACCTTATCAACTTTTATAGGCTTCTTAGAAGCAGGAACTGGGCATTAGAAAAAGTGGATGTAGTTTATTTGCAATTTCAAAAACATCTGAAAGGTGTCGCATGGAGTTACAGCAAGCATAATATTGTATTTGTGGCAATGTGTCACACAAATAGAAAGACAGATGTTGGAGAAGAAAACTTCTTGATCTGTGAAGGTCTGAAGGAATATAGCACAGATGCAGCCTTAGGGTAAGGGGCCAATTATTTGGAATTGAGATGAGGCGTTTCCTCATTCAAAGGGTTGTGAATCTTTGGAGTTTTATGCCAGTAGGGGGTTGTGGAGTTTCCACTGCTGAATACATTCATCATTAGGGTAGGTAGGTATTTGCTGTTCATTGAATCGAAGGACATAAAATGTCGGCAGGAAAGCTGAGTTGGAAGCCCTAGATCAGCCACTGTTATATTAAATGGTGCAACAGGCTTGACAGACCACATGGCCTAAGTCTGCTCCTATTTCATGGGTTCTTGGTTTTATATCTTGGGTCATCTTGGGAAAGAAAAGTGGTTTGGATTAGGAGAGGAATTAATTTTTGAGATTCCTGTATAGCCAGATGTGAGCTAACTGCAGTATTTTCTTCCTATATAGACTTCAGGTGAGAAGGTGAGTAAACTGAGCCTTGTGGACCTGGCAGGCAGTGAGAGGGCAGCGAAATCTGGAGCTGCTGGAGATCGATTAAAGGAAGGAAGCAACATTAACAAGTGAGCTTTCGTGATCGCTGTGATGAATTGTTCTATTTACAGCTACTTACTAATTGGTGCTTATAAAAAGGATATTCTAAAGCCATAGGTGTCAATTGTGCAGGATTACTACCCCTTAACTCCAAATCAGATGGGCAAGCCATTATCTAAACATAAGAACTATTGGCTTTGTGACTTGTTGAGGTAGTCCCTATTCATCCTTGCCTCTTTTTCTTTAGAAGTGTAATGTTGAAAGGAACATATTCATTTTTCCAACTCTTTTAAAAAGGATCTTGGATTTTGTGTAGGACGTGCAATTCTCTATCAACCCCTCTCGGAATATTTTTGGACATTCAAAAGGATTTAGTAAAAAAATCCTACCTTTTAATTTTTGACCTGAATTGTAATAGTTGAAGGAGAAACGTTCCATTTACTTGACATTCCAAGTCCGATATGGCAGGTTGATGTATACTGAATCTACTGTATTATCTTTCCCAGTACTCTGTGAAGTTGTTTATATTTAAACAACTCCCTTACTATCCTTGGCTTGGCTACTTGATTGCGTCATAGAGATATACAGCACTTCTGTGGTAGGCAAAGTAATGGAAAGGGTACTGAGGGATAGGATTTACGAGTATCTGGAACGGCACTGCTTGATTAGGGACAGCCAGCACGGATTTGTGAAGGGTAGGTCTTGCCTTACAAGTCTTATTGAATTCTTCGAGGAGGTGACCAAGCATGTGGATGAGGGTAGAGCAGTGGATGTAGTGTACATGGATTTTAGTAAGGCATTTGATAAGGTTCCCCATGGTAGGCTTATGCGGAAAGTCAGGAGGCATGGGATAGAGGGAAATTTGGCCAATTGGATAGAAAACTGGCTAACCGGTCGAAGTCAGAGAGTGGTAGTAGATGGTAAATATTCAGCATGGAGTCCAGTTACAAGTGGAGTTCCGCAGGGATCAGTTCTGGGTCCTCTGCTGTTTGTAATTTTTATTAATGACTTAGATGAGGGAGTCGAAGGGTGGGTCAGTAAATTTGCAGATGATACAAAGATAGGTGGAGTTGTGGACAGTGAGGAGGGCTGTTGTCGGCTGCAGAGGGACTTAGATATGATGCAGAGCTGGGCTGAGGAGTGGCAGATGGAGTTCAACCCTGCCAAGTGTGAAGTTGTCCATTTTGGAAGAACAAATAAGAATGCGGAATACAGGGTTAATGGTAGGGTTCTTGGTCAGGTGGAGGAACAGAGGGATCTTGGGGTCTATGTACATAGATCTTTGAAGGTTGCCACTCAGGTGGATAGAGTTTGTAAGAAGGCCTATGGAGTATTATCGTTCATTAGCAGAGGGATTAAATTCAAGAGTCGTGAGGTGATGTTGCAGCTGTACAGGACTTTGGTTAGGCCACATTTGGAGTACTGTGTGCAGTTCTGGTCGCCTCACTTTAGGAAAGATGTGGAAGCTTTGGAGAGGGTGCAGAGAAGATTTACCAGGATGTTGCCTGGAATGGAGAGTAGGTCGTACGAGGATAGGTTGAGAGTTCTCGGCCTTTTCTCGTTGGAACGGCGAAGGATGAGGGGTGACTTGATAGAGGTTTATAAGATGATCAGAGGAATAGATAGAGTAGACAGTCAGAAACTTTTTCCCCGGGTACAACAGAGTGTTACAAGGGGACATAAATTTAAGGTGAAGGGTGGAAGGTATAGGGGAGATGTCAGGGGTGGGTTCTTCACCCAGAGAGTGGTGGGGGCATGGAATGCGCTGCCCGTGGGAGTGGTAGAGTCAGATTCATTGGCGACCTTTAAGCGGCATTTGGATAGGTACATGGATGGGTGCTTAATCTAGGATAGAAGTTCGGCACAACATCGTGGGCCGAAGGGCCTGTTCTGTGCTGTATTGTTCTATGTTCTATGTTCTATGTTCTAGAAAAACACCCTTCGGTCCAATGTGTCCATGTTGACCAAATAAATCCAGTCCCATTTGTTAGCATTTGGCCCACGTCCCTCCAAACCCTTCCGTTTCATATCCCCATCCAGATGCCTTTTAAATAGGATTGTACCAACCTCCACCACTTCCTCTGGCGCCTCATTCTATATGTGCACCATCCTCTGCATGAAGAAGTTGCCCCTTAGGTCCTTTTTAAATCTTTCCCCTCTCACCTTAAACCTATGCCTTTTTGTTTAGGCACCCCCATCTTGGGGAGAAGACGTTGTCTATTTACCCTATCTATGCCCTTCATGACTTGATAAACCTCTATAAAGTTATCCCTCAGACTCTGGTCCAGCAAAACAACCCCCAGTCTATTCAGCCTTCCTCTCTAGCCCAAACCCTCCAGCCCTGACAACATCCTTGTAAGTCTTTTCTGAACCCTTTCAAGTTTCACAACTTCCTTCCAATAGGAAGGAGACCAGAATTGCATGCAATATTCCAAAAGGGGCCTAACGAATGTCCTGTATAGCCACAATATGACCTCCCAACTCCTATAGAGTCATAGAGATGTACAGCATGGAAACAGACCCTTCGGTCCATGCCGACCAGATATCCCAACCCAATCTAGTCTCACCTGCCAGCACCTGGCCCATATCCCTCCAAACCCTTCCAATCATATATCCATCCAAATGCCTCTTAAATCTTGCAATTGTACCAGCCTCCACCACATCCTTTGGCAGCTCATTCCATACATGTACCACCCACTGCATGAAAAAGTTGCCCCTTAGGTCTCTTTTATATCTTTCCCCTCTCACCCGAAACCTATGCCATCTAGTTCTGGACTCCCCAACACCAGGGAAGAGACTATGCCTATTTATCCTATCCATGCCTCTCATAATTTTGTAAACCTCTATAAGGTCACCTTTCAGCCTCTGACGCTCCAGGGAAAACAGCCCCAGCCTGTTCAGCCTCTCCCTGTAGCTCAGATCCTCTAACCCTGGCAACAGCCTTCTAAATCTTTTCTGAACCCTTTCAAGTTTCACAACATCTTTCCAATAGGAAGGAGACCAGAATTGCACGCAATATTCCAACAGTGGCCTAACCAATGCCCTGTACAGCCGCTACATGACCTCCTAACTCCTGTACTCAATACTCTGACCAATAAAGGTAAGCATAGCAAACGCTGCCTTCACTATCCTATCTAACTGCAACTCCACTTTCAAGGAGCTATGAACCTGCACTCCAAGGTCTCTTTGTTCAGCAACACTCCCTAGGACGTTACCATTAAGTGTATAAGTCCTGCTAAGATTTGCTTTCCCAAAATGCAGCACCTCGTGTTTTTCCGAATTAAACTCCATCTGCCACTTCTCAGCCCATTGGCCCATCTGGTCCAGATCCTGTTGTAATCTGAGGTAACCCTCTTCGCTGTCCACTACACCTCCAATTTTGGTGTCATCTGCAAACTTACTAACTGTACCTCTTATGTTCGCATCCAAATCATTTATGTAAATGACCAAAAGTAGAGGGCCCAGCACCGATCCTTGTGGCACTCCACTGGTCACAGGCCTCCAGTCTGAAAAACAACCCTCCACCACCACCCCCCTCTGTCTTCTACCTTTGAGCCAGTTCTGTATCCAAATGGCTAGTTCTCCCTGTATTCTGAGAGATCTAACCTTGCTAATCAGTCTCCCATGGGGAACCTTGTCGAACACCTTACAGAAGTCCATACAGATCACATCCATCGTTTTGCCCTCATCAATCCTCTTTGTTACTTCTTCAAAAAACTCAATCAAGTTTATGAAACATGATTTCTCATGCACAAAGCCATGTTGACTATCCCTAATCAGTCCTTGCCTTTCCAAATACATGTACATCCTGTCCTTCCGGATTCCCTCCAACAACTTGCCCACCACCGAGTTCAGGCTCACTGGTCTATACTTCCCTGCTTGTCCGTACCACCCTTCTTAAACAGTGGCACCACATTTACCAACTTCCAGTCTTCCGGCACCTCACCTGTGACTATCGATGATCCAAATATCTCAGCAAGAGGCTCAGCAATCACTTCTCTAGCTTCCCACAGAGTTCTCGGGTACACCTGATCAGGTCCTGGGGATTTACCCACCTTTAATCGTTTCAAGACATCCAGCACTTCCTCCTCTGTAATCTGGACATTT
Source organism: Chiloscyllium punctatum (assembly GCF_047496795.1). NCBI lineage: Eukaryota > Metazoa > Chordata > Chondrichthyes > Orectolobiformes > Hemiscylliidae > Chiloscyllium > Chiloscyllium punctatum. The sequence continues at coordinate 16,102,291 of NC_092749.1, forward strand.
TGCAAGATGTCACCATCTATTTCCCTACAGTCTATATCTTCCATATCCTTTTCCACAGTAAATACTGCTGCAAAATATTCATTTAGTATCTTCCCCCATTTTCTGTGGCTCCACACAAAGGCTGCCTTGCTGATCTTCGAGGGGCCCAATTCTCTCCCTAGTTACCCTTTTGTCTTTAATATATTTGTAAAACCCCTTTGGATTCTCCTTAATTCTATTGGCCAAAGCTATCTCATGTCCCCTTTTTGCCCTCCTGATCTCCCTCTTAAGCATACTCCTACTTTCTTTATACTCTTCTAAGGATTCACTCGATCGATCCCGTCTATACCTGACATATGCTTCCTTCTTTTTCTTAACCAAACCCTCAATTTCTTTAGTCATCCAGCATTCCTATAGCTACCAGCCTTCCCTTTCACCCTGACAGGAATATACTCTCTCTGGATTCTTGTTATCTCATTACTGAAGGCTTCCCATTTTCCAGCCGTCCCTTTACCTGCGAACGTCTGCCTCCAATCAGCTTTTGAAAGTTCTTGCTGAATACCGTCAAAATTGGCCTTTCTCCCATTTAGAACTTCAACTTTTAGATCTGGTCTATCCTTTTCCATCACTATTTTAAAACAAATAGAATTATGGTCGCTGGCCCCAAAGTGCTCCCCCAGTGACACCTCAGTCACCTGCCCTGCCTTATTTCCCAAGAGTAGGTCAAGTTTTGCACCTTCTCTAGTAGGTACATCCACATACTGAATCAGAAAATTGTCTTGTGCGCACTTAACAAATTCCTCTCCATCTAAACCTTTAACACTATGGCAGTCCCAGTCTATGTTTCCCCTACCATAACCACCCTATTATTCTTACAAATAGCTGTGATCTCCTTACAAGTTTGTTTCTCAATTTCTTTCTGACTATTAGGGAGTCTATAATACAATCCCAATAAGGTGATCATCCCTTTCTTATTTCTCAGTTCCACCCAAATAACTTTCCTGGATGTATTTCTGGGAATATCCTCCCTCAGCACAGCTGTACATAGAACATAGAAAAATACAGCGCAGTACAGGCCCTTCGGCCCTCGATGTTGCGCCGACCGAAGCCTACCTAACCTACACTAGCCCAATAACCTCCATATGCTTATCCAATGCCCGCTTAAATGACCATAAAGAGGGAGAGTCCACCACTGCTACTGGCAGGGCATTCCATGAACTCTCAACCCGCTGAGTAAAAAATCTACCCCTAACATCAGTCCTATATCTACCACCCCTTAATTTAAAGCTGTGTCCCCTAGTAACAGCTGACTCCATATGCAGAAAAAGGTTCTCACTGTCAACCCTATCTAAACCCCTTATCATCTTGTACACCTCTATCAAATCTCCCCTAAACCTTCTTTTCTCCAATGAGAAAAGTCCCAAGTGCCTCAGCCTTTCCTCATACGATCTTCCTACCATGCCAGGCAACATCCTGGTAAACCTCCTCTGCACTCGTTCCAATGCCTCCACATCCTTTCTATAGTATAGCGACCAAAACTGCACACAATACTCCAGATGAGGCTGCACCAGAGTCTTATACAACTGCAACATGACCTCAGGACTCCGGAACTCAATTCCTCTACCAATAAAGCCCAGTACACCATATGCCTTCTTCACAGCACTATTTACCTGGGTGGCAACTTTCAAAGATCTGTGTACATGGACACCAAGATCCCTCTGCTCACCCACACTACCAAGTAGTCTACCATTAGCCCAGTAATCCATCTTCTTGTTACTCCTACCGAAGTGAATGACTTCACACTTAGCTACATTGAATTCCATTTGCCACCTTACTGCCCAACTCTGCAACTTATCTATATCGTGCTGTAACCTGCCACATCATTCTTCGCTGTCCACAACTCCACCGACTTTCGTGTCATCCGCAAACTTGCTCACCCAGCCTTCAAGCCCCATCTCCAGGTCATTTATAAAAATGACAAACAGCAATGGTCCCAAAACAGATCCTTGTGGAACACCGCTAGTAACTGCGCTCCAAGATGAACCTATACCATCAACTACTACCCTCTGTCTCCTTCCAGCCAGCCAATTCCTAATCCAAACCTCAATGCCATACCTCCATAGTTTTTGCATTAGCCTGCCATGGGGTACCTTATCGAACGCCTTGCTAAAATCCATGTACACCACATCTTCTGCTTTACCCTCGTCCACTTCCTTGGTCACCTTCTCAAAGAATTCAATAAGGTTTATGAGCCACGACCTGCCCTTCACAAAACCATGCTGACTATCCTTGATCACATTATTCCTATCCAGATGTTCATAAATCCTATCCCTTACAATTCTCTCTAAGACTTTGCCCACAACAGAAGTGAGACTCACTGGCCTATAGTTACTCGGGCTATCCCTGCTCCCCTTCTTGAATAAGGGGACCACATTTGCTATCCTCCAGTCTTCTGGCACTATTCCCGTAGACAGCGACTACATAAAAATTAAGGCCAATGGCTCTGCTATCTCCTCCCTAGCTTCCCAGAGGATCCTAGGATAAATGCCATCAGGCCCAGGGGACTTATCTATTTTCATCCTTTCCAGTATTCCCCAGACCTCTTCCCTACGTACCTCAACGCCATCCATCCAGGGAAGACCGTGGAGGAACAATGGCAGATATTTCTGTGTATAATGCAGAAGATGCAGGATCAGTTCATTCCTAAAAGGAAGAAAGATCCCAGGAGGAGACATGGGCGGCCGTGGCTGACAAGGGAAGTAAAGAAGCATATAAGGTTAAAAGAGAAAAAGTATAACTTAGCGAAGATAAGCGGGAAAACGGAGGACTGGGAAGCTTTTAAAGAACAACAGAGGATTAGTAAGAAGGAAATACGCAGAGAAAAAATGAGGTACGAAGGTAAACTGGCCAAGAATATAAAGGAGGATAGTAAAAGCTTTTTTAGGTATGTCCAAGGCAAAAAAATGGTTAGGACAAAAATTGGGCCCTTGAAGACAGAAGCAGGGGAATATATTACTGGGAACGAAGAAATGGCAGAGGAATTAAATGAGTACTTCAGATCTGTGTTCACTGGGGAAGACACAAGCAATCTCCCTGAGGTAACAGTGGCTGAAGGACCTGAACTTAAGGGAATTTCTATTTGCCAGGATTTGGTGTTGGAGAGACTGTTAGGTCTGAAGGTTGATAAGTCTCCGGGACCTGATGGCCTGCATCCCAGGGTACTGAAGGAGGTGGCTCGGGAAATCGTGGATGCGCTGGTGATTATTTTCCAGAGTTCAATAGAATCGGGGTTGGTTCCTGAGGATTGGAGGGCGGCTAATGTTGTGCCACTTTTTAAGAAGGGTGGGCGGGAGAAAGCAGGAAATTATAGACCAGTTAGTCTGACCTCAGTGGTGGGAAAGATGCTGGAGTCTATTATAAAGGATGAAATTACGGCACATCTGGATAATAGTAACAGGATAGGACAGAGTCAGCATGGATTTATGAAGGGGAAATCATGCTTGACTAATCTTCTTGAATTTTTTGAGGATGTAACTCGGAAGATGGACGAGGGAGATCCAGTGGATGTAGTGTACCTGGACTTTCAGAAAGCTTTTGATAAAGTCCCACACAAGAGGTTAGTGAGTAAAATTAGGGCGCACGGGATTGGGGGCAAAGTACTAGATTGGATAGAGAATTGGTTGGCTAATAGGAAACAAAGGGTAGTGATTAAAGGCTCCATTTCGAAATGGCAGGCAGTGACCAGTGGGGTACCGCAGGGATCCGTGCTGGGACCGCAGCTTTTTACAATATATGTAAATGATATAGAAGATGGTATCAGCAATAACATTAGCAAATTTGCTGATGACACAAAGCTAGGTGGTAGGGTAAAATGTGATGAGGATGTTAGGGGATTACAGGGTGACCTGGACAAGTTAGGTGAGTGGGCAGATGCATGGCAGATGCAGTTTAATGTGGATAAATGTCTGGTTATCCACTTTGGTGGCAAGAACAGGAAGGCAGATTACTACCTCAATGGTATCAAATTAGGTAAAGGGGCTGTTCAGAGAGATCTGGGTGTTCTTGTACACCAGTCAATGAAGGCAAGCATGTAGGTACAGCAGGTCGTGAAGAAGGCTAATAGCATGCTGGCCTTCATAACAAGAGGGATTGAGTATAGAAGCAAAGAGGTGCTTCTGCAGCTGTACAGGGCCCTGGTGAGACCACACCTGGAGTACTGTGTACAGTTCTGGTCTCCAAATTTGAGGAAAGACATTCTGGCTATTGAGGGAGTGCAGCGTAGGTTCACGAGGTCAATTCCTGGAATGGCAGGATTGCCTTACACGGAAAGACTGAAGCGACTGGGCTTGTATACCCTTGAGTTTAGAAGACTGAGAGGGGATCTGATTGAAACGTATAGGCTTATGAAAGGATTGGACACTCTGGCAGGAGGGAACATATTTCCGTTGATGGGGGAGTGCCGAACCAGAGGACACAACTTAAAAATACGGGGTAGACCATTTAGGACAGAGATGAGGAGAAACTACTTCACCCAGAGAGTGGTGGCTGTGTGGAATGCTCTGCCCCAGAGGGCAGTGGAGGCCCAGTCTCTGGATTCTTTTAAGAAAGAATTGGATAGAGCTCTTAAAGATAGTGGAGTCAAGGGGTACGGAGATAAGGCTGGAACAGGATACTAATTAGGAATGATCAGCCATGATCATATTGAATGGCGGTGCAGGCTCGAAGGGCAGAATGGCCTACTCCTGCATCTATTGTCTATTGTCTATTGTCTATTGTCATTCTAATCACTTGAGACTCAATATTCACATTAGCAACAGTGTCCTGTTCCTGAGTGAATACTGATGAAAAGTATTGATTTAGTGTCTCACCAATCTCCTCCGCCTCCACACACAACTTCCCACTACTATCCTTGACTGGACCGATACCTACCCTAGTCATCCTTTTATTCCTGACGTACCTATAGAAAGCCTTTGGGTTTTCCTTAATCCTACCAACTAAGGACTTTTCATGTCCCCTTCTTGCTGCTCTTAGCTCTCTCTTCAGATCCTTCCTGGCTACCTTATAACTCTTAATCGCCCCAACTGAACCTTCATGCCTCATCTTTACATAGGCCGCCCTCTTCCCTTTCACAAGGGATTCCAATTCCTTATTAAACCACGGCTCCCTCACAAGACCCTTTACTCCCTGCCTGACTGGTACATACTTATCAAGGACACCCATTAGCTGTTCCTTGAACAATCTCCACATATCATTTATGTTCTTCCCTTGAAGCCTAATTTTCCAATCCACGCATCCTAAGTCATGCCTCACCGCATCATAATTTCCCTGCCCCCAGCTATAACTGTTGCCCTGCAGTGCACACTTATCCCTCTCCATCACTAAAGTAAAAGTCACCGAGTTGTGGTCACTGCCCCCAAAGTGCTCACCTACCTCCAAGTCTAACACCTGGTCTGGTTCATTACCTAGAACCAAATCCAGTATAGCCTCACCTCTTGTTGGCCTGTCTACATATTGTGTCAGGAAACCCTCCTGCACACATTGGACAAACACTGACCCATCTAACGAACTCGAGCTATAGCTTTCCCAGTCAATATCTGGGAAGTTAAAGTCCCCCATAACAACCACCCTGCTACTTTCACTCTTCTCCTGAATCATCCTTGCAATACTTTCCTTTACTTCTCTCGGACTATTAGGAGGCCTGTAGAAAACTCCTAACAGGGTGACCTCACCTTTCCTATTTCTAATCTCCGCCCACACTACCTCAGATGGCAAGTCTTCCTCCATCACCCTTTCTACTGCTGTAATACTATCCTTGACAAGCAATGCCACACCTCCCCCTCTTTTACCCCCATCTCTGACCCTACTAAAACATTTAAACCCTGGAACCTGCAACAGCCATTCCTGTCCCTGTTCTACCCACGTCTCTGTAATGGCCACAACATCGAAGTCCAAGGTACCAACCCATGCTGCAAGCTCGCCTACCTTATTTCTTATGCTTCTGGCATTGAAGTATACACACTTCAAGCCACCTTCCTGTTTACAGGCACCCTCCTTCGAGATCGACGCCATGTTCCTAACCTCCCTACACTCAAGGTCCTGTACCCTAAAGCTACAGTTCAGGTTCCCATGCCCCTGCAGAGTTAGTTTAAACCCTCCCAAAGAGCACTAGCAAACGTCCCCCCAAGGATACTGGTGCCCCTCAGGTTCAGGTGTAGACCATCCTGTTTATAGAGGTCCCAGAAAGAACCCCAGTTGTCCAGAAACCGGAATCCCTCCCTCCTGCACCATCCCTGTAGCCACGCATTTAACTCTTCTCTCTCCCTATTCCTTGACTCTCTATCACGTGGCACGGGTAACAAACCAGAGACAACGGCTCTTTTCGTTCTAGCTCTGAGCTTCCAACCTAGCTCCCTGAAAGCCTGTCTAACATCCTCACCCCTCTTCCTACCTATGTCGTTGGTGCCAACGTGGACCACGATTTGGGGCTGCTCCCCCTCCCCCTTGAGGACCCGGAAAACACGATCAGAGACATCACGTACCCTTGCACCCGGGAGGCAACATACCAATCGTGAGTCTCTGTCGCCCCCGCAAAACCGCCTGCGCGCTTTTACAAGAAAAAAACCTTCCCAGGTAAGCTAGCGCGACACCAGCTTCCGGGTCCGTTAGGCGCTTAAAAAAAACTTTAAATTTTAGCTGTTAAAAAAACAATAACTGGACTATACCGTGACTTACAAAAAACACCATCAGACAGCCGTTACCTGCTCTGCTGTAATGCTATCCCTTATCAAAAATGCCACTCCCCCTCCTCTCTCGCCTCCCTTTCTATCCTTCCTGAAGCATTTGTACCCTGGAACATTAAGCTGCCAGTCCTGCCCATTCCTGAGCCATGTTTCTGTAATTGCTGTGATATCCCAGTCCCATGTTCCTAACCATGCCCTGAGTTCATCTGCCTTCCCTGTTAGGCCCCTTGCATTGAAATAAATGCAGTTTAATTTATTAGTCCTACCTTGTCCTTGCCTGCCCTGACTGTTTGACTCACTTCTGTTCTCAGCTGTACCAGTCTCAGATTGATCTCTTTCCTCACGCTCTCCCTGGGTCCTCATCCTCTTCTTCACCCCCCCCCCCCCCCACAACCACCACCACCTTACTAGTTTGAATCCTCCTAAGCCGTTCTAGCAAATTTCCCTGCCAGTATATTAGTCCCCTTCACATATTTTTAAAATAAATGTTAGAACAAACCTTAATGACTCTCAGCTATCTATCTAATATGAGGGATCTACTACCGTGAAAGATTTTGAAGTCCTTCTGCTCTATGACTTAATTTCTTTTTTTCTCATGTTTGATTCTGAAAGCCCTTTTAACTTGGTGTCCATAATTTACCTTCAGGAGTAAAATCTAATTTGTATTCTAAATTTGGATTAGTATAGAAAATGTCCTTTGAGCAATCACAACTTTGCATTTCCATGGAACATCAGTGTTGAATATGAATGTATGAATTGAGCCAAATTGTGGTAATGTCACTGGAATAACATTCCAGGGCACCAGCCATTCATTTTCCAGAGACGTGAGTTTGAATTCTGACATGACAAGTGATGACATTCAAATTCAGTAACTATCTGAATTAAAAGCCAGCATGCTGGAAACTAGAACGCTGTCAATTGTAATAAAAATCCATCTGGTTCATTTAAGTCCTTCAAAAGAAGGAAAACATGTCCCTGTCTGGTTTGGCCTACATGTAACTCCGGAGCACAGGAGTGTAGTTGTCTTGTAACTACCCTTGGAAAAGGCCTAGTAAGCCATTTGGTTCCAAGGTATGTAGGGATGGCCTAAGTGTTGGCCCTGCTATTGATGCTCTCACATGTAAATTAACTTTTTAAAGAGTTCCTGTTAGAATGAAAAATATTATTAGATGGTCCTCACGATTATTGGACTTGATTGCGAATGGATGAAAGTACATTTTCTTAGTGATGTCGTGTTTCTTTATGTTAAATCTTCCTTCCCCAGATCTTTAACAACACTAGGCCTAGTAATTTCTGCTTTGGCAGATCAGGCTGCTGGTAAAAACAAGAACAAGTTCGTTCCTTACAGAGACTCTGTACTGACTTGGCTACTCAAGGTAAATTGTTAATTTACACCTGGTTTACGATTTTTCAAAGTTCAGACCTCCAGCCTTTGTTTTGTCAGATGTCTGTCTGTACTTCTGTATACTGTGAAAGCAGAGCAGAGGCTAAGTGATTAGATTAGATTTAGATTACTTACAGTGTGGAAACAGGCTCTTCGGCCCAACAAGTCCACACCGACCCACCGAAGCACAACCCACCCATACCCATTCATTTACCCCTTACCTAACACTATGGGCAATTTAGCATGGCCAATTCACCTGACCTGCACATCTTTGGACTGAGAGGAAACCGGAGCACCCGGAGAAAACCCACGCAGACACGGGGAGAATGTGCAAACTCCACACAGTCAGTCACCTGAGGCGGGAATTGAACCCGGGTCTCTGGCGCTGTGAGGCAGTAGTGCTAACCACTGTGCCACCGTGCCGCCCACTAGGTGAGAGAAGGAGAAGTTGGTATCTTAAAAACTGACTGACTTTATTGAAAGCTACTTATCTGTTCTTGTTCCCAAGAGTGGTATATTGTATCAGCAGAAAATACGAACATTTTTCTTCCAGTGGAGAGGTGATATAAGAGACACAGTCACAAGATTTGTATTGAAGCTTGTTTACAGTCAGCTTTGCCTCTTGTAAACATTGAATGTGGACTGCTGTCATGTGTGCAGCTCTGCTTCAATAGAACAGTGTTTAGTGTTCTTTATCTTGTTATGTAAATATACCACACCCAGTAATTCTCTTTTCTAGACCTGTTTTATGCCTAATTGGCTGATTCGAGCCATGAGGCTTCACGTGGCTGAACACCATCCTGTGGTGTCTGCTATGAAGTGGACACCTGATCATAGAATCAAGTTCTGACAACCCGCTATCCCCAGATTGCGTACCCTGCTTCTTTAGAGTTTCTAGAATACTATTTGGTTACTGGTGACTTGGATGTGGTGCTGGGTTCATAGTACTTCACCCCACACCCAGACTTTGGAAGAGTAGAAAGAATGTGGTGATGAAGATTAGATGATTATGAAGGGCTGTACATCTATTCAACTATTTGAGAGTCAGTTTTGTTAATTACTTCGTTCTGCTTCTTTCAGATGTGGAAAGTAGTTTAGCTAGCTCTTACTGACCTGCACCAAAGGTGGATTCAAAGTTTGTTGTCTGAATCACCAGTTGAATTCTTTCAGCTAACACTTTCTGTTTCTGGTTATGTTTGCCTGTTGTTTGAGGGCAACCAGAGGAAGAAAGATGACTTTGTAATAAGGAGCTGATGTTTTTATTGCTGCTACTGTTGTCCTTTCTGGCATAGATATCTGAACGGGTCTAAATTCTGTCGTCCTCAGCCAATAAGGCTAAAGTAGAATGGAACTGGGTGAGATTAGTTTGGCATGATGAGTAAGAAAGTAGGGGTATATATATGTTTTTCTTGATCTAACCTTCCACTGTTTCTCCACGATGAAGCAAGCATAGATAATAGGAGCAGAAACCGCCCAGTCAGCCCTTTGAGCCTGCTTTGCCATTCAATTTGGTCGTGGTTGATCATCCAGCTCAATACCCTGGTCCGGCTTTCACTCATACCCTTTGATCCATTTACCTCTGAGTTTTGTCTAACTCCTCTGTGTTTTGGCCTCAACCATTGCATAGAATTCCCAAGCCTCATGAAAATAATGATGCATTAATTGTATCTAACTCTTAGCACCACTGCTGCAGTGGCAACCACGGAGCAATCTGCAAGCAGTCCTTTTCTCCAAGTATTGTATCTCCGGTTAGTTCTCATTGTCATCTGATTAATATACATTAAATAAATATATTGTAAACAAGGAAATGGATGAATTCTATCCTTCGTTGCTGACACCATGCACTTTGACTTCTCATTGGTCAAGTGTTTGGCTGAAACCCAGGTTAGGATGAAAGTAATCTTTATACTCCTGATTATCAGGTGCTATCTGAAAACTGGTTTGGTCAGTCTAATCTTGCATCTTATTTTGGAATGGAGCATAGATATGTAAAATAGCCCATAATACTTTAAGGCACTGAGTAGTCGTGGATGTGATTATTTCAGCATTGATTCTTCCTAGTACTTTAGCAAGAAATCTTTCCTTGTGTGAGCTTTGATAGATTGTATTGGTGTTTTGACCATTGAGAAGGAGAAACGTGAATATGGTAGAATTTAATCCTGCTATCACCCTATGTGTATGCATTCTCTTTTTTTTGTACACTGTATTAAAATAATGATTATCAATGGGATATTGGTACTTAACAGCTTGATCATTGACCCACCATGAACGTCAGTATAGCTCCTGCCTCTGAACCCGAAATTCTGGATACAAGTCCTGCTCTCGGACTTGTTTTCCATGAAAGATGTGTTCAGATCTGTAGTCCATTTGGGAGATTTATAATTGAGATTATGTACATATTCGGATATGGATAGTTCAGATACTTAGTCCAAATCATTGCTTTATTTTTTTAAAAACATAAACGCAGGATAGTCTTGGTGGAAATAGCAAAACAGCAATGATCGCAACAGTGAGCCCGGCAGCGGACAATTATGATGAAACCCTGTCAACACTGAGGTATGCAGACAGAGCCAAAAACATAATTAATCATGCTGTGGTGAACGAGGATCCCAATGCCCGAATCATCCGTGAACTCCGTGAAGAAGTAGATAAACTGCGTGAGCAGCTGTCCAGAGCAGAGGTATGATGTGATGGGAGTCTCTGATTTTAAACCAAATGCTATTAAATACGTTATAAATAGATTAGTAGAGTGCATGTCTAACCTGAAGGAGGGAATAGAAATAAATCAGTCAATATTAGGCACAATTTTAAATGGCTCATGGCATTAAGTGTTACATATATAAAATTCTAATGTTATAATGCTAAGAAAAGGTCATAAAATGAAGAATGCAAATGCTGGAGATCTGAAACAATAATAGAAATTGCTGGAGAAACTCAGCAGGCTGGCAGCAAATTTTGGAAGAAAGCAGAATTAATGCTTAGAGTCTGGTGACTCTTCAGAACAGAGTTTAACTCTGCTTTCTTCCAGATGCTGCCAGACCAGCTGAGTTTCTCCAGTTACCTGTTTCTGTTTTGAAAAAAAAATCCTAATCCAAAGGCAGTTACCTGATTCAGAATCACTCAGTAAATAAATGCATTGACAGCTGTTATGTTGTTATGTTAGATTGGAAGATCCAGGTTCAGATTCTAGTTAATATTCAGTTGAAAGGCTGTTTCCGTCTAAGAATTTCTGAGCCAAATATGAAAGTTGGAAAAGAGGAGCATGCAGAGCCACAGTGACCCCTGCTGGAGAATGCAGATTTGTTCACTTTTAAAAAATCACATGACACCAGGTAAAAGTCCAACAGGTTTATTTGAAGGCACTAGCTTTCAAAGTGCTGCTTCAGGTGGTTGGCACAATTTGGTGTTGTGTGTTTGTCCATCCCAATCCAACAGCAGCTCCTCCAAATCTTGTTCATTTTTGATAGATTCATAGAAGCAAATAGCACAGAAAGGAGGCATCTGGTCTAACACGTTTGTGCCCCCTCATCGTGCTTCATTCCATGCACTTTGTCCATTCTCCACTAATCAACTACCTGGCTAACTCACTTTATTTGTGGAAGTCTTCCAAAATAGTTTCGTGTGAAGGATTGAACAATTGAGTAAAAGCACTTCTCTTTTTACCGCTGTCTCTAATCTTTCACCGATGAAGTTGAAGCTATACCTTCTTTATCATTAACAATTCCTCAATGTTTAGTTTTTCCTTTATTCTATCAAAATCTCTCTTCACCTTGATAACCTCTATGTTCTAAGGAGAAACATTTCTAATTTTTTTTCAACCTTCCCTCATAATTCAAAGTCCATGTCCCGGTAAGGCCCTCTCTGTCTCTTCTCAGGCCAATCCATCTTTCCTGAAGTATGGTGTTCAGAATTGTCCACAGTACTCCCAACTAAAGTGTAGCCAGTGAATTAGAGTCATAGAGATGTACAGACCCTTTGGTCCAACTCATCCATGCTGACCAGATATCTTAAATTAATCTGGTCCCATTTGCCAGCACCTGGAATCGAATCGAATCGAACCTGGGACTGTGAGGCAACAGTGCTAGCCACGGAGCCACCGTTTGCCCTTTTTTAAAGGGTAGATTAGATGATATTCCCTACAGTGTGGAGACAGGCCCTTTGGTCCAACCAGTCCACACCAACCCTCCGAAGAGTAACCCACCCAGATCCATTCCTCTCTGAATAATGCACCTAACACTATGCCCATATCCCCCTCAACTTTGCCCATTCATGTACCCATCCAGATGTATTTTAAATGTTGTAATTGTACCAGCATCCACCACTTCCTCTGGCAGCTCATTGCATACATGCACCACCTTCTGCATGATAAAGATGCCACTTAGGTCCCTTTTAATACCTTTCCCTTCTCAGCGTAAACTTATGCCACCTCTCTAAGTAGTTGTGGGAGTTGGTCAGTTTATAGTAAATGTCCGTGTTGAGTCGGTCGCCTGAGATAGAAATGGAGAGGTGTAGGAAGGGGAGGGAGGAGTCTGAGATGGTCCAGGTAAATTTGAGGTCGGGGTGGGAGATGTTAGTAAAGTGGATGAACTGTTCAACCTCCTCGAGGGAGCACGAGGCAGTGCCGATACAGTCATCGATGTAGCGGAGGAAAAGGTGGGGGGTGGTGCCAGTGTAGCTGCGGAAGATGGACTGTTCCACATATTCGGCGAAGAGGCAGGCATAGCTGGGGCCCATGCGGGTGCCCATGGCTACTCCTTTGGTTTGGAGGAAGTGGGAGGATTGGAAAGAGAAGTTGTTCAGAGTAAGGACCAGTTCAGTCAGTCGAAGGAGGGTGTCAGTGGAAGGGTACTGGTTGGGTTGGCGGGAAAGGAAGAAACTGAGGGCTTTGAGGCCTTCGTGATGGGGGATGGAGGTGTATTGGGACTGGATGTCCATGGTGAAGACAAGGCATTGGGGGCCGGGGAAGCGAAAATCATTGAGGAGGTGGAGGGCGTGGGTGGTGTCCCGAACGTTGGTGGGGAGTTCTTGGACTAAGGGAGACAGGACCATGTCGAGGTATGCAGAGATGAGTTTGGTGGGGCAGGAGCAGGCTGAGACAATGGGTCGGCCGGGGCAGTCAGGTTTGTGGATTTTGGGCAGGAGGTAGAAATGGGTGGTGCAGGGTTGTGGGACTATGAGGTTGGAGGTGGTGGATGGGCGATCCCCTGAGGTGATTAGGTTATGGATGGTCTGGGAGATGATGGTTTGGTGGTGGGAGGTGGGGTCCCACCTAGATTACACCTCCTCCCACCCTGCCCCCTGTAAAAACACCACCCCATATTCCCAATTCCTTCACCTCCGCCGCATCTATTCCCAGGACGACCAATTCCAATACCGAACAACCCAGATGGCCTTCTTCAAAGACCGCAATTTCCCCCCAGACGTGGTTGACGATGCTCTCCACCGCATCTCCTCCACTTCCCGCTCCTCTGCCCTTGAACCTGGCTCCTCTAATTGCCACCAGGGACAGAACCCCACTGGTCCTCACCTACCACCCCACCAACCTCCAGATACATCGTATCATCCTTCGTCATTTCCGCCACCTCCAAACAGACCCCACCACCAAGGATATATTTCCCTCGCCTCCCCTATCAGCATTCTGGAAAGACCACTCCCTCCGCGACTCCCTCGTCAGGTCCACACCCCACACCAACCCAACGTCCAATCCCGGCACCTTCCCCTGCAACCGCAAGAAGTGCAAAACTTGCGCCCACACACCCCCCCCTCGCTTCCCTCCAAGGCCCCAAAGGATCCTGCCATATCCGTCACAAATTCACCTGCACCTCCACACACACCATTTGCTGCACCCGATGTGGCCTCCTCTACATTTGGGGAGACAGGCTGCCTACTTGCAGAACGTTTCAGAGAACACCTCTGGGACACCCGCACCAACCAACCCAACCGCCCTGTGGCTGAACACTTTAACTCCCCCTCCCACTCTGCCAAGGGCATGCAGGTCCTTGGCCTCCTCCATCGCCAGACCATGGCAACACGATGCCTGGAGGAAGAGTGCCTCATCTTCTGCCTAGGAACCCTCCAACCACAAGGGATGAATGCAGATTTCTCCAGCTTCCTCATTTCCCCTCACCCCCCCATCTCAGTCCCAATCCTCGGACTCAGCACTGCCTTCTTGACCTGCAATCATCTTCCCGACCTCTCCGGCCTATCACCCTCACCTTAACCTCCTTCCACCTATCGCATTCCCAACGCTCCTCCCCCAAGTCCCTCCTCCCTACCTTTTATCTTAGCCTGCTTGGCACACCTTCCTCATTCCTGAAGAAGGGCTTATGCCCGAAACGTCGATTCTCCTGCTCCTTGGATGCTGCCTGACCTGCTGCACTTTTCCAGCAACACATTTTTCAGTATCGCTAATCAGTCCTTGACTTTCCAAATACATGTACGTCCTGTCCCTCAGGATTCCCTCCATCAACTTGCCCCCCCCCACCGTGTCAGGCTCACTGGTTTATTGTTCCCTGGCTTTTCCTTACCACCTTTCTTAAATAGTGATACCACGTTAGCCAACCTCCAGTCTTCCAAATCTACCTATGACTATAGACGAACCATGTATCTCAGCAAGGGACCCAGCAAAACCTTCCCTAGCTTCCCACAGAGTTCTAGGGTACACCTAATTATCTCCTGGAGATTTATCCACCTTTGTGCGTTTCAATTATATGCTCAGGATTGGCTATAGTAGTAATGGTGAAACTATCACCTTTTGTCATCTTTGTTCCACTGAAACTGATAACTTAGTGCCCATGTATGTGCAAAACATCAAAGAAAATGCAAAAAAAATTACTGTCAGGGAATTTATGTCCCTTTATACGATGAACTGTAAAGGTCATACAGTGAGCCCTTGCAGTCACGAATTGTTGAGAATTTCCACCTTAATGAGTTTAAAAGTCCTGGAAAAAGTTGCTTCTTGAATATAGTGTAATGGGATTCTTATGGATGTGTTAGCTTCATATTTATTGCACATTATGACACTTCACCTGCTGAAGGAGCAGCCCTCTGAGATCTTGTGATTTTAAATAAACCAGTTGGACTATAACCCGGTGTGACTTCTGACTTTGCCCACCCTAGACCAACGCTAGCATCTCCATATCTTCCCTGCCTGGTAACATTATTCCTGCTTCATACCACAACTTGCCTGTTATTTGGGGTCAAATTTGAACACCTGTCAGGAAAGGGGAAATTCCTGCTGTAGAGATTGCTGGATTTTTGTGGGCGGCTTTCTTTAAGGACAGCAGAGTGTCCTTGCATTCCACCAACCTTAGAATCCAAGGCATAAAGCTCCAGTTCAGGATTTAGGCTCTGCTGTAACCTTCATAGTTAAAAGATTTACTGAGTGATAACTCAAACAATGCAAAGGTCCCCTTTCTTTATCAATGTATGCTAAAGGCAGTCTGTTTCATAGGATGCAAAGAATAGACTGCTTGAAGAGATTTTAAAGGCATTAATCTAATTGAAGAATTCAGATGTGCATTTAAAGGTTTGCAAACATTTGCTTTCATCGTTTAATTTCAGGACTCTTTACACAGTAAATACCTGTTCTACTTAAGAATATAGAATCATAGAACCTTTACGTGTGGAAGGAGGTCATTCAGCCCATCACATCCACACTGACCCTCAGAGCATCCCTCCCAGACCCAGCCCCCTACCGTATCTTGTAACACTACATTTACCATGGCTAATCCACCGAACCTACATAATTTCAGTATGGCCAATCCACATAATCTGCACTACTTTGCTCTGGAGGAAACCCTGGCACCCAGAAAAAACCCATGCAGACATGGGAAGAATGTGCAAACTCCATACAGACAACCACCCAAGGCTGGAATTGAACCCCAGTCCCTGTTGCTGTGAGGCAGCAATGCTAACCACAGAGCCATCGTGCCTCAGATTATCACAGTCACCATATGGACTGCAACAAGATTATTTTTGTGATTATTGTGGTGATTTGTGTACCTTGTTCTTGTGATCCTGTTAATATTCATTGAATTAAATGAATACAAATGCACAAATTCTGTTGACTGGATACCTGGTCAGGTCCACACCCCCCCTATGACCCACCCTCCCATCCTGGCACCTTCCCCTGCCACTGCAGGAACTGCAAAACCTGCGCCCACACCACCTCCCTCACCTCCATCCAAGGCCCTAAAGGAGCCTTCCACATCCATCAAAGTTTTACTAGCACATCCACTAATATCATTTATTGTATCCGTTGCTCCCGATGCGGTCTCCTCTACATTGGGGAGACTGGATGCCTCATAGCAGAGCGCTTTAGGGAACATCTCCGGGACACCCGCACCAATCAACCACACCGCCCCGTGGCCCAACATTTCAACTCCCCCTCCCACTCTGCCGAGGACACGAAGGTCCTGGGCCTCCTTCACCGCCGCTCCCTCACCACCAGACGCCTGGAGGAAGAACGCCTCATCTTTTACCTCGGAACACGTCAACTCCAGGGCATCAATGTGGACTTCAACAGCTTCCTCATTTCCCCTTCCCCCACCTCATCCTAGTTTCAAACTTCCAGCTCAGCACTGTCCCCATGATTCGTCCTACCTGCCTATCTCCTTTTCCACTTATCCACTCCACCCTCTCCTCCCTGACCTATCACCTTCATCCCCTCCCCCACTCACCTATTGTACTCTATGCTACTTTCTCCCCACCCCCACCCTCCTCTAGCTTATCTCTCCACGCTTCAGGCTCTCTGCCTTTATTCCTGATGAAGGGCTTTTGCCCGAAACGTCGATTTCGAAGCTACTTGGATGCTGCCTGAACTGCTATGCTCTTCCAGCACCACTAATCCAGAATCTGGTTTCCAGCATCTGCAGCCATTGTTTTTACCGAGCTGGTTTGTATTGCAGAGTGATGCTAACAGTGTGGGATCAATTTCCGTCCCACTTTCTCAACCTTGCTCCTCAGCTAAGGCATTGTGACCCTCATATTAAACTGATGACCCAGTTATCTTGCTGTACCAAATGAGCAGCCTTATGGTCCTGAGACCATGCCAACTTTACCTTGCAAACCTGATTGTTATTATTTCCATTGAACATTCAGTTAATCTGCTTTACTGCTTGGGAAGCACATATTGTGCCTAATTTCAAACTCTGTTTAAAACAAAATCAATATACGCATGTTTATTCATGTTCACATGAGCCTCCACACCATTGCATCCCAAATGCCAGGTTGTTTTTTTTTACCTGTCAGATGAGTGAAAATTGGATACCGGTTTAAAGCCTGGGGTTTGGCACATTAATATTATCTTAGTTGTTCTGGGGCTGAGATATTTGAAATGAAATGTTAACTGGAATATAGGTTTGAAAGTTGTATGGCCTAGTGAAGCTGTTGGTCATTAATTGTAAAAGACTGAGTTCCTTTGTGGAACTGATAGAATGGTTACAATAGAGGAAGCCGTTGGCCATTGTGCCAGGACCAGGTCTCTTTAAGAGTAACTTCTCTGGTCCCACTTGCTGCCCTTTGCCTGTAGCCATGTAAATGTTTTTCTTTTAGGTGCTTATACAATTCCTTTCTGAAAGTCTCCGTTATATCTGCTTCCAATGCACATACAGTACATTTCAGATCCTGACCACTTTTCTGCATTTAAAAAAAAAGTTCTTTCCCATGTTCCCAAGTTTATCTTAGTTTTGGTTTTTAATGCTGACTTTAGAATTGTTCATTTTGGTTTAATTGCATGTTTACATTTTCATTCCAAGGCAATGAAAGCCCCAGAGCTGAAGGATCGTTTGGAAGAATCTGAAAAGCTAATTCAGGAAATGACTGTTACGTGGGAAGAAAAGCTTCGGAAGACTGAAGCCATCGCACAGGTATGTTCTGCAATATAATCTTCAGAAGTCAGAAGGTGAATCTTGCTGAGGCTGGTTAGTGTGCTGCATTTTTAACTCATCTACCTCAATGAGTGACCCAAGTTTGAATCTTTACTTGACCGATGAGATCATACACTTTTGCAATGAACTGTACAGGTTCCGCCAACTGCAGTCTTCCTTTTGTGCTAGGTATGACTCCAACCATTGGGGAGTTTCCTGCCCAATTCCCATTGACTTCAGTTTTGATTGTGCTCCTTGATGCCACTCAGTCAACTCCAAGGCTGAAATGAAATCAGGGTTGAGTGGTCCTCATGGAACCAAAACTAAATGTCCGTGAGCAAGTTATTGCCATGTAGGTGCTGTTTGATAACACTGTTGATGACCCCTACCATTTCTTTACTGATGACCAAGAGTAAATTCAAAAGTGATTGGTTCGGATTTATCTTGTCTTTTATGCCTGGGCAACTTTTGACCTTGTCAGGTAGATGCCAGTATTGTAGCTGTACTGTCACATCTTGGCTAGGGGCGCGGCAAGTTCTGAAGCACATGTTCAGTACTATTGCCGTTTCTTGAGATTACGGAGTGAATCAAATTGATTGAAAATTGGCACCTGTGATGCTGTGGACCTCTGGAGGAGGCAGAGATGGATTGTCCACTTTGTATTTCTGGTTATAAGTTGTTGAATGAATTTCCACGGACGCTGCTGTGTCCAGATTCTTTTTGCTCCCTGCTCACTAATCCACTCTGTGTCATTTCAACAACCCTCTTGGTTTTTGGATATCTGAGTCAATGTTCAAGAGTAGATGCATGCTTCTCCATCTCTCTCTAGTGGTGAACAGCGAGTAAATTAAAATTCACATGTTGCCTCAGTTAACAAAAAGCCCTTATTGGTCCTTCATATATCCATAGTACAAGAGTTGAAAGTCAGTTATCACATTTATTCAATACTGTTGATCTAGATATTTTAATTATTTTAATTTTGCAATTTAAAAAAAACTCATAAGTATCCCTTTTGCATTTTCTCATCTGTTTAATGTTTTGATTATTTGTTGTTTAGTTCTCTATATCAACCATTTTATCTATGTGCCCTATTTCCATACCTTTTTACAGTCACATCCTGCAGGGTTCTTTCTTGTTATTATTAGTATTGGCTTGTCATGCTTGTTTTCATTCTTATTCCAAAGTCTATTTGATCATCTTGTAGATCTGTTTATCATTTTTCATGTGTCATGCACTGTTAGACTAAGCACTCTTGTAATTGCAGTTTTATCAATAATCTTGATCCTAACTTCTAAGTCTGCCGTTGATTACAAAGCAGTGGGTAATCGAAGCAAGAAGTTCAGATAACTTAAAATGCTAATTTGTTTTTGATATCAGAATTTCCTGATTTAATTACTGATTTGTAATTGTGCTCAATTATCTGTTACTGTTTCAAGTAAGGAATCAACAAACCTCTGAAAAGTTGAAGGTTCACTATGTACAATAGAAATGTAACTAAATTGGTTGATGTTTAAACAAGCCTTGATGCTTTCAGCAGATAAGGGATGCATTTACTGCTCTGTAATGATGGCTGAAGTTTCTACCTATGTCAGTTTCCCTGCTTCTCTGTCTTAGCTGTTCATTATTGAAATCCTACTGTATTGAATGTATCCTAGTATCTTCCACGGAAAGTTTTTAATTAGATTTTTATGATTTGCGGACTGTTTACAGGAGCGTCAGAAACAATTGGAAAGACTTGGTATTTCTCTCCAGTCCTCGGGTATCAAAGTTGGTGATGACAAGTGTTTCTTGGTGAATCTGAATGCAGATCCAGCCTTAAATGAGTTGCTTGTTTACTACTTAAAGGTATGGTAACTTGTGGATAATGCTTTGGCCATGGTTTATGCAGAGCGCTCACTATTGCCACATTTTGCCTTTGCACAGCTGAGAAAAAAACTAATAAATTGTTTTGACTTGCGTATGAAAGGGCAGCTTGTGGTTTTTTCCAACCTTTTGCTTATTCTATTGAGTTAAAGGTCACTAGAAGCCCTTTCATACATTGCTAAATGCCAGACCTTAATTGGACATGGAGAAAGTGAGGACTGCAGATGCTGGAGATCAGAGCTGAAAATGTGTTGCTGGAAAAGCGCAGCAGGTCAGGCAGCATCCAAGGAACAGGAGAATCGACGTTTCGGGCATCCTGTTTCGATTCTCCTGTTCCTTGGATGCTGCCTGACCTGCTGCGCTTTTCCAGCAACACATTTTCAGCTCTTAATTGGACATGGTCAGGTTAGGCGACTGAGGGCCTTAGACTTGAACTTGGTCCTAATCCCATCCATGCATATACATATATGTTAGTTCCAAGCTGCAACTGAATGAATGTTGTATCGAGTTTGTGCACAGATCAGCCATAACTTTATTGAATGACTGACCAAGCTCAAGGGCCAAACATTAACTCCTAGGGCGGCACAGTGGCTCAGTGGTTAGCACTGGACCCGTGTTCAATTCCCTCCTCGGGTGACTATCTGTCTGGGGTTTGCACATTCTCCCGGTATTTGCATGGGTTTCTTCCGGGTGTTCTGATTTCCTCCCACAATCCAAACGATGTGCAGGTCAGGTCAATTGGCCATGCTAAATTGCTCAGAGAATTAGGTGCATTAGCCAGGAGTAAATATAAGGTAGGGGAATGGGTCTGGGTGGGTTACTCTTTGGAGAGTCAGTGTGGACTTGTTGGGCCGAAGGGCCTGTTTCCATATTGTAGGGAATCTAGTCGAGTCCTATTTGTAAATGAGCTGCAAGCATGATGGATTCCCCTGTCCCCATTAAAAATAATAGTTTCCAGTATTGGCTGAGAATTTAACATGGATTTTATTTGGTGTTTTACCTACTGAGAAGTAGAGTTCATAAATATTATCAAATTACAATGATTTGTAAGTTACAAATCGAGCTTAACAAATCCTTTGGAGCAGTGCTTCCTCAATGCTGAACAAGAGGACAAGCAGGAAAGTTGCTTTGAAATGTGAGCAGAAGGCAAGGGGAAAAACAAATTCCAAAGATTTGTACCTTTTTCCTTACTGGCTTCTTGTTTTTGTGTTTCCCTCATTATGTCAAGGAATTTGTGTGCAGTGATTTGTTTTTCCAAGAAATATTGTATTGTTGTCTCAGCAGCCAATCACTGGATATGAGTGGCCATACAAAAGAACTAGAAAATAGCATGTGTTAGTTCAAGTTTGCATGAATATAATTATACTCTTTTGGGTGATCCTTATTTATAGAACTTGACTGCACAGAAGGAGGTCATTTGACTTGTCTTGCTTATTTGAAACATCTAATAATTAGTGCCACACACCTTGTTTTTCTTCATAGCCCTACAGTTATTTCTTGCCTTCAGTTATTTGTTCAGCTGAAAGTTAATACTGAATCTACTTTCACTGCCCATTCAGCAGTATGTTCATAATACACTGAAGTACTGACAACTTGTCGGTGTTGTTGGTATCTAAATCAGGTCTTCTGGTTGTTGGGAAAACTCATCTGTGTTGTGGAACAGAGGGATTTGATTTTTGTATTTATTTTCATCTGGCAGAACCACACTCTAGTTGGGTCTGATGATTCCCAGGATATCCAACTGTGTGGCATGGGCATACTTCCGGAACACTGTATCATTGATATCTCTCCTGAAAGACGAGTCATTCTCACACCAAAGCAAAACTCCAGGTGAGATTCTTTTATTCAAATTTGGCTCGTTGATTTAAAAATATGACTAACATTCATCCTAATCTGATCAGGTGGACAGGATTCTTGCACCTAGACTCTGGAAGTTATGGTTTTTAAGCCAAAAGATAAACACTGAGTCATTATGACAAATGATTGTAAAGCTTATCCATTTGTTTATGGAAACATCCGGTTCCTTCCAGATATCCCAATTTGTTTCTCTGGCTTCTTAACATGTTAACATTGTTGCCAGTGCTATAGTTATTATCAGTTGTTTGTCCATTGAATTTTGGTATTCCCTTTCTAAACATATGAGCAGGAGTAGGCTATTTGGCCTTGTGACCCTCTTCCACCATTGGGTATTATGGCTAATCATCCAGCTCAGTACCCTCTTCCCACTTTCTCCCTGGACCCCTTATCCATTTAGCTTTAAGAAAATTAACTCCTCCTTGGAAACATTTAATGTTTTGCCCTTAACTGCTTTTTGTGGGTGCATAGAGATCTTTTGGTATGTTAAAGGCACCTTGTAAAGGCACAAGTTGTTGAAATTAATTGTGTGTTGTCAACTTCACCAGAATTTTCACAACTTCTGGTTGTAATCTTTCTTCCTTGTTAGAACATTTGTGAATGGCTCCCTGTTGACCACCCCTGTGCAGCTTCACCACGGTGATCGAATCCTTTGGGGAAACAACCATTTCTTCAGGTAAATTTGTGTGATCATGTAAAATTAAAGTTTGCTAGTTCTTCTCTAATCTGTTATCATATGGCACTTTAAATTTAAAAACTAGGTCAAAATACTTCTGTTGTGTAGTTAGTGAATTGAGATTCAGAAGATTTTCTTATTTAACGGCAATAAAGTATAGTGAATTTTTGAGGCCTGGTTCGTTGTATTAATTATTGCACTGCTGTTGCAAAAGATGCTGGGTAAATGTTGCGTATTCCAAATCCTGTGAAACCTGTTCAGCTGCATTCTCCAGGATTCAAACAGGGCGGGACCAGGGTTTACCCAGAGACAGTTTAAGGAGGAGGAACCTTGATTGTATTTATCGGAACTATGACTGTAAGGCCGTAAGAAAGGAAGCAGCTGCCAATTTGGCATATTTGAAATATAAATTTTCAGAGTCCACTGAATATGAAATAGCATCTTTGTTTTGACCCTGAACAGAATTAATTTGCCAAAAGCCAAGCAGAAAAGAACACAGGAAGAGGACGGGCAGGAGAGTCCAATGAAGCCAAGTTACAGCAGTGAGCAACTGGATGGAGATGGGGACAGTGTCAGTGAGGGTTCCAGTGAAAGCAATTACAGCTATGAGTTTGCACAGATGGAGGTCACTATGAAGGCGCTTGGAAACAACGGTAAGTAACAAACACTTACTACCCTCATCTTAAAGAATCAGTCTTGTTTAGATAGCTGTATGTTAAAGAAAGAAAGGCTTGTATTCAGCTTTCATAACCACAAAATGTGCTTTGTCCCATCTGGGTATGCATTGAAGTTGTGGTTGAAATAATCACAATCTACAAAAATAAAAATATAGGATCAAGTAGAAGGCTGCTCTTGCGTGGATTTTATCCATTTAGGTGCAGCTTGGGCTGAGGAAGTGGAAGACGTAAGAGTACTTAGTGAGTTTTACAGTACAGAAAGTGACCCATTGTATCTGCTCAGATTATCAACACCCATCCACTCTATTTTTTGAAAAATTGAATAACTGTGGATCCTGGAAAACAAACAAAATCAGATATTGCTGGAAAAGCTGAGCACGTCTGGCAGCATCTGTGGAGGGAAATCAGAGGGTGATGGGCATTTGGAACGCGTTGCCAGCAGAGATGGTAGAGGCAGGAACAGTAGATTCATCTGGACAAATGCATGAGTAGGTGGGGAGCAGAGAGATACAGATGCTTAGGAATTGACTGACAGGTTTAGACATTACATTTGGATAGGCTCAGGCTTGGTGGGCTGAAGGGCCTGTTCCTGGGCTGTAAATTTTCTTTTCTTTGTTAATATTTCATGTCCAGTGACCCTTCCTCAGCACTGCAATTCAACTAATGCAGAGTTTTATTACATTTGTCTTTAAGTGAGTTGTCTTTGGAGAGGAGAATATTGGTGTTAGCAGACAGTCCAGAGCATCTTTAGAAATTCTGGCAAGTAATGTTTAAAGCAGGTAATTGAAATATTGATAAGAGGTGCCTCTGTCAATGCATGAAGATCTGAGGTTAAGGCATCAAGGGCAATATGTTGTATAACAGAAAATAGTAGAAATACATAGCAGATTTGGCAGCAGAAGAGAAGTTCAGGTAGATGGTTCAGCTTTTAACACAAGTCTCAATTTGAAGCACTAATTGTTTTGATCTTCAGATATTGCCAGACCTCCTGAGAATTAGTGAGTTTTGAGAAGATTTGAGGATTGCTAGAAACCTTTTATTTTAGATCAGATTTCTATCACCCGGTGTGTTTTCATTTCGAAGTACGAAAAGGTAACTTGTTAAATTTCTGAAAGGTAAAGAAATTGTCTTTGAAGAATATCCAACTTCTCTGTCGCATTCCTTATATTAATCTTGCCCCTTACTCCTTGATGGATATGGAACAGTGCAAGTGGCGGTAGGACTTTGCACTTTTTGCTAATTCCATGATTTATTGGATTGGCAGATGCAATGCAGTCGGTGCTGCAGAGGTTGGAACGTCAGCATGAGGAAGAGAAGCGCTTTGCACTCGAACAGCAGCGCCTAATGTACGAGCGGGAACTGGAGCAGTTACGTAGGCGTTTGTCTCCAGAGAAACATTATCGTAGCATGGAGCGCCTTTCATTCGGCTCCCCTAGTACTCAACAGCGGCTACGTCAGTGGACAGAAGAGAGGTAAGTCAGTGGCAAGCTCAGTGTTTTTCTTCATAATGACCTCATTGTAGGGTTGTACTGAGTGATCCTTTCCTGCTCCTTTCAAGAAGATGCATGTTGTTTCTTTGGCAAACATTTCTAAACCTGAATTAAAACTCGCTTAGAAGTTATGTCAGCATAACTAGAGGCCAGGATCAAAATTGATCTACTGGATTTTGGTTCTTGTGTGAAATTTTACATCTTGCATTCTTTAATAATTCAGTGGTATTGTAAGTAGCTATTTAGGACTACTATTTTGCTTTTCACAATGGATTTCTTATCATTACAGAGAAGCAATGCTCAATGTCAGTCTCCTGAAGTTACAAGAGCAGATTGCCAAGGCAAATCATTATGTACATGAAGCAAATTATATAGCTGAAGAGATGGAAAAGAAGACAGAGTATCAAGTGACTCTACAGATTCCAGCATCCAGCCTAGATGCTAACCGAAAGGTAAAAATTGGTGTATTGCATGTTCTTAAGTTAAGATGGAAATTGAGAGCATTTATTTGCTTTCCTTGATTTTATTGCTACTGAAGTGCTGTGAGCTTTGATATATCCTGTGTTTCAATGCAACTCCCAAAATTTTGCTTTGTTAGATGTCCCAGTAATTTAAAATACTAATCTTAACTGGTTTAAAAAGAAAAATTGTACAGATGGTCATGAATGTTAGTCCTTCTGCCATGAACAAAACAGGAGGAAGAGATTTCATGAAGCAGCTCATTATGGAGAAGAGGAACCTTGGGGTAACTTCATAAAGGTAAAAACAATGACTGCAGATGCTGGAAACTAGATTCTGGATTAGTGGTGCTGGAAGAGCACAGCAGTTCAGGCAGCATCCAAGGAATTGAGGTAACTTCACCCTACAGAGATCTGAAAGAATTGTGGCCAAGTAGTGTGAGCAGAGGCACTGTTAGACTGAATATGGTCATCCACAATCTAACACTGAAAAATATGTATTTCCATATGTGCCAACTGGCTTATCAGAGTGAAGTTGAAATTTCTTAGGGGACAAGAACGAATTAGCAAATGATGAATGATTTTGATAAAATATAGTCCTTATAAGTGAGCAAGAAATGATCAAGCAAGTCATCAATAGGGGTTCTGTAATGACAGGTTGACATCCATTCATAAGGAAGTTGGAAATTCACAAAACATTTTCCTTTTCCAAATTGAATCTCAGATGTGTTGGTTTAGGAAAGCTCGAAGGATATGGGCTCTAAAGTTCCCCCCAAGCCACCCTACTAAAGTTCTTCGGCTACAGTTTTGAGAAGAATGTTGTATCTTAGATATAAGTTTCATTTCTCCATCAGATCTTTTTATCCCTATTTGTTAGGATATTGCCTGGTGTGGGACTAAATTAATTGATATAAAAATAGCTTTTGTACATTTTGCAAATGGCTGACCAAACACCCTGAAATTCACATTATCTTTGGATCTCATTTGCATTATAAAAGAACAACAGTGCTTGAAATCAGAAATGAACTGCTGTTATTGTGCAGAATGTAAATCATCTTCATTAATGTCGATTCTTACTGCAGACATCTGTTTGTGCCTGTGAATGATCCCACAGTATTGGGATTAATCTCTGCTTTCATTCCTTGTTTGTGATGAGGTAATCGCTGACTAAAGGTGGAGCAATCCTATAGTTAGTTTCAGTTGGTCCAGCAAGGCATCTGCTGTTAAATGTGTATTCAGTAAACAATGCAAACGAGTAATTTCCTAAGCATTGAAGAGATGAGAGAACAAATGAGTGTGCAATTTATATTTGTTAAGACAAATGCATTTAACAGAAACATTGAATTCTAGATTTTCCAACAATAGTTATTGACTCACTTCAACTATTTAGCACAGAAAACTGTATCATATGTAATAAACAGAAATTACTAGGAACACTGAGCGGTCAGAAAGCATTTTTTGGAAAGAGAAGCAGAGTTAATATTTCATATCAGAATTGAAATGTTAACTAATTTCTCTCACCACAGATGATGGCAAATGTACTGCATATTTCTGACTCCTTAGATTTTTTTATATCCACAAAATTGTGCCGCCCATCATCTGACTTGCATATTGTACTTGGTATGATGTTAAGGAGTCCTTCAAACTATAGTTATTCATTTAATATGATACAAATAATTTCATCAGTAAAACATGATACAGAGTCCACATCAATTATTTATTTTATCTCTGACTGTTGCTGCAGGCTTTCAAAATGAGTTATTATGAATGTAGATGTTATTTTCGTGCAGAGTGAAACTGCAATACAGCTCATTTTATCTTAAATATGCATTGCATCATACATTAGTTTGCCTCATCAGTTTCTGTTCGCCCACTAGTACAGTCTGTGGTTGCAGCTAGTATTCTGCTTGTGCCTCGTTTAAATGTATCATGTGGGATAAATTCCAACCTCAATTTACCAGATCTAGATTCCACTGGTGAATGAGATTAATCAATGTTTCATGGCACTGTGTGACTTATTTGGCTCATGTAAATGATCACTGAATTTACAAAAGGTGACCGTGGATTGTCAAGCAACCTATCTTGTAGTTATCTTGTTCCAGGCAGAAGTATCTTTTTTTTTTCCCTTCTCTCCCCCTCAGTTGCTCTCCCCCTACACTCACACGAAGTTGGCAAGATTTCAGTCTTGGAATCTTCCTAGATCTGAATTTCAGCATGTCTTTGGCAATCATTGCACAGAAGGGTTTAGAGTCACTTGTAGCACTTATTCTAGTGCTTCCCCCAGTATTTCAGTTACTGGTCTGCAGAGATCTTATCTTAATAAATAGATTCTGAATTGTTTGTGTAGCTCTAAGTTCTTGTGTGTGTCTGTTGGGGTATTTTGGATGGATTTTCGGTAGGAAGCCACTGCTTTTACATTCTCTGTTTCCAACAGCGTGATTCCGTTCTCAGTGAACCAGCCATTCAGGTACGAAGGAAAGGTAAAGGCAAACAGATCTGGTCGTTGGAGAAACTGGAAAACCGATTAATTGATATGCGGGAACTTTATCAGGAGTGGAAAGACTGTGATGAGGACAATCCTGTAAGTAGATTTATGTCACCTTTTAATACATTGTTAAACTTTAGGAATGTGGGAATATGCTGAAAGAGCTCCTATACCTCTTGACACACTCTATCATATGTAAATATTGTATCTTCATGAGCTTGCAAGTCTGGTTCTCTTCTGTGATGTCATGTTGGTCATCCTATGATATATTCATTACTCCTTGAAATAACTGAACCGGAAGTATATTTTCAGCTAAGTATACTTGATTTTTGATGTTGACATTGTGTAAAAAGAGTTGTTAGAACCCTTGCTGAATTTACATCAGTTTATTTTTAATCTTGTACAATTTGGGGCTGGAAATGACTGGTGGACATTGGGACAGATTGTATTAAAAGGGGAAAAAGCAGAATAACCAAGCTTTCCTTTGTTTGTGAGGCAAAACCTGGTAAATAATTCGAGGCTGAGCCTCGATTTTAAGAAGGTACTAACCGATACAGTGACCTCCTAAGAAGAGCATTGTGTTTTAAACCGATAACAGAAGTTTGCTATTTACAAGGTCAGTACCTTGGAATTGGTTCCAGCAAATCTGAAAGAAACCCTATATTCAAGCTGGTGGCAGTATTTGAATTGAGGCCTTGGAAGTGTCAATTAGTTGGGGTGGAACCAGAATTAAAGTTTTTTTTTGAACCATGTTTTATGAGAAATAAATCCAGACTGCTGCTAAAACAGAGTCAAGATCTGAAAGTTCCCTGCCTGGCCTGATACGCTGACACATTACTGAAACCTAAAGAGTAGAGAGTTGAGTTGGAAGCATTGCTGCTTTTGCAAGGGTTAACCGAGAAAGTGACCTAAATCAATATTTCAGAAAAGCAGCCAAGGGATCCACATTTATGTCTGAAACAATGCCTTCAGGAAGTCCGTTTAAATAATTTGTCTAGATATGTTGTTTTATTTATCCCATAACTATGCTTGCTTGTTTGTTTTTGTTGGTTTGTCTTTTGTGCAAATGGGGCCTGATAATAAATGCTATGGTTTTAAGCACAGATGTTAATCAGCTTACTGTGTTTAATTTTCTCTTTGCTGAAGTTATTGTGTGATTGAAAAGTTAAATCTCTTGTTTAAGATACAAAACTGATGGCTGGTGCGTGTATCAAATGATTGGCCAGAGGAAGTGGTGGAGGCTGGTACGATTACAGCATTTAAATGGCATCTGGGCGGGTACATGAATAGGAAGGGTTTGGAGGGATATGAGCCAAGTGCTGGCAAATTGGACTAGATTAATTTAGGATGGCTGGTCGGCATGGATGGGTTGGACTGAAGGGCTGTATGACTATTTTTAAAAAAAGTTTGAGATTGGTTATTCAATAGTCTGGTTAGGAACCATTGAACTGACTATTTGGGGTCTTTGGTTTAATTTTACTGTGTTGTGAATACTGAGGTAGAAAAGCTGGTTTGGTTCAGCTGTTCCTGTGTTGTCACGTTGTAAAATGTTTTTATTTCAGGTATAATCCTGAAAAGACAGTTCATGTGTCAGGTACCCTCATCATTCACTGGTGATGATCTGTAGCACTGAAAGATCAAATAACAGACTAGGAAAAGTGGGAAATTTCATTTAAAAAAGTATGTCGAATAACATTTATAAGGCATGATTTACCACCTTAGGACATAAATAATCAAATGCATATTGTGAAAATGGAGTTCAATGGGCACCAGTAGGAATGACAAGTCCTCTTCCATGTAGATAAATAGAGAACCAGTTGTGTTCTTAGTGCATACTAACACCTTTTTCCAAGTGCTAGCTTACAAAGTACTGCATTGAATTCAGTTTATAGCTTTTCATGACAGGATTTTAACTGTTCATTCTCTGAATTTCTCATGCAGTGCCATACAATTACCTCTTACACATTGTGAGCATTCTAAGGACAGTATTTTAACTGCATTCTTGCAGTAGTTTCATAAGTTTAATTTAATAAGTCTGTTTAATTGCTTAGAAGTATCCTTAAGCAATAATGCTATATTAATAGGAAGATGTTCATATGTGGCAATGTCTTATCTGAATTCTGCCTCCATGTTTTAACATAAGTCAAGTTTTAAGCACTGAGATGATAGTTTTGGTCCCTGGGCAGTTATCCCTCTGAAGGGTTTAGGTCTGTGTTAAGGCCCGGAACTTGATATGAATTACTGTGAGCTACATAATGAATTGGAATTATGATATTTTGTTTCTAATTTGTACTGGATTGCAATTGTAGTTGGGCGTTTATGCCTATAACTTTGCAAAACTTTCTTAGGAACTTAGGCAGGAGCCATTTAACCCCTGGAGCCTGTTATCCTCCCTCTTGTGGCTGAAATACTTATTGTTGAACAAAGTACATGACTCATATTGAACCTTGTCATGCCTCTCAGAAATATCCTAAATGTTTCATGTGTAACAAATTTCTTTGAAATTGCAGTGATCATCACCCAAACAAATGTGGCAATCAGTTTATTTGTTACAAAATTTCTCAACTGTAGTAAGATATCAATAAATTTGTTTTTGGTGATGATCCTTGAAGAAAAATTGCTCAAGACACCGAAGAAGGCTGCAATTAATAGTTTATCCAGTTATTTTCAATTTTTGGTAGGACATCACACACCCCTAGCCACTCACTCCCACCTCTCCTTTATTATTTTTAAACATACATTTTGTTATAGACGCCTAAATGAGTACATGATGCTGTTTATACAAGGGTTCTACAGTGTGCCATTGTTCAGAATGAAAGTTGCATTACTAAACTTCCTCCAATGAATTTAGGGATAGGCAGTGAATGATGGCCTAACCAGTAGCACCCATATCTCATAAAGGAATGAAAGAAATTAGTGCATCTACTTGATCTAATTTAACTAATATGTACCAGTCCTTTCAGAGGAGCAGCCTTGCAGAATTCTATCTCAAGAGTAATTGACTACTAGTCTTAAAAGGTTGTCAGCAGTTCATGGATTTTAATGATCTGTTGAGGATTTTTAATTTCAAATCAAATAGACTCCATTTTAACCATCCATGTTAATAAAGTAAAACATATGATATTTTCATTCTAAATCAAATTTATTAACAATACCAAATTACTCTAGTGCTTAATCCAAATGTTGCCTTTTGCAATAGAGCATTCTCTATAGTAATACATGAATCTTGCAACATGGAGAGCACCCATTGATGCTTGTTTGCTCAGTTTGGTATTGGAACTTAAAACTACTTCATTTAGAAATGTGTGTGTCATCAGTTGAGCCAAACAAAATTAAAATGTTCTTCCTATAGTGGACCACTAACATTAGGCTGATATTAGCATATACCCCGAATTCTGTCAGTGGTGCTTTCAAATGTTCACTTGAGATAGAGGTGAGCAACTTGGGATGAAATTGCTTTTAGATAAGAAAATAAGATTGTAAAATATCTTCCTTTCAAATCAAGTTTACCTACCGCATGCCAAACCTGTCATCTGTTTGCCTCCAGATATAATCTGTGCTGGTACTTCATCACATTTAACTGTCAGCTTTTGAATTGCCACTTTATCTTCTATCAGCTTATAAAGGCTGTAATTACATGCAAGTCAACCATTTTGACCCAACGCTCTGTACTTCAGTTTGTTTCCAATTTAAAACCATAGTTCTGAAACAGCTAGTTGTAAGCTAGACTTTAGTGATAGTCTGAGGTCTAACAAATGGCATTGAATTTTATTTGGAAGATTGTTTCAATATATTAAAAATAACATGAACTGATGCTGAAAGAATAGGAAGAAAATCCTGCACTCCAATTCATACTCCTCCTTGGATATTCAACTGCTCATGTTCAAAGATCTATTGGTCAAGAATTGGCCTATTCCATTACATGGCAACCCATGGCAGAAACTCAACTCTGAGATGACATCCTCTTCCAACTGAGGATAGCTGATGACGATAAGTGTTGAATGGAGTGAATGTTCAGACAGTGTTTCTCATGCGATGTTAATATGCTGATGAACTTGCATATTTTAGGCATTTTCAGTTTTATTTCAACTTTAAACATTTCCTGTTTTCCTTCGTTTTAGTTATTCATGAATTGCCTCTGGTTCTGAATTTATCGAAGCTACCTGAGCATATTCTGACACCTTGTTTGTATGGGTTCAATTCATTATCAGGCTGTTGGTTGAATGATCTTTCTTTTGCAGATGATGAGATCCTATTTCAAGCGAGCTGACCCGTTCTTTGACGAACAAGAAAATCATAGTCTTATTGGGGTTGCAAATGTATTTTTGGAATTGCTCTTTTATGATGTTAAATTGCAGTATGCAGTACCCATCATTAACCAGAAGGGAGAGGTATGTGATAGTTCACTGTACTTCGCTGGTAATGTTGAAAGGCTGCAGTTACAAAATGTTGAATGTTATCCTTCCACCTCTGAGATATTGATGTTAACTCCAACCTCTGAAAACCTTAAATTCTCAAATAATATGCAAGGGAATTACCCACTTGATAAGATAATAATTGTGTATTGTAAAGCTCTTGGGTTGCTGTTTCCTGCATCATAATCGCTATGGAGATACAAATTCACATCCAAGCAAACATCAACATTAGCTACTAAATTCACTCTGATGCAGCTCTATTGATAGCCAGAACGTTGTTGAGAGGGAGTGCCTCAGGATGACCTTATACCTTCAGTATCTGCTCTGATTTCTGACGTTTTCACTTCACAACAATCTTTCCTCATAGCAAGTTGATGTTTTGCAGAATGGAGCAATTTTAAAATCCACAGAATTAAGTTTAAAAACTGTCGACAGTGCACACAATGTGTACTGGGATTTGAACACTTCAGCTTGCATTTCACACAGAGGTGCTTTGCCAGATTGCGGGTTGCTATCCAAAAGCCTGTGGAATTCACTGACAAAGTGGTTGAGGCCAAACTATTGAATAAGTTGAACAAGGGGTCGGGTATTGTTTTTAGGGCTAAGGGGGTCTCAGAGATGGGGAGAAAGTGGGAACAGAGTACTGAGTGGGATGATCATATTGAATGTTAGAGCAAACTTGAAGGGTTGATTGGACTACTCCTATTTTCCATGGTAACCGTATTTTCCATTCAGATTGTGTGATCTCCCATTTGCAATTTTAATTAAAGTTTCACTTTTTCAGCATTTCAGATTTTTCATTTTGTATCTATAGGCCTGTCCAGAATTATGTGGGAATTAAATGCAATCCTGCTTTGAACTTTAAATGTGTTTTTAAAGTAACTATTTAGTTGAGCCATGTTTAGCTGAATTAAGTATTAGGAAGATTGAGTCGCTATTTTTGGCTTCCACTCCAAAATCCATCCAACCGAAAAACGTTTGCAACTTCTGTCATGTTTGAGACTAAGATGAGGTTCTAAACCACATATTTGTACCATCACTAAGACTTCTCATGTCTGCTGTTCCACATTTTGCCAACCTTAAATTTGAAGAACATACTGCTGCTCATGTCATAACTCCAATCAAGTTCCCATCTCCCATTAACCCCAATGTATGTTGACCTGTTTTGGCTCTTGATCAAACAACACTTCGGTTTTAAAATTCTTACCATTGTTTTTTGCATCCCTCCTTGCTTTACTCTTTCTCTGTGTTTTCCTCCAGCACCACAACCCTCAAATATCTGTGCTCATCTAATTCTGGTTTTATGAGCAGCCCTGATTTTAATCACTCGCACCATTGGTAGTTGTAGCTTTAGTTACCTATGACTTAAATTCCTAGAAGCCTTCTCTGCATCTCTCCAGCTTCATTTTCATCCTTTAGGCCACTAATTGAAACCTAACTCTCATGATCAAATATTTGGTCAATAGCCTGGTCATTGTATTGCTCAGTGTAATTTTGTTTTATAATGTTTTGTGAAAATGTATTGCGATAAAGATCTTTAAATAAATTCAAGTTGTAACTGTGAAGGATTTAGCCTAAAGTCAAATGACTTCATTCCTAGATGATTTCTAGCTTTGTGAACTGAATTACATAAACTATCTTGAGAGTTTTTTCTGTCAGACAGCTAACTAGTATCTGCATAAGTGAATCAGATATAATAATGCTGGTATCACGGGAGAAAAATAATTATGAATGTAGGTGGACCTAAAATCAGTGTTGCAATGTGTCTACATGTTTGACCTAGCTTCACTATTCTACAAACAAGCTCTGCTGTTCAGAGCTATGGGGCATAGTTGACTGTGTACTGAATACACCAACCTTTGCTTAAATCTGTGATGGGGATGAAAGGAACACTGCCAAACAATGCCACAAAATGTAACTAGGTGATAACTCATTTAACTATCCTTTGTGGCAAGAATGGCAGTGTTTTTATAACAATGGAATCTAAATAAGTTATTATCATTGCCTTTTGATGAAGCTGTGTGGTTCGCCAGGCCATACGAGTCATAATTCCACCCCCCTCTTTTAGACATATCAGGAAGATTTCCCTAAAATTTGAATTTGTGTTTGAACCCTCAATTCAAATGTAATATACATATTAGGTAATTTTGAGCATCAAAATTTGTCATCAGCTGGTATGAGTTGCATTATTTGTCCAATTTTTAGGTGGCGGGCCGCCTGCATGTGGAAGTGATGCGAACAAGCGGGGATCTTAGTGATCGAATTGCTGGTGGGGACGATACTTTGGACAGTCCAAATGAAAGTGACATGCAGGAGAGAGAAACAGTGCGCAAAATAGTCTGCAGAGTAAGTGTGACTCCAGTTCGCTGCAACACTGTGCATAAGAGGGAATTTGTTGTCTGGAAATTGGCTGAAAACAGTACTACATATGCAGTAGTCCAGAATTGGTTATTGCTTTGTCATAGAAATGAAGAGTAAGTATGGCAAAATTTTCTTAGTCCCAAAAGACCATTTGGATTGTGCGCTCATTAGAGAGAAAGAGAACTAGTGATGAGATTAACCTGAGGGTCACCATGTCTCTGGCAAGGCATGAGGTTGAGAAGGTGAGACTTTCATGGTGACCTTTGCCAGTATGGGGATTGAACCCACGCATCACACTGCATCGCCATTCAGCCAATTGTGCTGTCTGACTCCAGTTGAAAAAAGCTATGTAATCCATTTAGCAGTTTGTATCATCTGTAAATTACGCAGTAAAGTAATTTCACTGTTTTCTTGGGAAAAAGCAGAACTTGTGCAAGTGACATTCACAACTATAAGGATTGATTATGCAGTAAGTAACTGCCTGTGAAAACAGTTTACTTAATTAGTTTATTTTAATATTCTGTTATTGAATTTCACAAAGATGTGATATGGTAACTGAAATCTAGGATTGGAATTCGGCCAAATATGATTTTTCCTGAGAGATTCCTTTCCCTCCTGCATTCTGTCTTCCAACAATTTCAGCAGTGGTTTCTACAACTGTTACAAATTGTTTGTCCTTTCTGCATAAGTCCTGCATCCCACATTTTGATCACTGATTTGAATAATTCCTTGATATAAGGGTCTTTAAAAGCCATGCTACTGGTCACCTGTTTAAATCTCTCCCACTGATTTTTAAAAAATCATTGGTGATTTTGTAAGATCTCTGTATTGTACCGCGTATGCTAAATGAGTACCCCGATGAAATTTAACATGTATAAAACTCTCCCTCCCTCCCCTCACCCCCTTCCTCTTCCCCCTCCCCCGTCATTCCCCACCACACTTAGATAAAAATTCTTCAAGCGACAGGGCTGCCTCGACACCTGTCAAACTTTGTTTTCTGCCAATATACCTTCTGGGATCAGACTGAACCGATCATTGTTGCACCAGAGGTGGATCCTTCCTCCTTAACCCCACCTGGCAAGGATCCAGAATGCATGGTGGTTTTTGATCACTGTAAGGTAAGGGGATAAATCTTGAAACTTCTACTGACTTTCTGTTGCATCTTCTAATTTGCTCAGGTATTTGGCTTGATTTTGTTGAAGAGATTTCATATTGAATCAAATGTCATATTGCTTGGGAGTCTGAAAATCCGCAGATGTTTAGGCATTTTTTTCTAGAAACCTGCAGAGATGGAATGGGGAGACTAAAGTACTCAGTAATTTTTAATGATGGTATGTACTGTTGTGCCAGAGCTTGGTTAATTGAGGGCATATAGTATCCGAAACAATTGTTCTTCATTTTGATGTCAGTTTAGAATGCTAGAATTGCATTGCAGGTCAGTGTATAGCTGGTGAAAATGCCGTTGCTCGTTAGGGAGACATGTTGCAGAACATTGTCATTAGGGGAAATGCAAACAGGCTACCTCAAAATTAGGCTCTGTTTGACTCCAGCAGTGCACAGAGTGAAACAACAAGAAATAGGGTCAATCTATCAGACCAAAGGCCTGAATATCCTTTTTGTTTGCACAGAATGTGTTCCTACATATGAATGCATCTCACTTCCAAAAAGCATAAATGAGCCATATTAAAATATTGACTTATTATTTTAAATTTCTTGTTAGTGTAGCTATTAACACACTCTCGATTGTGGAGCAGCTGCTGCCCAGTTGCAGAATCAAATCTCATGGTTTGTTCTGGGTTTTGCAAATGTGGGCTTATTGAGTACAACTGCATTTTGTCTATTATAAACCATTAAAGGTACATGCTCAAGGTGTATATAAGGAATATGTTTAATTTGGCATTCTTACATTTGTGCAAGTGGGTGCAAAATGAAAAGCTTAGGTAACATGTCTCCTTCTCCAACAATAAAAAAGTTGATTTTTTTGGTGTAAATCTTCACGAAACACAAAGACAAACCAACCTTTTTAAATTTCATATCAATGTATGAATTTCTGTGTTTTTAAAATTTCTGTTTCTGGCATTTCTGGTTTTATTTTTGTCTCATTATTTCAGCATTTAAAACATACTCCTAGATGTAAACTATAAATATTTATGAACAATATATTCCAATATCCAACCTAGAATTACTCTGATACATTTTCTGGAGTATAAATATTTGTGTTAAATATTTATACTCTGGAAATGTATTCTTGAGTAATTTCTGCATGTTGGACGTTGGCATATTGATTTGAAGTTAATGTATAACCGCATCTAGTTGATTTTTTTCAGGAATTCTCACTCATCCTTTCTGAAGATCTGTTGGAATATCTGTCAGAAGGAGCACTGGCATTTCAAGTTTATGGTCATAAATCACGTGACTCTCGGAAAAATCCCTCCATATGGGACCTGGGAATAATACAAGCCAAAACCCGATCGCTACGGGATAGGTGATTATTCTGATACTGGGTGTTGATTTCTGTTCGATCGTTACCTTCTAGCTTATGTAGTAGTGAAAGCTGTGTTATTGAGACTGAATTCAATTTTAAAGTAATATCTCACTGCTCTGATAGCTACCTCCCAACCTTTCTGTTGATGTCTCTCTGACTTTGCTTCAACCTTTTATTTATTCATTTGTGGGACATGGCTGGCCAGCATTGATAGCCTATCCCTATTTGCCCTTGAGAAGGTGGTGGTGAACTACCTTCTTGAATCGCTGCAGTCCACTTGCTGTGGGTTTGTTTCTTTGTGACTTTCTAGCAATTGATACAACTGAATGGCTTTACTAGGCCATTTCAGAGGGCCGTTGAGAGTCAACCACACTGCTGTGGCTCTGGAGTCACATGTAGGCCAGACCAGGTAAGGATGGCAGATTTCCTTCCCTCTGGGACATTAGTGAACCAGATGGGTTTTTCCAACAATTGACAATGGTCATCGGTCGACTCTTAATTCCAGATTATTTTTATTGCATTCAAATTCCATCATCTGGATGGAATTCCATCATCTGCCATGACTGGATTCGAACCCAGGTCCCTAGAACATTATTCTGGGTTTCTGAATTAATAGTCAAGCGATAATACCACTCGGCCATCGCCTACCCCTTTCTCTGTCATGATTATGCGCTATCCTCATCGTTTCTTATTTTAGTTGGGTTATTCTCAATATTCAACCATTGTTATTCAAACCTATAGCAATTTCAATTTTCTATGTGCCATATTCCACCAAATAATTATGCAATTATATTTTTCAAAAATTTCATTTCAATTTTACAGTAATCAACAAGGCCTCCCCCATCCAACTATACATATTTTGAACAGAACAAACTTTTTAAAAGCATTAGTGGTAAAGCCAGCATTCATTGCCCATTGGTGATCTACTTTCTTGAGGCTCTGTAGTGCTCACCATGTAGCGACTTCCAGATTGCTGCTGGGCAGGGAGTTCCAGAATCTTATGTGACTTGGAGGGGTTGATGATCCAAGGCATCTGCTGCTCTTGTCCTTTTAGAGATCATGGATGTGGAACCTGTGGTCAGAGAGGCCTTGAAGAATTAGTGCTATGCATAGAGTAGATGGCACACATTGACAGCAATGTGTATTAGTGTGAAGGGAGTGAATGTCGAAAGTTTTGGATCGAGGTCTGCGTCAAGGACAGACTATTTTGAGCTTGAGTGTTAGTGGAGCTGGACTCATCCAGGAAAGTGGAGAGCATTCTATGACATTTCTAACTTCTGTCTTGTAGATAGTGGACAGACACTGGAGAGACAGGAGGTGTGTTACTTGTAGCAGAATTCTTAACCTTTGACCTGTTCTTGTAGCTACAGTATCTATGTGACTTGTCTGATGGATGGTAACACTCAGGATTTTGAAAGTGTGAATTTCAGTGATGGTAATGCTGTTGAGTTTCAAGAGGATAGTTATATTCTCCTTTATTGGAAATGATCAGTGCCTGATACTTGTGTAGTGCATGTACTTGCCCCGTAACAGCTCAATGGATATTGTCCAGGTTTTACTGTGTGTGGGATGTTGTGCAATCAGAGAACACTCCATCCTGATCTTCTGATGGAGGGAAGATCACTGTTGAAGCAACTGAAGATTATTGGACCGAGGACACTACCTTGAGCAACACTTGCAGAGGGACCTTTGGGCTGAGATGATTGTCCTCCAGTAAACAGAACTTGCTCGGTATGACTCCAAATAGCAGAGAGTTTTCCCTCTGATTTCCATTGAATTGAGTTTTGCTCCGGTACCCTTTCTGCAACCTCGATGTCAAAGGCTTATTACTTTCACCTCTTCACTAGGTCAGTTCTTATGTCCCTGTTTGGCCCAAGGCTGTAATGAGGTCAGGAACTGTGTGACCCTGGGGCATCCCAAGCTACTATGATCAGTTCATTCCTTTGCAAATGCCATATGGTAACACTGACAAATGAACCTTTCTATCACTTTATTGATGATCAAGAGTAGAATGAAACAGGACAATGTGAACAGGACTTAACTATGTAATTTTCCACATTGCTGGACACAGCCCAGATGTCAGTATTGTAACTGCACTGGAACAACTTATCTAGGATACAGTTAATTCTGGAGCACACCTTCAGTGCTGTTGCTGGAATGTTGTCAGGCCCAGACTTTTGCAGGATTTGGTGTCTTCAGCGGTTTCTTGATATCATGTGGAGTGAACAGAATAAGTTGAAGACTGACATCTGTGATGCTGGGGATCTGTGGGGAATACAGAGATTGACACCTTTGGCTGAAGATAGATACAAATGCTTGAGCCTTGGCTTTTGCATTAATGTGCTTTGTTCCTCCATCTTTGGGGATGAAGTATTTGTGGGACGCTGCCTCCAGTTATTTGCTGAACTGTCCACTATAATTCCTGACTGGACTTAGCAGGATCACATTGTTTAGCTCTGATCCATTGCTCGTGGGATTGCTAGCCCTGCCTGTTGCATGCTGCTTCTGCTGCTTAGCATGCAAGTAGTCATGTGATGCAGCTTCACCGGTGCCTTATTTTTGTGTATGCTTGGTGCTACTCCAGGCATGTCCCCCTGCACTTTTCATCAAACTAGAGTTGGTCTCCTGGCTTGATGATACAGATTAATTCTAGATATCCAGATTTTGGTTGTTAGATATGTTTGAAGTTGGTCCCATTTAGCATATGTTTGACCTGCTACTGAGAGAGTTTGGGAGGGTCTGGAATAAATGTTGAGTATACCAGGATAACTCCTCCCTGATTGAATACCACTGTGCTAACATATCTGGTTGGATCTTGTCTTGCAAGTGGAACAGGGCATAGTCAGAAATGGTGATGGTGGTGTTTGGGATAATAGCTGTGTAGTATGATTCTGTAAATATAACAGTTGGGCTGTTGTTTGACTAGTCCAAGGGACAGCTGTCCCAATTTTGACACAACTCTCTGCATATTGGTAATGATGATTTTGCGGGATTGATGGGCTGTGTCTAACATTGTAGTTTCCAATCCCAGGTGGTTTGTGCAGTTTCATTCCTTTGTTCAGATTTTATAGTTATTCATTGCAATTGCATGGCTCGCTAAATCATTTCAGAGATAAGTCAACCACATTGTTATGGATCTGGAGTCTCAAATGATCAGACTCTAAGGATATCCGATTTACTTCCCTGAAGAATAATAGATTTTCCAAAATCAAACAAGTTTATTGTTGTTGCCAAATTCAGTTGATAGCCCTGATGAGTCATTTTCAATTTTTTCACTCAAATTGTCACCTTCTATTTTTCAACTGTCTTCTGTAGTATCTACTGCACCCTTCCTGGGCTGATACCTGGGCAAAATTTGTATTAGAAGTACATATCATTGCCAGGAGATATCATAGTCTTAATAACTTGAGAAACAAAAGTATAAGTGTGCAGTTTCTGGGGACTGCTTTCGAAAGACAAGGACAACAGTTTCCAGGTACATGCTGTTCATGGCTGGATTTCAGTGCACTTAATTGGTACATTATATGTGCAATATTTGGACTGCATGCTTTTTCTTCTTTCCCCTACATCCCCTGCTCAGTAGGTTTTATTGACTTATTTTTCTCATAAGTCTGCTCAGAGATGCTCACATCAGTCTGCTCACGTGCCTGGAGAGGGTAGGACTTTAACATGGGCCTCCCACTCCAAGGGTAGGGACACTATTACTGTGCCATAAGAGGGCTGAATGATTAGGTTTTATAAGTATGTTCAGTTTGCACCTTTAAACCAGAAACTTATTTGTTTTGATGTTCTGATCAAAGTGCATCGTGATGGAACATATGATATTTAAGGTAAGATGAAATAATAAATTATTTATATTTCATTTAACCCACCATCAGAAAGAACTAAATCTTAAAATAAATCTCTTGCTGTGAATGAAAATAATATTATCTAAATATCGCCACTAATAACTTGTTATACAGGAGGAACTTAGATGACTATTCAGCTTAACCATTGTTTCGCAGCGTAATAATTTGTGTACCTGGGCGATTATTTATAATCAACAGGTGGAGCGAAGTGATGCGAAAGTTAGAACTCTGGATCCAAATATTGGAACTGAATGAAAATGGAGAGTATGTTCCTGTGGAGGTGACCTTCTCGAAAGATGTTTCCACTGGTGGCATCTTTCAGCTACGGCAGGTAACTGGAGGGCGGGAGAGTTCCAAGCTGTGCGTCAGTGAGGATAGAGGTCTGGAAGTCCTTTTGGAGTCTAATGTTGAGGTGGAATGGAAAGAATGCGATTTTGGCAGAAGGAAGACAGTGCAATTGTTCATATAAGGTCCTAGTATGATGTATTAATGTGTTTTCTGTGTGCAACCCACACTAGTCCTTATTGTCCTAGTTAAAATACACAGTCAAAATACATCAGGCATCAACCATATAGTGCAAGAATCTAGTTACAGTCACGTGGAAGCCAGAATTACAGGAGAGGAGTTGTGAGCCGTTTCCTCTGGGAGAAGTTAGTGATGCAGTTGGGTTGTCAGAGTAATACGACAGCAGTTCCATGTACTTGTTCACAGATGATCAGGTTTTATTCTGTATCATAGCATTGAGGTCTGGTCTGCCAACCAGTCTCCAAAGTATCTTGTCATATGATGGGTTGGGTTCCAAGTTCCTGTTTCTTGTGGCATATTTTAGCAAATTTTATCTGTATAGGTGATACCATTGTACCAGCAATCAGTTGATGAGGCAGCAAGAAACTAGGATTTTTTTTCTTTAGTCAAGTAAGCCTTCAAAAAGTGGCTTGGTGAATCTGGAGGACCTCCTCATCCCGATTATATTATTGGATTTCAACTGCTTATTAATATGTTATTATAGCTGGCTCTCAAAAAACATGTGATACATATTCTCATAGAGAAAGACTTGTACTTTGAGTGTAGATAATGCGAACAACATTTCCCTGGACCAAACTTTTGTAAGTATAATTCAAAACATTGTCAGATAGTTACAGATAAGGAGGGTTATTCAGCATATTTCAATTCATCCATTCAAAAAAGAACCTCTCTCACCACCGTGATAATATTCAATAGGTTCTGAAATGTTTTCAGAATTTTGCCTGCACTAATAAACTGCACTCCATTCACTGTACTGGTTGATGAGTGTAGAGAACATCATGGTATTAATCCTAAACTTGTCTCCTATTCATACACCTATCTTCCATTTTAATTCTCATTTAATTTCTCATTCACATGTTAATTCTCTCCATTTTCCAAACACTTGCCCTGCTTTATGCGCGTTTCTGAGATCATTCCTCAGGCAGGAATGTGTTTTCAAGACTAAAAGCTTTTGTTGCTTAACTTGTAGCTCAGCCCTTTGTAACTTCCAGAGCATGCATGTTCCCCTTGTATAGCAATGATCAGACTGTCCATAGTATGTAAAGTGTAGTCAGCTGAATACATTAGGTAGTTTGATCATGGCTTTGTCTGTCTGATATAGTAATATTTTGGCTATGCAGTTCACTATTCTCTTGCCTTGTTGATTGGTGTCCTGCATTTAATTGGGCATGTCTAGCATCAAGCTAACTAAGTTTTCTAGATGTACAGCTCCATCTGTAGTTGTTTTTGTGCCATTTATGCAAATGTGGATCATCCATTTTTCTTTTCTCTATGTAGCATTAAATTGAATCTACCATTGATTTCTAGCTATTGTATTTAACTCATTTGATTGAGTGTTTCCTTTAATTTCACCAACCCTTTCTAGTTTGATGCTGGCCGAAAATATGACAAATGTGTAATGGGGTTATGAGTGCAGGTTACAGATCTAGATGAGAAACTTAGTGACCCCAAATGCCAGTTCTTGGGATCTACACACTTCCACATCATTTCACAAGTTTGTGCTCATTCCAATGATACAGCCAGTTTTTTCAAAATTTTGTACCCAAGATTTACAGTAAATTTATTGATGGCTTTTTAAAGGAAATTTTGACAAATGGATTTTGAACAATTGGGTACGATACATCACTGTTCATTTCAATGTGAAGGTTGTTGGTCAGAGAGGAACTTTCTTTGAATTTATGTTGGTTGCTATTCACTTGATTTCATTTCTTATGATTCATACATTAGTTTGAAAGTTGCCTTATGAGCCTGTTGTTGGCTCTGATATATTCTGTCTTTTTTTAATGTGAACAACATATTAGTCTTTTGATAAAAATGTGCTTCATGTTTGTTCCATCATTTTTCAGGGTCAATCTCGACGTATTCAAGTTGAAGTGAGGTCAGTCCAAGATTCTGGGACGTTGCCTTTAATTGCTGAAGCAGTTCTATCTATTGCTGTGGGATGTGTCAAAACCAGACCTGCTAGAAACCAGAAATATCCAGATGCTCACATGGTAAGAGGTTTCAGGTCTGTTACTGTTGATAACGGCGGAACAATTTAAAATGATTAATTAGAAATGGCACAGAGGAGCACGCAATGGGGGATTTAACTATTGTAGTCAAAACTATGTTTTTATCTTGTATTAGGAATTTTGCATATGTTGCATTTTGAATTGGCAAAGGCGGTTTGAATGGAAAGAAAGCAAAATGCGAACTAAACATTTTGAGATAACTGAGTTGTAGACTATAACTGTAGTTGCAATCTCTGCTGCTACGACTGTTCCTGGTTCTCTGTTACTTGATTCCAAGTGAGTTCTGGTGCTGACTCGTCGTGGCATAGTCAACCTTGTCTACTTCAAGTCATGCATTAAGTTCTTTTCCTACCGAGAGCATGTTGTGTAACTGTGAAGTAAACATGTTGTGCTTTTTAAAGTGATGCTGCTTAGGTGAAATGTTCACCCAATTTATAAATCTGTATACCTCACCTATATTAGCAATGCTTTGACATTTGCTTTTACCTTTTACACAGGAAGAGGAAGATGACATGGACAGTTACCAGGTATGATTTGATAGCTTTACTATTCTGCTGTCTATTCTGGCCTTCATTTTATGCAAATTGTTCTCTCTTGGCTGTCACTGGTACAATTGCCACACAAATGTTGTTGAAAATCAGCTTTCAACAAGTATAAAATCTTAAGCAATTCAGCTCTGGTACGTCTGGTAGAGTTGCATGAGACTGAGGACCAAGAAAGCACTATTGGCTTTCCTTTGATTAGATTATTGTTGTTGAATGAAACTCACTCCTTGTTCTTACAAAATTATTCTATGCCATTCAGCCCATTGAGTCTCTTCTGCATTTCTGTCATGGCTAATATGTTTCTCAACCTCATTTTTCTGCTTTGTCCCTGTAACCGCTATTCTTCTTACTACTCAAGAACCTATCTAGCTCTGTCTTAAAGGCACTCAATGACTTGACCTCCCCAGCCTTCTGTGGCTGAATTCCACAGATTACCATCCTCTGCTGAAGAAATTTCCCCTCATCTCCATTCTAAAGGGTCGTCCCTTCACTCTGAGGCTGTGCCTTTAGGTCCTCGTCTCTCCTCCTAGTGGAAACATCATTACCACATCTTCTGTATAAAAGTACATACCTTTTTAAACTGTCATACTGTCAGCTTTTGATGGAGACAGTACATGGTATGTTTTATATGAAGGGGTTATTGTGAATTGAGCGTCTTTTCATTTCACCATTCCATTGAGCACTGTCAGGTTAAGTGTAAGATGTGAGCAAAACTCCCCATAGTCCAACATCTTGCTTATGGTCATGCAAGAGATTTCCCGACTGTAGTGATGCAATATTTTTTTCATTTAAAACAACAAGCGTCCTAGAAAAATAAGGAAAAATGTTCAAATGACAATGTTATGTTTATTAGTTTACATTTATCAAAAATCCGATCTAGATTGCCCAGTTAATTTTAGTTGTACTAATATCCTAAAATTAACTGAAATGTACTTTATTATATGGAGACATTCATCTGTTTTGGGAAACGAGGGGCTGGATTGACCTGGCAAGATCAATTTGTGAGCATAAGTCACTTTTACAGCTGGTATAAGTGAA
Organism: Chiloscyllium punctatum; assembly: GCF_047496795.1. NCBI lineage: Eukaryota > Metazoa > Chordata > Chondrichthyes > Orectolobiformes > Hemiscylliidae > Chiloscyllium > Chiloscyllium punctatum. Next base: position 16,146,995 of record NC_092749.1, read on the forward strand.
TAACTTTGGACTGAAGTTGACTTATGGTTTTGTCCACTAGTGTGCTGTCTTGCAATATCTGGTCACTTCTTTGTTCCTCTGCTTTTATCATGCCCTTTCTGATATATTGTCTCCAGGCAGTCCAGTCAGCAGAGAGGACTTGCCATGCTTCAGCTCTGATCCTGGCCAACTTGAGGACTTGCTTAAAGACATTCTTGAAATGTAGATGTGAACAATTTGTTGGTCTTGTGTTGATAGCATGCGTGTGATAGAACGTGATTTTGAGATCTGCCTGTAATCTATTTGAAATGTGTGACTCCTCCAACAATGTTGCTGATGACTTGAATCCCAATGTGTTGGAGATCCCTTTGATTGGTGTACTTCCATATCTGGCACTCTGTCTTGCCAGGAGATGATAAATGTATTGTAAAGGGGCAGAAATGAATGATACGTTGAGCAAGAACATTAACTCTTTCTAATATATTACAGGAGAGGGATTTAGAGAAGCTACGTCGGAAATGGTTAAGTGCGTTGACCAAGAGGCAGGAATACCTTGACAAGCAGCTACAGAAACTTGCTAGCAAATCTAGTAAGTGAAGCAAGCTCAGAGGCAACAATTTTGAGTAATCAGTCTGTTACTGTAGCTTTTCTTGATTACAGCCCATCCACTAAATTCTGTCTTTGCTGCCCTAGTCTTTCCAATTCTTACCCTTTGTCCCTTTCAGGCCGTAAGTCACAAGAGATGTCAATCTGTGAGCATCATTCACCCATCAGAACTCAATCAGCTATAATTGTATGAGCCTGAATAGTAAGTATCAGCAGGCTCCTCTATGTGTGTGCTATCTGTTCTTGTCCTCAGCAATCTGATTTTCAGACTCCACACACTAGTAGAGGTCATCACAGCCCCATGGTGCCATTAAAAGTCATGCAGAGGAAGCTGCATTATGAATTCAAATGTTTTTAATATACTGTTATGAATCTGAGGTTGAAATAAGTATTTTGCTGATCAAGTTCATTTCTGTTTTGAGCGTGCCAATATACTGCCTAAATTAGATGTGAGATGTCCTGTCCATGGTTGGTGACGTATGAGTTCTGACATAATGCGTGTGCTGGCAGTCTCCCATCATTCTCCGTGGTTTGAACAGGATTTTTGCTATATTACTTCAGGCACCAGTTTCTCCTCTCGTTACGTTGGAGTCAGATGTGAATTTGATGCCATGTATCTTTCAGATAAATCTGAAGATGATGCAGACCGAGAGGCGCAGTTGCTGGAACGAAGATTAACTCTAACTGAGGAGAGGAATGCTGTCATGGTCCCGTCAGCAGGAAGTGGAATCCCAGGATCCCCAGCAAAATGGTTTGTCCAAAAATTGATTAGCCAAAACAAAATTCTTCAGCTGAATGTTGCGAATTGCCATGGTGGGAGCCACTGATAGACTCAGAGATGTACAGCATGGAAGGAGCCAGTGATAGAGTTATAGATGTATACAGCACAGAAACAGACTCTTCAGTCCAACTTGTCCATGCTGACCAGATATCCCAACCCAATCTAGTCCCACCTGCCAGCACCTGGCCCATATCCTTTCAAACCCTTCCTATTCACATACCCATGCAGATGCCTTTTAAGTGTTGCAATTGTACTAGACTTCACCACTTCCTCTGGCTGCTCATTCCATACATGTACCACCCTGTGCGTGAAAAATTTGCCCCTTAGGTCTTTTATATCTTTCCCCCCTCACCCTAAACCTATGCCCTCTAGTTTTGGACACCCCCAACCCAGGGAAGAGACTTTGTCTATTTAGGTAAAAACAATGACTGCAGATGCTGGAAATCAGATTCTGGATTTGGGCAAAACCCTTCATCATTTATTCCTGATGAAGTGCTTTTGCCTGAAACGTCGATTTTACTGCTCCTCGGATGATGCCTGAACTGCTGTGCTCTTCCACCACCACTAATCCAGAACTTTGTCTATTTACTCTATCCATGCCCCTAATGATTTTATAAACCTCCAATGATTTTATAAACCTCCTATAAGGTCACCCCTCAGTCTGCGATACTCTGGGGAATACAGCCCCAGGCTATTCAAACTGTCCCTATAGCTCAAATCTGAGGAGCCACGTAGGATCAACTTCCAAATATGGTCCCGCAGTCAGGGCAGTCGATAGAAACTGACGTAAAGACTACTTTTTGCCTTCCTGTTGTAAGTCCCAGGTTTCCTGCCTGTCTCAGCAGTGGCCTCTGACTTTGAAGATAGCAGCCTTCCTTCATAGGAAAGCAGCCCCTATATCTGACTGCTGCAAAATACAACCCTGTGTCCAGCTGTCTGCTGAAGCCAAAGTACCCAGCCCTGTTGTCACCTTCCTGTTGTGTCTGGGCAACTCTGGAGCCTGGTGACTGAAAACCCAATTTCAAAATTGCAAGCATCTCTTCTTTGTTCCATTTTCAAATGTGGTGTTTCTCCTGTTTCTGTTACTCCTCCACATGCAAATACACAAGCTGTATTTAAATATGCTATTTTCTCCCTCCTGAATGGGCCTGTGCACTTCAATGCAGATAGGCAGCATGAGCGTGACAAAGTGAACAGTTGTGTAATGCTTGCAGATTCATCAGCAGTTAGAGGCCAGCATGTAATTTGATATTTAATATTAACTGAGATGAATAGTCAACTTTCTGCACCTTGCATTTTGAATTGCCAAATTCTGATGATCTAAATCATTAAAAGTAGAGAGGTTTTGCCTTCTGCTTCTTTATAACTATCCAGTAATCCAAATTACATGATTTTGAATTGATGTAGTCAGTCACAGCATTGAGCAGTAATGGGTTCCAAAATTCACCCTTAATAGTTGATCTAAAATGACTGAATCCCCAGGTTCGTTTATTTTATTGTGACTTTAATAAATCAAATTCTGTTACTCATTACACTCAATCCAAGATGTTTTTAGTTAACCAACATCTTGCAAATCACACTCCACAGTTGCGTGATTAGAGCTAGACTATTTGTTCGTAGTAGTTGACTCAGGTTAAATTTTTGCAAGTTAGGCATTCAGTTTTTTTCATTTGAGATGGTAAATTGCTTATCCCTACTATATGTATTTGATTTTTGGAATTTCTTGTAGGAGCCCAGTGGCTGGAATGGAAACACATGTTCCTGTTGTTTTCCTTGATCTAAACGGTAATGTTTTGTTCAGTTTTCTTCTATAATGCATTAGTTGAAAGGGAAAAAAAAATGCTTTTCTTCTAAAATTTGGAGGATGGTTAATCATTGTGATCTTAGCAGTATCATTCATGTCCTGACAAATTGGTGACATGTAATGATTTTTTTTAAACTTGGGCCTGATGGCATTTATCCTAGGATTCTCTGGGAAGCAAGGGAGGAGATTGCAGAGCCATTGGCCTTGATTTTTATGTCCTCGTTGTCTACAGGAATAGTGCCAGAAGACTGGAGGATAGCAAATGTGGTTCCCTTGTTCAAGAAGGGGAGTAGGGATAACCCTATTAACTATAGGCTGGTGAGTCTCACTTCTGTTGTGGGCAAAGTCTTAGAGAGAATTGTAAGGGATAGGATTTATGAACATCTGGATAGGAATAATGTGATCAAGGATAGTCAGCATGGTTTTGTGAAGGGCAGGTCGTGCCTCACAAACCTTATTGAATTCTTTGAGAAAGGTGACTAAGGAGGTGGACGAGGGTAAAGCGGTAGATGTGGTGTATATGGATTTTAGTAAGGTGTTTGATAAGGTTCCCCATGGTAGGCTACTGCAAAAAATACGGAGGTATGGCATTGAGGGTGAGTTGGAGGTTTGGATTAGGAATTGGCTGGCTGGAAGAAGACAGAGGGTAGTAGTTGATGGTAAAGGTTCATCTTGGAGCGCAGTTACTAGCGGTGTTCCGCAAGAATCTGTTTTGGGACCATTGCTGTTTGTCATTTTTATAAATGACCTGGAGGAGGGGCTAGAAGGTTGGGTGAGCAAGTTTGCGGATGATACGAAAGTCGGTGGAGTTGTTGACAGTGAGGAAGGATGTGGCAGGTTACAGGAGATATAGATAAGCTACAGAGCTGGGCAGAAAGCTGGCAAATGGAGTTCAATGTGGGTAAATGTGAGGTGATTCACTTTGGTACGAGTAACAAAAAGATGGGGTACTGGGCTAATGGTCGGATACTTGGTAGTGTGGATGAGCAGAGGGATCTTGGTGTCCATGTACACAGATCTCTGAAAGTTGCCATCCAGGTAAATAGTGCGGTGAAGAAGGCATATGGCGTACTGGCTTTTATTGGTAGAGGAATTGAGTTCCAGAGTCCTGAGGTCATGTTGCAGTTGTACAAGACTCTGGTGCGGCCGCATCTGGAGTATTGTGTGCAGTTTTGGTCGCCATACTATAGGAAGGATGTGGAGGCACTGGAACGGGTGCAGAAGAGGTTTACCAGGATGTTGCCTGGTATGGTAGGAAGATCGTATGAGGAAAGGCTGAGGCACTTGGGGCTGTTTTCATTGGAGAAAAGAAGGTTTAGGGGTGATTTGATAGAGGTGTACAAGATGATTAGGTGTTTAGATAGGGTTGACCATGAGAACTGTTTTCCACATATGGAGTCAGCTATTACAAGGGGGCATAGCTTTAAATTAAGGGGTGGTAGGTATAGGACAGATGTTAGGGGTAGATTTTTTACTCAGAGGGTTGTGAGTTCATGGAATGCCCTGCCAGTATCAGTGGTGGACTCTCCCTCTTTATGGTCATTTAAGCGGGCATTGGATAAGAATATGGAGGATAGTGGGCTAGTGTAGGTTAGGTGGGCTTGGATCGGCACAACATCAAGGGCCAAAGGGCCTGTACTGCGCTGTATTTTTTTCTATGTTCTAAACCCAAGCTCACTAATCTTTTATATCATATTTTAACAAGTACTTCTATTAAGCAATGACAATAATGCTGGCTTAACCTGTCCAGGTTAACGAGAGAGGACTGTTATTTGTCCACTTTCTGATCTAATTAATTCGAGGTTGCATGCCCCATCCAGGTGAAGTAACTGGAAGCAGCAAGCATTGGAAGGTTTAGATTGGTTTTAGAGTTCGTGAAATCTTGGAAGATTCATCTTCGTTCCTCAATTTGTTGAGCTCACATGAGCTAAAAGATTAAGTATAATATGGTAAATCGCAGATGAACCTAATTCAACTGATTGACTGTTAGCATGTTTGAATCCAGATTCAAATTAGCCCCCACTCCCTGTCTCTTTCCCAACATGCTTACATGTTTTCTCCCAATCCTTTTCCAATGCCACCCTGAAAATTGCTACCAAATCTATTTTCCCCCATCAAAATCCTAACCATTCGTTATGTAAAATGTTTTTCTCATGTTAGCTCCAGTTCTTCAACCCTCTCTGTAAACCTATGCATTCTGGCAATTGATCCTCCAACTGTTGGAAATAGTTTCTCTTTTATTACCTAAACCCTTTTCTGATTTTGAAGTATTCTCCTAAAAGCAGCTTTGGGTCAGAGACACTTCGATCAGGATAAAAATGTTTTTTACAGAGCACAAGTGTGTCAGTAGTTTGCCCAGGCTGACAAGTACTGCTGCTGAGTTTATCCTTAACTTACTTTGCTCACCCAGGACCTTACTTGTCAGCGTGGATTTGCCTCAGTCTAATTTCTTCCTTGACCCATGGGATTATGCTTGATTGCCATTCTCTTTGATTCCTGATTTCAAATGCCAGTGCCACCAAGTTAGGTTTGTCACTCCCATTTGAGTAGTTTGGAGGGCAAGAGTGAAGGTAGGTAGCAATGCAATGAATGCCTTTCCACAATTCTTCATTTCACTTTCTTGAGACAATAGGTATGTTGTGGTTCTGTTCGCCGAGCTGGGAATTTGTCTTGCAAACGTTTCGTCCCCTGTCTACGTGACATCCTCAGTGCTTGGGAGCCTCCTGTGAAGCGCTTCTGTGCTGTTTTCTCCGGCATTTATAGTGGCCTGTCTCTGCCGCTTCCGGTTGTCAGTTCGAGCTGTCTGCTGTAGTGTCCGGTATATTGGGTCCAGGTCGATGTGCTTATTGATTGAATCTGTGGATGAGTGCCATGCCTCTAGGAATTCCCTGGCTGTTCTCTGTTTGGCTTGCCCTATAATGGTAGTGTTGTCCCAGTCGAATTCATGTTGCTTGTCGTCTGTGTGTGTGGTTACTGAGGATAGCTGGTTGTGTCGTTTCGTGGCTAGTTGGTGTTCACGTATACGGATCGTTAGCTGTCTTCCTGTTTGTCCAATGTAGTGTTTTCTGCAGTCCTTGCATGGGATTTTGTACACTACATTAGTTTTGCTCATGTTGGGTATCGGGTCCTTCGTTCTGGTGAGTTATTGTCTGAGCGTGGCTGTTGGTTTGTGTGCTATGAGTCCTAGTGGTCGCAGTAGTCTGGCTGACAGACGACAAGCAACATGACTTCGACTGGGACAACACTACCATTATAGGGCAAGCCAAACAGAACAGCCAGGGAATTCCTAGAGGCATGGCACTCCTCCACAGACTCTATCAACAAACACATCGACCTGGACCCAATATACTGGCCACTACAGCGGACAGCTCGAACTGACAACCAGAAGCGGCAGAGGCAGGTCACTGTAAATGCCGGAGGAAAGATCACAGAAGCGCTTCACAGGAGGCTCCCAAGCACTGAGGATGTCACCTCGACAGGGGACGAAATGTTTGCAAGACAAATTCCCAGCTTGGCGAACAGGACCACAACAACGAGCACCCGAGCTACAAATCTTCTCCCAAACTTTGAACAATAGGTATCTCTGAAATACAGTTAAAGCTCTCTCATTATGTGGGTGGCACAGTGGCTAGCACTGCTGCCTCACAGCGCCAGAGGTCCGGGTTCAATTCCCACCTCAGGTGACTCTCTATGTGGAGTTTGCACATTCTCCCCGTGTCTGCGTGGGTTTCCTCCCACAGTCCAAAAATGTGCAGGTTAGGTGAATTGGCTGTGCTAAATTGCCCGTAGTATTAGGTGAAGGTGTAAATGTAGGGGAATGGCTCTGGGTGGGTTGTGCTTCGGCAGGTCAGTGTGGACTTGTTGGGCCGAAGGGCCTGTTTCCACACTGTAAGTAATCTAATCTTATCTAATTATCCATATGTATGTACAGACCACAGCAGAGGAATGCCATTAGCTAGGAAAAAGTTTTTAAAACATTTTTTAAACAATGCCAATAGATGTTATGCTTGTATTTAGTGCTGTTGCTATTTTTTTTCTCTTTCCTTGCTCACTCTCACCATTAGCTGATGACTTCAGCTCCCGTGAAGATCTGGATGGTCCAGAACCTGGTGCACTGGATGCCAGCCTTACTGATGAAGATGATGATGACATTTTTGAACTTCAGATTGCAAAGCATCATGAGCCAGAGGTGATTGAACTCTCCATATTTATATATCTTCAGATTAAATGAACTTCTAATAATGAAAAGCAAGGTAGAACATTGGACAGCGAGGACTGAATAAAAGTACATTTGAGGAAGGAAAGGGGTTTTATAAGCTTTCCTTGAAACCAGGATTGTAGGGAGAATAAAAATGTCAAGTTAGAAAGGTGCAGCAATCCCAACTTTTAATAATGGGTAGAATTTTGTTTTCATTTTTCAAGGTAAGATTACAGCAAAGAAGTGAGGATCATTTATCGTCCATGCACTGAGGTTTACAGCAGGTGCAGAATATTTATCTGTTCGAATACGATAAATCCTAAACTGAATCAGTTTTGAAATTCAAATATTTAAGAAGTTAAAGTTCTTGTATCCCACTGCTAGAGCAAAACTGAATGGAGTTGGAAGTGAATTTGTAATGACAGTGTAGTGGTAATGTCACTGGACAAGTAATTCTGCCAGTGGAGCTGTTGGATTTTAAATTCAATTAATTAATAAAAATCTGGATATGAATCACAGTCTTGATAGTGGTATCATAAAGGTATTGTTGTTTGTCATATAAGCCTGTATGGTTGGCTGGTGTCCTTTGGAGAGTAAATTTATCGTCCTTGCCTGATTTAATCTACATGTGACTCTAGATCCAGAGCATTGTGATGGATTCTGAACTGAAAAGGTCAAGTCAGCCACTTAGTTTGTACCAGCACCGTATAACTTTCATTTGAATCATGGACCTACCTTCATAACAGCATTGAGGGAATACTCAAACCAGTATAGCCTGCTGCAGCAATAAAGAGCTACCACCTAAAGGGTGTGCAGCAGAAGCTGGTGTTGACAGTAACAGGCACATCCCATGAAAAAGTTGAAAAAAATAGCTAGCTCTCAATGTGTGACTGAACAATAACACATTATGCTGAGTACCACTGTCCATCCTTTCCTCGTATCTATTAACATTTCATAACATCTTCTGATCCATATTTAAATTTGTTTCATTAGTAGTTTGATGTAAGATGATTTTTGGAATTTATCCACACTAAGTGCCGCACAACAATATATTTTTCTTGTAGGTGAAAGCAGAGGCTTCCTGGGATTCCAACATTCATAACTGTCCATCCTTGAGCAAAGGCACTCCAGCTGATGAGCGTGTTTTCCTCATTGTGAAGACTGTGGTGCAGCTCAGCCACCCTGCTGAGATGCAGCTCGTGTTACGCAAGCGCGTCTGTGTGAACGTTTACAGCCGGCAGGTACAGTCTGAAGAGAACCCTCTGGCAATTCTGATAAAATTGAGGTCCTAAGTAAAATTAATGAAGAAAATTGGGGTGACTCAATGAAGTGAGTTTGTAGAAGATGATTGTGTGAGCTTCCTATCAGTCAACTGACAACTCCCAGCACTCTGGCTGGGGCTTTCAGCTAGAGCTTTTACATGCACTGGACACATGGTGAAGCCAAAGTGGTGAAAGAACCGCTTGATTAAGATGCTGACTTAAGTTGTGCTGCTTTATGAATGCTTCAAGTTGGTAGAAAACGCAGAATACAAGAGAGTACTGGAAATTTAGACGTCGATTGATATTTGGGTTAGTACCTGATCCGGGTGGACTCTCATGAAGTTTATTAATGTCTTCATTTTAAATTATAATAAAATGTAATTTCAGGGTTTCGCACAAAATTTCCTGAGACGAATGTCCCACAAAAGTACACTTAATGCATGTGGAGTGACCTTTGAGATCGTCTCCAATATTCCAGAGGTACGTAAGCAATAATTATCATGGCTTGATAGTGGTTTGTGAGCTTTTTAAAGAGATGTATCGCATTATTAGTGCTGTTTGTGGGGTTATTGACAGGTTTTCAGACAAATGATATTCTGTGTCCTGCAAGCCCTGTAAATTATAAAAAGGAAGTTGCAGGGAAGACAGATTAACTTAAAAAGTCTAACTAATAAGGCCTGCAGGTTTTGTAAGTAAAACAGTACTTGCATGTAAAATGCACAATAATCAAAGATTATTTTTGAGCAAAGTAGAAATCACTCTGGGGAACTTGAGGTTTGACGTAGCAGGTGACTAGAAACTGTATCCACTGACAGGATGGTCATTAACCAATTGGAAAATGATACAAGATAATTGGCAAACAAGCCAAGGGGTCAACAACAACAACTTTCATTAAAGTTAATTATGCCCTGGAAAGGATGCTGGAAGCAAATTCAGAATCAACTTTAAAAAGGGAGTTCCTATTGTTTAAATATTGAAAAACAAATTGCAGGGTTCTGAGCCAAGAGCAGGAGGCCACTTTCCGAGAGAGAGCGAGAACTGGTAGTGTGAGCTAAAATCCTCTTCCTGAGTTGTTAGCTTTATGCTAAAAAATTAAATTTTTAACGTGGCATCTAGATTACATAATTTATGTGATCATTCTTATGCCTCAAGCATAATTTCAGGAAGACTACGAGACAGCAAGTGGAGGTTAAGTTGTTAAAATAAAGGGAAATTTTAATGTGTTGTTTAATCAACTTAAGATTATTTGAGTTAAATTTATAAAATGAATATTTATTGTTACTGGGTTCACTAACCATACTTCGGCTGATATAATTAACTTTCTGGCCCAATTTGCTATAATAGAAGCATGGTGCATCTTTATGGGCAGAGGAAATGTGTAGTTTATTTTAAAACAAACTATGTTTATTTTTGGATGTGAGCTTCGCTGACAATATCAGTCTTTACTCTCCATTGCTTATTAGTGTAGGTGGCACTGAGCCGTTTACAACTGAGCAGTTTGCTTCACCTCTTCAGAGAGCTTTTAAGGATCAACCACAGTGTGTTTGGAGTCACGTAGGACAAGTACAGTGGGGCAAAGTCAATGGATTTCCTCCCCTGAAGGAAATGAGTGGGCCAGGTGGATTTTAATAACTGTCCAGTAACTTCATAAGGCTAGCTGTTTTGTTCCAGAATTAATTCATTCATTTTAAACTGCCCCCATCTGTCATTGTGGGATTTTAACTCGTGAGTCATAGTTTTACAGCATGGAAACAGACACATCACTCCAACCAATCCATGCTGAACATAATCCCAAACTGAAGTAGTCCCACCTGCCTGCTCCCGGTCCATATTCCTCCAAACCTTTCCCATTCATGTAGTTATCCAAATGTCTTTTCAACATTGTAATTGTGTCCACATAACTTAACTGCTGTGCTACTTGAGCCCTCTGACATGCAATGAAACACATTTAGGACTGGAGTAGTGTGGAAGCACTCCATTTCCTTTAGCACCAAAGTTGCAATAGATGAAGAGATGTCTCCCCATGTGGGAGAAACCAAAACAAGGTGAGGAAGTTCAGAAATGAGGGAAGTTGCATTTTAAATTAAAAATGAGGAATTTTCTTTTTCAGAATTAGAAGTATTTGGAATTCTCTTCCCCAGAGATCCCTGGAGGCAGGGTCAGTGTGAATTTAAGGTATAGGGAGACAGATGATTGACTAAGAAGTGGTGCAAGGTTAGTAGATGTGGTCAGGAAATTGGAGTTGAGGCAACAATCGGCTCAGCCAGGATCTTAGTGAATAGCAGAGTAGGCTTAAGGGACTTAAATGTGAAATTAAAGATCTTGCTGTTAAAAATACAGACTGGCACCAGTCATTAATCTATGACAAATAATTGATATAGCTGCTGAAATCTTTAATCCTCCATATACAGTTGCAACATGGTTTAGAAACAAGTTTATAGTAAAGAAACTTGGCAGCTGGAGTTATGTGATGTGCATTCTTTGGATCATGAAACAACACCGGAGCTGACTTCTGGAAGAAGAGATCCTAATTGGAAAGTATATGCATGTACCTTGACAATCTATTAGAGATCAGTTATTCACCAGCAGAGAATTTTGATGCTTATCACTATCCTATGGAGACTGGTACAATTTCAGCAGCTATATCAATTATTTGTCATAGATTAACGACTGGTGCCAGTCTGTATTTTTAACAGCAAGATCTTTAATTTCACAGCATAAACAAAATCCACCTAAGATTCTGTTTTATTCTCACCTGATTTCATTTGAAAGTTACTATTGGATCGACATCTGCTTCCCAAGTTGTTGTCAACAAACAAAGTAAAACATTCTCATCGTCTACCCTCTAACCTCACTTTTAATGCATTGTTTGAGCTGAGATGTCACCTTTTTAATTATAAAATCTTAAGTTATCACAGGAACGTGACTTGAAAGAAGTTCTGGGATTTACATATTAATGAATCGAAACCTGCAACCCTGTTCTAAAAGATGAAAAATTTAACAGCAAACTAAGTTTGTTTAATACATCGCATCAATTGTGTGACACTTTGATCTTTTACTTTAAACTCTGTGTCCTATGATCGTACCCCACTAGCTATCTGATGAAGGAGCAGCGTCCCGAAAGCTTGTACTTCCAAATAAACCTGTTGGACTATAACCTGTGATTGTTAACTTTGTCCACCCCAGTCCAACACTGGCACCTCCACATAATAGTTTGTTTATTAATTATCTCAAATCTTTGACTTCTGGTTCACAATCCTCCTGCTAGACCAATTTACATCTATTTGTTCCATCAAGTCTTTCCTAATGTTGAACACCTCTGCTGAATCTAGACCGACATCTTTAAGAGTTGTCCACGTATCTGAAGGCCCTTGGCCTTGCTACAATTCTAGTAAATGTTCACTTCGATGCCTTGATGTTTTTCCTGAAGTGTAATACTCAGATGATCATATTACTCTATCTGAGGCTTAACTGACAATTTTAAAATAAAATATTTTGTACGACTTCCTTTTGTGCTCCATTTAATTCCTGATTGTGAAGCTAAACTTGTTAGTGATACTATCCTTCCTTTTAACCAAAACCTTTGTCATAAGGGATCAGTTAGACTGAATCTTCATGCCTAAGTGATCAATAATGAAGATGCAGTCTCATTAAAGCAGTGGATACTTTCTCAGTGATGCCAGCTTCCACAATTAACTGACAATTACATGGTCAACTGATGTATTACAACAAAAACTGACTGCCTAATTTTTTTGCATGGTGTGCCTTCAGATACAGGATGTATTGTATGAATGATCTGGCATATTCCTTTCTGTTTCCCAGGATGCTCAAGCGTCTGAAGACCGTGAAACACTGGCACGAATGGCAGCAGAGTTAGAAACTGCAGAGTCTGCCGAGAAGGAAGCATACATTGAGAAATATCTCCGTAGTGTATTGGCAGTGGAAAATATCCTCACTTTAGATCGTCTGCGTCAGGTGAGTTTTACTGAGCTGGGGGATACTGATCAGGCTGATGATTTCCCATTTTCAGTTTCTGATTTAAGACTTGTGGGTGCATTATAGTTTAGTATGCATGTTCTATACATAGGTGAAGACATTTCGAGGTTACAAAAGGATGTCAACATTTTGAACCAAATTTAAAACTGAGTTATAGATGTTAGTTTAGCTTGCATTGTGTATTCAGGTCAAAAATAAATGTTCTATAGGAGTAGCTGATTACTTTACTTTAATTGCACTGAAATTTTGCTCTTCATAGTGTTGATTCCTGACATATAATTGAATTTTGTGGGTGATCCATAGTAAGTTTCAGCACACTGCTACACTTCACCCCACCTCTTCAGCACTTCCAAATACTTCTTGCCTGTGTCACCTCTGTCTAATGAGATAAACGGGAGATGTTGATCTTCCAGGTCTGGTCCACACCCTCTTCTGTGATTTGAGCAGTCACAGGTGCTAGATTTGGGTTGACCCAGAGGAGAAGTAATAGCTAATCATTCCAGCCAGCTGCCAATGTCACCAGAGATCCCGTCTGTTAATTTGTGAAATCCCAGCTAATCAACGTGTCATTGTCAGTTCAGTTTATTTTTAGTTCAGTTATGATGCTGAGTTAGGAGTGTAGGAAGCAGATGTGTGAATTTCTTCAGTCAGCGCAAGACTGGAGTATGACCCAACAATCAGTGGTTTGGACCAGACCAAACCCCTTGAAATACATTAAGAACATAGTCTCGACCCTAACTTTTTCTTATTTTAAAGATAAATGTAAGCTGTTGCAATCCAGATGCATTTTGGTCAAACTTAAACACACTTTATTTTGTCTGTAGTGTAAAAATAAAAATATAAGAATTGACTTAACTGTAATTCTATTGAATTGCTTAACAAATAACGTGTATTAACTACTACTAATTAACTGTTCCACTCAAGTAGCAAACACATCCTTGGCAAAGGTAAATTCAGTAAAGTAGATAGTCTCACATGCACTTCTAGCAGTACGAGGAGAACCCCAGCTTTTAGCTGTAACAGAGAGGAGTAAGAGCTTCCTCAATAATCCTGGTTCTGTGGGAACTTGACCCGAGCCATTCAGACTGCTTCTGTTCCAACTTTTTTTTTGAAAGCCGAAGGCCTCACAAGCTGCTTTGAGTAGACTATTGACCACATCTGTCTTATCCTTTATTTTTAAAAAAAAAGGTTAAAATACACCCCTTAAAGCCATAGTGTCATCACAATAGTGAATTGACTTTTGAGAAATGGTATATGCTACTCAGTTGCAGTTGTACAGACATTTAACAAAAATGAAATCTGAAATGTATTCTTTGTCCTGTAGGTTGTTTAGCTGTACTGAACTTTTATGCTCCTGCTTGCTGTCACTGTCTGGGCAAATTGTTGCATTTTTTTAATGAAGTCAATCAGCAATCTCTGGTGTTTTACGTAAATATTTTCAACTGTTAGATCTTCACCAATTTGCCCTCAGCTACTGTTTCTGTCAATACATGCCCTCTTTTATGATGGCACTGTGTAAATCATTCACATGTTCATTTGTGTCTGTTAACTTTGTCCTTGTGTATTAGCTTGTCCATTTCCATGATGCTCTAAAGATGGGATATTTTTATCTTGGTGTAGTGTAAGCAGTTGCAAAAAGAGCAAACTAGAACTAAAGTTGTTGGAAGCACAGCACAAAAATCCAAGTCTTCACTGGGTCTGGTATATTTAAATTAATTTCATCAGAAGAAATATCTGGGCCAAGATTTGTCTGGCACTGGGAACCTGGTGCTGTTTTCACTGGATGATTAATCCAGAGATCCAGTTAATCTTCTGGGGAACAAGGTTCAATTCCTGCTATGGCAGATGGTGGAATTTGAATTCAATAAAAGTGTGGAATTAAAAGTATAATGACAATCATGAAATTAAGATTTACAAGGATGTTGCCAGGATTGAAGGAATTGAGCTATAGGGAGAGGCTAAATGTGCTGGGGCTACTTTCCCTGGAGCGTTGAAAGCTGAGGGTGACCTCAGAGATTTATAAAATCATGAGGGTCATGGATAAAATAAATTGACAAAGTCTGTTCCTTGGGGTGGTGGAGTCGAGAACTAAAGGGTATAGGTTTAGGGTGAGAGGGGAAGACATAAAAGGGACTTAAAGGGAAACGTTTTCCTACAGGGTGGTGTGTGTATGGAATGAGCTGCCAGAGGAAGTGGTGGAGGCTGGTACAATTGCATTATTTTAAAGGCATCTGGATGGGTATATGAATAGGAAGGGTTTAGAGGGATATGGACCAAGTGCTGGCAAATGCGATTAGATTAGGTTAGGATATCTGGTCAGCATGGACGAGTTGGACCGAAGGGTCTGTTTCCATGCTGTACATCTCTATGACTCTATAGTCAATTGTTGGAAGAACCCACCTGGTTCACCAATGTCTTTTAGGGAAGGAAGCTGCCCTCCTTACCTGGTATGGTCTACATGTGACTCCTGACCCATAGCAGAATGGTTGACTACCCTCTGGGCAATTAGGGATTAGCAACAAATACTGGTCTAATCAGTGACACCCAAGTACCATAAATGTTGTTTTAAAATGGCAATTGAAACCTTTGGTAAACTGAGCCCTTTTTAAAAATTTATATGTGGGTTGCGAGCATCACCTGCTGGAGCAGCATTTATTGCCCATCCTTAAGTGCCCCTTAAACTGAGGGACTTTCTAAGGCCATTTCAAAAGGTGGCTAAGAGTTACAAGTTTTGTAGGTTTGGAGTCACATATAGATCATGCCAGGTTAAAACAGCAGATTTCCTTCCCCAAAAAACATTAGTGAACCGCAAGGGTTTTTATAAAGTCAACAGTGGTTACACAGTTGCTGATAGGTTAGTTTGTATTTCCAGATTTTCATTGAGTCAAATTTAACCATCTATCATGGTGTGATCTGAATCCATGGCCCCAAATCGTTACCCTGGGTTTCTGGATTACTAGCCCGATGACTGAGAGTGGCACAGCATCAGGTGGTGTAATGTCCAAAATATAGATTTTAAAATTGGGAACTGCACTAGACTTTCAACAGTAATAATATACATTGCAGAAAAAAGTTGTTTCAGTGAGCTGCTTGAATAGAGTAAGCTTTGGGTGAGGAAATAGAATTGGGGGAGTTAAAGTTTTTAGACTGAGTGGTGGACCTAGGGAACGTTGCATTATGGGCTGAAGCAGTTGATAAATTAAGAAGATTGGAAGACCAAATCCATTGAAGATCGGCAACGATTGATTCAAAGGAGAGGGGCAAGGGTATTAAACAATGTGAAAGAAAAATAGATAAGTTAAGATATTGAGCAGGAGAAAGTGAGGACTGCACACGCTGGAGATCAGAGTTGGGAGTGTGGTGCTGGAAAAGCACAGCAGGTTAGGCAGCATCCCACTCCTCTGATGCTGCCTGACCTGGTGTACTTTTCCAGCACCACACTCTCGACTAAGATACCAATCAGTATGACCTGATTGAAAAGTAGAACAGCCTGGAGGGGCTGTCTGACTTCTAATTTATTTGTGATGCTCAGCATTCTCTGAATGGAGCAGCTTTGGCTGCACATGGTGCTGTTCCCCTTAACCCTGAATTCTCCCCATCAAAAAGCATAAATGGTTAACGGACTTGAGAAACTGATCAGGATTCATAGAATTGTACTCCAACAGGACCTTGCAACAGGGGGAGAAGACGAATTGGCAAAACATCTATCGCAGTTGGAAACAAAAATAAAGTGCTGGAGAAACTCAGTAGATTCTGCAGCATCGGTAGAGAGAAACAGTTACTGTTTTCTGAGCAAGAGTCATTGTACTCAAAGTTAATTCTGTTTCTTACCAATGCTGCCAGACCTGCTGAGTTTCTCCAACATTTTGTTCTTATTTCAGATCTCCAGTATTTTACTTTTGTTAACTATTCAAAGGCTGGCTGCTTGCTTTCTTCCAAAGTAATGAACTGTTTCGTTGTGTATTGCTGAACTGCAAATTTCTCTTTCTGTTGTTTTGTCCTTGTCCTGATTCTGTGTTGTGTTGTTTCTTTTCTGCTGTGTTTTGTGAACAGGAAGTTGCAGTTAAAGAACAATTAAATACAAAGCGTAAACTGACCAGAAGGTGCATCAGCTCTCCAAACGTCAACCGGGTATGACTTCAGCTGTTTTCCCTCTGCCTTTGTGCATGATGAAAATCGGAATGTGCTTTAAATCATGCAACGAACATATGAATAAGGAGCAAGAATAGGCCACTCACACCTCTCAGCCTGTTTTACTATTCAATAAAATCATAGCTGAATTGATTTTAACCTCAACTCTGCATTTCTGCATGCCCCTATAATCTTTTGTCATCTCCGTCATCAAGCATCTACCTCTGACTAAAAAATAAAGATTTTGGATGTGGTGCCTTTTGAAGTAGGGAATTCCAAAGACTTCCAACCCTTGGAATTTGTTTTCCTTATCTGTATTAAGTGGATGACCACTTATTTTTAAGCTGTGCCCCCTAGTTATTAACTTCACTTGAAATCTTTAAACATTAGGAGGAGGAAACATCTGATTGTCAAGGGTAGGTTGACTGGAAACAGCTGCTTTGTTAAAAGATAGGATTGCGTTACAGAATTTTAGTTGAGTTGAGGGTCTTTGATGAAAAATGTTGATGAGGTATTAGGGGATTAATGCTTGCATTAAGTAAATAGAGGTTTAAAGGTAACTTTCTTAGTCCTTTAATGGGCTGTGAGCATTGCTGACCAAGACAAATTTGTTCCTGAAGCTTGCTGTATAAGAGGTATACACCTTGCTGTATACTCCCTTTGTTAGGGAGAGAGTGCTAATGTTTTAATGAAGTGCCAATAAAGGAAGGGCAATATAGTTCCAAGTCAGGGTGGTGTGTGATGTGGAGGGGAACCTGCAGATGGTGATGCTCTCATCTGTCTTCTGACATTGTGCATCTTTGGTGGTGAAGGGTGCAGTTTTGGAAAGTAGTGATGAAGGGTTCTTGCAGCAGTACATTTTGCAATGTTGTGCACTGTTGCCAGTCAAGGGAGTTGCTTTGTCCTGGATGGCTTTGAGTTTCTTCAGTAGTGTTAAAACAGCATTCTTTGGATGAATGCAGAGTATTCCATCACAATAATGACCTTTGCTTTGTAAATGATGGTAGACTTTGGGAAGTCGGGAGGTGAGTTACTTGCCATAGAGTGCTGAGCCTTTGACCTGCTTTTATCGCCCAGTGTTTCTATGGCTAGTCCAAATTAATTTCTTGTTAATGGTAACCCTCAGGATGTTGATTGGGAATTTAGTGATGATGATGTCATTGAGTATTAACGTTAAATTTCTTTTTGCATGAGATAGCCATTACATGGCACTTCTGTTGCAAAACATGTAATTACCAAGGGAATTCAGGGAGAGGCCAGGAGAAGTTATTTTCTTATATGATTGTAGAATGTAGAATTCACTGCTAAAAACTGATGGAAGTTGAATTCTGATCATTTCCAAGGTAAGTGAATAAATGTTTAATTTAGAAATAATAAGCTGAAAGGGAAAGGGCAGATTACTCCGACTTTAGTTAAGAGTGGTGTTCTCACCACACCTTAGTGAAGTTGACATGAAGTGTTATCACAAAATAATGAACTGGGAGAAGTTACAGGGGAATGGAAAAGTTCTTGTTGAATGATGATAATACAGTTATTATGAATTGAGATGTCCTGGCTGCCTTATTGAAAAACTAATAATTGTTATCTGCAGGAAATATATTGTGTGCTAATTATATTTGTGAATATGAACTCCATTACCCTAGCTAAGGCTGATGTGTCAAGAATTTATGTAAGGATTATTTTTTGTTGATTTGACTCACTTATAAAATACTTTGTTGACTCCTTTATGAAGTCCTGTCCCTAATCACCTTTTTGCTATTTTAATAAACCCTTTGTTTGTTATAAATGCTGCATAATCCCCTTGATTGTTCTCACCACCACATCCAAATTTGGATGTGCTAGAGCATGGCTAGTTCTGAGTTTGCATTCTCTGATCTATGATAGCATCTGTAATAGTTTTACTTCACTTAAGTAATGCATGTTTCTTTTGTATTTTTAAAAAAAGTTATCTGGAAGCCGTCATGATCTCAATGCAAGATCCAGCCTTGAACGCAACAAGGTAATTACATTCCTATCATGAATATATGGCAAATTAACAATATTAAAGAGAAATAACTTCCCTGAATAACTAACTCTCAACATTGCTAGTTGATTCCTGTGTCATTGCTGTTTGGTGACTTGACCATTCAAATGACACGATTCTGGTTAAATTTACCGCAGCGCATGCTAATCAACCTTTAAGCACCTGGTGATGCAAGATTTTAGGGGCATGCAATTGATATCAGCAGGTTTTTTGTATAAACCCCTTTGTGTTTTTGTCTTTGAAGAACAAATTGGCTAGACTGATTAATATTATTATTTGTGCAAGTTGTAAGAGAAGCATCGAACCTAAATAGCCAAATCCCCAATTGTGTAGTGTTCGTGATATCCCCATAGGTGTTGGCCCCCTACTTAAGTCCATCTGTGTTATTGCACTGGTAATCATAGTGGATGGCATGGTGGCTCAGTGGTTAGCACTGCTGCCTCACAGCATTGGAGACCCAGGTTCGGTTCTACCCTAACGTGACTGTCTGCATGGAGTTGGCACACTCTGCCTGGGGTTTGCATGGCTTTCCTCTGGGTGCTCCAGTTTCCTCCCAAGAGGTGCAGGTTTGGTTAATTGTACGTGCTAAATTGTCCACAGTATCCCACTGATATGTCGGTCAGATGGATTAGCCATGGAAGTTGGCTGCTGTCTTGAAAAGTGAATTTGATATTTTCTTCAGTTTAAATTCCAAATTACTTAGTAATTTAGACTGAAGAGAATTAAGACTTAACTTTTGAGAAGAACCTTGCCTGGCATTCAGCCCCATCTATGTTCATTATATTTGCAGCTCCAGATTTCATGGTCAAGGAATAATACTACATAATTGGGGATTTGGCTGTTTAGCGTGGCAGCATGGCTCATTGGTTAGCACTGCTGCCTCACAGTGCCAGGGATCTGGGTTCAATTCCAGCCTCTGGTGACTCACTGTGTTGAGTTTGCACATTCTCCCCGTGTCTGTGTGGATTTCCTCCCACAATCCAAAACGATATGCAGATCAGGTGAATTGGCCATGCTAAATTTCCCATATGTGTAGATCAGGGGAAATGATCTAAATTACTAAGTAATTTGGAATTTATACTGAGAATGCGTCTGGGTGGGTTATTCTTCAGAGGGTTGGTGTGGACTTGTTGGGGCAAATGGCCTGTTTCCATAATGTAGGGATTCTGTGATGAATCTTTATAATGTTGAAAAAGTTCATCTATAAAGGACCATTCTTTGAAATTAATCAAAGGCATTATCATAATTTTCATCATGTAGCCAGTTAAAGTGTTGCAGTGTTTTACTTGCAATGTTTGGGATATGTAGGGGTGGAGACCCATACTGGCCCTTGCTATCACCTAGAATAGCAGTGCTAGGACTTAAGTATATGCTTTTAGTTTAGGGCTGTCATGTTAAATGAAGGCAAGCTTGAACATGTTTCATGTCTCTCTCTGCTTTCCACCCAAACAAACATGAGCAAATGCATGCGTAATTAGGGAGTGGAGTTTTCGAAGTGGCCTTTTGCATCATGCAGGTGTGAGTCTTGGAACTTTCTTCCTTATCTCGTGTGTGGTACTCAGAGACATAAATGAAGGAAAATATTGATGTTGTTTTAAAACCTTTCAGTGCCCACAGTCTCAAGTGCAGCTATCACAAAAACATAACTTGAACTGGATTTCTTCTTTTTTCTCACCTGTTCCTGGACAGAGTCGATGGGAGAGTCAGCAGGACATTTCGACAGCTGCATTGCAGTCCAACAAGAAGACTCCTCCATACCGATCCCCGGCGTCTAGGCATTCCATGCCACAAGATGCAGGTGAGAAGTGTTACAAAGATCTATAAAATTATGAAGGACATAGGGTGGGTAAGAAGAAACCTTTCCCCTTGGTGGAGGGATCACTGACCATGAGGCGTAGACCTAAGGTTAGAGGCAGATTGATCAGAGGGGACATGAGGAAAATGACTTTCAACCAGAGGGTACTAAGAATCTGGAACTCATTGTCGGTTAGGACGGTGATATAGAAAACCTCATAACATTTAAGAAGTGTTTAATTGTACACTTGCAGTGCCAAGACACACAAGTTATTGGCCAAGGGCTGAAAAATAAGATTAAAATAATTAGGTGGGCTTTTGACCAGTTCAGATTCGATGGGCTTTTTTCTGTGCTGTAAACCTCTGACATAGAATAGTTTTCTTTTTATATGGAAAGAGTGCAAGAAATTTTGAAAACAAAAGTTTGACTTACAGGGATATTAAAATGACAGTCTTCCAGATGCTAGTGTAACTGTTTTAGTGCTTTCAAAAGGCATACTGTTTTTGTTTTTGGAACCTGAATTCTTTAAGAAACGGTCATTGAGGTTAGCTTGCAAGTTTCACCTGACCTTTGAGAGAATACATTCCCTCTGAGATATTTAATCTCAATCCTAAAGTTTAATTGTTTGACACAACCTGTAACTTTCAAAAACTACTCCCATTAATTAGGGGTACTTGTTATTTTATTAATGCACTTTTGATCTTCATGAATTTAAGTAATTGGAAACAGGAAGTGACATCCTTGATCTACCTGTGGCTGCTTTCAGCATTCTCCAATTTTTCTGGTATTTGTTCTTTTCGAAAGCTTGTGGCTCATTGAGGAGATTTTAAATATTCTGCTGGTATGATCTTTAACTGAATATTACTTGAGCAAAATGGATTGAAAATTCTGGAAAGACTTTGCGAATAATGAAGCAAGTTCACTTTAATTTCTGTAATCTGTCTGAATACTTAACTGTAGTGGGGCTTTATGGTATGACATACTTCTAATCTTGTAAAAGAATATTTTCCAGCAAAATATCCAGCTGCTGCTTCAGACTTGTAAAATCTTTGCTTCGTATCACGTAATTTATATTTGCTAAAAATGCATGGTTCACTTCAAATTGCCACCTTGCACAATATCCAGTGTTCTGGAAATTCTGAGCTCTTTTTGTTTGATCAACAGTATGCTGTTAGTAGATGACTAACAAAGTAACTTTTGCAGTATGCCTTCTCAGGGTTTGTTAATTTTGTTTCTTAAATGAAACCTTTTTGCGAAGCATTAAGATCACCCAAAAGGCACAAAAGGAAGGAAAGAAGGGTAAAAAAAAAGTATGACTCTCGCTTTCATGTAATGAGAGTAGAAATCAGGCAAATTGGGAACCATGTGTTTTTGAGACCTGCCTGGACTCATAGAACATAGAACATTACAGTGCAGTACAGGCCCTTCGGCCCTCGATGTTGCGCCGACCTGTCATACTAATCTGAAGCCCATCTAACCTACACTATTCCATGTACATCAATATGCTTGTCCAATGACAACTTAAATGGCTGGGAAGATGTAGAATTCATGAGCTGGGTTTGGAAATATATGACTTGGAGAAAAAGTGCAGTTTACAGCAAAGACAAACACAATCCAAAAATCAATTGACTGAAATTTTAGTAACTGTGATACAAACACTAAGGACAGTAGCATCATCTAATGACTTTCTAACAGGGCCAATTCCTTGTTTTGTTTTTTACCCCCCTCTTCATGTCCTTTCTTTGTCTGTCGGGGTTTCCAGTCATTTGCAATGCTGCCTGCTAACAGCTATAAATGGTAATAACTGCTGGCAGATATACTATCCAATAGTACAACGCACTCATTTCGTTGCAGCTCTTCCATTAGTAAAATCTAATATTGTGATACAAAGGCTGCATGTTTTTAAAATAACCTGATTGTGTTGAGACAATTTTGTTGTAAAAAATGAAGTTGCTGCCAATTTTAGAAAGAATTCCTGTGATGTAATTAATAATTTGTCATTTTTTCTCCCATTTGTACTGCCTGTGCTTCTTTGATGGATAATGGTAAGAAATTCTAACAACAGGTTATTGTCCATCTAGATTTGCTTTCATTGTCCATCTAGATTTGCTTTCATTCCAGTGTCAGGGGAAACATTAGTGTATGATATTATTGGAGTTGTAATACTTGTCTGTATTGTTCTTAATTCCTCTTCTGCACCTCTTTCTCATCGATTCACTCACTTTCTAAGGTGTATTGTTTTACTTAATGAAATGAGATCTGCCAAAATAGCAGAAACTCCAGCCAGTTTTACTGTGTGAATTAGAAGGACCATTTATTCCCCAAAAACATCAAATTTGCTGTCCTGTTTGGAAGAAAATGGTCAGTTGTGTGACCCAGAGCCTTAAGTTTTCGTGTACCAATGTGAATTTGAAATCAGAACAATGGCTTCAAGTCCGAATGGTTCCCAGTAGACATTTCAGGAAGTGTAAATGGGTGCATGCATTCCTTTGCTATGCCTTGCTCAATTATGATCACTGGGCAGTATATTAGGGAAACATGAGCTAATGCATGAAGATTGTACTGATAAAATCATTATGCTACTTGTTTTGCAAAGTTATCTTTACTGATGGTACAACTGTTCTCCAAAGCTCTGACAAAGTGAGTAACATTGCTGAATTACTTTGAAATCCCTTGAATGGGAACTGAGAGACCAGTGTGGTAGTAATGTTAGTAGACTATATGCTCACATTCTGAGACTGTAGTTTCAAATCCCATTTGGCAACCAGTGGAATTTAAATTCAATTAATTTTAAGTCTATAAAACTGTAATTGAATGTTAGAAATGGTGACTCTGAAGCTATGATTGTAATTAAAACCTATTGTTCTTGTCAGGTTTGGCAAATCTGATTTTATTTTTATTCACTTATTGAAAAGCTTTGGGTATCCTTAGAAATGGCGAAATTTGTTTCCTTTCTGTAATTGTGCTTAAACTGAACTACTTGATTGCGTATTTAAGAGCTGCTCCCTTGAACAGTCCGTGTGGCATAGGTACACCCAGAGTCCTATCAGCAAAGGAGTTATAGAATTTTGACAGAGTGAAGGAATGGTGACATAGTTCAAAGACAAGGTAGAGTGGTTTGGAGGGGAACCTGTATTTGCAACCTGTGCCTTATGTGGATTCAAACTAATAGAAATAAAATTTGTGTCTTGTGCCTGTGTTTGTATCAAGGAAGGAGGGAAAAGGTGAGATGTTCTGGGAAAAGTAAGTGATCAGTTTGTGGTTACACCTAATGACAAATACACATTGGAGCATTGAGTTTGTGGAGAGAACTCCTACATTTTCTCTGTCCTTAGTCATATGGTAAAGAAACAAAGGGCGGTGCAAAATAGAAAGGTAAAACATATAGTACAATGAAGGAATTCATTTGCAGATTCTGCATCATTATCTACCATCTCTTATCAGACTCATTCTCAGCACTAGCAGCCTCTTACTTGAATCCAGTGAAGGCCTTTGTACCTCAGATGCCCAAACTTCTCAAATCACTTTTCCCTGTACGTGATGAAGAGAAGAGAAGATCTGTCCCTGTACCAAATCAACAGGTGAGGACTTAACTGTTTAATGACTATTTTTTTGAAAACAAACTAAACATATGTGGTTGGGAATGAAGACGTAAGAGATACTGTGAACCCCTTTTTTAGTTTTAAAAGTCCAGAGAATTGCAGGTGCTAGAAATCGGAAGCAAAAACAGAAATTGTGCAAAGATTTCAGGTTGGGCAGCATCTGTGGAGAGAGAGCATGTTTTAACATTATCAGGTCCCGTTTGAACCATAGTATCACTACAGTTTGATCCACTGTCTGTGCACCAACCTACCAAAGAGCATCCCACCCAGACCCAGACCCCACCCCATCCCATCCCTATCCTTGTAACCCTGAATTTTACCCATCTAGCCTGCTCATATCTGAATATTACAGTGCAATTCTAACATGGCCAATCCACATAACCTGTGCACCATTGGGCTGTGGGGAAAAAACCGGAACACCCCATGTTTTCTGTTTGCTCCTTTTCATTTAGTCTTTAGTCTTTAGATGTAGGGATATTGTGAAAACTTTAAGTGATGGTAGTTCTCAGAAACATGGGCAGGATGAGTTGGTGAATTGACTACAGGTGAAAAAGACCAATGTGGCAAATTGAGAGAGGAGCAAGGAAGATTTCAACAATGTCAAAGATAGTGAGCTTAATTGTCAAGAAGCAAGCAGGAATCGGAGGAAGATTGCCATCAATTTGGCAGTTCGTAACAATATTTCAATAAAACTGGCCATGGTGCTTGACAGAATCTTAAAATGCTCATTTTGTTTTTAATTGGTGTAAAACTGTATTTGTGTGTGAAAGAATTATGAAAGCAAGAAACTTTAAGGGCGCCTTTGTAATAATTCATTAAAAAGTTACCAGGCCTTTATATATTCAATGATAGCTTCAATGAACTGGCTTTTCGATATGATCTGTAACAAAGTTCCTGAGGTAAGTGAAGGGGGAGCACTTATTAGCTGCAGGGAGGCATTAATGTGTGTGCAATATAAACAGGAATATTTACTCAGTTTATGGCTCTGTTGTTGTAATCTTGAAGGCACGCCATTCAATACAGAAGGTGCTGCAGTCCTGAACAAGATGTTGAATCTTTTGGGAATGCAGGCATCACCACTGTAACATCACAGGGTCTCAGAATTGTTAATGGTCCAGAAAGAAGCTATTTGGCCTGTTGTGTCTAAACCAGCTGTCTGAGTGTTTTGAATGAGTGTCACTCTCCTGCTTGTTCCCTTTAATCCTGCACACTGTTTCTATTTAAGTAATCATTTGATACCCTTCTAAATCCCTCAATTGAACCTGCCTGTATCAAAGAACCAATAGTGCATTTGAAACCCAAATGTCCACAATGCCTCGCATTAGTTTCTTCTGCAAAATGCTTTAAAATCATGTTTTCTGGTTCATGATCCTTTTATGAGCAATGTGGAAGCAGTTGAAATGGAAAGGGATCACACAAGTGACTTGTTCTGTTACTGAACTCTGTGCAGGCTGGCCTGATCATTTCATTGGTTTCAGTAACTTCTGGTTATGATGACATCACAATTTAAACCATACTTCATTTAAAAAATGTAAAAGTGCCATTACATTTATGTAGTGCCTTTCTCAACCTTTGGGATACCTCTAAGTGCTTTACATTTAACCAAGTACCTTATTTGAAATGTCACTGATATTTTTGTGGACCAGGACTGACACTGAAGTATCATCATGATCTTAGGTTTTAAGCCAGAGCTTCTGTAGGCCCTTGCATAGGATGCAGAGGAAAGAGATGATGGGTTTTGAAGAGATATTCAGAAAAATGTCAATGAACAAGCTGTGATTGGATCTGCTGTTGGTGAAAGTGCAGTGGTCCTGGTTGCACAGAATGTGGAGAACTGGGAACCTAAAATTATTTAATAGCAAATTTTTGTTAAATGTTCACAGGTTGTTGAATGATAGAATAATTTAAACTGAGTCTGGGGATTTTGGGGTTTAAGCCTTATCTAAATAAATAGTGCATAGTAACTGATCAGTATTTCTTACCTGTAGTCTGTTCCTCGAATTGTGGTGCAGTCTGCTAAATTTGAAGATACTTTTGAACAGAATCAAGTCGTAAGTATAATTTCAAGAAGTATTTGAATTCATACCTGTCTGAATAGGTATCTCTCAGCACATTGACTGCACGTGGTCAAAAAAATCAAACTTCTAAAGGTCTTATGTGTACACTTATGTATTCAGCAGCTTAAATATTTTATAGTGCTGCTGTCTTGGAAGTACTTTAAAAGGTAGAAAGGTGAACAGCGTAGTCAGTTGAAAGGAGATCAGTAAAGAGAGATGCTTCTTAAAGGTTGTGAAAGAGGTAACAAGGTCAAATGGATATGAAAGAGAGCTTTCCAGTCATGGAATGGAATGATGATTCAGAATGGTGAGGACGGAGGGTAACAGCTCGGATGCAGACTCGAGGAAGATACTATGCTCCAAGACAAGGGAGGGATTTAAAAACATTTATTAACTCACTGTCTGTTTTGCTCAGAATGTTCTTTATGGACCTGATTGTGGCTAATTGGCAGCTGGGTTTGCTATTTAAGAAAATTGACTGCATTTCAAACAAAGATTTACCGTGAAGCACTTCTGGGATGTCCCAAGGACTCAAAATAAGTTGCTACGCAAATTCAACTTAATTTCTATTTAAATGAACTTTTGAAAAATTGATTTTCATTGCCTTCATGTTCTGTGATGTGTTACTTATAATGTTTATTAAGTCAAGGATGGACTGAGAAATCTATTTCTTTAAAGATGCTTTTCTTTCCAGTTTTGGTCACCGCTCTTTAGCACCTCCCTTTGAACCTCGTTTGTCTACTGAGGTTAGAAGGATGATGAGGAACATATTTGAGATTGTTGCATGATTTCAGTATGGCAGATATTTGTTGCAAAGTATGTGTTTTGTTTGGAGTGGTTGTGGGATGGGGTTAATGAGGAGAAGGGATAAAATGCGCTAACATAATTTGCTTTGCCAAAACGTGGTGTTTCTGTACATTTTCATCAGGCTCAACAAGACAAAGTCTCTTCTGCTCCAGTGATCATGACAAAACCCACCCACCCCGTAGCCATAGCCTCAGGCACTCCAAATGCTCTGTCGAAGATCGATTCAGTGGACACAGCTGGCCATGAATCCCAAGGAGACCCTCAAAGTCCTTCAAGTGAGGCTTCAAGTGGGTATTTCTCCCATAGTGTTTCTACAGCAACACTTTCGGAAACTGCTATGGTGTCAAGTGGCGACGTTGGCACACCTCCACCAGGTTGGGTCACTACAGACAGGGACACTTGTGCCCAGCTACAAAGTCAAAGGTCAGCCACCACTCAGGGTTCAGCACAACTGAATGCTGATGTTAAATCAGATTCCTGCTTTGCTGGGCATGTGGTGAATGGATCTCTGGGCATGCAGCATCAAATCACTCAAGTAACCGGTGGTGCGCCACTGATGTCCAGCGAAGGTCAATTCCAACTGCAAAGCCCAAGCAAGGATGTGGGAAAGGATAGTGGAAGAGTTCAAAATCAATCAGTAAGTCCGGAGGTAACAGCAGAGTCTGCACATGAGACAATGGTGGCAGAGCCCATGGAAATACCTGCATCAGTTGATACGAAAAATAGCTTCTCTACTTCTCAGACATCCAAAACACCATTGGATAAAACAGTCAGTCCAGATGTGACCAACCAGAAGGTCACCCTACGTTCTCTCCAAATCGATGAGCTGGAGGACTTGTTACCGGTACAGAAGTCAACCTCAGCGCTAACTGTCTCAAAGTCTGAGCCAAAATCTGATGCAACACAGTCCATAACCACAGCATCTAACCCCTTCAGAATACAAAAGGTGAGGACATCCGAGTTGAAGTCGTTCACTGGCATCTTGGGGGATGAAACCACTTGGCAAGATTCTGAAGATATTCTTGAAGATAAAGAAGCGCAGTGGTCAACAGAGGAATGGGACTCCGGGGCCTCTGGCCTAGCTGTAAGTCATGTACCAGAGCCATGTGACGATTCTGAGAGCTCTGTACCTGCAAGTGCAAGGTATGATGATGATCCTGAGTTATCAAGTGAGAAACTTGAAATTATTTCAGATTCTGAGGAAGCTGTTGACACCATTCCTGAGTGGCTAAAAGAAGGGGAGTACGTCTCAGTTGGTACAAACAAGACTGGTACAGTCAGGTATATAGGATCTACAGAATTTGCTGATGGAATTTGGATTGGAATTGAGCTGAATGTACCAGCAGGTAAGAGACTTGAGAATATCTTCAATGGGATTTTGGTTCTATACTTAAAGAATGTTGTTAATGGGCTGAAAGATAGCTTTACCTAATTTCAACCCTTTTCTCATTGACTTTATAGCTGGTTTCTTAAGGTCTTGAGTTGCAGCTTCCCACAAGAGTGGCAAGAGTTTGCTTTTCTTTCGTTTTATTTCTGCTTTGTTATTTTCCGTTCTTATTTATTCTCTTGAAGTGCTTCTTTATTTGGTGTCTTGTGTTGGATAAATAATTAAATTTGTCTCCACTATAATTCATAGAGTGCTGCTTCTGAATCTTGTGCAACCAAGTAACAAATAGAGAAATGTTAATATGATCATATGGTGTACAGCATCTCTAAAATTATTTTGTTGCAACTTATTATTTGCTATAATATTGTCGATTATCTAGTATGGAAACATTTCATTTCTGCTCCAAGTTACAAACCACAACTTAAGTTCATGAACGACTCTAGTTCTGCATGGTAAATGTAGCATTTTTTGTGATGCTGTATCCTTCCAGTGTGGACCATAATAGTGTTTGGGTGATGTGAAAGCTGAAATGGGAAGTTATACGGATGCGCAGCGCAGGAGGAGTTAATGTAGCTTATCGTCTTTAAAATATCCACTGACAGAGTCATGGAGAAATACAACATGGAAACAGACCCTTTGGTCCAACTCCTCCATGCCAACCAGATATCCAATATAAACCTAGTCCCATTTGCCAGCTTTTGGCCAATTACCCTTTGCCTTCTCCTATGAACCTTTATCTTCCTTTTGCTTCAAATATTTATCCATTTCTCTGAGAATATACAATGATCACTGTCTGTCGCACTCTACAAACTAGCCCATTGCTCCAATATTCCATTCCACAAAAATTTGTCCCATCACGTTTCTTCACATAGGAGAAGATGAAAAGAAAGATTCCTCCTTCTTAATGGCTTTGCAATTTTGTACACTTTTGCTTTTAACCAACCAGGATGTAAATCCAATGAGCTGGGGGAATGATTTGTTTTGATTCTTGAGATTAGCTGTATTTTTTTTTTCTCCCAGCAGTTGTAGTAAAAGATCAGGTGTACTTCTGTCCCTATGTTCCTTTTCATCACGTTCTTGAAGAGAGTGGTTGTGTCTTTGACCTGTTTTGGGCCACTACTGCCCTCAGCCAGTCATTTTGTTTTGTGAAAGTGCCTTCTGGAGAAAAGCTCCAAGTATTTTGCTGTTCTGCAGTAATGGTGGGATTTAAAGATTCACCTCTCCCTCTTCACATCATCATTTAGACCATAGGACCATAAACAGGAGTAAGCTATTTAGCTGCTTGATCGTTCTGCACTATTCAAAAGGATCAAGGCTAATCTGGCATTCCTTATGTCCACTTTCCTGCCTTTTCCCCATAACCCTTTTGAGAAGCAGTCTAATGGAAGAAAGTTAAATATTGCATATCTTGTCATGAGGCTAGTTTCTGGTTGTTCATTTACTTTGATTTACTTTCTGAATGTTTTCACAATTTGCTTTAAGTTTAAAGTTCTAAAAGCACTTTTGCTATGTTTCAGGAAAGAATGACGGTTCAGTCGGTGGAAAGCAGTATTTCCGATGTAATCCAGGCTACGGAGTATTAGTTAGGCCAAACAGAGTTGCAAAAGCCACTGGCTCAGTGAAACGGCGTAGCACTGGCCTCCGGACTCAGTTGGCTGCAAATTCGGAGAATCGGAGGAGCGGGAACTTTTCCAAATCTAACCCAAACTTGTCAGCTCTCACTGCAATGGCCAAATCTGAAGGAGGAACAGGGCTCCGATCAGGTGACAGGACTCCAAGGAAGAGTGAGCATAGGAAATCCTGGTCTGCTGAGCAAAAACCTTCATGAGAAATCGGCCAGTGCTTGATGTTTAGACCTAACTGGTAAGGCTTTGGAACTGGACATCCATGGCAAACTTCTTTTTAAACTGAATCCAGCGGTGCCTTTTGATAATTAACTTGCCTGTCCCAAGGAGAACCATCCACTGGCCTATCCTGGAACTCTCTTAATTAATTATCTTTTTCCACCTGCCATGTTCACTTTTATCTTCCAACAGTAACATCATTTCATTTTCCTGCTTCAAAGTGGATGATAATCAAATGATCTGAAAATGGCTTGTGAACTACTGGACCTATGCTGTAAAAAATATTTATGATTCACTTGAGGGCTTTTGTATTGTCAAAGTTTGACTTCACAGTTCTACTGTGCTGAGCTGCCTGCAGGCCTTCTCATTGCGAGATGAATGTATCCATGCCCTCTTTCACAACAGTGGAATCAAACATTGTCATAAGCATCTCTTTGAACCTGCTCAAAGAATATCCAAACACTTGAGTATTAATTTCCTGCCCCTATGACATTGTTGTAGTACTTAAGTTTTCACCTTGAATCAGATCTGATTTTAGTTCTGGGGTGATTTTGAGCAGAGCAGAGAGTTCAAAGTTTTTTCCGTGCCATATTGAGGGCTTGGTCCCATTTCTTCACTACTGTTAGGCCTCGAAAGTTTGCTGATATACCAAGTGTGGGAGAATACAGCAACTCCTTAGCAAAACAGGGCTAATACTTAACTGGGCGAAGACCCAATTAAGATGTCAGTAAGGGAATGTACAGTTTGCTATAATGGTCAGGATACCACCAGCGTGCTTCCACTGGTGGAAGCTCCTCCTATTAGAACCCAGGAATCTTTTTTTCCGCCAGTAATGGTGGAAATTTAAGTGCTGTCCCTATGCAATGCAAGCAATGTATTTTAACTGGTCTGTTGGGATTGTGAGGAATATTAGGGTGGCACGGTGGCTCAGTGGTTAGCACTGCTGCCTCTCAGCACCAGGGTCCCAGGTTCGATTCCAGCCTCGGGCAACTATCTGTGTGAAGTTTGCACATTCTTCGAATGTCTGCGTGGGGTTACTCCAGTTTCCTCCCACAGCCCAAAGATGTGCGGGTCAGATGAATTGGCCATGCTAAATTGTCCATAGTGTTAGGTGCATTTGTCAGAGGGAAATGGGTCTGGGTGGGTTACTCTTCGGAGGGTCAGTGTGGACAGGTTGGGCCTTTAGGGCCTGTTCCCATGCTGTAGGGAATCTAATCTAAAAAGATTTTGAAGTATTCAGTGGCTTAAATGGGTAGACTCCAAACAGGTGGGAAAGATGGGATTTCCAATCACTTGACTGTTATCAAAGCTCAGAATCATGTTTGACTGTACATTTGGCAGTATGGATTAGAATAGCAGATGTGGAACAACAAAACAAGATTTCTGAGAGAAAGCTCTGCCTCACCAGACCATTTCTACTGTGGTGATTTTCAAAATGCATTCTGTAAACTATGCAAGTGTTGGTTTGATTAACATTATAAGTTTTTTTTTAATGTAAAGTGGGGAATGCTAATTCCCTTGGGTCTTTCACACAGAGCAGAAACTCCTGATTTAATCAAAATTTTTAACAAGTTTGTAAGTGGCCACAATGCTGTGGCAGGCATTACTGCCACAGAAGGATGGAAAGAGCCTTCATTTTGTGTTATCTAGCATTTCAAAGTTTCTCGAGCTTTATTTCTTGATGTATTCTGAATTATCAAATAATAATTTTGAATAAGCATAGCATTAGGTGCACAATGTTGAGAAGAAACCCAAAAAGAGGAGATACGTACTTATATGGGTCAAGTATCGAACGTCAGGGGTAGTGGATAAGTGAACAACTTTGTGGAACTAGGAAAAAGAAAGGGAATGAGAACCAACCAGTCATAGTTAAGCCAGGAAGTTAACTATTGTTTAATATCTCTCTCAGGCATTGCACTGTCTCTGGCTCGTGTTCTGTACCTGAAGGTATAACTTGTTAATTAGGATGGTGGTGTACCTGCTGCATATTTCCAATTCTATGTTGTCATTTAAGCAGTTGTTTTCTGAGTTGTGATGTTTAGATTTACGTCTTGAAGTCGTGGGCAGTGGTTGCCCAATGTTTCAAATGTGCGTATTGATGGGCAGCTCTTGCTTTACTAACCAGCAATCAGAAATTGTTGGTGTCTGCCACGGTTCTGAGATGTGCCTTGTTCTTTACCTGATTGCTTTGGATTTGAGTTTGCAGTGCATGAGGTCAACTGCAAAACAATCCAAAATGCTCAGGTTCCTTTAAGTTGATAGGGAGCAGGAACGTTGTCAGTTGGTGAGGAGCAAATTTGAGCAAGGAGGGACCATTTTGCTTCATTTCTTGGTCATCAAAGTGGACCTCAGTGCAAGTCTTTTGAGATTTAGGTGGGGTGAGGTGGGCAATGCACAAACTACGAAAGGTGGATTGTATGGTCTTGTTCCAGTTTCATGTCTTTGCCTTGCGAATTATACCTGGACATTTTTTTGTGTTTTTCTGTGTTATACTATTTTACTGAAATATTGAGCACCTCTTAGGCAGTGTTAGAATGTTGTAAGCATTACTTGAATGACTTAGATTGGCTGAATGTTTGGGCTTAAGTTATTCTGCCCCTCAAGTTCAAAGGTAAATATGATTATCTTCTATTTTTGAGATCTTTTTGAGAGGGGGCATATTACCCAAAGCAGACGTGTGATTTGGGCAATAATGAAAGCTGATACTGTAGATGCTGGGAATCTAAAATGAAATGCTGGAGAAACACGGCAGCTCTGTCAGCATTTGGGAAGATAGAATTAATTTCTGTAGGGAACATATTTGCCGATTTTCACTCTGTAAACATATAGTGCAGGTCGGTCTGATATAACGCATGCTTCGTTAACACGAATTCCCTGTAAAATGATTGACAAATTGCGAACACTATTTCTAAAGTGTGAACTTTTAAAACATGTGTTAGTTGTAACACGATTACATCACCAACACTTTAAGCGCTGTTTCTAAAGCGTGATTTTTCTATAACATGAGATTTCACACGAACGCAACCATCACGTTGTAGAAGAACTACCTGTAGTTGTTCTCAGAGTAACTTGCAGGTAGAAGTACTTGAGAGACCTGAATTCTGCAACTGTGTCCCATTCTTATCTTTTACCTAATCAATCCCTTCTTATATCCTAGCACATGACAGATTAAGTTGAGCTGAGCAGCTTCTGAAGAGAGTGAAGACCAAGTCTTCACATAGCTTGTGTTTAAAAATTGACCATTGGGTTTTTATAATGAAGTGCAGCTACATACATCTGCAACATGGGCAAATAATCTGGATACCTCCATACTGATGGTGAAAGCATGGAGATACTGGGAACCAATTTACAACAGATTATATACCTTGGTGCTGTGGTATTGTCCCCACCTGTGAGCTAAGGAATTAGGGTTCAAGTACACGCTGCTCCCAGAGATATCTCATCATATCCAAACGGATTAATTCAAAAATTAACTACACAAATTGTTTGGTTGACAAAGTGCTATTAATCTCTGTAAATGTAGTTGTAAATCAACTACTCCAGATGCCTATCTCCCTTGGAACAGGCTCTTTACCTTGTGTGGAAAGGAGAACAGTCATTGTAATGCAACATAGTACAGGTCTGTATGAGTTTAGGCATCCACAGGTATATTTTCCAGCCAATTTTCTTTCCCTGAATGCAAATTGCACTAAATTCATGTGCACTATTTTAACACAGGGTTCAACTTTTTAGGGCACTTTTTTATTTTAAAGTGCATGTAGAAAATTCCTGTACTTTAATTGTTTGTAAAAGAGGAGTGTCCTGCAGATTAATATTCTACCTGTTTTTCAAGGTAGCTCAGTGGAGGTTGCACATACCCCATATAGCCATTTAGGTTTTTGGATGATTATGCAAAGTTTCCATTTTTTCCAGAATTACTGCTGATTTGCTGCAACCATTTGGAGCGCATCCTACAAAGCTTTTGGACTGGTTTTCAAATTTTAACCACTAAGTTAGCAATTTAATCTACACATGTGTTAATTGGGTGTACATTAAAAACAATATATAAATTGAGCTAAAATCATATTTTACTTTCTTGGGAGGTTGGGGAAGAGAGCTTTGGCAAGTTGGTATGGATCAAAATTATCCTGCCCACATGTTAAAAGTTTACAATGGCCAAGTTATGTCTGCCACGACAGGGAGGGAGGGAGGTGTGTTATGGGATATGTAAAACAAACCAGATATGTAATTACAGTAAATATTTGTGGCAGCCTACTTGCATCAGGATCAGTTAAAATTTGAGCTCACATTTCCTGAAGTTCGACTCGAGAGGAATGACCAGGTAAAATTTTGTTGCACTTGATAATCTACTATTTGGTTATTTTTTAAAAAAATTAAAATTGGGTATTAATTAGTGACTTGTATTGCTCCAAGTATTGTTCTCGAATATTGGTGCAACTGGAGGTATTGTTTGGCACACTGTTTTGTATATCTATAATTGGAATTATATTAATCACATTCAATGGGTTTGTTCTGGGAGAAAATCTTCTGTGAATACTTCCCACAGAGTATGTTTCAGACTTTTGCCTGCAGCAAATAGGAAACCTGAGTTACTTGAGATATTTTGGCCTTAATCCTTATGATATGTCACTGAAGGAAGTGTTTTTGAGTACAATGGAGGAGGATGATGAGCAATGATAGCTCAAAGAACAAGTCATTTTTGTTCATCAGGCACACCTGAAATGGCTCTGGTACAAATCAGAATAATCCCCCATTTTTTTAAAATGCCAATGTAATCAGTTTTTTAAAAAGTAACAATATAAAAATAATTTTCACAACAAATGTCAACTTCTTGGTATTTGTGCACTGCTAATTGAAAGTGTGGAGCTTTGTATCTCCTTGTGTACTACAGCACTGATACATCAGCAGAAAGCTTATTCAAAAAAATTCAAGAAACCAGGCTGTGTATGCTATAGTTGTCCCCCACACTTGACTGCTGGATAATTTGTTGATCATGTTAACCTGCAGCAGATTATGACTGAAAACAAACTAATAACTGTTATTCATGAATGAAGCATTGACATGTTCTGACTAGAATGTCCAGAAATAGTAGAGAAGCTGAAATGAAGAACAAAATGCACAAACTCATCAATTTTAACCCAAGTTTAATGTTTTGTTTTCAAGTTGATTGTATTCATGCATTATTTCAACACTTGAAAAAACAATCCGTGGAACATTTGATTCCAGTGGTTGAAAGTGATTTTAATGCCTCATGTGCATTGTGTAATTCTACACTATGCACTCTTTCTGAAGTAGACCATAAGGATGGTGGTCGTGGAAAACACAGCCAGTTTTACACCAATATGGCCTCATCTGTTGGGTTTATATGACCACTTCTGAACTGCTGTAAGGTGAGTTTGGGTGCATGTTAAAAGTGAGTGGCGCTGGAAAGCCTTCCTTTGTGGCTGACCAGATTTACTTTCCCAATGCACTTTTGGCAGTATAACAAGTTTGCTAACTGTATGTTTCTCAAAAATGCCAGGCAGAAAGGGATAGTTACACTATAGTTGTCCTCCACACTTGACTGCTGGATAATTTGTTGATCATGTTAACCTGCAGCAGATTATGACTGAAAACAAACTGATAACTTTTTATTCATGAACCAAGCATTGACATGTTTTGACTAGAATGTCCAGAAACAGGAGAGAAGCTGAAACGAAGAACAAAATGCACAAACTTGACAATTTTAACCCAAGTTTAATGTTTTTTTTCAATTTGAACGTGGTCTTCTATGCTGTACTGTCAAGGTTTGGTCTGTGTTTGCCGTACATGTATGTGAATGGTTGGTAGTAATTCACTTGCCCAATGTCACACCTGTTTCATAACATGTAAATTCTGGCTTTAATTCTTTTTTTAGTTGAAAGAGAACTCAATTTTATGAACTAGAGGTTTGAAATGGTGACTGTTCAGTATGCCTGATCTTGGAGTTAACATGCAGTGTGATTATTTTAGATTGAATCAATGTTGAAAATATTATGTAAAAATTTTAAAATATTTGGGACAATACAATAGTAGGTGTTTATATACCTTTTATACTGTAATTGTCAAATCTTTAACAGAATTAATGTTACTAGCTCTCAATCTGCAGAAGTGCCTAGTATGTTCCTTCAAGGCCAGTACAAGAAATGTAAATGTTAATATTTAATGATTAAATTGCAAGTCTATGAGAGAAAGCATTTACTCAAAGGGTGATCAGCAGTAGAGGTAAACTAAGTCAAATGATAAGTTCAACTGGTTCGTCTGGTTCGGGGCTGGACGATTCACACCACAAGATGTTTCCTATGTGGTGTCAGTGCAGTTGTGAATATGTGTATGGGTTGTACAAGCAACAGGATAATTGAACTAAGTAAATGCTTTTGTTTTGAACGGACATCTTGTGGTTTTAGAGTACTGGGTCCAGACATTGCATTTTTCTAATATTCTATTTTATTAAATATGGGAATTATGGGATATGTAAAACAAACCAGATATGCAATTACAGTAAATATTTGTGGCAGCCTACTTGCATCAGGATCAGTTAAAATACAATCATTTATTTATAATGTTTGCAGCTCTATGAAGCTGAAGTGTATCATATTTGTCTTGGATTTAATCGTATAATAACCATTTTCAAAAAAAAATAAATTCTAACTACTGATTCTCATTTTATGTATGAATAAACACTGATCTGTCAGTTCTAACTGAAGCTCAATGGTTGTAGAGCCCAGGAGAGGTTTTAACTTAACACTAATTGCTTTTTGGAGTCCAGTGGGAAGTATGCACAAGGTTCTGTAGCTGGTTGGCAATATGTATATCTGCCGGGTTTGTATATAAAAGGCACAATGCAAAAATTTAATGTATGTAATTTTGAATGTATTTTAAGGGCTTAATGAAATTCAAAGGTGCATTGTCATCTTCGTGTCTCTTGTGTACTTAAAAAATCTGTATAATAACACTGCTTGTTACTTTTGGCTGAAAAATGAGCAATAAATACAAATTCATGTACAAACTAGGTTTGCTGTGACTTTCTGTAATGTTGTTGGAGTTAAACTTTCTGAATGGGACTTCACATAGTTATACAAATAATAACATGCAGAATAGGTAAATTTGGAGCATTGCTTCCATGTAACTCATTTGCCAAGTTCTGCAAGTGCTGCAGATCTCATTCAGAATGCTGTCCTTACTTAGTAGATCTGTGGAGAAGGGAGGGCTAATATTTGGGTCATTGTGTTGAAAAGTGATCAGAAACATTAAGCCCCGCTCTCTTTGCAGATGCTGCCCTGACCTCTGTACATTTTAAATTCATTTTCAAAATAAATCTTGACTGATTCAGCTGTGCTAATTTTGCTGTGATAATTGAACCTCCACAAATCCGGGTATCTGAATCATTAAATGAGAGCAAACTTGTTATCTTGTCAATAGCTGAAATTGTGCATCACAATAATTCTAATGGGACTGCCACAGAGGTGGTATTCATCTGTAGAATATTCCATTGAGGCCATTACAGCAAGAGTGTGTTCAAAAAAAGAAATAAACTCCAGGAAGTTGGTCAAAGTTGGATAGCAGTAGGAATAATTTAGATGGGAATTTGAAACAGCTGGTTCAAGAATGGATGGTTTAGACTGGAAGGGAACAGGTTCCTACATGTCAGTGCATTAGCAAGTAAGTGTATAGGTTTAGCTTGCACTAGATTAGATTCCCTACAGTATGGAAACAGGTCCTTTAGACCAACACGTCCACACCAACCCTCCAGAAAACAACCCATCCAGATCCATTCTCCAACCCTATATTTACCCCGACTAATGCACCTAACACTACGGGCAATTTAGCATGGCCAATTCACCTGACCTGTACATCTTTGGACTGTGGGAGGAAACCCATGCAGGCACGGGGAGAATGTGTGAACTCCAAACAGATAGTCACCTGCGGTAGGAATTGAACCCAGGTCCCTGGTGCTGAGGCAGCAGTGCTAACTGAGGCACCGTGCCGCCTCTATTATATTTCCTATATCCACCCAACTCAAAGTAAACAGGCAAAGTGTTGGGGCTTTATTCACAACTCTTACCGTGCATCCCTTCTGTTAGCTGTAATGCGAACCTTTGAAAAGGCAAACAAAAGGAGTGTGCTATTTAGCCTCTTGAATGATACTGTTTCACTGTTTGCATTTTCAACTGGCACTTTTATTGCCCAAACATTGCAACATTATTTTTCTGTTCTTGACTCATTTTATTTCCCTTAATTTGATGTGGAGGGTGTTCGTGATCAGCAGTGAGCAACACTAAAGGACACCATAAAGAA
The DNA here is from genome assembly GCF_047496795.1 of Chiloscyllium punctatum. Taxonomy (NCBI): domain Eukaryota; kingdom Metazoa; phylum Chordata; class Chondrichthyes; order Orectolobiformes; family Hemiscylliidae; genus Chiloscyllium; species Chiloscyllium punctatum. The sequence continues at coordinate 16,185,583 of NC_092749.1, forward strand.
ACCCCATTATAAAGCAAAGATGTTGAATGCAGTGCAATTTAAATTATAGTTTATTTTCTTCTACTTGTACAATACAGATTTAACACAAATTTTAAAAAATAATTTCTTAAAACAACTGTACAAACAGCATTTTAACTTTTTTTTGCAGAACAGTCTACTGTCCAAAAAAGGCACTAATCCAGAATAGGGAAAAAAAATTGATACAGGACTCAAATGAAAATACACCTTCTGGTCTGTATATATTTATTTGAAGTACTCTAAGGCTTTTAAGATAGTCTGTTCACCTTCCAGTTTGGGAAACAATAGGTTATTTCAGTGCAGAACTGCCACATTTCCTGCATCATTCCCTCCACCCCATTTTCAACCCACACACCCAAAACAAATCTGGAATGTGGGGGCTTTTGAATTTATAACTGGTCTTGTGCATCTCCTAATCCAATCTGGGTCTAACAAGAGAAGAAAACCAATTAAACAGCAAGAATTGGAAGTATACTAGAATAAACTGAATTGGAGTAGTGGGGTGCATTTCGCCCCTTGAGCCTGCTCTGATAAGATCATGGTTGACTGACAGGATTGTCGCCTGACCTCCACTTTGTTGCCTACCCAATGACCCTTGACTCCCTTATCAATCAAAAGGCTGGCTGCAGCTTCCAACACAAGTACAGAATGCCAAAGAAACTAATGACCTTGAGGATATTCCTCCTCCCCCTCTCATGGGAGAGACTGTAACTGATCGAGTTTACCTATCAATCCTTGCTCAGAACTTTGGATGACTCAATAAGATGACCTCTAAATTTTCTAGACTCCAATGGGTATAGTAGCAATGAATTATGTTCCCTACTTGTAAAAGTCATTCATTAATTTGCAGGGGAGCAATTTTCAAGGACACTGCAAAGAAAGAATGTGCATTCTGGGATAAACATGTCACGAAACCTCGTGACAATTTATTTGAAACATGCATCATTTTGTTCAAAATGAAGTCAACTACGTGATTGTGAGCAATTGGTTATCATTTCCAGAGTTTGCAACTGTACAGCTGAATGGGCGGCAACCGCAGGACGTAAAGTGGTATTTCTGCCACTGTATTGGAACAAAGAATGAAGAGTGATCCATTATAACCAATGCCACTTAAAAGCAGCATGATAATGGCAACTCTTCTATTAGTGTACGGTTTTCCTTTGTAAAAAGACATCTTGCTGAAATCTCTCATTATCCTCATTGCTTAAAAAGTTGGGAAATAGGTCCCAGCAGCAGTGAAAAAAAATCTGGCTGGAACAACAGTCCAGTCTCCAGAATGAACCTGCACTCAAATACAATTTCAGGCTTGAGTGATTCTGACCAGATTCGTTGCTACAAGAGGGATGGAGATGATGTGGGCAAGTTGTAAGGAAAGCTGCCTCTCCTGATTTAGTTGCCCTGAGTATGAGGAGCAGGTTTCCTTATCTGTTGGTTGATGGAAGTAATGGAGTGAGCAGGACAGTGAGGTTTTCTTTTTCAATGAATGACTTAAGACATACTGAAACATATGATCTCTCCTGTTCTAAAATCAATTTGTTTTTTAAAAATTTCATCTATGAGCATAATATTGAAGTCAAGCTAGAAACAAACATGTGTATATAATCTGATTTATCAGCACTTGCTGTGTCCATCCCCACCCCTGAAAAGAATTACAAAGTTGATTTACCAGAGAAGAGCAAAAGATAAAATGAATATTTTACCTAAAATATTTACTAATGGTTGAAGCAGAGACATATACAGGGCTGCACCAACTGATCCTGCAAGAGGGCTAGCAGACACAAACATTGTAAGCTACTGTGGTTCCAAATTATGATATCTAATCTTTTCCTGCATTGTTTCCACTATAAATTGGGAGAAATTGATTGGGTTGAACTTATCTGTTATTAAAAGGGGAACAAAGTAATCATTAGTTTGCTGATATGCCCATGCCAATTTCAGAAACTGAGTCTACCCCATTCTACTTCAGTTTCATCAATAGTTTGAAGAGCCATCTCATTCTCATCCATGGGTTTCTCCACAATTCTGAAAAACACCAGGGCCGGAGTTACTTTCCAATAATCCTAACTGAAAATGAACAGATATTTTAACACTCCAACGATGAATACAAATGCTGTCTTGTTGAAGTGTGCCACAAAAGTACTCTGCAGGTATCTCCACCAGAATAACATCCACAATCAATACTGGCCAACTTCTGTCAGTGCTTTGTACTTCTCTCTCACACAGGGATGTTCTTTTTGGGATTAATTCATGGAAACCTGTTTATTACTGCCTGTAAAAATCCAGTGTGTCTCAAATGAAGAACATGGCTCATTTAAGTTGTGTCACACAGCACTAGTACATGGTCCAGTGTCTCCTGTGCAAAACAAAAAGAGCAACAGGATCTTTGTGTGAAAAACATTTGAGGCCTGTATTAGGGGAGGCGGTGGAATTGTATTACAAATACAAGAACAGCTGCTAAAATAGCAAATACAACATCCATAATACAGGGAAGGATTATGTCGACCTGAATCCTTCATTTACTCTACAGAATATTCCTTTTCTGCTTAGCAGAAAAATACATCAACTTATTACAAGACTAATAAAACCATAAATGAGTAGTGTCTCTATTCCGTGTTATTTATAGGTTTGGCAGCATTAGCTCAAAGGGTGCATGGGAAGTAAACACTTACTTTGATAGCTGAACTGATCAGCCAGGAAAATTGTAGTAAATATAAAACTAAGAAATCATTTAAGTAATAGATTCACCTATTATCCATGGGAGTGATGCTCTAAACCAATATGTCCCTGCATTACCTAATAGCTATTGATAATGGTATATGAGTATTGAAACAAGAGATTTATCATTTGGAGACTGCTGGGAGGAAATGAAATCAGCATTTTCTCATGCAAATTGTGGCATTCATATGGCAACTCTCACTGCATGTGTTAAAAGTCAATTTGTAGCATGCAGTTGCACTATTATTCTGGTTCTAGATTGGAATTCTGATGCTCCTTGATCCATCAACAACATTTGAGGTAATTGAAAATACTAGCTCCTGTTAATGTTTTTATCACCCACTCTCTATGGATGACTATATTCAGCAAGCTCAAGCCCTGGCATACAAATTATTTCAAATCAGCTGGCAGTAAGGAAGTGCAGTTTCTGCCCACTTTATACATTTTCATTTAACCCCCAACATATCCAATTTTATCCCTTTTTTTAAAACCAGATCTTAGTTTCAGTTTGAGATCAATTTAAAGTAAAATAAAATCCATCACAAATGTCAATCTTTTACCACTGCACATTTGTTCCCTCGAAGGACCTTATCCAAAGTTCTATTTGGCTTCACTTCCTCATAGTCATTCTTGAATTTGCAACACAGATAATATACTTAAGGTGTTGAGCTATAAAAGACAGTAACAGCCTGAAAAAAATCCTCAACTATGATTCTCCTACCAGCTTACATGGTAAAGCTATCCAGGATCAGACTTCTTTGTGCTAAACTTCCTGTGAAAATAACCAAAGGAGGTCCTAGTGTTCTTCCCTCCCCTCAATCCTAACATTTATAGAAATTGGATATATTGCAAACTGGTTTTCCAGTTCTCAAAGAAGATCATCAATCTGAAACCTTAACGCTGCACAGAAACAGCCCAACCGATTAGCATCTGCAGCGTCTTCTGTTGACGTGAGTGGAAGGTTCTGCACGTAGAGCATCTGCTGTTTCACATTCATATGGGCACTGCGTAATGAAATACTACACATAATAATAGCTTTAGCTTGCCTCTGATTACTATTAAAACAGTACAGAAATAAAATATGACTGAGACACCATGTCCCTTCAAAGTTATTTTTTGGCCAATGCAGGAACTGGAGTTAAATACAGACACCCCCCTCCCCCCTCCGTTTAATGCAAAAGAGCTCATTAACAGCACTCCGGCAACACGGACACTGCAGAAGAGTCAAATTGAGAACATTCAAGGAAGAAGTCAGGTTTGTCAGTTGTTGTGGGTACATTGTGTGTGTGTGTGTGTGTGTGTGTGTAACACATAGGATAATCTTCTAGGCTGCAAGTGGAATCAAACCCTTGCAAAAACAATTCCAATCAAAGCACATGTTCCACCAGGTTCAAGCTTGAACTTCACTTGTCAGTTGCATTTAGTACATTAAAAGGTGCTACTGGCAGTCTGTTACAGCAATGACCAGTTCAATACATACGTGGGATCCAAGCACTACCTGCAGCTGTCCAAACCAACTATATGTAACAGTATTACAGTACAGATGTCCCAACGGTCTATATTTTAGTAGCCAGTTAGCGTGAGTAGGTTGCCACTGCAACATTTTTTCCTCTGCCATGAAGCTCCGTGCAATGTGGCGACATCCAATTCTAGTCTTTGTCAGCAACAATCCAACACAGAGAAATAGTTTGTCTGTAATTCTGAACAAACCAGCATTTTTAATTTCCCAAACCATCACAGGTAATGAAAATCAAGGTCAGATAATCAGCAAATCTGGGAGACCCAGTCCAGGAATGTGCAGTTTAAAGTGGGAATATTTAACAGCACAGGTTGAAGCCATGGTAGGAGGAATCAGTCAAGGCCAGGCATCTGTGAAAGGATTCTGTTTGTAGGACTACTTTAAGCAGAACCTTAAACAGGAGTAGTGGGAAGAGCCCTACAAAGCTATTACACCAAAGGTTTGAGAAGCATTCATTTGAGGTTACAGGCTGGTCAGTACATATCGCCCGGAATGCTGGAGTCAGGAACACTTCATAAGAACTTCATGCTCGGGCACTGCATCCTTAGGAATGTTGGACGGTAAGGGCAGAGGTGCAGTTTTGACCAGGAGAACAGAGGACTTCTGGGTGAGATGTACAACCTTTGCCCAGGTCACCTCAGGATAGTTTACTGCATCTGGATGAAGAGAACCCTATTAACTATTCAAAACAAAACACAGATATATTGAGATTACATTAAAGACAGGGCAGTCCAATGATGTACCAAATCTCAGTCCTTTCCAACAGTGCTTCAGTCATCTTCAATCACCTCTCTCTTTATTTCACTCCCTCCTTGTCTGGCTAATGCCAGGATGGTGTGATTGACTGCAGCCATTTCGACAGCTAAAGAGATAGGATCTTGCTGGGGATCACTATGGCTCGTGTTGTCATCCTTTGTTCAGGGGAGAAGAGAAAAGATTTAGATTCACAAGAAGAATTATGAACCTTTCATAAATGCACCTCTGCCTCTCTCTCTCTCTCTCCTTACTTCCCTCCTTTCCTCTATCCTGATGGCCCTGAGCGAATCATCATATTACCTAAATGACCAGCCCAGTCAAGAGCCTCGGAACATTGACGTTTGACTGCTCTTGTTGATCGACTGTCCCATTCCAACCAAGTTAAAAGATGGTGATTAGGAGAAGGAATCCCCACGGATATCCCCCCTGCTCAAGAATGTTAAGACTATTTTAATAACTTAGATGGGGCCAAAATGAGAACCTTTCTAGACTGTCCAGCTCACTTACTTGGGCAGCTCTCCTCCTGGTCTATTACACCAGAATTTCTTTTGTTGGTGCTGTGATCCACCATTTTTACCTGAAGTGTGAAATCATGCAACAAGATAATGTAGACTGGAGTGCAGTGTGCAGTTAGTGCAGGTATTATTAATGTACAGCATCAGATCACTGATCCTGGGATAGTTCAAAGGCAGAAGCATTGATCCTAAATATCCCTGGACTACAGAGGTACAATCAGCCAGCAGTTCTCTTGTAGATAACTAGCAACATCACAAGTTTTGCACACCCTTGGCTTCCCTGTCAATCGTGATGGATCATTTTTGATTCGAGGGTAGTTTGCTAAACCACCTCACAGGCTCATTAAAAGCTAACTTGCAGACTGGATTAAAATCAAGCAAGGGGAAGCTATGTTCTTACACTGGGGCCAATGAAATGCTGTATTTACAGATAAAGTTTCGCTATCTCCTGGACTGATTTCTGTTGTGTAAGGTACTTTGGAATTACTCCACCTACTGATACAAAGACTAGCTCTGGAAGGAGGAAGTCGGTTCAGTTTGTTGTTAGTTCTATCTTCTATTGATACTTAGTCTTGACCTGGCTACTCTCACTTCGGCGATAGCCACAAACTGGATGAAAGTTTGCTCACTGAGCTGGAAGGTTAGTTTTCAGACATTTCATCACCATACTAGGTAATATCTTCAGTGAGCCTCCGAATGAAACACTGGTGCTGGAGCCTGCTTTCTATTTATAGGTTTGAATTTCCTAGGGTTAATATCATTTTCTGTGTGACATCATTTCCTATGGTGATGTAATTTCCTTTTCTTTGTCTTGGGGGTAGTAAATGGGATCCAAGTCAATGTGTTTGTTGATAGAGTTCTGGTTAGAATGCCATGTTTCTAGGAATTCTCATGCGTGTCATGTTTGGCTTGCCCTAGGATGGATGTGTTGTCCCAGTCGAAGTGGTGTCCTTCCTCATCCATAAGGATACTAGAGAGAATGGGTCATGTCGTTTTGTGGCTAGTTGATGTTCATGTATCCGTATCCTGGTGGCTAGTTTTCTGCTTGTTTGTTACAGTCCTTGCAAGTATTTTGTACATGACATTATGTTTTGCTTGTTGTCTGTTTCAAGTTCATTAGCTGCTGTTTTAGTGTGTTGGTGGGTTTGTGGGCTACCAGGATGCCAAAAAGTCTGAATAGTGTCTAGTATCTCACTCGTACCCTTGCATACGGATGAGGAAGGACACCACTTTGACGGTGGACAACACATCCATCCTAGGACAAGCCAAACATGACACATGAGAATTCCTAGAAACATGGCATTCCAACCAGAACTCTATCAACAAACACATTGACTTGGATCTCATTTACCATCCCCTGAGAAAAATAACAGGAAATGACATCACTGTAGAAAAAAGACGTCACCACAGGAAATGACATTGCCAACCCTGGGAAACTCAAACATATAAACAGGAAGCAGGCTACACTACCAGTGCTTCATTCAGAGGCCCACTGAAGAGGTTACCTAGTAATCATGACTAATATTTCACTGAATACTAGAGAATACAATAGATCAGTATGGCTGCCCTCACCCCTTCTTGTAAACCTACCCAAAAACCTGACCAGAAGCAGGCACCTCCCAACTGTTTCAATAGCATAACGACGTCACAGGCAAATAGTCTGGAGAATTATTTACTAGCTCTATTTTCATCTGTTCCTTTTTGTCTATCAGAAGAGATGACTTGGTGGCGGGAGATGTCTGGTTGTGATATTCTAACATCAAGAGTTGGAGGGAAGTTTGAGGAGCCTGTGCTTTCCCTTCTCAGGAAGGCACAAGATGAATAAATTGAAGACTTTGCAACTTTCCACAATCTTGATTTTCCGTGGTATATATTTGCAATTTGCCAGATTTGACGAACAACTCATGATGTTTACAAAACACCGGTTCAGTTTCAGCTGGAAAGCTGTTTCCCAGTTCTGGGCACTATACTAAGGAAGCTGGAAGGCCATGGAGGGGTTCAAAAGAGGTTCTACCAGAACGCTATGTCAATGTCGTCAATTCTGGTCCAGGGTAAGTAGCTGAAACCTGTGGGTGTTAACTAATTTGTTTTTAAAAATGTATTTTCAGACAGAAGACAGCAAAGGCAGTGTCCCTGCCTCTGGGCCGGATGGTCCAGATTCAAGTACCACCTCAAGATGCAACAGCCAAACAGAGGTGTTGTTATTTAAGAAAAGATATTATGTTATTTCATTGAAGGTAGTTCAAAGAAGTTCACTAAGATGATTCCCAGTATGGAGGGATTACTCCATGAGAAAAGATTTAACAGGTTGGGACTCTATTCACAGGAGTTTATAAGGAGAGGTGATCTCACAGAAACATCGGATGCTTAAGGGGCTTGACAGGTAAATGCTGAGAGGATCTTCCCTCTCATGGGAAAAGGGTAGGACCAGTGGGTATAGTCTCAGAATAAAGGGATGCCAATTCAAGACGGAGATAAGGAGGAATTTCTTCTCTCAGAGGGTTGAGCCATGGAACTCCTTGCCACAGAGAGCTGTGGGGACAGAGTCCTTGGGTATAGTTAAGCTGAGCTAGATTCCTGACCAGTCGGGGAATCTAGGATTGTGGGCGAAGTGCAAGATCTGAACAGGTTGATTGAAAAAAAAAGATAAAACTGAAAAGGGCACAGCTGGAATATGAGTCAAGAGATCAGCGAGAATACATACATGTAAGTAAGGTTATTATAAAGAAAAGCTCTATCTTCATTCCCAATTCAGTTACAGACTGGGATCCACTTCTCAGCTAACAGGGACTTCAATGATGTGGACACACTTGGAGGCGTTTCCTTCAGAACAGAAAAGATTGAGAGACAATTTGATACTGTGAATAATGACAAACTGTTTTCACTGGTAAGGGTCAGTAAACAGTGAGTAAAGACTTTTAAAGCTGATTTATTAAAGACCCAGTAATGATCTGGAGAAGAAATTGTCCTGCCCATTATTTTTATAAACTTTCTTTTGAAAAGTCAGGGTGCCCCGAACTGGACACAAAAGCCCAGCTGAAAGGAACCAGTGTTTTGGTTTTGTGATCTAAAATGCGCTGATTGAAAGGGGATGGAAACAGGTTTGATTGTAATGTTCAAAAGAAAACTGGAGATGTCTCCACATACAGATTTTGTGGAAAAAAGGTGGCTGCAGTTCACTGACAGGGTTTTTGTTTTCAAAAAGCAGCAAATATTTCTGAAGTTTCCACATGGGTTGACAATCTAACAGAATATAAAGAACATTGTCTACCTGCTCCAGGAAATCACTCCCATCGATATCGTCACTATTGGAATGTCCACCAGGGCTTTGCACATCGATGCCATGAGTTTCTAGGATTGCTGCTTCTTTGAAAAAGCAAAATTCTCCATAAGAAAATAATCTTGCCACACCAAAAATAAATGCTACACTGGGGGAGTAATGGGATCAAAAGTTACAGGGAGAAGGCAGAAAAATGGGGTTAAGAAACGTATCAGCCATAATTGAATGGCAGAGCACACTCGATGGACTGAATGGCCAACCTCATTTCCTATATCTTATGGAGTGACCCAGAAAGCCCCACAATTTGTTCCAGTGTCTGTCACTGAAATTGATGATTGGTTGGGCATGGGGTGCTGGTCTGCTGAATAAATGTAAGCGAAAGCGGCTACAAATGGTTAGCAGCAGGAACAGAAACAAATGCACCTAACACTTGCAGGCCACTTTTAAAAGGAAAGGGACCATCTCCGGTGTTTTGTGTAGGCTGTATCCACAGACAGCTGGGACTGAGATCTGCAGGAACATGCAAAGCACTTCGTTGTGTTTTCAGGCACGTGATGTCAGCTATTGTCCCAATATGGCCTGGATTAGTAAACACATTTTAGCACATCATCGAAAGTGATGATTTAACATGACTTTAAACAGTGTTGACAGATTGCTTAGACTAATGGCATCAGACTGAAGACTGGCTTAAATGCACAAAAAGGTTAATTCCCACCAGAAGTGGAAGACACAGCTTTGATTTCTTGATTTCCTAGGACAGCTGGAGCAGAATAGCGCAGATAGTGCTAGCAAATTGCAGCACTATTACAACCAGCAATCAGTTCTGTTACAACATCCTGGAAAGTGAACTGCATTGGTTCAAGAAGGAAACTCACCACCAAAAGTAACTAGGGATGGGCAATAAATACTGAATGCCCATATCCAATAAACGAACATTTGAAAATAAAAGTTATTGCTCTTGAGATGGTGTAAGCGATCGTGAGGCATGCAATGTCAAAAAAAATTCTAAACCCATGTTTCAATTTATTCAGAGCAGCAGAAGGGGTGATATTATTGACCTTAACTCTCCTAGGTTAGAAGGAAGGTGATATGCATCAAAAGGTTCTTGTTCTTGACCACAACATTCATGCTCACACTGAATAGTGTGCATGTGTGAACACTGAATAGGGTCTGCAAAAGCCCAGACTGGGCTCACACGTCAAGTGGACCGTGAAGCACAGCCATTATTCTGCAGGTGTATGTTGTACCTCAATGAAAGGATAAGATTATCACAGGGCATGTTGAAAAGAAATGGAAACCAAAAATTAGTTAATGCTATTATCCACAATACAAACGTAAAGGAAGAAAAAAAAAGAGAGAAGGTGCAGGGAAGATTCAAAGTTGATACCAGATGAAGGATTTTACAGCTATCGGTAAAGATTGAAAAAATTAGCACTTCTCTCTTCAAAAAATAGAAAACTTCTGAGACTTTTAACATTTTGAGTGTGTTGGAGAGGACATGGAACGAATGTTTACACTTGAGAGAATACAAAACTTAGGTCCATAAATATAGGCTAGTTGCAAATAAATCCAACAGGAAAGTAAGAAACTTCAAGTAGATAAAACATAGACCTTGTCAACTCAGGAAATGCTGAGGCAAATACTTTGAAGTGTTTCGAAAGGAAATTAGAGGAGTACATGGAAGAGAATAGAAAAAAAAAATGGTGAAAGGCTGAAATGAGGGCAATGGAATGGGAGCAGGCTGATGCATGAGGATGAAAATTGGCAAAGACTATTTGGGTCAAATAGTCAGTTTCTGCCCTATATGTTCTACATAATTCTACTGTAACACTGAGCTAAAACACTGACATTATAACCTCCTTGCAGGTTTTACTGCAGATCAGGAGCTTTCTTTCCGACATGCTATTTTACTAAATCCTCTCCACATCATCTTCAACAACATTACCAATATTTGCCCTCCTCTTGATCTCCTTCCTGCGATTGGCAAACCAGTTGTAGACTTTGAGAGGGGTCACTCGCTCGGACTCAGTCAGCTTCCTACCTACAACAATAGCACAACATGTTACTCCAGTCACCATAAAACAAGCAGCTGCTTTCTAACTAACTGAGGAGCACGGGACAGGGAGGCATCCTAAATTCTGAGCTAAAAGACGTTGACTACAAAATGTATCCCACAACAGCGATAACTCATATTGGTATAACAAAACTTCCCAGGTGCTTTATAGAAGCGGTACTATTCAAACTCAGACACCAAGCACATGAGGAGGAGAAATGAAAACAGATGGTCTAAACTTTGATTAAAGTAGTTTTTTACTAGCGTCTTAGGAAGGAGCAGAGAGAGAATTTACGGGGAACCTTCTAAGTGGAGGTCCTTGGCGCTGAAATATAAAATATCCCAGAGTGTCTAGCAGCAGTCACCAGGTTTCTGTCCAAAATTAGCAAGCTGCCTTAGGTACTGAAAGATTTGTATTTTTACAGCATTATTGGTTTTTGTTCCTTTTTGTAGAACATGTTACTAAACCTCAATGCGCTTTACAACTCACTAAGGCCTTCTGAAGTGTAGAAAACATGGCTCCACAACCAGAACTGTGATAGTACCGATTTCTGATGTTAATAAATATTGGCCAGGATAACTCTTGTGCTCTTCTATGAAGAAATGGCCATGGATCTTTTATGTCTGCCTGAAAGCACTGGGTTGGGGGTTAGGATTAGTTCAATCTCTCTGAACAGGAATAACTCTGAAACTGTAGCATTCGTTCAGTATGTGCTGGAGTATCAACCAGAAAATGTGTGTTTAAATCTCTGGAGCGGGTTATTAGATTAGATTAGATTCCCTACAGTATGGAAACAGGCCCTTTGGCCCAACTACTCTACACCGACCCTCCGAAGTGAAACCCCCCCAGACCCATTTCCTTACCCTATATTTACCGGACGAATGCACCTAACATTATGGGCAATTTAGCACAGCCAATTCACCTAATCTGCACATTTTTGGATTGTGGGAGGAAATTGGAGCATGCAGACACGGGGAGAAATGTCTCTAAAGTCTACGTAGACAGTCGCTCAAGGCAGGAATCGAACCTGGGTCCCTGGCACTGTGAGGCAGCACTGCTAACCACTGATCCACCGTGCCACTCCAAACCCAGAACCTTTTGAATCAGAGTGATAACAGCATAATCTACCGAGCCCTAAGTGACATTAATTCGAAGGTCTAAATCATCATCATCTTGAAGGCACAGCTCTTTACCTGGTTTCTGTATGACTGCATTACAAGCATTTGAAATCTCCTCTCTCTTGGCTTCATCTGGGTACTGGTTGTCATTGAAGTAACTAAATAAAGTAAAGAACATTACAGTTACATAATATTATGGCTAGACTTTACTCAATGTGTTTTAAATTTTACATGTGGGTTTCTTAAATGTGCAACTACTGCAGTTGCAATGATGCACCTAGCTCCTGTCACTCAGAGAACCTGCTTCAAGTGCCAAGACTCAGCTGTATGTTGGAGTAACAGAAACTGTGACACTGCAGCAGGGGAACTGGGAACAATGCAAATTAACAGGCTATTGTGTAGTTTGTGTACAGCATAAATGAAATGAGGTGCTGGATGTGACAGGAACAACGAGAATTCAGTGAAGTTTGCCTACAGTATCAAGAATTATGCTGAGCATTTTAAAACACACTACCACGCAATCAATGCAATCATTGCAATATTGTCAAGGAGTAGTGTTGGGGAAAGATTCAGCTAAGCAGCTGTGCTGTGCTACGCTACATTCAGCAGCGTACAGCTTCTACACGCTCAGCACTTATGCTGTCAAAACACTCGGGATGTGTTTGCACTCCAACTACAGCAACTGCCCAACTGTTTAATGTCAAACTCACACACTATCATAGTGCACCACATGCACGTGGATGAGCATCAATGCAATGATAACCACAACGGAACAGGGAGCTCAGGCAGCAGCAGGTACCTCTCCATGACAGTTAGGCACTCCTTCCGCCAGGTGAATCGGCTGCCCCTTCGGAGACGAAAGTTGCCCGATGTGGCACCAGTGGGTGGTGTTGATTGTTTCCACTCTGGTTCCTCCGTGGTGGATGAGGCTGGCCTCATGTTGAGGGTAGCTCCTCCAAACAAGAAAAAAAAAAGACACTCAACCAAAATACTAGCTTGAAGGACTACAGAAAGACTTTTAGTTTGAACAACAAGACTCTCATTCCCTTTATTGGCTGCAATATCTAAAACATTCTCAGCTTTACCTTTGACATTTCAGATCTATACTTTTATAAAATGTGAAATAACCATCTTTTAGAAGTCAGACAATTGAAGGGATACTCAAAGCCATGAAATTCTCATGGAAGCAGGATTACGGCCAATTTGTCGCAAATAGCCCATCTTCTGTTTTAATGCACTGGTGTCCAAAACTGGAACTTTTCACCTCCCGAAGTTTTTATTTCCTGCTAAAATCCATAGTCTATAAACCCATGTTTGTTGTCACATGGTTAAGTCTTGGAGGAGTCCTGCACACCGTAACTCAACTCATTACCTTGTCTCAAAAAAGGGAAACTGGAATCAAGTTCCACTCAGCTTTCTTTGTTGATGGGATGTGGGAGAAAGTGAGGACTGCAGATGCTGGAGATCAGAACTGAAAAATGTGTTGCTGGAAAAGCGCAGCAGGTCAGGCAGCATCCAAGGAAGAGGAGAATCGACATTTCAGGCATAAGCCTTTCTTCAGGAAATGGGTGTTACTGGCTAAGCCACCAGTTATTGCCTATTCTTAATCACCTTGGGGGATGGTGGTGTTGGTGAGCTGTCTTCTTGAGCCTTAGAAGTCCTTGTGGTACCGAGACATACTCGGTTAGGGTGGGAGTGATGGAACAGTAACTTAGTTTCAAGTTAGGATAGTGTTCAGGTTTTTTAGATAACTTAGTGTGAAAACAGGGCCTTCAGCCCAACAAGTCCACACCAACCTGCTGAAGAGCAACCCACCCAGACCCATTCCCCCACATTTACCCTTCACCTAACTATGGGCAATTTAGCATGGCCAATTTACCTAACCTGTACATTTTTGGATTGTGGGAGGAAACCAGAGCATCCAGAGGAAACCCACGCAGACACGGGGGGAAATATGCAAACTCCACAAACAGTTGCCTGAGGCGGGAATTGAACCCGAGTCTCTGGCACTGAGGCAGCCGTGCTAACCACTCTGCAGATGGTGGTGTTCCCATTCAATTGCTGTACTTGCCCTTCCAGGTGGTAGCAGTCACAAGGTTGGAAAGTACTGTTGAAGGAACCTTACTGAGTTAGTGCAGATGTTCCAGTCTGCTACCACTGTGCATAGCTAATGGAGGGAGTGAATGCTGAATGTAGTGGATGGAGTATCAGTCAAGCAGAATGCTTTGTCCTGGATGGTGTCAACCTTCATGGTTGGTGGAGCTCCACAGGCATTAGGGAAAACAGGAGGCAAGCTTCTTGCTTCAGAATACTTGACCTCAAACCTGTTCTTGAACTTCAGCAAATATATAGAACATTACAGTGCAGTACAGGCCCTTGGGCCCTCAATGTTGTGCCAACCTGTGGAACCAATCTGAAGCCCATCTAACCAACACTATTCCATTCTTGTCCACATGCCTATCCAATGACTATTTAAATACCCTTAAAGTTAGCGAGTCGACTACCATTACAAGCAATGCGTTCCACATCGTTACTACTCTGAGTAAAGAAACTACCTCTGACATCTGTTCGCGCTCTAAAGTGGGCGGCACGGTGGCACAGTGGTTAGCACTGCTGCCTCACAGCGCCAGAAACTCGGGTTCAATTCCCGACTCAGGCGACTGACTATGTGAAGTTTGCACTTTCTCCCCGTGTCTGCGTGGGTTTCCTCCGGGTGCTCCGGTTTCCTCCCACAGTCCAAAAGATGTGGAGGTTAGGTAAATTGGCCATGCTAAATTGCCCGTAGTGTTAGGTAAAAAGGGGTAAATGTAGGGGTATAGGTGGGTTGTGCTTCAGCGGGTCGGTGTGGACTTGTTGGGCCGAAGGGCCTGTTTCCACACTAAGTAATCTAATCTGTCCTATGTCTATCACCCCACAATTTGAAGGTTTGTTCCCTCGTGCTAGCCATCACCATCTGAGGAAAAAGGCTCTCACTGTCTACCCTATCTAACCCTCTGGTTATCTTGTATGTTTTAATCAAGTCACCTCTCAACCTTCTCTCTAACAAAAAACAGTCTCAAGTCCCGCAAAGTTTTACCTGCACATCCACTAATATCATTTATTGTATCCGTTGCTCCCGATGCGGTCTCCTCTACATTGGGGAGACTGGGCGCCTCCTAGCAGAGCGCTTTAGGGAACATCTCCGGGACACCCGCACCAATCAACCACACCGCCCCGTGGCCCAAAATTTCAACTCCCCCTCCCACTCTGCCGAGGACATGGAGGTCCTGGGCCTCCCTCACCACCAGACGCCTGGAGGAAGAACACCTCATCAGATGCCTGGAGGAAGAATGCCTCATCATCCGCCTCGGAACACTTCAACCCCAGGGCATCAATGTGGACTTCAACAGTTTCCTCATTTCCCCTTCCCCCACCTCACCCTAGTTCCAAACTTCCAGCTCAGTAACTGTCCCCATGACTTGTCCGGACTTGTCCGACCTGCCTATCTCCTTTTCCACTTATCCACTCCACCCTCTCCTCCCTGACCTATCACCTTCATCCCCACCCCCACTCACCCATTGTACTCTGCTACTTTCTCCCCACCCCCACCCTCCTCTAACTTATCTCTCCATGCTTCAGGCTCACTGCCTTTATTCCTGATGAAGGGTCTTTGCCCGAAATGTCGATTTTGCTGCTCGTTGGATGCTGCCTGAACTGCTGTGCTCTTCCAGCACCACTAATCCAGAATCTGGTTTCCAGCATCTGCAGTCATTGTTTTTACCTCAAGTCCCGCAGCCTTTCATCATAAGACCTTCCCTCCATACCAGGCAACATCCTAGTAAACCTCCTCTGAACCCTTTTCAAAGCTTCCACATCCTTCCTATAACGCGGTGACCAAAACTGTACACAACAGTCCAAGTGTGGCCACATCAGAGTTTTGTACAGCTGCAGTATAATTCATGGTTCTGAAACGCAATCCCTCTACTAATAAAAGCTAACACACCGTATGCTTTCTTAACAACCCTATCTTGGGTGGCAACTTTCTGTACCTGGTCACAGAGATCTCTCTGCTCATCTACACGACCAAGAATCTTACCATTAGCCCAGTACTCTGCATTCCTGTTATTCCTTCCAAAGTTAACCACTTTCTGCATTAAACTCCATTTGGCACCTCTCAGCCCAGCTCTGCAGCTTAGCTAGGTCTCTCTGTAACCTGCAACATCCTTTGGCACTATCCACAACCCTACTGACCTTAGAGTCATCTGCAAATTTACCAACCTATCCTTCCATGCCCTCGTCCAGGTCATTTATAAAAATGACAAACAACAAAGGACCCAAAACAGATCCTTGCTGTACTGCACTAGTAACTGAACTCCAGGATTAATATTTCCCAACAACTACCACCCTCTGTCTTCTTTCAGCTAGCCAATTTCTGATCCAAATTGCTAAATCACCCTCAATCCCATGCCTTTGTATTTTGTGCAATAGCCTACCGTGGGGAACCTTATCAAACGCCTCAGTGAAATCCATATACACCATTCAAACTGCTTTACCCTCACCCGCCTGTTTGGTTACCTTCTCAAAGAACTCAATAAGGTTTGTGAGGCACGACCTACCCTTCATAAAACTATGTTGACTATCCCTAATCAACTTATGATTTCTAATCATCTGTAGATGATTATAAATCCCATCTCTTATAAGCCTTTCCAATACAACTAACCCACAACCAAAGTTAGCTCACAGGTCTTGAATGGCCCAAATCAGTTCCTGATCACTGATATTGTGTAATTGTGTTCCCCTTGGGAAATGAAATGTAAAATCTCAATTGAGCATTGTTAACAGCCTCTTTCCCTGCAACCAAATGTCTACTGCATTTGACTGAACCCTGGAGGGATAGGTCTCTGCTGAGGGCCCCAATTTACACCTGGTCTGAGACCAGAAAGTCTTGACAATGGTGTGCTTAAAACTAAACTTGAGTTATGCAATACCTGGATTAATCTTCTCCAGGAGGTACCATCTGTACAAAGTCCGCTTCTTGGGTTCACTCATGTCGAGTCCTTGCTGCAACAGCCACTGGGAAATAAAGCTTCGACTCATGCCTGCAACCACAGAAAAGGTACCATCCAGTTACTGCTCTGCACACTTGGTACCACTGGCTGGCTTTTTATTTCTCAAAATGAATTTGGTTCCTTCTTTCTCTGTCTCTTCCAGGAATAGTCCCACGGGACCCATGGCAGCATTTTGGCACCTCAGCTGAGTAACTATTGCTGTTGATGGCCCAAATACTGTGTAGGCCTACTATAACAGCCATTAACAGAGAGCTTTGTAGCCAAGCTCAAACTGGTCTCATCATCCAACGGATCTGGTGAAAGGGAAAAGGAGCGAAAGGGAAAGTCCATTTTTCCTTTCCCCAAGCCAGAAGTCAGGTATTGCTGGAGCTAACTTGAAGTTGCTAAGGAGAAAAGGATGATGCATTTCTTGGGCAAATGAAATCAAAAACTCCACAGCTAGCTGTCGTGAACAGGAATTAGTCAGTTATGGTTAAGATTGGATTCCAAAGAGTGATTCAGAGAAAAAAGTTAATTTACATGGCAGTATATCACAAATTATTTCATTTGACAACGTAACAGCCATTTTGACACCAGTAACATCCGACGAACAGCAATAAGATGAAAGAGAAATTAGTGTTTTAATTGGTGAACGCACTGAAAAACAAATAAGTTTTAAATTGTCATCTACAAAGCACTTCTGCATATATAAAAGTTTGTTTGTTTGGCTAGCACGGCCTTCCAGCTGCTACGTTTAGGCCAATATCCACCCTTAATGGCACCTTCCTCTTGTTACGTGGCCACAAATATATAGGGAGTTTTACATTTTTAACTTCAAACTCTAAGGAGGTTCGCAGTTGAAATGTAGCTGCAATGCTAACATACTGGTTAGTAACACCTAGAACAGGAAGGACATTTCTTCTTAAAAAGCACATCAATCTCAAGCCCAGGTTAGCTGGCTGCCTCCTCACCTGTGACCTGGCCCACGATAGTCTGGGAAATCATCCGATTAGAGAGAAAGCTCTTTATCTCTTCTTTAACAGTAGTGCTGTCCCTCCTACAGAATGTAAACAAGAGGAGGGAAAAAAATAACATTAAAAGATTTCTATGTAATGTTCCAGAGTTTTGGACAGCGAATTTCTTTCCACCTCCATTTCCAAACAACAAGTGGTTTGGTCAATGAATGCATCAAAACAAAGCTACCTTTTGATTAGTAAGAGGTATTCCACTGTGTAAAGACTCAGTTTCTAACAGAGAGGAGCACCCCACTCAAATCCTACTTTTCCATTCAAACAGCCATTTGGTTAGTTCTTTTGCGTGCCTCTCAAGCTTTTTAGCATTTCACCATGACATAACTGTCCCCCAATGCTGGGAGACGTACCAATAATAAAACTAACCAAATATCAGCCAAATTTCAGAGGACAGAACCTACTGTCCTGTTGCATGTTTAGGTAGAGCTGTACACATCTGTTGCAGTGGAACCTCAATAAGGGTGTTACGGAGGAACAGGAAGAGGCTGTTCAGCCTCTCGAGCTTGTTCTGCCATTGAAATAACGGTGGCTCCATATCTTCGCTCCACAATCCGCTCTACTGTCGGCCTGCAAAATCTACTGCTCTTGGATTTAAATGAAGGTGCTGATTACTTTCCTAGTTTTGAATATAGGAAATCATGCCATAGGTGGGGCTCCTGAGCTGCACCAGGCAATGCTTAACACAGTTGGCTAACATCATCCTACAAAAGATGGAAGACAGCCTTTGGTGAATTAAACCTCAACACTGAAGCAACTGAATTGTCATTTCAACCAACCTCATGAGCTCTTCAACCCTTTCTTCCAGGTCTGTCTCTTCTTCCATGGCATGGAAACTTCCCATCCTCTGGCTATTGGTAGTGTGGAAACGGTTGGGTGACAGCCTGCCATTGGCCACTGACAGTTTCTCGTTGCTGCAGCTCTCCCGTCCATTCAGGTTAGTGCTGCACGGTGGCGGCGAGGTGTCATAGCTGTTACTCGGAGACGGTGACGCCCCACTGTACTGCGTCTGTGTGGCGGCTGTGACTGTTGAGGATGAAGCAGGGACATTGTTGCTGTTGCCATAGGAACTATTGCTGTAGCTGTGCCGTTTGCCAAATTTCTCGGTGTGTTCCTGGTCGAGCCGGTCCAACGTCTCCAGCGCGTGGATTATGTCACGTTTCGTCATCCCGCTCCTCCGAAGTCGCTGCAGCAAGTCAATCTGTTCGATTGTAAACCTGGGCTCATCCGTGTAGTGTGACATTGTGTTACTGCTAAATGGAGCACAGGAAAAAGGAATTAATTAAGTCCCCAAATGAAGAACAGACAGACCAACATCAATTGCCTACTATTTGGTAACTGCTACCCCACTTTTTGTATATTCCATTATAAAGTGGTTCAATTAACAACCCATCATCACCAATGCCCAGGGGTTATCATTGAGTTCATCTGGACACAGTTTCAACATACTACAAAAAGCAGAATCAAAACAAAATCCATATTTGGTGCAACTTGGTGTTGCTATAGTTATGTACACTATTCATTATTTCAAATTTCTTCCACCGAATGACACTAGCAATTTAGTGAATCGTTAGAACAATGTCTTAGCACGACAAGTTCTGAAAGACAAAATGCTTAACAAGTGTTTTGTGGATTTCCTATGGATATAATGCAAGATTTTCACTGCATTCACACCCAAGCAACTATTATTCAGAATGTGAGCCAAAACAGTTGTATTCAAATATTTACTTCATTGTAAAGATACCATGTTATAACAGAAAAGACAACTTCTCCAGTTTGGCAGCTGAATTCTGCAAAAAAAAAAGGGGCCACTAAAATCAGCCCTTGTAGGGATTATCGTTATGATGATAATTCATTTCACGTCAGGTCATTTACCACCAACGTCATCCTTCCCTCGGACAGGAGGCCAGAACACTGACTGTCACAACCTCTATCATTCCTGACCACAAGATAAGCTTTTTACCACAAACAGTACCTGACCAGGATTGCTATGGAGGTGAAAATGGATAATGACCCAACTTCACTTCTAACTCAGCTCTTCTGCTAAAACAGTTGGTTTTATATTTCTTGCCTCCAGCCTTGGCCATTTTAACTAACTCTGTCTATCTTGCACATTCAATCTTCTAAGACTTTAAAGGTCATTGGAAAATCTTGTCAGCTAGTCCTAGGTTATACCAAATCGCACTCATCCATCTCACCTGAGCTCTATGGTCTACACTGCCACATGCTCACCAGGGATGCAATTTTAATCTATGTATCCTTGATCTCAAATCTTTAAATGGCCTCCAACCTCTCCAGCTCTTTTCCCATCTATGGAACTTTCTCCAACACTCCAAAATCTATGCTTGTCCAATTTTGGTTTCATAATATTAATACTTTGCTGCTGGTACTCATGCAGTTAACTTCACCCTAAGCTAGGAAATTCCCTTCCAAGACATCCATGTCTATCCCTCACTTTTCTCCTTTGAGATCCTTAATCGATAGTCTTATTTTATTTTATAATCTCTCTGCAAGGAAACATGGGATGTTTCATTACAAATAATAGAGTTATACAGCAGAGAAACAGGCCCTTCGGCCTACCACGTCTATGCAGACTAACAAACACCAAACTCAACTAATCCCATTTACCTGCACTCGGTCCATAGCCTGCTTTACCTCAGCATTTTAAGTGCTCATCCAGATGCTTAAGTGTTGTAAGAGCACCTGCCTCCACTAACTTGTCAGACAACACATCCCAAGTATCTCCCACCCTCTGGGTGAAAAAAGGAATTTTCTCAAACGTCTTCTAAACCACATGCCACTTACTTAACCTTCTGTCATCTGGTCTTAGATACATCTACCATGGGGGAAAAGAGATTCTCACACACTATTCTGTTTGTGCCTGTCAATTTTGTATCTCTCAATCAGATCCCCCCCCCCCTCAATCTCCTCTGTTTCAAGGAAACCAAACCCAGTCTATCCAGTCTCTCTTCTTAACTGAAACTTGTCATCTCAGATAACATCCTGATAAATCTCCTGTGCACCCTCTCCAGTGTGATCACATTCTTCTGATAGTATGGCGACCAGATTTATAAACCATTGCTTAGGCCACAGGTGGAGTGAAGTTGTAACACAACTTCCTTGCTCCTACATTCTACGCCTTGGCTAATTTGGCAAGCATCCCATATGCCTTCTCCACCACCCTGTCTACATGTGTTGACACCTACAATAGCCTTCTACACTGAGGATCCCTTGTTTCTCAGTACTCCCAAGGAACCCACCATTGTGTATATCCTTGCCTTTTTTAGATCTCCCAAAACGCATCACCTCACATTTATTGGGACTGAATTCCATCTGTCATTGGTCTGCCCAATTTTCTGGTTGATCAATATTAGACTGTAGCCTGAGACCATCCCCCTCACTGTCAACAGCACTCCCAATTTTCATGTAATCTGCAAATATATTAATTAAACCTTCTACATTCACATCCAAGTAGTTAATTAACATAACAAACAGCAAGGTCCCAGCACTGATCCCTGTGGTACACCACTGGTTACAGGCTTCCAAGCACAAAAACAACCCTCCATCATCCTTCGCCTATTTGTTAGCCAGTTTTTGAATCTAACAGGCTCTTAACTGTTGTACTAGTCTTCCAAGTGGAACCTTGCCGAAATCCATGTAAACCACATTAACTACACTACTCTCATCAATATACTTGGTATATTTAGCAAATAATTAAATGTGCTATATTAAAACAAGATTGTTGTTAAATCCATCTCAATTGATGACAACCATTCTGAAGAGGAATCACTGGAGTTCAAACATTAACTTAGTTCATCTTTCCACAGACGCTGCCAGACCTGGTGGGTTTCTCCTGCATTTTGTTTTTATTTCAGTTCTTCAGCATTTGTAATACTTCGCTTTTACTTGTGACAAGACAGCTGTTTATTATGTTGACAGACTGTTTGACCCAGTCTGTGGAAAGTTCATATCGCGATACTGTCGTCCCGTTTTCCTGTCCCCATATCAGTCCAAGCAAACACTCAGAGACACAGTAAGGCTTTACCTTCTCCAACTTTATTCTGCATCCTGGAGGGAGGGACAGAGTGATTGCCCATGTGCACAGAGGAATGAGTTCTTGGTCTTCTCTCAAACAGCAGATTCTTAATATATTGCACTTACAGGGAGCAGCATCCAAATAAGGCAACATCGATATTGATTGTAAGTCACCCAATCAGTGACCAAAGGTAACGATTAAGCCATCTGGCATTATATAATGAATGTTCTTAACCTTGTTAACTGGCTTCACATAATGAATGCTTTTTCACCACGTTAACCCACTACCCTTGCCTCCAGCACCTCATTGTTTACTGCAAGGTCTTATCTGGTCAAAGTCATGCTAGCTGAGCCTTTGTTACACAACCCAAAACCTAACCCTTCCCTACCTGCTCATACACTTTCTCAATATGATATGAAGGTATTTCCCATAATTGAACACAGCAGTTATAACACGGGTCTCTTGTGACCTTTGCATTAGTGTGTGCGGAGAGAGGACCATTTCCGCTTGAATCCACGTCCACAGGATGGTGCATTTACACTCATTGCTGGCATAACAGCTCTAAGGATATCGATAGAATGGTGACACCAAGTTTGAAAATCCAATTCTTAAAACTACATAGACAGTTTTGCCCTACCAGGCAGTGTCAAACTAATCTTCTGACTAGCAAAGTCCAATCCCATTCTTATTTATCCATTTATCTAATCGGATTTTGACAGATTTGGGATCAGTAGCTGAGGCAGAAACTGGATTACATAACCTCATAATTTGCAGCATAAAGAGACATCTCTAGCCCTCTGTTCTATACTGCTTGTATTTAATCTTGGACTTTTGCTCCAAACCCCTCAACTACAGTCTAAACTGTATTACATTATCTGTAAATGGCTGTTAAAGCCTCAGTATTTCCAACTGCCTATTGGCATTTCTTCATAACATGCAGCAATGTAGTGAATCTGCAATGTATCGGATTTAAAGCCTAATTCTGCACAAAGTTTTCTAACTAAGGTTGTCAATTTTGTTAAAGCTCACCTTCACTAGTATTCTATACAGCAATAAACTCCATTCCTTTTTTGAAAACAAACTGCTTTCCCTATCTAACATTACCATCCCATGAAGTCACCGCACCAAAACAAAAAAATCTCAAGCTCTTGCAAAGCCCCCATGTGCATGACAGTACTTGCATGTCTGCTACATCCTGAAAGAACTACCAAGTTTGTCAAGCTCAGTTGAGTACTGTGCTGAGTGCATCTAATTTCATTTTTAAGATAAGTGGCAACGTTGTCTTTAATTAGACATTAACATTTTCCCAAACAGCTCTGCAATTAACCACATCAACACCCTTCCTAAAAAATGCATACAACACTGGCAATTCTCAGGTCTTTTAACACGCAAGTGCCATTTTGATGGGTTCTGTCATTTCCTCCTTTAGAATACTAGAGTGTATTCCATCTAGTCCTGAAAAGTTTGCTCACTTTCCCCAATTAAACAAAGTGCAGTGATACTGTCAAAAGCATTTGAAACCCTGGTCAGAAGGTTCAAGTTCCACCTGACATGCTGCATTACGTACCTGAACAGGTTGATTAAAAACATTTACCTTTCCTTTCATCCTCCTTCATATCAATCAATTTCCTCTCAACCAACTAAAAAATCAAATCAACTGGCACTTCAAATTCTAAAGAACAGACATAATAGAGTCAAAATGTTTCTCTCCCCTCTGCTGGCAGAGCTTAGAATTTCTAACACTGCTTTTAATTCAGATTTCCATTATGCATTGTATTTTGCTTTTATTTCTGGATTCACTTTCTCCTGGATTTTGCAGGTCTTTTTTCATATAAAATTTCAGTTGCATCACACTAAACTTTTGGCATAAATTCTGTGTCTCACGATTTTATACTCCACAACCACCTGAAGGAGGAGCAGCGCTCCGAAAGCTAGTGCTTCCAAATAAACCTGTGGGACCAAAACGTGGTGTTGTGTGATTTTAATCTTTGTACTGTGTTCTCGTCTTTCCATTAGACGATAAGATGTACGAGCAGAATTAGGTCATACAGCCCATCAAGTCTTCTCTGCCATTTGGTCATGAGTGAAATGTTTCTCAAGCCCATTCTCCTGTCATCTCCCCATAACTCCTAATCTCTTACTAGTCAAACACCTATCTCTGTCTTAAATACACTCAATCACTTGGCTTCCATAGCCCTCTGTGATATTTAATTCCAGATTAAATTGTGGAATTGCTCTGGCTGAAGAAGTTACTCATTTCCGTTCTAAACGGTGAACCCTTCACTCTCAGGCTGTGCCCTTGGGTCCTAGTCTCTCGTCCTACTAGTGGAAATATCTTCTCCACATCCACTCTATCCAATTCGCTCAGTATTCTCTAAGTTTAATTGAGATCTTTCCCTCATCCTTCTCAACTTAGTGTCCTCAACTCCTTGTATGACAAGCTCTTCATTCCTGGAAACATTCTTAGGACCCTCCTGTGGACCCCTTCCAAAACCAGTACATCCTTCCTTAGATAGGGCCTAGGATTATCCACAACATTCTAAATTCTGTCTGAGTACAGTCTCGTACAGTCTCAGCAGTACATCCTCCTCTTGTATTTCAGCCCTTTTGAAATGAATAAATTAGCCTTCATAAGTGCCAACTGAACGTGCATGTTAATCGTAGAAATTAACAAGTCCCTTTTTGCTTCAGATGTACAAAGCCTTTTCCCATTTAGACAATAGTCTGCACCTCTATTCTTCTCAAAGTGTATAATGTAACACATTACCATATTTTATTCCATCTGCCAATTCACTCTCCTAGCCTGTCCAAGTCCTTCTGCAGCATTAACGCTTCCTCACCGCTGTCTGTCCACCTATCTTTGTGTCATTTGCAAACTTAGCAAGAATGCCCCTGGTTTCTTCATCCAGATTGTTAATATATAACGTGAGTAGCTATGGTCCCAACAATGACTTCTGCAGAGCTCCAACAGTCACTGGCTGCCATCCTGACAACGACCTCATTGTCCCCATTTGTCTTCTGCCAGTCAGACAATCCTCATCCATACTAGTATATTGTCCCTCACACCATGGGCTCTTATTTGCCAGACACTCGTGCAACACCTTGTCAAAGACCTTCTGGAAATCCAAATCAATTATATCCATTGGCTCTCCTTTGTCTGACTTACTATTACCTCCTCAAAGAATTGTAACAGATCAGGCTGTGGGTTTGCTCACTGAGCTGGTAGATTTGCTCTCAGACATTTCGTCACCATGTTAGGTAACGTCATCAGTGAGCCTCTGATGAAACACTGGTGTACTGTCCCACGTTCTATTTATGTGACTTGGTTTGTTATGTTAGGTGATATCACTTCCAGTTCTTTTTCTGAAAGGTTGGTAAACGGAGTCCAAATCGAAGTGTTTGTTGGAGGAGTTTCAGTTTGAATACCAGGCCTCTAAGAATTCACGCGCGTCTTTGTTTAGCACGTCCTCGTGAGAATGTGTGTAGGTTATGAGCAGGTAGGGAAAGAGTTGCGTTGAGTTTTGTGAAACAAAAGGTTCAGCTGAGCATGACTCAGATAAAAACTTGCAGTTAACAATGTGGTACTGGAGGCAAGGGTAATAGGTTAACAAGGTGGAAAAGCATTCATTACGTACAGCCATTTAACAATGTTGGAAGCATGTGAGGTCAGTTTAACAAGGTGAAAAGTATTCATTATGTGAAGCCAGTTATTCATTATGTAACAGCAGACGGCTTAATTTTACTATTGACACTCACTGATTGTAACGTTTACCCAATCAATGTGTGTGTTGCTCCTCCCTGCAAAATGACTATATAATTCATTAAGAAACTGCTGTTCGAGAGAAGACCAAGAACTGGTGTCTCCTGGCATATGGGCGATCATTCTCTCTCCCTCCAGGGCCCGGAATAAAGATGAAGGAGGTAAAACTATACTGTCTGAGCATTTTGCTTCGACTATGGGGGGAAACTGGACGACACCTGGACGCATGTCTCGTCCCAGTTGATTTGCGTCCCTCTTCAGCTACGTCTAAGGACAGTTGATCATGTTGTTTGGTGGCTAGTTGGTGCTCATCTATGCTGGTGGCTAGTTTCCTGCCAATCTGTCCAATGTAACGTTTGTTGCAGTCCTTGCAGGCCCAAACACATTGACAAAGAGGAACACCAGTTCGACTGAGACAATACATCCATCCAGGGACAGGCTAAACAAAGGCATGGACAGGAATTCCAAGAGGCCTGGCATTCAAACTGGAACAGCAGTAACAAATCTACCAGTTCAGCCAGTTCAGAGTAGTCCATCTGATCTTGGTAATTTATCCACAGTCAGATTTTTCAGCTTCCTCAGCACATTCTCCTTAGTGATGGCCCACGACACTCACCTCTGACTCCACCTCTCGAAGTTCTGGTATGCTGCTGGTGTCTTCCACAGTGCAAGTTGATGCAAAGTACCTATTCAGTTCCTCTGCCACTTCTTTGCTCCCCATTATTACTTCTCCAGCCTCATTTTCCAACAGTCCAATGTGTACTCCTGCCTCTCTCTTACCTTTTATACATCTAAAGAAACTCTTGCAATCTTCTTTTATGTTACTAGCTGGTTTACCCTCCACTATTGCTACTTTAGTAACCCTGTTTTTTTTTAAATACAGACCTCCCAATGATCTCTCTCTGAACATTAAAAGAGTTCAACTGCACTGACTGGACATCCTGGACATGGGTGGGAACGACATTCATGCTGGAATGTGAATGACTCCCACTCCATTTCGACAATAATTTGCTACTACTCCCCTACTATTTATCAAATTAAACTATCATTCAATCTCTTACATTCAGAAATGCTTTCTAGTTATCCCTGAAGCTAGGCATATCACACATGTTCTTTTGGGGAAATCACTGAGTCAGGAAATCGTCTGCATAATGATTTCCCAGATTAGGGCATTTCGATTTGCATTATCTCAAGGATGATCGCATCCAATCACTGTACCTGTGTTAACATGTGACTGTGAGGGAGTGGCTGAGGGTTGTCTTGAGTAGCATGTGGTTATGTGAGGGGAGCGGCCAGAGTATCTGTGAGCACGACCAACTGACCTGTATAAAGGGGATGTGTTTTCTTTGTTCAGGTCTCTCTTCTGACTTGACTTCGCATGCCTGCGAAGAGTATCAGTGGGGTCACCTCACTTGTACAAGCTTGAATAAACTTTAACTGTTTGCAGAAGTTGGTGTGAGAGAAACCTTGGGAAAAGAACCTAACAATCTAACATTCAGATATAAAATAAACAGTGTGATTGAGCCAGTGTCATATAACACTGAAAAATATAAGAACTTATCTAACTGAATTAATATGTACAATAGTCACATTTGTTTCTGCTGCAAATAGGGTTGGGAGACAGTGTCAACTAACTTATCTAAACACGTACACAATCAACCACAAACCAAACTTCAATGCAAGTGACTTACTGATGGAGTGTCATGTTGTAATTGATTTGTGAAGCTAAAGTTTGAAAATGAAATGTAATGAAAGTTATCAGCATCTCATTGTTTAAAAATACTTATTCTCAGCAACCAATGCAACCGTCACTGCTTAATAAACACTCAGATTTTTAACCTATTGACGACTGGTCATTCTAAGAGGAAAAAGAGCGTATCCAACATCATTTATCTTCAACATACATTTTTTTCTTTTGCCTTTACTGTCCTTGACTTCCCTTGTCAGCCAAGGTTGCCTCTTCCTCCCGTTAGAATGTTTATTTTACTACCTTGGGGTGAATTTCTGCTTGCCTCCTGAATTACCCTCAGAAATTCCTGTTGTTGCTCCATGCTCTTCCCTATTAGGCTCCCCTTCCAATCAATTCTGGCCAGCTCCTCTCTTGTGTCTTTGTAGTTATCTTTACTGAACTGTCACACAGTGACATCCAATTCCAGCTTGAGTCTCAAATTGCAGGTCAATTCTATTTTATTACGGTCACTGCCTCCTAGGGGTTCCTTCACCTGAAGCTCCCTCATTACACATCACCAAATCCTATTGGACTCTTCCAAAAAGCCGCATTTAAAGTACAATACCCTCAGTCCTATGTCGACCACCTCGTTCTCATCATTGTCCCCTTATCAACTGTTCCTGAAGTTAGATTCCTAACCCTTGCTATTATATCTGCCCAATACTAGTTCTGGAAACTTTAATACTACTTTTGGGCGGCACAGTGGTTAGCACTGCTGCCTCACAGCGCCAGAGACCCGGGTTCAATTCCCGCCTCAGGCAACTGACTGTATGGAGTTTGCACGTTCTCCCAGTGTCTGCGTGGGTTTCCTCCGGGTGCTCCGGTTTCCTCCCACAGTCCAAAGATGTGCAGGTCAGGTGAAATGGCCATGCTAAATTGCCCGTAGTGTTAGGTGAAGGGGTAAATGTAGGGGAATGGGTCTGGGTGGGTTGCACTTCGGCAGGTCGGTGTGGACTTGTTGGGCCAAAGGCCCTGTTTCCACACTGTAATGTAATCTAATCTAACCTCTCCTGAGCCTTTCCTACTGTGAACCCACTAAAAATGTTCACAATCTCCTCTACTTTTATTATTTTACAGCATCTTTTTCTAATTGTAGCTACAAGCCAATTTCTGGTTTACTCATCTCTCTCTAATCTGCTGGCATCCAAGGAGCTGCTCTAGGTGTTAAATTTTCACTTTTACAGTATTTAAATCTTAAACCATTTTACATTGAGTTACAATTTTCAAGATAATCATCTCCCTGATCTATTTCTTACCCTTACCAAGTCTATAGAAACACTCCTGCCTCACAGATGTAGTTACATACTGCTCAAGGAAGGAATCCTATAAATTCAGAAATTCTGCACAAACTTCAGGTTTACATAGAACGTTACAGTGCAATACAGCCCTTCAGTCCTCTATGTTGCACCGACCTGTGAAAATAATCTGATACCCATTTAACCTACACCTTTCTGTTATTCTCCATATGTCCAATGCTCATTTAAATACCCTTAACATGGGTGAGTCTCCTACTGTTGCAGGCAGGCCATTTCATGCCCTTCCTCAGTGAGTGAAGAAACTATCCCTCATATTTGTCCTAAATCTATCACCCCTCAATGTTAAGCTATGTCCCTTTGTGTTAGCCATCACCATCTGAGGAAAAAGGCTCTCACTCTCCACCCTATCTAACCCGCTGATTACCTTATACGTCTCAAGTTACCTCTCAACCTTCTTCTCTTCAACAAAAACAGCCTCAGTTCCCTCAGCCTTTCGTCTTAAGACCTCCCTTCCATACCAGGCAACATCTGGAATTGAATTGAATTTATTGTCATGTGAATTGAGGCACAGTGAAAAGCTTTGTCTTGCAGGCAAGACAGGCAGATCACAGAGTTAAGTAGCATAGATAGTAAATAATAGGTAAACAAACAGCAGCAAAAACAAAAGCACAGGTACAAGCAAATGTTAAGAGTTTGAGAGTCCATTCAGTATTCTAACAACAGTAGGATAGAAACTTTTGCAAAACCGGCTAGTGCATATGTTCAGGCTTCCGTACCTCTCCCTGATGGTAGGGGTCATAGAAAAACATTGTCTGGGAGGGATGGATCTTTAAGAACACTGGCTGCCTTTCCTGGACAGCAGGCCTAGTAGATGGGATTCGACAGATGGAAGGTTGGTCTTTGTGACTGTCCGGGCAGAGTCCACCACTCTCTGTAACCGGCTCCGACCTTGAATGGTATAGTTGCCATACCAGGTAGTGATACAACCAGATAGAATGCTCTTGATGGTGCACCTAAACACGTTGGCAAGGGTATTCACCATCATGTCAAAATTTCCTCAGCTGCCTGAGGACGAAGAGCCATTGTTGGGCCTTTGTAACCAGTGCGTCCACATGAAGAGTCGAAGAAAGCTTGTTGTGGATGACCACTCGCAGGAGCTTGACACTCACCACTCGTTCCACCTCTGTGCTGTTAACGTGTTGGGGTGGTGGGCGGGGGGGGGGGGGGGGGAAAAGGGGGGCACAAGTAACATCCTACCAAAAGTTAATAATGAGTTTCTTGATTTTGTTGGCATTGAGAGAGAGGTTGTTCTCAGTGCACCATTTTTCCAGGTCTTCCACTTCCTGTCTGTAGCCTGTTTCGTCGCCATCTGAGATTCAACCAACTATGGTGGTGTCATCAGTGAACTTGTAAATGGCATTAGTCTGGTGTTTGGTGACACAGTCAAGGGCATTACAGTGAGTATAGATTAGATTAGATTAGATTAGATTACTTACAGTGTGGAAACAGGCCCTTCGGCCCAACAAGTCCACACCGCCCCGCCGAAGCACAACCCACCCATACCCCCACATCTACATATACCCCTTACCTAACACTACGGGCAATTTAGCATGGCCAATTCACCTGACCTGCACATCTTTGGACTGTGGGAGGAAACCGGAGCACCCGGAGGAAACCCACGCAGACACGGGGAGAATGTGCAAACTCCACACAGTCAGTCGCCTGAGGCGGGAATTGAACCCAGGTCTCTGGTGCTGTGAGGCAGCAGTGCTAACCACTGTGCCACCGTGCCGCCGAATAGTAGAGGGTTGTCCTAGTAAATTTCCTCTGAACTATTTCCAAAGCTTCCACATCCTTCATATAATGCAGTGACCAGAACTGTATGCAATACTTTAGGTGGGACCTCACTAGTGTCTTGCAGAGCTGAAGCATGATCTTGTGGCTCTGGAAATCAATTCCCCTTCCAATAAACGCCAACACACCATATGCCTTCTTAACAACCCTATCAATCTGGGTGACTATTTTCAGGGATTTATGCACCTGGACACCGAGATCTCTGTTCATCTACACTGTCAAGGATTTACCATTAGCTCAGTACACTGCATTCCTGTTATTTCTTTCGAAGTAAATTATCTCACACTTTTCCACATTAGACTCCATTTGCCACTTCTCTGCTCAGCTCTGCATCTTATCTATGTCCTTCTGTAACCCACAACATCCTTCAGCACTATCCACAAATCTGCCTAAGTGCCATTCGCACATTTACTAACCCATCCTTCTACGCCCACATCCAGGTCATTTATGAAAATGACAAACAGCAGTGGCCCTAAAACAGATCAGTGTGTGGCACACCACTGGTAACTAAGCTCCTGGATGAACATTTCCCATCAACGATCACCCTCTGTCTTCGTTCAGCTAGCCAATTTCTGATCCAAACCACTAAATCATCTTATTTTGTGCAATAACCTATTGGGTGGAACCTTATCAAATGCCTTACTGAAGTCCATATACACCACATCAACCACTTTACCTTCATCCACCTGTTTTGTCCCTTCTCGAATTCAATAAAAAAGGTTAGAAAGACACGACCTACCCTTCTAAAAACTGTGTTGACTATCCCTAATCAAGTTATTCTTTACCAAATGCTTATAAATCCCATCTCTTATAATCTTTTCCAACACCTTATCCACAACCGAAATAAGGCTCACTGGCCAATAATTACCAGGGCTGTCCCAACTCCCCTTCTTAAACAAGGGAACAACATTTGCTATCCTCCAGTCTTCCAGCACTACTCCGGTCAACAATGATAACAAAAAAGATCAAAGCCAAAGGCTCTGCAATCTCCTCTCTGGCTTCCCAGAGAATCCAAAGATAAATCCCATCCAGCCCAGAGATCTTATCTATTTTCAGATCTCCCAAAATTGCTAAAACCTCCTCTTTGTCAACCTCAGTCCCATCTAATCTTGTAAGCTGTCTCTCCATATCCTCACTAACATTGCCCATTTCCAATGTGAATACTGACGAACAATATTCATTATGTCCTCAGATTCCACACAGAACTTTCCATTACTATCTTTGATTGGCCCTAATCTTACTCTAGTCATTCTTTTATTCCTGAAATACTTATTGAGGGCCTTAAAAGGTTTTTCTTCACCCTATCCACCAACAACTTCTCATGTTCCCTCCTAGCTCTTCTTAGCCCTCTCTTTAGATCTTTTCTGGCTAACTTATAAAACAAGGCATCTAACTGAAACTTGACGCCTCACCCTCACATAAGCCGTCTTCTTCCTCTTGACAAGATTTAGCAGATCATTCTGTCCTAATAGACAGGTGGTTTATTAAAATCCCCTATATTTATAGTTTTGTCATGCCTGCCCATTTCTGTAGTACAACTACAAAGCTTTATTTGATGATGAAAAGAAACATGCTGCCAATGCATTTTGTCTTGCACTCAATCAGGGACAAATGCAAGAATGCCAAATAATGACAATTTATACTGCAAATCAAACTCTGATTAGTTGAGACATTTTGTTTTTTTTCATGCCAAGTAATTTTAACATAAACAATTGCATAACATTTGACGAACAGTCATGAACGCGCTAACAACTTTATTAACAAATAATAAATAGCCAAGCTCTGAACATGGCTCGTTCATACTTGCTTGAGCTGAACTTCCACTTTGTTCTCAATTTGAAGATCTCAGTATGTATCCACACAATAGTTCACTGAAATATAATCTTCAGGACCTCTATCTTCCTCAGGATCCTCTGATATATTCTATTTTTAGATTTGATTAGATTCCCTACAGTGTGGAAACAGGCCCTTCGGTCCAACAAGTCCACACTGATCCTCCAAAGAGTAACCCACCCAGACCCATTTCCCTCTGACTAACGCACCTATTTATTTGGCTCTGGTACTTTACAAAAAAGCTCCTCTCATTAAAAAACCTTTAGTCTATTGAATCTGCTGGTGTCCTCCATTATCGCTCCTTTTGGATTTGTTTCCTATTTGACAAGCCTATATTACCATACCAGCTGCTTTGATTTAATGTTCATAACCATATTGGATTACAACAGATTTATTTTTCTCCCCCCTTCATTCAGTTTGTATATAGGCTCTGTAATGCTATTAGATCTAAATCTGCCTATAAAATAATTTTTCTCATGTTGCTTCCCTCAACCTATACAATTGCCTGTTTATTGTTGTTGTTCCCTACAGACCACACTTATTCCCATTTCTGATGAATGGTCATCCATCTTAAACATTTAAAATTGGTTTGTCTCTCCAACAGGTACTGCATGCACTGAGGATTGCCACCGTTTTGTTTTTCTTCCTGCACCTATGATTTCTTTTTGGTCCATTTGTCCTGTACAAACCTTTCTTCATTCAGCACACAATTCAGGAAGCAGATCAGAGGATTGTCATCTGTGCAGTGCTACTCTTCAAAATCTTTTCCGAATTACCTAAAACCACCTGTTCTTTACCTTCAGCTTCCACAAGGACTCTTCCGCCCCATCTATTTCTGTACAATAATACCTGAACTATAACATGTCTCTCATCATTGTGCTTCAGAAACCACAAAATATCCAGGATTTTGGGGCTGTGATGACATATATTCGGCCAACCACTCCAAGTACTGCATCATTGTTGTTTGGATCATACATCTCCTTGAACTCTCTCTTGTACCATTGTAGTGCTGTTTCTTTATCCCCATATCAGTCGAGGCAAACACTCAGACACAGTACAGCTTAACCTTCATGTTTATTCTGGGCCCTGGTGGGAGAGAATCATCACCCATGTGCAGAGAGACATGAGTTCTCAGTCTTCTCTTGAACAGCAGATTCTTAAGCAATTATATAGTCACGTACAGGGAGCAGCATCTCAATAAGGCAACATCTAAGTTAATTGGGTGACCAATTTTTCTTACCAAACACCCCTACCATTAAAATCAGCGAACATCAACAGTAAAGATTAAGCCATCGGGCATTACACAGTGGATGTTCTTAACCTTGTTATCTGGCATTACATAACCTCGTTAACCCACTACCCTTGCCTCCCGTGCCTTATTGTTTACTGCAAGTTCTTATCTGGTCAAAGTCATGCTAGGTGAGCCTTTGTCACGCAACCCTAAACTTAATTCTTTCCCTTATACATTTTCTCACCATTGTAATTTATTGGATTGTTCTACCTGGTCATTTTCCCCGACCAGAGCTCCAAACCTGTTGCAGAGTATTTCATTCAATGTATTCCTCTAACCTTTCCTCTGGTCCTAGGGAAGCCACTTAGTTTTACACTGCTCATGCCTTTTCTCTCATCAGTTAATCAGCACCTTCCACTTGATGTATTAAGTTGGTTTATCACACTGAACAGAAAACAGAAGATAAGTGACAAATAAATTCCAAGTCAGATGACATGGGAAATGAGACCAAAACATTTTTCTTGCTAGTATAGTTACAGAATGCAGCACTACATCTGCCTTCAACTAACACAGAGGACCCCAGCAGTATCTCTTCTACTGCTCCACAATATTCTCTAATCAACCTGTTCAGAGGTATTATTTCACTGCTGGAGCAATGTGCCTTGGACCTGTGCCTCCTGGACTAGAGGTAGGGACACTACCACCACACAAGGGCCCTAGTGATGCATTCAGCCATTATTTCTGACATTTCAGTGACGGTTGGCAGGTGGTACTTGAACAAAAGCCACCTGGCTCAAAGGCAGGAACACACCACTGTGCCACAAGAGCTAATTAGTGCTCAAGGGAGATATTATTAGCCAACTGTTCAGAGATGTTATTATATTCCCCTGGTGACAGGTGGGATTTGAACCAGGTCTCCTGGCTCACAGAATTAGTGCTATGCATTTTCTAATCAACTTGTTTAGATGCATTGTTACACATTGCTAAAGCAGCTGGGGCATTCACGCAGGTCTCCTGCTTCAGAGCCGGGGACCCTAACACTGCACCAAAAGAGCCCCATTACTGCTCTTAAGTATTTTTCCTTTTTTCCTAACCAATCTTAAATGGTTAGGTGGATTGGCCATGCTAAATTGCCTATTGTGTACAGGGACGTGCAGGCACGAGGGATTAGCAGGGTTACAGGGATTGTGGGAACTGGGCAGGCTGGTGTCGGTGGGATGCTGTTCAGAGGATCAGTGTGAACTCGATGGGCCAAAGGGCCTGTTTCCACATTGCTGGGATTCTATGATCTGAACAGAGATGCTATTACACATCTAAAGAGCGGGTGGTTCTTGAACCTAGGCCTACTGATCCAGAGGTAGGCACACTACCTCTGTGGTACAAGAGTTCCATTAGTGCTGTAGGTAATTAATTAAAAAACACCCTTCCCCTATATATCTGAACAAGATAATTAATACAGCATGAAGGAATGTTGAAAATGGATGCAGAACATAGGAAACAGAAACAGAAATTGCTAGAAATTTCTAACAAGTCATGCAGTGCCCTTGGAGGCAGAAACAGAGATAATGTTTCAGGTCAATGGTACTTTATCAGAAAATCAAAGCTCTACCAAAAGATCACTGGTCTGGAAGAGGGTCATGGAGCATGGAAACAGACCTTTTGGTCCAACTCGTATGCACTGATCAGTTATCTCAATCTGAGCTAGTCCAATTTGCCAATATTTGGCCCAAATCCCTTTACACTTTTCCTATTCATGTGCCTTTTAAATGCTATAATTATACCAGCCTCCATCGTTTCCTCTGACAGTTCGTTCCATACACACACCACCCTGTGTGTGAAAAAGTTACCCCTCGGGTAATTTTTAAATCTTTCTCGTCTCAATTTCCACCTATGCCCTCTAGTTTCGGACTCACCTACCCTGTGAAAAAGGCCTTGGCTATTCACCCTGTGCTCATCATTTTATAAACCTCTATAAAAGGTCACCTCTCAGCCTCCAATGCTCCAGGGAAAAAAGTACCAATCTATTCAGTGTCTCCCTATAACTCAAACCCTCTGGCCCCTGTTAACATTTTCTCTGACCAGCTTTTTCTAGCTTTACTGAATTTTAATTAAATTTTAACTTGCACTAGTGGTTTCATTTGAAAATTAACTGATTAATATAATATCCCTCTTCACCTTCAAACATTCGTCCTCTGAACTTCCCTTTCTATTTAGATAGCTATGATGGACAGAGTAAAGATGAATAGTAATTTCACTGGGACACGACAGATCCAGCAGTTGACTCTTCAGCGCATAGGGGCTGAGGAGTGAGCTTTGCATACTGAACAAAAACTCAAAGCAGATTGAAAAGGGAGATGTCTAATTACAAGGCATCCAACTGCATTTCAAGTGGTTTAAATCACTTTACGTAAAATTTGTGGGGTTTTTTTGTGCTGTGATGGTTATATCTGCAGACAGGTAGGATATTTTAGGTAAAGCTTCACCATTAAAAGTAAAATGACTAAATAATCTTTGACAAATTCTTTATTGCTACCAAACTGCTGCTAAAAGTTCACTGACAACAGGACAAGTTCAGTGGGGATGCCCCTTCTGGTAAATGGCATACTGACGCTCATTTTCCAAGCTCACAGCTGAAACATAGACTTCCAGCATTCTATCGAGTGGCTATTAACATCTACAAGATTAAGCCATCTGGCGTTATACAACTCATGTTCTTAACCTTGTTAATTGGCTTCAGATAACGAATGCTTTTTCACCTTGTTAACTGGCTTTACATAATGAATGCTTTTCACTTCATTAACCCTCTACCCCTGCCCCCAGCACCTCAATGTTTCCTGCAAGTTCTTATCTGGTCAAAGTCATGCTAGCTGAGCCTTTGTCTCATACACTCAAAACTTAAACCCTTTCCTTACCTGCTCATACCTTTATATACTTTCTCATTCCCTCCTTTTATCATATCATGATAACGAGATGGCACTACCAGCTTTCATAAGACTAACAGTCAGTACTTAAGCAGGTTACTGACACATAGCATACAACCATTATAACAAAAATTACTAATCTGTGCAGTTAGTATTTCTAGAATCCTCCCACATGGGAGAAACTTTGCCAGTAAATTTGTTAAATCCACAGTCCTTAATGACCACTCCATCCCCTCCAAGTCAAGTGGAAATGAGCCAGCCATCCAAAATCTCCCTCAATGAAGTCCAAACCAAAAACAAAATCCAGTCCTTCTGCATCACTCCAAGGATAAATCTGAACTCTTAGAAAAGAGCGGTTAAATACTTAATTGATGAGACTTCCATCCTCCTGGAGACATCCCAGATGGAGGACACTAGCACATCAGTGTGTGTAGTGCAGCAGCTGCAGGCTAAGTGAACATAGTATTCTTTGCTGCTTCTGCTCCCACTCTGCTGTAAAATGTAACAAAGCCAACTGGCTGTGGTGATGTTAGCTTGACCAGTGAACTATCATATCCATTAAATGATCAAAAGAAGAAGGTAGAGCTCAGATGGTTTAATGTCCACAGGAAGCCCACTGACCTCCTCTTCACCGTTGTTAGCTTCTTCACTTTTCATGCTCTGACTGGGGAACTGATTGAATCCATTGGATCAGGTTGTGGAGGGGTGGGCAGTGGTCCAAAGTCATGGTTTAGAGTTTCTCTATTCACAGGTAGAGAAGATGTTAGCAGATGAAAGTATCTTTGCATGTCCTCTCTCATCCTTTCCTTGCTAAGGTGGTTATCAGTATGAAGACAGTCATGCATTTAACTGCACTAAATTGTGTCTGCCTATTTCAACATACTTTGAATTCTTGAAGTCTGTTACTCTGTTCACTATTTATGACATTATCAAGTTTTATACAATCCATAAATTTCTAACTTGTACTGCCTAAACAACAATCAATGGTCCTAAAATCAAACCCTTGGGTTATTCAACAATTATTTTCCTTTAACAAATTGAGAATTGGCTAATGTGAAAGCTGTCAGGAAAAGAATTTCAAAAGTCTGGAACAGCAAGAAAACAACAAAAATGTTTCCTCTGCTTTAGTAATTGAAGAGGCAGTTTCAGTTCAGATTTAAATCTCAAATATTCGTGGGAAACAAATGCAGAATATATTAAAATATGTTCTCCAAATGAAACTTCTCAAATAAAACAGTCAGAAGTACAGTGGCAACTTTGGTAGAGATCAACACTCTTTGAATTTGCAATATGAAGAGGGCCAAGGAATTTTAATAATTGAAAGAATGTCAACAATTTAATTGGAAGCACACTAGCCTTTGGAGCGATGCTCCTTCATCAGGTGATTGTGTCGCTCCGAAAGCTAGTGTGCTTTCAATTAAACCTGTTGGACTATAACCTGGTGTTGTGTGATTTTTAACTTTGTACACCCCAGTCCAACACCGGCATCTCCAAATCACTCTTTTTGTGAGCACTCTGCATTAAAAACACAGCAAAGATATTATAACACAACACTCACCTAACTAAAGCATGACCACTGACCCAATTGTTTTTTAAAACAGGCATTGTAGAATTTGAAACAAATTGAAATAAATCAGGGGCTTAAGGCACTCAATTTGTTTTAAGGTTACAAGTTGGATAATTTTAAAAAGGGCATAATGTTATAGAATTTCAATGTAAAAACAAAATCTGCCCCATTACATAGCCCACAAAACAATGAATTGAGATCGTGATTCAAACAAGACAAAACAGTTATTTGAAAGGATTTTCTGAACCAGTATTTTAACAAACCAAAATTTTTAAACATCAAACACTCTCAGCATGGCACAATTTACAATGAAACTTATTTTTCTGACCCAAGTATTAGTACAGCCTTAATTTCAGCATTTCTCTTTTTTTTGAAGAGCCTCTGGTCAGAAACCTACTCATTTTAATATGGGGGAAAAACGCGCACATTTGAGACCCACCTCAGTTCACCTGATGATGATCCATGAAATGGAAAACAAGGAGACAAAACGATGGAGGAGGTCGCCCCAAAAGATCCAGAGTCAGACAAAAATAAATCATGTCCACAGACTCTGAATCAACTACCACGGTACAGAAAGAAGAAAAAAATACAAGCCTTGGTCCAAGATTCCCAAAGCTCTGTGAACCCCACAATGCCTGGTGCACGCACACAAAAAGATCAGCAAAACATCCTCACCCTGGTGGAAACCGGACTAAGCTGTGAAGGAAAGACAGACCAGCCGTACCCTCATGACAAAAAACCTCGCAGCAGAGTACATGGCGCCGCAGTCCGTGCCACTCTCTTCCCCCAGAACAAAGACTCTCAGAGCCTCAAATTTCACCACGAGGGGACTGGTGGTCAAACCCCGGTTTGTCAGCACATTTACGAAACTCTGTCTCTCAAATGAACGAATTATCATTCTAGACGCCCGTAGAATAGAAAGTAATTGAACGAGTGGACCATTTCTGACACACAGGAATATCGAGACAGACCAAGGTTTAGAATCTTACCCCTTGTGGGCCCGTCTGTCTCTAGATACCAGTGCCCCAGGTGATCGCTGACACCATCCAATCGCAACTATTTGTTTGGACTCCTACCTGGCTCGCTATATTGTCGTCCCGTTTCCCTATTGGATCAGTCGAAGCAAACACTCAGACACAATATGGTTTTACCCCCTCCATCTTTATTCTGGGCCCTGGAGGGACAGAGAATGAATACCCACATGCACAAAGACATGAGTTCTCGGTCTTCTCTCCATCAGCAGATTCTTAATGAACACTCACAGGGAGCAGCATCCAAATAAGGCAAAATCTATATTGGTTGGGTGACAATTACAATCAGTGAGCAAAGGTAAATACTAAGCCATTGGGCATTATACAATAAATGACCTTACCTTGTTAACTAGCTTCACATAATGAATGCTTTTTCACCTTGATAACCCATTACCCTTGCCTCCAGCACCTCATTGTTTACTGCAAGTTCTTACCTGGTCAAAGTCTGCTACCTGAGCCTTTGCCACTCACAACCTGAGTATCTAAAATCTGGATTTAGACTGTTGTCAGGAGTAAAAGCATTCATTAAATGGTTGCTAACTACAAAATGGCTTCTAAACACAAGTAACATAACAAAATGGTTTCAAGCTGCAAATTAACACGGTTTAAAATGGCTTCTCACCCTGCTATAGGCTGCATTCCTGCCATGCTGAGCTAACTGAATCTAAGATAAAGCAGAACAATGGACCCTTCACAGTATGGAATTAACTAAACTAGATAGGACATTACTAATCATCCCAGCTCACCTTTAACTGCTGGTGGGAAAAGATAATATGTGTTGAACAACTTTGTTTCCCAAAAAATATCATTGGGTTAACTTAAGTCCATTATGTCATTTTATTACACTTTATTGGATGTATTCTGCAATTAAGACTGTACTATTTCTTTAAAAACAAACAAAAGTTGCCTTTGTTCCAAGTGAAATTGAGTAGCTCCTCCAAGGAACACAGAAGCTTTTAACCTCGATGTTGCTGGACAAACCTGTGGCCAGCGTTGTAATAAATTATGAAATCTTGCTGAACAGACTGTACTCCTGTTGTTTCTTTGACTGATCGTGGAACGGAGAGACCCCTCCCGGGGGGGGGTTGAGATCTTCAAACCCAAAACATTATTCTTTCCCTATCGGCACATAACTTATGCACGTTCTCATCTGGGTTTTGCTAAGCTAAAGCCATTCCTTGATTAGTTTGCTTTTGTCTTTAGGATAATGATTTTCAACTTGTTTTTCTTACCAAACACTCCTACCATATAAATAAACTTCCTTTAATACTTCAGGAGGCCTTTACCAGTTTATAAGTCATGGTTGTACAAACACTAACATTGTTAATTCTTAAACACCTTCATGAAAATGGACCAAGACTCATATGCAACAACATCCACTCAGGCAAGATTATCAACAGTTTTAAACTATGAAAACATATACACTATCTTTCTAGAAAACTAAGACTCACACCACCTACAGGTCTGATGAAAATATAAGACTCTGCAGGGTTTATCTTAAAATATTTTAGCCAAGTGACAGTTAGATTCAGTAGAAAAGGCTAATTCACATTGTCCCAAACATTGATTTGTAGCTAAAGTCACTTTGCACACACAAACTCATGGCAGAGATGGCTTTATGGATCAGTTACAGCCAGCTGAAACTCTTTGCTGCAGAAAACGTCATATAATTATAAAGTCTTCTTTCAGAACCGTGTGTGGTAACAGGCCTTCTAGTGGGTTTTCAGATCATATACAGAGGATTTGAGATACTTGTTTGGAATTATTGTAGATGGATGTTCCCATCGAAATCTGTTTCTTGCAAATGCAATATTGTTGCTGGTGCAGTCAGCCTATAGCTTTACAATTTCATGATATATAACTAGAGACATCCACTTAATTAATATTTGGATCACATCTTCATAAAAAAGGCTAAACTCTGGGTTCAGCCAACAGCAATGAAAAAACATCTGAAGAAAGATCCCCTTTTTTCCACCTTTGATCATTTCTGCCACCTCAACACAGCTCTCAGGAATCTAAAACGTCCCATGTCGTGATCAAAAGATCAGGGAGCTCTCCTGTTGGCTAACCAACATTGCTCTCTCCATGAACAATAGAAGTACATAATTTATTTCACTGACTGTGTGGTCTTGCTATGCACAAACTTGCCGTTGTGCTTGCAGTTAAAACAACATTTTCAAAAGCATATTGATGTGAAACATTTTAGAAAAACCTTAGTGAGGTACAGTGTGATGCAAGCTTTGCATTTGCCAGAAAAAAAAGAGTTTACAGACTCCCAATTGAAAGGGTACTAGTTCAATTACAATACATGGAAATCCTGAGAAGATTGTGGGACTGGATAAGAAACTGGATAAAAAAAGGGATAGGAAACTGTGCATTTGTAAGAGGCATAATGCTACTTGAAGGAAGCAAAGATTGGTCACAGGAATCCTTGCACAAACACTATGCTGCAGGGATAAAGGAAGTAGTTATCAGCTTACTACATTTTCAGGAAAAAAATTGCTTATTGTGAATTGCAATTAGGGTCTTGCAAAAAGTACATAATTGTGCAAGTTAACAGCAAAAGGAACTTAATATCAAACACAAAATAAGTTTTGGTTGAAAGAATGATTTTCAATGGAGGCAACCTGATTGTGAGGAGTTTAATATTGAGAAAATATGGACAAATAATTCAATAGCTAAACATTGAAATGTATTAACAGAAGATGGGGCATAAATTCAGAGACTATGCTGAAGCTCCAGAGAACACTCATCGGACTTCAATTGCAACAAAAGCATATATATTACATATAGCAATTTTCAGCACCTCAGATTAAGCACTTAAAATCCCAGGGCATAGTAGGCTATGGACCAAATGTGGGAAATGGGATCAGTATAGTTTGGTGTTTGTTGGTTCGTATAGACAGAGTGCACCAAGGGCCTATTTGTACGCTGCACGACTCTAT
This sequence comes from Chiloscyllium punctatum, assembly GCF_047496795.1. Taxonomy (NCBI): domain Eukaryota; kingdom Metazoa; phylum Chordata; class Chondrichthyes; order Orectolobiformes; family Hemiscylliidae; genus Chiloscyllium; species Chiloscyllium punctatum. Next base: position 16,227,776 of record NC_092749.1, read on the forward strand.
GACATTCCAAAACACTGTGCAGCTAATTTGTATGCAGCAAACTCCCTACCCCACCCCCGCATAATGATGAAAGGCTTTGGGTTTTTGTAATGGTGATTGATAAAATATTGGTCAGTACACTGGAGATAACTTCACCATCCTTAAAAATCGCACTGAGATGTTTTACTCCTATGAGGGGCAGATGGACCCCAGTTTAAAATCTCAGGCATACAATATAAAGACATTAGCCAAAGATTCTCCGCATTCATATAATAAATCTCCAAATTTATCAAGCACACGAGATTGAATTTGAAGATATGGTGGAATTGAAGATGCCATTAGCCATCTGCTTGACGAGTTCAGGATTGAATTCAATGGTCTTTGCTTATCCCTGGCTATATTTATGTGCTGATTGTTGCCAATAAAAGAAAAATAATCTCAAATCCTTTTCACAAGCTTTGACTAAGACAATATACTTCTGCTCAAATCAGCATCAAGCAATTCTGTACAAGTAATTTTTCAATGCTTTCCTATCTACAGAATTTCAAGGCCGAGCTATGAACTTGGAATTGTAGTGTGTCATAAGAGGTCGCATGCAGAGTCTTAAAAAAAAATCTCTCATGCAGCTTGCTGAAAAGTTCCCTTTTAAATTAGGCAAATCCAATTCTGTCACTCATTCACTCAAGTACTTTCAGACATTCTAACAAGGCCACATGTGACAACCACTACTACCCCATTCATAGCCAAGTTTGCACAGCTGCCTCACAATTTAAGAACTCCACTGTATTCAGCTATTGTCTTTGCACAAGTCCCTGATATAGGTTAAAAAAATGACACATAGAACATACATAAGATGTATCCCAAAGCATTGTTCAGCACATTTGAAAATACCTAGTTGTGTTACAAAATCACATTTTTTGGAAACCTGATCCTTGAAAATCTCTGCTTTGAGGAACATGCCAATGCACAGCCTTAAACTTTACATGGAACAATGACAGCAAGTATAGCCTTCACCTTACAAGCCATCCAAGAGCTATGGCTCAGTCTGTAGCATATCTTAAAAAAAAGAAACTCTAATTTAAATCATACAACATAGAAACTCAGAAGCCACAGCTAAAGAATATTAGGCCACCTATGATCATTATCATATTTACCTGACCCTAGAGAAGCACTGATAACATGAGAATATACCATCCTTCAAGTACAGAAGACTGGAATGACTCAGTTACACTTAATTCATGTGCTTGGCCTCTATATGGAAACTTGCCCATAAATAATCACAATAGTGAGACTGTGTAGTACAAAAAAAAATCAGAAACTTAACTTGCCTGCATAACCCTCAAGAGTGTCTTGAAGGAGAATCTTTTCTAAATTCAAAGTGCCGTTGAGATCGAATTTTAAAAAAACCTCACAATTTAAGTAACAATTATCTTCAGTAAAACTCATGATTTTGATGCATCGCACTCTGGAAAAGAAAACCACATTTGCTTGTGCTTACTACGGTGCTGCCTTTCTTCTTATACATCTCTGCATTTTCCTTGAAATTTGACAGGTTCTGTTAACCAGATTCTGGATTAGTGGTGCTGGAAGAGCACAGCAGTTCAGGCAGCATACTGCTCCTCGGATTTTCCTGCTCCTCGGATGCTGCCTGAACTGCTGTGCTCTTCCAGCACCACTAATCCAGAATCTGGATTCCAGCATCTGCAGTCATTGTTTTTACCTAGTTCTGTTAACTCGCTGAGTTGATCCTCTGCACGATGAGCACATACACATTAATAGTATTTATACAAAACAAAACACCCTGTACATTGGCCTGACATAAACAGATCAGACTTACCAATTACTTCCCGCAAATTTTAAGAAAAAAATCATAAACAAACAGCCTCCGTCAAGGATAATTTAAACACTTCCCACCTTCTCAGCTTCCTCGGTGATTCTTGGAAATAGCCTCAGCCATTTAAACATAACCAGGGTGCTTTCTCTTGCCCCAAAAAGAAGGTGGCTCTTTCACTTATATTTTTAAATTTTCTTTTTTAAAAAGGACGACGCGAGAAACTTTTTTTTTAAATCAGCACTTCAGGAGTGGGTCTCGGCGCCTTTGTCTGCCTCAGACCCGCCATGATTAACAACATCAAACTCCCACAGAGAGAAGGAGGCGGGGAGGCCCAGTTCTCCGTCCGTCCGTCCGTCCCGCCCTCCAGCCCTGACAGGGACACACGCGCGCAGGCGCGGTCGCGCGGAACGCCGGGACCTGTAGTCTCCGATCCCGTCCCAACACGAGACGCCCGCACGGCGCTCGGACTACAACTCCCGGGCGGCCCTGCGACCGCAAGCGGCGTGCGGCTCATGCGCGTTCCCCTAACCCCCCGACCGACGGCGCCGGCCGCCCCTCCTCGACCTCTGACACCTGACCCTTGACCTCCTGGTCCGTGCGGTGGGGTGAGCTGGAAGGGAGGATTTTCCATGGAAACGGTTTGTGCGGCTTGAAAGGGAAGATGAAGCTGGTGAGGATTGACCTTATGTCTGTATTTTATTTACGGTGTGGGAGGTGAACTTGTTGTGGAATGATTCGGAGATGCCGGTGATGGACTGGGATGGACCAAGTTAAAAATCACACAACACCAGGTTAGAGTCCATTATCAGGTCGACGCTCTGAAAGCTAGCGCTTCCAATTAAACCTGTTGGACTATAACCTGATGTTGTGTGATTTTTAACTTTGTTTTGTGAATGGTGGCGAATGCACCATTCAGTCCAATTGGGAGCAAGAGGGCCTGCAGCTTCATTTGAAGTCAGTGTGAATGATGTAAGCGCTTTTATGTCTGTGTGTTCTACTTACAGTATGTGAACGTCTGTGCTTCAATCAACGTCTGGAGTAATCTGCTGGAGGCAGATACCCTCTGCCCTGTGGATATGAAGCTGGAAAAGCACAGCAGGTCACTTAGCATCCGAGGAGCAGGGCGTCTTTCGGCCCGGAACGTTGACGTTCCTGCTCCTCAAGAGTTAAAAATCACACAACACCAGGTTATATAGTCCAACAGGTTTAATTGGAAGCTCACTAGATTTCGGAGCGACGCTCCTTCATCAGGTGAAGGGTCGACACTCTGAAAGCTAGTGCTTCCAATTAAACCTGTTGGACTATAACCTGATGTTGTGTGATTTGTAACTTTGTACACCCCAGTCCAACACCAGCTTCTCCAAATCATGACTGCTGCTCAGATGCTGTCTCGCCTAGTGTGCTTTTCCTACTTCACGTCTATTGACTCCTGCATCCAGAATCTGCAGTCCTTACTGTCTTCTACCCTCTGCTCTGGTTCCTGGGAGCCTTTGGATGTTGTGGAGTGTCTGCTTGACGAATTACACCGCTCTTTCTCCCTTCTTGAATTTTAATCTATTCTCACCAAAAAAGATGAGAAATGTGCCTCTGAACCTATCCATGGAATAGAGTCCATTCACTCCCACTTCTAACATGTATGTGCACAAATTTTGTATCCGGCTGTTTCTTGTTAAGGGTCATAGAGATGTACAGCATAAGAAAGATATGGATTTATATAGCTCTCTTCACAATATCAGCACATCCTGTAAACCCAATCCAAGAGTTTTGAAGTGCAATCACTGGTTTTAATGTAGGAGAGGCAGTTGCTAATTTGTAGACAGCAAGATCCCACCATCAGGATTGTGATAATGGCCAGATAAGAACATAGGTTATAGGAGCAGGACTGGGCTACATCATCTAATGATCTTGTTCCACCATTCAGTGCAATCATTGCTATTTTAGTGATGTTAATCGAGGGTTAAAGGTTGACTGGGCCACCTTTGCCCCACACCAGGGCTATGCTTTTTGCTGTCTAGGACATGATCTGCAAAGACCGTTCCCTCCGTGACTACCTGGTCAGGTCCACACCCCCCTACGACCCACCCTCCCATTCTGGCACTTGCCCCTGCCACCGCAGGAACTGTAAAACCTGTGCCCACACCTCCTCCCTCACCTCTATCCAAGGCCCTAAAGGAGCCTTCCACATCCATCAAAGTTTCACCTGCACATCCACCAATATCATTTATTGTATCCGTTGCTCCCGATGTGGTTTACCCTACATTGGGGAGACTGGGCGCCTCCTAGTAGAGTGCTTTAGGGAACATCTCTGAGACGCCCGCACCAATCAACCAAACCGCCCCGTGGCCCAACATTTCAATTCCCCCTCCCACTCTGCCGAGGACATGGAGGTCCTGGGCCTCCTTCACCGCCGCTCCCTCACCACCAGACACCTGGAGGAAGAACGCCTCATCTTCCGCCTCGGAACACTTCAACCCCAGGGCATCAATGTGGACTTCAACAGCTTCCTCATTTCCCCTTCCCCCACCTCATCCTAGTTTCAAACTTCCAGCTCAGTAACTGTCTCCTTGACTTGTCCGACCTGCCTATCTTCTTTACCACCTATCCACTCCACCCTCTCCTCCTTGACCTATCACCTTCATCTCCTCCCCCACTCACCCATTGTACTCTATGCTACTCTCTCCCCACCCCCACCCTCCTCTAGCTTATCTCTCCACGCTTCAGGCTCACTGCCTTTATTCCTGATGAAGGGCTTTTGCCCGAAACGTCTATTTCGCTGCTCGTTGGATGCTGCCTGAACTGCTGTGCTCTTCCAGCACCACTAATCCAGTAATAGGACATGATCTGGCATACCAAGCCATCTAATATTTTTCTTCTTTGATTTGGCATTATTTTTGCCTGCCTCCTCTGTAAAATTGTTGACATAAAATGCAGATGGTTTGGTAATTGCCATCTAACAGTCACTGCAGCAAGTGACTGGATGGCGGCTGAGAAAAAGAAACTTTAATAACTGGAAATTTTAAGCATTTTAATGAGGCAGGTGTAGGGATAAAACCTGCCTGCTGGAAATTATTTTCTTTTATAAATTCTATATAACATGCGTGTTGCTGTCAAGCAGGGGACTAAATTCAGGGTGTGCCAGTGGGCAGTATGACCACTTTAAATGGAGCCAAATATTTTTCTCTGTGCTTTGTCAATTCTTTCTTTGAATGTTGGTGGGAAGGACAGCCTTTGTTGCTCATCTTCTAATTGCCCATGTAGTTGTGGTGATGAGTCACCTTCTTGAACCACTGCAGTCATCTGGTGTAGACACACCCGCAGTACTGTTAGGAAAGGAGTTCCAGGGCTTTGACTCTGACTATGAAAGAATGGCAATATGGTTCCATATCAAATCTATGTGTGGCTTGGAGTGGAACTAGCAAGCTGGTTATATTCCCATGTACCTGCTGCCCTTGCCCAAATTGGGAGGAATCGCAGGTTTAGAAGGTTCTGTTAAGAAGCCTTGTTACATTGTGATGGTGCGTCTTGTATATGCTATGCACTATTGCCACTGTATATTGATGGTAGGGGTAGTGACTTTTTTTTAAAGAGTCACTGATGGCTTCAAAGCAGTACTGAAAAGACCTCTGCTGACTAGTGAGAGTCCCTGGGTTGTAACTCACCAAAATAGATAAGTTTTTTTTTAGAAAGGCACGGAACACCGAGAGACATTGTCGGGTGAAGACTTTGGAAAAAGTGTGTAAATTCCAAAGTGTGTCATTTGCTCAAAACTTCACCACCAGTCGAACATGTGGTCGAGCCTGCAGATGGGTTTAATCAGCCATCCCAAGACTAATTGAACCAAATCAGAAGGAAATCACCTTGAATACAAGGGATTGCCCAAGAGGAAAGGCAATAAATATTGAAGATAGTGGAAGGTATGCCAATTCAGTGGGCTACTTGCTTTTGGATGGTGTTATTGAAACTGCCTCCTTCCAGGCAAGGAGAGTGTGTTCCATTACATTCCTGATTTGAGCCAAGTAGTTGATGGACCGACTTTGGGAAGCTTGTGAGTGAGTTACTCAACACCAAATTCCCAGCTTCTAATGTGCCCTTGTAGCCACAGTATTAATATTGTTATAACTAGGTGAGGAGAGGTCTTAGGTCCACTCTTTCTTTTGTAACTCATGATCATTTGCAACAATTTTTACATTATTTGAAAGCATCTAGCAACCACACTTAATCAAAGTTAACTAGATTAAGAATGATGGAGAGCGAATTTCAAAGTTTTCTTGAGTGCAAGAGAGCATTTTGTTACCTACTATCCTGAAAAATATAATAAGGCATGACATTAAACAGGAACACAAATACAGAGCTTGCAAAAAAAGGTGAGGTAGACAAGCAGGAGGCAGGAAGAACACAGCAAACCAGGCAGCATCAGGAGGTTTCAGGTATAATCCTTCTTCAGGACTTCTCCACCTCCTGATGCTGCTTGGTTTGCTGTGTTCTTCCACCATCCTGTGTGTCCCCCTTGGATTCCAGCATCTGCAGTTTTTTTTATCTGTGCAAAGAAGGTGAGGGCAGGGAGAGGGCTGTAGTACAGATGGGAAGGTAAAGGCAAATGCAGTTCCAGATTTTAAGACTCCCTGAGTTGTGAGAGTCGAACTGTTTAGCTATTGTTGTGTTTCTTTATCAATGACAAATGTTTCAAGGTTGAATGCTCAGTGAATCAGTTTTCTGAGTTCCTTTTTCATCAACACCTGTCTGTAGGATTGAGATTGAACAGAGAGAGAGAAGAGCTTCCAGTATACTTGCCATTATTAGTGTGCATTGCTTTTTCTCTCTCTCTTTGCTCAAAAGCTGCTCTTGATATACATTCCTTTGCAGATGTTGGTGTATTTGTCATTGTTTCATTCCAAACTGGATAATTGTGGGCAACATTTCGTCTGAATATGTACAATTATCGTGCAAATGCAAGTAAAACATGAGATGCAAATCTCTTGATACCTCATTGAATTTCGGTGCATCTTGATTAAAGTGGTATTTTCAATACAGATAGTTTTGTATATTTCATGTAAGTTGCCTGAAGTTGTCAGGTGATTATAGCAGCCAATGTAGTTCAGCATTGACCTTTTTAAAACCATTTTTAGTTTGTGAAAGTCTCATGTATTAAATTCAGGTCATGGGAGTTGAATGTTGATGGTTCATTTTCACTGTGATGAAAGCAGTATGGCTCCTCCAGTTCAGTATCTGGTCAATAGTAAACTTTGGCCACCATACCTCAGTTTGTTGATAGTAGGGGATTCAGTGATGGTAATTCCATTGAATGCCAAGGAAAGATGGTTAAACTCTCTCTGGTTGGGGGTGTTGTTGTCTGAAACTGTGTGGCACAGTACTTAATTACTACTTACCTGTCAGCTCAATGTTGGATATTGTCCAGGTCTGCTACATATGGCCACGGACTGCTTCAGAATCTGACAAGTCTCAAATGGTATTGGACATGTGAAACACTTTATACATGTTTGTGTGTTTCTATGAAATCTTTATCTTCTACTTCCTCCCTCAGTATTGCTTGTCTGGACATCCGACATTGCCATGCAATGTCTTGAAGTTCAAATCAACCACCATTATGCTCGACTGTGGGTTAGACATGACCTCGGCCCTTCATTTCTTACCTTTGCCTCTTGTCCACAGGTAAGTGTGTCCTAATGAATATCTCAATATTTCTAGTGTGATTTAGACTGGCATTTAAAGACATCGCTCATATCTTTCAATTTAAATATTGATTTTTGGATTTTGATTTACTGGTTTAGGCATTTATGTGTGTCTGAAAGGTTAATAATTAACCTGAGTGTTTCTGTAGCAATGGTGATTTGTTTTAACTGTTTTGTGAGGGCTAGTTCCAGGCAGTGATTTTCATTTACCCTTCAGAGAATTTACAACCCAACAAGAGATTGCCTCAAGAACTTTGTTAGAAATTTCTGGACTGGTTCTTTTTAAGGTTAGGGTAAACATTTAAACGCTTAGAGAGATTTTGTTCAGATTTACTTTGTTTTGGCTGGTTCTGCAGAAGTTTCCATGTGTAAAGTTGCTCTCGTGAAAGGGAGAAGATAGTTAGATTTGCTAACGCTAGATTACCTTAAAGTAAGGAGTTAGTGATGGTTCCACACTGGAAGTGTTTTGATAAAACTCTGAAGAGGTTATTTGAAGCTGACAATATTTAAGCTAAGATGTGTGATAGCTCCAGGAAGAAGCTTTTCCAGATTGAGAATTGGAGTCAAACCCATTGATGTGTTAGAGAAAGGGATTTTCTCGTGTGATACTGTACAAGGGATGTTTATGGGTATGGGATCTGTAAGGGTGTGTTTTGAGGATTGATGGCATTGTATTCGGGTGCTTCAAAATCTTTAATGTCAAATCTTGTGTTCTAAGTAAATGGTCTGGTTTATTCTATTTTAACTCTACTCCTTTAGCTTAGCATACTTTTTTTTATTGTGAATGACAAATCTGGAATAGCGCATGCTTATATTTCAATGAGAGACCAACTTGTTAAAAACCAAATGAAAACAAAACAGAAATATGATCCAACAAGTCAGATTTCTGTCTAGGATCTGATTTGACCAGTAATAGTATCAATTAACATTGGGTAACATTTAAAATTATAATCCACAGACTATTCATTGTTCTGCAAATATGCCACTTGATGCATAGTTGCAATATAATATATATATATATATATATAAAACAGCCTATGTTAAAACTACAGTTTCTGCCAAATTATCTGAGCTAAACTGGGGTAATGATAAGGATGGAACATCGGTGACCCTAGGCTCCGAATAATAAAACTAACCTGTGTTCCTGGTGCTGATCTGATCACTGGAGTTATGGGACATCACTACACATTTTTATAATTGCAAAGTCTGGAAATCCTGTCTCTCTCTCTCATCTATTTCCCCCCAATACACCACAAACATGAGCCTAAAGTAGCTGCTGTTTCAGTAGACTTTGACAAAACTGCCTTCATTTTGCAAAAGCTGGGCCAGTCTTCGGGGGCAAAGTTTGGCGTCCAGTCCTTTGTGACAGGACCATGTCAGAACCATGGCACCAGCATGTACGGGGGGCGAGAAATGCTAGTTCAAAATGGGAAGCAAGGAGAATGCTCCATCTAACCTCCTGAAGAGAGTGGGGAGTAACTTTGGGAGGCAAATGAACAATAAAGTGAAGTAACTGACCAACCAGAGCTTAAAACAAATCCACTGTGCTCTGGAATGCCTTCAAAAGAAATAATAGAAATCTGTTCAATTTCACTTATCCTGTCTCTCCTGCCTCCATCCCTTCCAAATAGACCCAAAAATAACCCTGCTCCTGCCTGACATTGCTGCTGTTTCAGTTGAATTGCACCATGTGGACAAATATCTTTTTATTTTGCAAGAAATGGACCTGCCTTCAGCAGTGAAGTTCCACCACTTCTCCTAAATGTGGCCTTGACTGGCTAGGCTCGTGTGTGAGGATGGATAGAATGATGAACAGGCAGAGACTGGTTGCTGTCCCAAGTAATCACAAAGCGACTGAGCATCGTGCTTCTCCACTGACTCATTACACTAACAGCCCATTAGGAATGTTTAACAAATCCAAGCCTATTTCAGGGGAAGCGTTCTGGAAAAAAAGGTGATCACACAAATACCAAAAGATCACCGTGATCTTGTTATCCTTCCCTTATATCCACACCAGAACCATGCAATTGACTCTTAACTGCCTTCTTAAATGAACTGAACAAGCTACTCAGTTCAAAGGCAATTAGAGATCAGCAACAAATGATGGCCTTGCTGGTGATGCCCAGGTGCCATGACAGAATGAAGGAAAATCAGGCTGTCCTGGATGGTGTGTCACACTGCATGTTGCTGGAATTGTCAAGAGTATTCCAATACAATCTTGACTTGTGATTTTTATAGATGGCGCATAGACTTAAGGGAGTCATGAGGTGGTGTTTGCCACAGAATTCCCAGTCTTTGACTGCATGATAACATTTATTGTCCACAAGCTTTCAGAGCATTGTCCCTCTACTTGACGTAATGAAGGGGCAATGCTCTGAAAGCTTGGGATTTGAAATAACTGTTGGACTAAAGCCTGGTATTGTCTGACTTCTGACCTTGTCCAACCCAGTCCAACACTAGCCTCCACATCATGATAATGTTTATAGACTTGGCCAGTTCATTTTACGGTCAGTGCGTGCACTGTATTAAAAGACCTTGAAGAAGCATCACAATAGCGATAAAAACATTTTGATTGCAGCAAAGTTTTTTTTGTAAGGCCATGTTTCTTTTTGTCCCCCAGCCCAAGACTTTCTAAGCTCCCTGGCTGGATTTCAAAAGATGGTAATGCCATGCTCGAAAAGGTAAAGTAGGACGACTTCACTGTACAAGTTCTTCTGAATGTTGCTTATAATTGTTCACAATTCTCTTGCAGTAAATAATTAGATTAGACTAGATTACTTAGTGTGGAAACAGGCCCTTCGGCCTAACAAGTCCACACCAACCCTCTGAAGAGTAATCCACCCAGACCCATTTCCCTAATATCTTATATTTATCCTTGACTAATCCCCCAAACTTACACATCCCTGAACACCATGGGCAATTTAGCATGGCCAGTTCACCTAACCTTGATCTTTTATTACGTATTGATCCAATACTCAGATTCTTGTTGTCTCTATTTTAAAATAATCATGGCAAGAGCTCCAATCTCTTGTCACACCAAACTTGACAAAGTGCACTGATACTTGAGCCCAAAAGTTAAAAGTTGAGTCAAAGTCCCCAATTTACCTGTCTTTTGGATTCAAGTTAATAAAAAGCACTGATTAGGTTTCTGGACTCAAGACTATTTATTAAAAATAAATCATTTCTAACCCCAGACTAATAAAAATGAACTATCAGCCTATAACACTATTGCTTGAAATTCTTAAACTCCCCATTCTGACTTCTTACACCTCTACACATAGAATCATAGAACTTTACAGTACAGAAGGAGGCCATTCGATCCATTGTGTCTGTACTGGCTTGCAAAACAGCTACCCGGCTAGTCCTGTTCTCCATCTGTAACCATAGCCCCATCAATTCATCATTTTCAAATATACATCCAGTTCTCTTTTGAAGCCTCCTAGGAAATCCAAGTCCTCCACGCTCCACTCTCAAAGGTAGTGCATTTTAATTCTTGAAAGCTTTCTGAGTCAGGAAGTTTCTCCTCATCTCACTCCTAGCTGTCTTGGTGACAATCATGAAATTGTGACCCCCTAGCTACTGGCATAGCAAGTCCTGGAAATAGAATATCCTTCTTTACCCTGTCAAAATTGTTCATATTTTTTTAAGCAGCTCAATAAGGTCACTTTTTAATCTCTGTTCTAAGGAGAATAAGGCCAATTTCTCAAATCTTTCCTTGTATCTAAAATTCCTCATTCCTGGTATCATTCAGTAAATCTCCTTTGCAGCCTCTTCAATGATTTTTGTTTATTTACTCATGGGGCTTGGCCATGAGAAGGTAGTGGTGAGCTTCAGTCCAACTCATTCATATCAAGCAGATATCCCAAATTATTCTAATCCCATTTGCCAGCATTTGGCCCATATCCCTCTAAACCTTTCTTATTAATATACTCATCCAGATGCCTTTTAAATATTGTAATTGTAGCAGCCTCTACCACTTCCTCTGCCAGCTCATTCCATACACGCACTGCCCTCTGTGTGAAAAGTTGCCCCTTAGTTCCCTTTTTAAATCTTTTCCCTCTCATCTTAAACTTATGCATCTGGTTTTGGATTTCCCTACTCTGGGGGAAAAAGACCTTGGCTATTCACTCTCTATCTGTGCCCCTTTGTCTCCTCCGCTCCAGGGAAAGTAGCTCCAGCCTATTCAGCCTCTCTCTGTACCTCAACTCTCCAACCTGACATAGGAGATTGAGATTGGAACCTCCCATGCTGATCATGCCAGTTGGGGAGGTGTTTAAACTCTGAATATGGTACAAGTCTTCTTTCTCACTCCTTCAGAAGCAATTTATTAATTAGTTGTAATTTCTTGCTTATTGTTTTAATAGTGGTGATCTAATGTTTCCATTCTAGGAGCTGAAAGATTGTGCTGGACGAGTATTCGTTGACTCTGTGCCAGAGTTCTGTCTGCCAGAGGTAAAAAAAAACCTTGTGTTTGAGTAACCCTCAGAAGGAGCAGTAGAGTAGAGTACATAAAATCAAGCTACCTGAAAACTGGAGCTGTCTGAAAACTGGACACCTTTTAGATCAGTCTTAAATCAAGTAATTGTTTCCTTAACAATGTATCTTAGCAATTTTGCATGATATAGCTACAGACCAGTAAACATCTTCGCCTGCTGCTTTATCCCATTCTCCAAATTATTCTTGACTATACCGAACTAAGCTTGACTCAAACTATCCACGGCGAAAGTGGGTACTGCAGATGCTGGAGTTTCGAGTCAAGATTAGAGTGGTGCTGGAAAAGCACAGCAGGTCAGGCAGCATCCGAGGAGCAGGAAAATCAACTTTTTGGGCAAAAGGCCTTCACCAGGAATTCCTTTTGCCGGAAACGTCGATTTTCCTGCTCCTCGGATGTTGCCTGACCTGCTGTGCTTTTCCAGCACCACTCTAATCTTGACTCGAACTGTCCGTGCCTGAACTGTCTGACCCAAAATATCTGAAATCCAACAGTCTCTGATTTAAGGTACTGTGTTTGTAGTTCAGTGTTAGTTATGCAGTGTTCCATTTCTGTTGGTACTGGTGCCTCTGGTAGTAAAATTAGCAGACTCCCATTCATACAGCCCCTAACAATAAAATGATGGATCCCCATTCAGGCACTGTCTTCTCCAGCAGTAACAATTTATCTCAGCTGCCATTCATGTATTTGCTTCCTTGACACAGTATACTTTTCTTGGGTCAAGCTGCAGAGCGTCAACACCCGATCAGTCTGACATCAGTACATTGGTGACAATGACTCCAGCAGTTCTGAAAACCATGAGTGTTATTGTCGCTGATCGTGCAGCCAGTGTGACAAAGCGAGATGGGGACCGGGTTTAAACATAAAATATTTCGATTTCCTAAGATTGAGAGAGTGCATTTTCTTAAGCGTATTTCCTTCTCTTTCTGTGTTTGCAAATGATAGTTACACTTGAGCCTGTTTCACTTTAAGGCTGCAATCCTCTTAAATGTTTGTAATGTCCATTACAGACAGAGTTGTTGGACCTCTCCACTGTAGATGTGATCCTGATATCAAATTATCACTGTATGATGGCATTGCCATATATTACAGAGCACACTGGCTTCACTGGCACAGTCTATTCCACTGAACCCACAATGCAGATTGGAAGGTAAGCATTTCTGTTTTTTAAATTTTCTCATTTCACCTTTTCTACCTTTCCATTTGTTCCTGACAATGCTGACTGTGACCATAATGCTATTCCATGTGTAGGGTCTTCCTGTTTGTAACTCTGTCAAAAGTGCCATTCAAGTGTTACTTGCAGGACAAACGTAATGTTTATCTGAAGGCCATCATGTATGGAAACATCACCATTACCAAGTTGGAACAATTTTAAAAGGGGTGCAAGAACAGAGAAATGTTTTGTATAAAGTTTTGATGATTGCAGACAAGTGATTCGCAAAGCAAATGGGATTTTAGGTTTTATAAACATAGGCATAGAATACAAAGTCCAGGGAGGTTTGGTGAATCTTGATAAAACACTAAGTTGGCCTCAGCAGGAGTATTGAGTTCAATTCTGGGCACCAAGTAATGGTTGAAATATGAATTCAATGAATAAATCTGGAGTATAAAACTAGTCTCAGCAATGGTAACCATGATACTACAAGCAATTGCTGTAAATCTGTTCATTAATGGCCTTTATGGAATGAAATCTGCCATCCTGACCTGATCTGGCTTACATATGATTCCAGGTCCACTTGACAGATAAAATGGGCTCTTTTTAGGCACACAAGACTAATAGACCATTCAGCCACTCAAATATTCTAAACTATGATTGATCATATATATCAATACCACTTTCCCATGCTCTCTAGATGAATTGAATTGAACTTATTGTCACGTGTACCGAGGCACAGTGAAAAGCTTTGTCTTGCAAGCAATACAGATCAGAGTTATGTAGCATAGATTAGTAAATAATAGGTAAACAGCAGCAAAAACAAAAACTTAGGTCCAGGTGAATGTGAAGAGTTTAAATGTCCATTCTAACAACAGTAGGGTAGAATCTGTTTCGCAACTGGCTGGTGCGTGTGTTCAGGCTTCTATACCTTCTCCCGATGGTGGAGGTTGTAGAAAAACATTGCCAGGGTGAGATGGACCTTTTTGAATGCTGGTCACCTTTCCTTGATATTGGGCCTGGTAGGTGGATTCTTTGGATGGGGGGTTGACCTTTGTGATTGTCCAGGCCGAGTTCACCACTCTCTGTAACCATCTCCGATCTTGAATAGTACAGTTGCCATACCAGGTAGTGATACAGCCGGACAGAATGCTCTCGATGGTGCACCTATAAAAGTTGGCAAGGGTATTTGCCATCATGCCAAATTTTCTTAGCTGCCTGAGGAAGAGGAGACGTTGTTGGGCCTTTGTAACCAGTGCACCGCATGAAGAGTCCAAGAAAGCTTGATGTCATTCTTGATGTTATTTGGATCTAGAAATTTATCAATTTCTGAATTGAACTTCTCAATGACTAAGTCTCCATAGAGAATTCTGGGCTGTAACAACTCTGAGTGTATTTCCAAAGGTCAGTCAGAGATACTTGATTTGACACAGATTAGTAAAGTAAGTGGAAAGAAGTACAAGGTGAAGAGAGGAAGATTGAAGTTCAGTATAAAAAAGCATTAGAGAAGTGTTGCTTTTTAGTTTTTGGAGCAATTTTTAAAAAGCAATTAATTTCACTTCATTTGAGATCTTGAAGAGAAATACATAAACTATAACCAGAATCATTGTAGGTCTATTTATTCTGCCTTCCTGATAATCCTTTCCAGTCTTGAAGTGTTCTAATAATTGATCTGATGTGGATCATTATTTACTTTTAAACTTTATTCTTGGGATGTGAGAATCGAAGGTATTACTGACAGTTATTGTTCATTCAAGAGGGTGGTGATGAGAATTGTAAAGGAAGTGTCTCTGCAGTGCTGTTAAAAACAGAGATTCAGGATGTTGCCCAGTGGTGATGAAGGTACAGTGATATAAATGTCTCGAGGAGGATAATAACTGACATGGAGGGGACTTAGAACATAGAATCATACAGCACAGAAGTAGACCCTTTAGCCCATCCAGGTAGTATTAGATCCTTTAAAGAACAATTCAGTTAGTCCCAGTCCACTGCTCTTTTCCCAAATCCCTGGAAATTTTTCTTGTTTAAGTACCAATGTTGGCTATCCAGCAATATGTTGGTAAATCAAGGTAAAATACAGAAGCACTGAACAGGCACACAAGACAAATGGCACCTAAAGGAGGAAGTTAATTTTAGGGTTGATCCCTAATGCCTGAACCTGAACATGCATAATTTTATTTTACTTGTCCCATGCTGTAATATGGGTTGCCTGCACAGTTAAGCACATTCACAAAGCAGTAATGTGTAAAGCCATTGATAGTGTTCAGAAATAGGGTTGCAAAATAATCTTGGCCTTAATTGTGACCCCAATGCCTGACACATTTACAGTTTTAGAGACACTTGAGAACAGACGTGCTGCTCTCTGCTGTTCTTTCACAAGATCACTGTTGAACTTCAAGCTTCACTACTTACGAGCTACACATCTCTCAATGACTACTAGCTATGGAATCCTAGCTAGTTAAGATGTGAAAAAACAAAATATAGGAACATAGCTTCTCCCTATAATGATTAAATCTAATGTCAGTTAAACTCCAAACCTTGAAACTATAAAGATCTTAATCAAATGAACAAAGCTTTATTCTACACTCTTCATTTCTTTTCATATTTTTACATTTTACTTCGTATAATCGATAACTTAACTTAAAGGGGAGGCATGGTGTTTCAGTGGTTAGCACTGCTGCCTCACAGTGTCAGAGACCCGGGTTCGATTCCAGCCTTGGGTGATTGTTTGTGTGGACTTTTCACATTCTCCCTGTGTCTGCATGGGTTTCCTCTGGGTGCTCCGGTTTCCTCTCACAATCACAAAGATGTGCGGTTTAGTTGAATTGGGCAATTTAACATGGCCATAGTGTTCAGGGATGTGTAGGCTAGGTGCAAATGTGGGATAATGAGGTAGGGGTGGGTGGGTTACTCTTCTGAGAGTCAGTGTGGATCTGTTGGGCCATAGGGCCTGTTTCCACGATGTGGGGATTCTATGATTAACTCATTTCATCCCTTGTCTATGACCTATCTTGATTTTTAAATTGATTACTTTTTGATAATATAATGGTGTGTGGCCACTGCAGCTCAGTGCATTTCCATTGTAGCAAAATCATCATTTCAATAGTTATATATTTTTTTCTCCTCTCCTATTATTAACAGGCTTCTCATGGAAGAGCTGGTCAACTTTATGGAGCGTGTCCCAAAGCCACAGTCTGCCACCTATTGGAAGAATCGGGAAATGCTCAGGTTAAATAATGAGCTGAATTAAACTGTGACTGTTTTTTCTCTTTACATTTTACAAGTGTTCTTTGACCACTTTTTAATTTTTAGGTGAGCAGATTATGAAAAAACACTCTAATATTAGGAATATTAAGTGAGGAAATGCCTGCAAAATTGCATGGAGTACCCCAATACACTCTGAATGGCTACCCATAACACTTATGGACTTAAAGATTAACTGGATCAGCCACATAAATACAGCGGTTGTAGTATGTATTGTACTATCTATAATGTGCACTGCAGTAACTCCCCAAGGAGGCAAATCCCAAAGGCATGACCTCAACCATTGAGAAGAACTACGATACCAGGAGCAGGGAAACATCATAATTTGTGACCTCCCCTCCAAGCCATACAACATCCTGATTTGGAAACCTCCATCCGCCATGGCCAGGGCCTCCAAGCCCTCTGTTTTTTCCTCTCCAGATGTCCCCAACAGTACCCTTCCACCGACCCACTCATTCTTTTGGCCGAACTGGTCCTCACCCTTAACAATTTCTCCTTTGAATCCTCCCACTTCCTCCAGACCAAAGGGGTAGCCATGGGCACACGTATGGGCCCCAGCTATGCTTGTCTCTTTGTTGGCTACGTAGAGAGTTGATCTTCCGTAATTACACCGGTACCACTCCCCACCTCTTCCTCTGCTATATTGATGACTGCATTGGCGCCACCTCGTGCTCCCGCGAGGAGGTTGAGCAATTCATCAACTTCACCAACACATTCCACCCTGACTTTAAATTTATCTGGACCATCTCTGACACCTCCCTCCCCTTCCTGGACCTCTCCATCTACATTAATGACGACTGACTTGACACTGACATTTTTTACAAACCCACCAACTCCCACAGCTACCTGGATTATACCTCTTCCCACTCTACCTCTTGCAAAAATGCCATCCCGTATTCCCAATTCCTCCGCCTCTGCCGGATCTGCTCCCAGGAGGACTAGTTCCACCACAGAACACACCAGATGGCCTCCTTCTTTAGAGACCGCAATTTCCCTTCCCACGTGGTTAAAGATGCCCTCCAACGCATCTTGTCTACATCCTGCACCTCTGCCCTCAGACCCCACCCCTCCAACTGTAACAAGGACAGAACGCCCCTGGTGCTCACCTTCCACCTTACAAACCTTCGCATAAACCAAATCATCCGCCGACATTTCCGCCACCTCCAAACAGACCCCACCACCAGGGAAATATTTCCCTCCCCACCCCTTTCCGCCTTCCGCAAAGACCGTTCCCTCCGTGACTACCTGGTCAGGTCCACACCCCCCTACAACCCACCCTCCAATCCTGGCACTTTCCCCTGCCACCGCAGGAACTGTAAAACCTGCGCCCACACCTCCTCGCTCACCTCTATCCAAGGCCCTAAAGGAGCCTTCCACATCCATCAAAGTTTTACCTGCACATCCACTAATATCATTTATTGTATCCGTTGCTCCCGATGCGGTCTCCTCTACATTGGGGAGACTGGGTGCCTCCTAGCAGAGCACTTTAGGGAACATCTCTGGGACACCCACACCAATCAATCACACCGCCCCCTGACCCAACATTTCAATTCACCCTCCCACTCTGCCAAGGACACGGAGGTCCTGGGCCTCCTTCACCGCTGCTCCCTCACTACCAGACGCCTGGAGGAAGAAAACACCTCGTCTTCCGCCTCGGAACACTTCAACCGCAGGGCATCAATGTGGACTTCAACAGTTTCCTCATTTCCCCTTCCCCCACCTCACCCTAGTTCCAAACTTCCAGCTCAGCACTGTCCCCACGATTTGTCCGGACTTGTCCTACCTGCCTATCTCCTTTTCCACTTATCCACTCCACCCTCTCCTCCCAGCCCTATCACCTTCATCCCCTCCCCCACTCACCCATTGTACTCTATGCTACTCTCTCCCCAGCCCCACCCTCCTCTAGCTTATCTCTCCATGCTTCAGGCTCACTGCCTTTATTCCTGATGTCTGGCTTTTGCCCAAACGTCGATTTCGCTGCTCCTTGGATGCTGCCTGAACTGCTGTGCTCTTCCAGCACCACTAATCCAGAATCTGGTTTCCAGCATCTGCAGTCATCGTTTTTACCTTGGAAACCTTTAAGTCATTTCTTTATCATCAGTGAATCATGATTGTGGAACTCACTCTGTAATGGGACTGTGAGTGCGTCTACACCATATAGACTGGGGCAGTTCAAAAAGGTAGCTAATCACCACCACCTCCAGAGCAATAGGAATGGGTAATAAATACTGACCTTGCCAGTGATGCCATCATCCCATTTTTTCAAATATATGTGGTGAGTGCCAGTGTGAGGCAGGATTTCCTCTTGTTTCTGTATGTTTGCAGCAGCATAAATATCGGTTGAAATTGCCCAAGCCTGCTGTTTAATATGCAATTGAATAGTCACTAAGTAGTCATGCCCTAGTCTTGGATGTCTGTCATCTTTTAAGGTGTGGCCTGCCTTGTCATTGCCAACAGAAAATGTCGAAGACCTGTAAAGTCAGCTGTAAACACTGCCTCCAGTTTGAATAGGCTATTGCATGTGAGGAATTTCCAGCTCCTTACATCATCTTAACCATGCCTCTGTCCTTCCCTCCCTTTTTCATTAGGAAGTGAGTTCAGTGAGTCATTTGGAACATGGAAGGGTGCTATTTGTTCTAAATAAGCTGCTCTCCACTCAGTCCCATCCCTGAGTCTAGATGCTGGAAAAGCACAGCACGTCAGGCTGCATTCGAGGAGCAGGAGAATCGATATTTTGGGCATAGCCCTTCATCAGGAATCATGCCCGAAACATCGATTCTCCTGCTCCTCGGATGCTGCTTGACCTGCTGTGCTTTTCCAGCACTACACTCTCGATTCTGATCTCCAGCATCTGCAGTCCTCACTTTCTCCTCCCAGTCCCATTCCTGACTCAATGCCTGTAGTGCTCTAAGTTGTCATCCAACATTGTTTTGAAATCATTGTTTCTGGTTCCACATAGGAAATAGGAGTAGGTCATTCAACAAGATCATGGCTCAACCTGGGAATCTTCCTCTCGACTCATTTGCATCTTTCCCACACTATCTTAAATCTCTGTTCCATTAAACTTGTGTTCTTGGCTGGCGATGTTCAATTGAAACTTTTTACATAAGAAAGTCTTCGATATTTGTGAAATACAACAAAGGAATCTGAAGCAAAAACAGAAATTGCTGAAGAAGCTCAGCAGGGCTGGCAGCATCTCTGGAGAGGAGGGAAAGTTAATATTTTGAGTCCAGTGATTTTTGTTCCTCCCTCTTTCGCTCTGTGTCTAACTGCCGCAGTCTATCCAGCACAGAGAGGGTGAGACAGAGACTCGATTCTTATTTATTGCTACCAGTCTTCTGAATCACCTACATTCTACTTTTAGTAATGAGCTCCTTTGTGTGGACGTGATTTTTCTTTGCACAGTATCATGGTTCAGCACTGTACTTCGCCCTCATGAGCCTCAGTCAACTATCTTTGTGTAACTCCACCAAAATATCCTTCTGTTCCTTTCTCATTGTTTTTAAGCTTCTCCTTCAATGGAAATTGCTGTTATCTCAGCTACCCCTTGTGGTTGAAAATCCATATTTTAACCACTCTCTGGGTAAAGAGGTGTCTCTTGAATTCCCTATCATTATTATTCATTGTCTATCCTGTTCCTGCTTTCAGGCACTTACCTGCACCTCTAAAGGATGCTGTAGAAGTTTTAACATGGAAGCGTTGTTACAAAATGCCAGAGGTTAACTTGGCCCTAAGCAAGGTTCAGCTCGTAGGGTATTCTCAGAAAATAGTAAGTATTTATTTATTATTCAAACTTAGTGGGTGGAGGAAATACAATGGTGAGAATGCAGAGCAAAATTGTCAACAGTTCGGTCAATCCCTTGGGTAAACCGTTTCACCTCAGTATTTTGCTTTGAGTTTTGTCTTCCAGTAGTTGTGGAGTTTTGTGTTTTTTCCTTTAAGGTTTATTTCTGGGGAGAGAGCAGCACAATGGTAACATCACTGGTCTTGTATCCAGAAACCCAGGTTAATATTCTGGAACAGCTCAGCAGATCTGGTGGCATCTGTGAAGAGAAATCAAAGTAAACATTTCAGGTCCAGTAACCCTTCCTTGGAAACTGTTCTGAGGAAGGGTTACTGAACCCAAAATGTTAACTTTGATTTCTTTTCACAGATGTTGCCAAATCGGCTGAGTTTTCCAACAACTTCTGTTTTCGTTTCTGATTTAGAGCATCCGCAGTTCTTTTGGTTTTCAATATTCTGAGATCACAGGTTCATGTCCCACCACAGCAATTGGTGGAATTTCAATTCAATTCTCGGTAATGGTGGCTATGAAGCTATCATAGTCATACAGCATGGAAACAGACCCTTCGGTCCAACTCATCCAAGCTGACCAGATATCCTAAACTGATCTTGTGCCATTTTGCCAGCATTTGGCCCATGTCTCTGTCAACCATTCCTATTCACGTACCCGTCCAGCTGTAATTGTACCAGCTTCCATCAGTTGTTGTAAAAACCCAACTGGTTTTCAAAGGTCCCTTTAGGCTTGGGAATCAGCTATCCTTATGCAGTCTGGCTTACTTGTGACTCCAGGCCCACAGCAATATGGTTGATTCCAAACTGTCTTGTGAATTTGCCCAATATGCCACTCAGTGCAAGAACAAAGTAATGATAGGCAACAAATTCTGGCCTTACTAGTGACACCCACATCCCATCAAAGTATTAAAAAAACTTCCTAACTGATTATGTTATTTTATGTAAATTCATTGAATTCTTCGAGAAGAAGAACGGCAACTTTTTCACACAGAGTAGTTCATGCGTGGAATGAACAGCCAGAGGAAGTGATGAATGCAGATACAGCTACAACATCTAAAAGACATTTGGACAGATACATGGATAGGAAAGGTTTAAAGTGATATGGGCCAAATGCAGGTGAGTGAGACTACTTTAGTTTGGGAAACTTGGTCAGCATGGATGATTTGGACTGAAGGGTCTGTTTCTGTGCTGAATGACTCTGTAAGAAACTAAATTCCTATAGGTGAAAATGATTCCATCTAATCAACACAGATAATCAGTTACGGTTTTGAAAACTAGCTTAAATATATTTAGTTTAAAATCATGCTACACTGGGTTATGGTCCAGCATGTTTGTTTGGAAGTGGGGGCTTTTGCAGTACTGCACCTTTGTCAGGTGGCTGGTGGGGCAGGATCGTGAGACACGGAATTTGTGGTGGAAGATTAAGGTGTCGTGCAGCTGGTGCGATGTGTTAAGTGGACCTGGATTGCTGTTGGGTCTTTGGTCGCTTGGAGTGGAGTTGCGGATTTCGACTCATTGATGTGTAAATCCCACAACTACTTTCAATATGTCTCTGAAGTCATTAGTATTAAGTTAGCCGAGAGCAGTGTTTTGTAGAGGAATAAGAAGATACTATTTTTTGGGTTTGTAGACAGTAGAAGCAAAAATGGCCTTTAGTAGAGTGATATGCTCTTCTTGTCGGATGTGGGAGTTTAGGGAGAGTTTGTATAACTGAGGAGTATATCTGCAAAACATGTCGTTGGTTGCGAATTCCATCAGATAGGATGGATCAGTTGGAGTGACAGTTAGAGGCAATGAGGAATTTACGAGAGCAAGGTGGTGTGATGGATGGCAGTTATAGGAAGGGAGAAAAGCCACAGCTACAGTCACATAGATGGGTTAACTTCAGGAAAGGTAAGAGAGGTAGGCAGGTAGCGCAGGAGTCTTCTGTGGCTATCCCCATTTCAAACAATTATGCTGTTTTGGAAAATGTAGGGGGTGATGGATCCTCAGGGAAATGTAGCACGAACAGCCAAGTTTCTGGTACCGAGACAGGCTGTAATATAATGAGGGGTACGTTGGGTTCCAAGCGATCGATTATGTTAGAGGACTCTCTAGTCAGAGGCACAGACATTTGTTTCTGTGACCCTGTGGGGGTGGTGGGGGGAAGCGACCCAAGGGGATAGTGAGGAAAGAGGTCAATTTGAGACTGGTTGAGAAAAGAAGCGAGTCAAGCATTCGGGGTAGGCATGGACAAAGCAGAGAACAAGGTAGGACTGATCAATTAAACTGCATTTATTTCAATGCAAGAGGCCTAACAGGGAAGTCAGGTGAACTCGGGACTGGGATATCATAACAATTACAGGAATGTGGCTCAGGGATGGACAGGACTGGCAGCTTAATGTTCCAGGATACAAATGCTACAGGAAGGATAGAAAGGGAGGCAAGAGAGGAGGGGTAGCAGCATTTTTGACAAAGGATAGCAGTACAGCTGTGCTGAGGGAGGATATTCCTGGAAATACATCCATTTGGGTGAAACTGAGAAATAAGAAAGGGATGATCACCTTATTGGGATTGTATTATAGATCTCCTAATAGTCAACAGGAATTTGAGAAACAAATTTGTAAGGAGATTTCAGTTATCTGTAAGAATAATAGGGTGGTTATGGTAGGGAATTCTAACTTTTCAAACAAAGACTGGGATTGCCATAGTGTTAAGGGTTTAGATGGAGAAGAATTTGTTAAGTGTGTACAAGAAAATTTTCTGATTCAGTATGTGGATGTACCTACTAGAGAAGGTGCAAAACTTGATCTACTCTTGGGAAATAAGGCAGGGCAGGTGACTGAGGTGTCAGTGGGGGAGTACTTTGCGACCAGCGACCATCATTCTACTAGTTTTAAAATAGTGATGGAAAAGGATAGACCAGATCTAAAAGTTGAAGTTCTAAATTGGAGGAAAGCTAATTTTGATGGTATTAGGCAAGAACTTTCAAAAGATGATTGAGGGCAGATGTTTGCAGGTAAAGGGACGACTGGAAAATGAGAAGCCTTAAGAAATGAGATAACTTGAGTCAGAGACAGTATATTCCTTTTGGGGTGAAAGAAAAGTCTGGAAGGTACAGGGAATGCTGGATGACTAGAGAAATTGAGGGTTTGGTTAAGAAAAAGAAGGAAGCATATGTCAGGTATAGACAGGATAGATCGAGTGAATCCTAAAAGCAGTCAGAATATACTTAAGGAAATCAGGAGGGCAAAAAGGGGACATGAGATAGCTTTGGCAAACAGAGTTAAGAAGAATATAAAAGGTTTTTATAAATACATTTAAGGACAAATGGGTAATTAGGGAGAGAATAGGGCACCTCAAAGATTAGCAAGAAAGCCTTTGTGTGGAGCTGCAGGAGATGGGGGAGAAACTAAATGAGTACTTTGCATCAGTGTTTACTGTGGTGAAGGGCATGGAAGATATAGAATGTAGGGAAAAAGATGGTGATATCTTGAAAAATGTACATATTACAGAGGAGGAAGTTTTGAAAAGCTTAAGTGGATAAATCCCCAGGACCTGATTAGGTGTACCCTAGAACGCTCTGGGAAGTTAGAGAAGTGATTGTTGGGCCCCTTGCTGATATATTTATATCATCAATAGTCACAGGTGAGGTGTCAGAAGACTGAAGGTTGGCTAACTGTTTAAGAAAGGTGGTAAGGACAAGCCAGGGAGCGAAAGGCTGATGAGCCTGATGTCAGTGGTGGGCAAGTTGTTGGAGGGAATCCAGAGGGACAGGATTTACATGTATTTGGAAAGGCAAGGACTGATTAGGGATAGTCAGCATAGCTTTGTGTGTGGGAAATAGTGTCTCACTAACTTGATTGAATTTTTTGAAGAAGTAACAAAGGATTGATGAAGGCAGAGCGGTGAACGTGATCTATATGGACTTCAGTATGATGTTCGACAAGGTTCCCAGTGGGAGACTGGTTAGCAAGGTTCGATCTCGTGGAATACAGGGAGAACGAGCCAGTTGGATACAGAACAGGCTCAAAGGTAGAAGACACAGGGTGGTGATGGATGGGTGTTTTTCAGACTGGAGACCTTTGACCAGTGGAGTAGTTAGCAAGTTTGCAGATGATACAAAAATTGGAGGTGTAGTGGACAGTGAGGAAGGTTACCTCAGATTACAACGGGATTTTGTTCAGATGGGCCAATGGCTGAGGAGTGGGTGGCACGGTGCCACAGTGGTTAGCACTGCTGCCTCAGCGCCAGAGACCCGGGTTCAATTCCCGCCTCAGGCGACTATCTCTGTGGAATTTGCACATTCTCCCCGTGTCTGCGTGGGTTTCCTCCGGGTGCTCCGGTTTCCTCCCACAGTCCAAAGATGTGCAGGTTAGGTGAATTGGCCATGCTAAATTGCCCATAGTGTTAGGTGAAGGGATAAATGTAAGGGGGTGGGTTGCGCTTCGGCGGGTCGGTGTGGACTTGTTGGGCCGAAGGGCCTGTTTCCAAACTGTAAGTAATTAATCTAATCTAATCTTTAAAAAAAGTCAGATAAATGCGAGGTGTTGCATTTTGGGAAAGCAAATCTGAGCAGGACATATACACTTAATGGTAAGGTCCTAGGGAGTATTGCTGAACAAAGAGACCTTGGAGTGCAGGTTCATAGCTCCTTGAAAGTAGAGTCGCAGGTAGATAGGATAGTGAAGGAGGCGTTTGGTATGCTTTCCTTTATTGGTCCGAGTAGTGAGTACAGGAGTTGGGAGGTCATGTTGTGGCTGTACAGAATGTTGGTTAGGCCACTTTTGGAATATTGTGTGCAATTCTGGTCTCCTTCCTGTTGGAAAGATGTTGTGAAACTTGAAAGGGTTCAGAAAAGATTCACAAGGATGTTGCCAGGGTTGGAGGGTTTGAGCTATAGGGAGAGGTTGAATAGGCTGGGGCTGCTTT
The DNA here is from genome assembly GCF_047496795.1 of Chiloscyllium punctatum. Classification (NCBI taxonomy): domain Eukaryota; kingdom Metazoa; phylum Chordata; class Chondrichthyes; order Orectolobiformes; family Hemiscylliidae; genus Chiloscyllium; species Chiloscyllium punctatum. Next base: position 16,252,894 of record NC_092749.1, read on the forward strand.
CCCTGGAGCATCGGAGGCTGAGGGGTGATCTTATAGAGGTTTACAAAATTGAGGGGCATGGATAGAATAAATAGCCAAATCTTTTTCCTGGGGTCGGGAAGTCCAGAACTAGAGGGCATAGGTTTAGGGTGAGAGAGGAAAGATATAAAAGAGACCTATGGGGCAACTTTTTCATGCAGAGGATGGTGTGTGTATGGAATGAGCTGCCAGAGGAAGTGATGGAAGCTGGTACAATTATAGCATTTAAAAGGCATCTGGATGGGTATATGAATAGGAAGCGTTTGGAGGGATATGGGCCGGGTGCTGGCAAGTGGGACTTGAGGTTGGGGTGTCTGGTTGGCATGGACGAGTTGGACCTAAGAGACTGTTTCCATGCTGTACATCTCTATGACTCTATGATAGTCTTGACTAGATGAATATTTTGATCAAACAAAAACCAGATCAATGCATATTTTCTCTCCTGATTGTTAGTTGATAAATAGAAATGTTTTTGCACACAAGCTATGTGTACAGAATTGGGAGAGGTTTACAGCACCGAGGCTTGATCCTGAACAGTATAATGATAGTTGATGTGGGAAATGTTTAATGAAAATGCCTGATTCAATGTGATAACATTTTGCCCTTCTATAGTTCCTTTAACTTAGATGCATGCACCTCTAGAGGCTTTTTGGAGAATGTGTTGTCTGGTCTACTCTGCAGTTGGAGTCAAAACCAAACATAATCGTCAGTTGAAAAGAGAATTGTTGGACCAGGACGTGCTGATGTCTTTCACCCACTATTGTGTGGAGTAATGTAAATTCTGTCCTTATCTCTACACATTTACATTAGAAGTTCCCATATTAACATTTATACTGCATTCTACTTGTATACACTGTATTTAAACCATCCCACCAGTGATTGTGTTGAATCACTTCCACTTCCAGGAAGATGTAAGTAGAGTGTGACCAGTTTACCATGTAAACATAGATGTACAAGTTTATAATGAAAAATGTTCATAGAAATTGCTTGAAAATACAGAATTACTTTCCCACATATATGTTTATTTCTATTAGAAACTATGAAATCAATTTTCTATTGAAGTCAAGTAGAACATTTCAGATACTCTCATCAGGAATTAGGCCTTCAGCGTTAGTACTGATATCTATCAGGCAATTACTATCACACCACTGCCTTCTACATCCTTCCACTAATGGAAGGAGAAGAAAGTCAGCCAAACATTAGTTGCTGATCACCATCAAAAAGAGCATTGCTGGAAGCATGTAGATGTGGATTTTGGATGAAGCCATATGTGAAGATCCGATGGTAGAATAGCCTACCAAAGTTGACTATCTTAGTGGACAGACTAACTCATCATTGCTTTCAGAAAGTGAGTGGGGAGCAGGCTCGTTTAAAGATGAGCATAGAGTCATAGAGATGTCCAGCATGGAAACAGACCATTCGGTCCAACCTGTCCATGCCAACCAGATATCACAACCCAATCTAGTCCCACCTGCCAGCACCCGGCCCATATCCCTCCAAACCCTTCCTATTCATATACCCATCCAAATGCCTCTTAAATGTTGCAATTGTACCAGCCTTCACCACATCCTCTGGCAGCTCATTCCATACACATACCACCCTCTGCGTGAAAATTTTGCCCCTTCAGGTCTCTTTTATATCTTTCCCCTCTTACCCTAAACCTATGCCCTCTAGTTCTGGACTCCCCGACCCCAGGGAAAAGACTTTGTCTTTTTATCCTATCTATGCCCCTCATAATTTTGTAAACCTCTATAAGGTCACCCCTCAGCCTCCGACGCTCCAGGGAAAACAGTCCCAGTCTGATCAGCCTTTCCCTGTAGCCCAGATCCTCCAACCCTGGCAACATCCATGTAAATCTTTTCTGAACCCTTTCAGGTTTCACAACATCTTTCCGATGGAAAGAGACCAGAATTGCATGCAATATTCCAACAGTGGTCTAACCAATGTCCTGTACAGCCGCAACATGACCTCCCAACTCCTGCACTTAATACTCTGACCAATAAAGGAAAGCATACCAAATGCCGCATTCACTATCCTGTCTACCTGCGACTCCACTTTCAAGGAACTATGAACCTGCACTCGAAGGTCTCTTTGTTCAGCAATACTCCCTTGGACCTTACCATTAAGTGTATAAGTCCTGCTCAGATTTGCTTTCCCAAAATGCAGCACCTCGCATTTATCTGAATTAAACTCCACCTGCCACTTTCTGGATTAGTGGTGCTGGAAGAGCACAGCAGTTCAGGCAGCATCCAAGGAGCAGGCGAAATCGACATTTCGGGCAAAAGCCCTTCATCAGGAATATTCCAGAATCTGGTTTCCAGCATCTGCAGTCATTGTTTTTACCTCCACCTGCCACTTCTCAGCCCATTGGCCCATCTGGTCCAGATCCTGTTGTACTCTGAGGTTGCCCTCTTCACTACACCTCCAATTTTGGTGTCATCTGCAGACTTACTAACTGTACCTCTTATGCTCGCATCCAAATCATTTATGTAAATGACAAAAAGCTGTTTATGCTGTTAATTGAGTTCTGTTCTTTTCTGTGGGATATCAGGAGCTTTTCGGTGCAGTACAGATCACTCCACTCAGCTCAGGTTACTGTTTGGGCAGCTCCAATTGGATCATCCAGTCGCACTACGAGAAAGTGGCTTATGTGTCTGGATCCTCATTGCTCACCACACACCCACAGGTAACTACCTCCTCCATCACTGGTCCCTTCTTACTAGTGGGACATTGATGCTGTAATGGGAATGTCACTAGACTAATAATCCAGAGGCAAAGACTAATGCTTTGGTGAGAAAGGTTCTGTTAAACGGAATTTAAATTCAGTTAATAGATCTGGAATTGAAAGCTAGTCTCAATGATGGTGAGCATGTAGCTATCGTTGATTACCATAAAAACCAACCTGATTCACAAGTGTCTTTTAAGAAAGGTAACCTGCCATCCTTACCCAGTCTTCAGACCCACAGCAATGTGGTTGACTAATAGTTGCCCTCTTAAATGGCTGAGCACGCCACTCCATTCCAAGATAAGTTGGGATTGTCAACAAATGTTGGTCTTGCTGGTGATGCCCACATTCCACTGGGGGGAGACAAAAATGACTGATGCAGCACCTTTAACACATCAAAACATCTCAAGATGCTTAACAGGAGCTTTACCCTCTTGTGACACCAAGCTGATGAAGGACAGATGGCCAAAAGCTGCTTTAGAGAAGTGAGTTTTAAAGAGCACTTAAAGGAAATAAACAACAGGAAATATTAGTAAATGGGAGGAAAAGTTAAGAACTCATGCTAGTTCTCAATGTTGAGCTACAGCTGTTTCAAGAAGGAAGAAAAATTGATTAAAAAAGAACAAATATGTTTCATTTCAGCCCATGGAGCAAACCTCCCTGAAAAATAGTGATGTCCTCATCCTGACTGGACTGACGCAGATTCCGACCGCTAATCCTGATGGCATGTTGGGTGAATTCTGCAGTAACCTAGGTAACAGACTCGGAAGAAGGTTTGTTAAGATCCAGGACCTCATGTTGCTCAGTCCTGTGCCTCCCTGGAGTGTGTTTTGTTTTTAAGCCCTCTCTGTTGGAAATGTACGTAGAACATAGAACAGTACTACACAGTATAGGTCCTTCAGACCTCAATGTTGTGCCGGCCTTTTATCCTACTCTAAGATATGACTAACCTACATATCCTTCATTTTCCTATCTTCCATGTGCCTATCCAAGAGTCGCTTAAATGTCCCTATTATATCTGACTCTACTACCACCGCTGACAGTGCATTGCATGCACCCACCACTCTGCGTGAAGAACCTACCTCTGACATCTCCCTTAAACTTTCCTCCACTTACATTAAAATTATGCCCCCTCGTCTCTAACTATCCACTCTATCTATGCCTCTCAACATCTTGTACATCTCTATTAAGTCACCTCTCATCCTTCTTCACTCCAATGAGAAAAGCTCTTGCTCCTTCAACCTTTCTTCATTAGACGTGCCATCCTGTCCAGGCAGCATCCTGGTAAATCTCTGAACCCTCTCTAAAGCTTCTACATATTTCCTATAATGAGGCGACTAGAACTGAAAACAATATTCCAAGTGTGGTCTAACCAGGGCTCTATAGAGCTGCAGCATAACCTTGTGGCTCTTAAACTTAATCCCCCTGCTAATGAAAGCCAACACACCATATGCCTTCTTAACAACCCTATCAACTTTGGTAGCAGCTTTGAGGGAGCTATGGACATGGACCTCAAGATGCCTCTGTTCCTCCACATTGCCAAGAATCCTGCCTTTCACCGTGTCATCTGCACTCTAATCCGACCTTCCAAAGTGAATTACTTCACACTTTTCCAGGTGGAATGCCATCTGCCACTTATCATCTCAAGATCAATGTTATATTTCGAAGCATCTCCAAAGTTGGGCTTGCTTAGTACAGTGGGTTTGTCCTTCTGTCTTCAAGTGAAACTGATGTCTCTGTTGAACCCACAGTAAAACGCTGTGAAGTCTGACAAAGGGGGCAAAAAGAGTTAGATCTCTCCAGTGTGGGAGCAGGCCATTTGGCCCATCAATTACACACTGACCCTCTGAAGAGCACCCAACGCAGATCCATCACCCCTTCCTATTCGTGCGTCCCTCCATTTCCCATGGCTAATCCACCTAACATACACATCTCTTGATACTATGGGCAATTTCCCATGGCCAATCCACCTAACCTGCACATCTTTGGACTGTGGGAGGAAACTGGAGCATCGAGAGAAAACTCACCCAGGGACAATGTGCAAACTCGACACAGACATTCACCCAAGGGTGGAATTGAACCTGGATCCCTGGTGCTGTGAGGCAGCTTTGCTAACCACTGTGCCACCATGTCTCCCACAGGTCATGTCACATGTCACAGAAGTTTTATAGTGAAGACCCTTCACACCCGTGCTGACCCTCCTGAGGAGTGATTTGTGTCCTACCGACTCTGTTCGCTCGACATATATCTTACATTCCAGCTCTTCAGATGTTCAGAAAATGTAGAAAATATTGTGCATAAAAGGGGGCCACTATGTGCTGACTGGAAAACAAGCTAACCAGCCTGCTTCTATTTACCAGCACTTGGTCTGTATCCCCAAAGATTACAAAACTACAGGTGCACATCTAGGCATCTTTTCAATGAGTCATCTTCTAGGTGAAAAATCCTTTCTTTAATGCCCCTGCAATCCTTCGACCAAACATCTTAAATGATGCTGCCTAGTCATTAGCCTCTGTGCTGAAGGAAATAGGTCCTTCCCATTCACTATATCCAGGCCTCTCACAAACCTGTACATGTCACTCAGGTTCACCCTCACCTTGCTCTGTTGTAAACCTGACGATCGCTGAAAAAAGAACGTTTGCACATTTTAATAAAAAAAGGCCAAGCAATTTTAAAAAACAGTATCAACTTTTATATCCCTTCTCAAGCTTTTGCCGTTGGTGTAAACTCACAGAGCAGCATTATCCAGCCTTGCTGGTGAAGAAAACAAAATCTTTCCAGTCTAAAAGCCTCGTGTGGGTTTTACTTTATTTGCCCTCAGCTGTGACTGTCCGAAGTGGTGGGAATGTCCTGGTTCCATGCTACCCCTCAGGAGTAATTTACGACCTTCTGGAATGTCTGTATCAGTACATCGACTCAGCCGGACTCTCCACTATCCCATTTTATTTCATCTCTCCTGTGGCCAACAGCTCGCTGGAGTTTTCCCAGATCTTTGCAGAGTGGTGAGTATGTGACAACTGTCGATTTCATGAACTGAGTGCTCAAATGTGTCCATTTCATTGTTGACACTAGGAAAGACAATTGGTATGCATCCTTGCAGGTTTTTGGTGTGACATTTGGGACCACTTTTTAAAAAAAATTCTTGCACCTAGCCAGTGAACATCCTGTGTGTCAGGCCAAAGTCACTTTTATTTCCAGTATTGTATTTAGCTGAATTCAGATTCTCAGGTTGGTCAGATAGCAAGTGTTGAATTCAAATTCTAATGTAAATCGACTATCATCACCATTTTAGTCATGTCTGTAAGTATAAGGCTTAGTATGTAACCTTGTCATTTTGTCTTTTTTTAACTGTTTGCCGATATTATCTTGTTATGACAAACTCTGATCTCTGAATTGTTTCACTTTTCTCTCTTTTCTCCTTGCCCCCACCCACTTTCACTTAAGGCTTTGTCACAACAAACAATCCAAAGTCTACTTGCCGGAGCCACCATTCCCGCATGCAGAGGTAAGGAAAAAGTCAGAAGTATTTTGAGGCTGTATTGTTTAGTGCTGCTTCTATGAAGCACAGAGTTACACAGCGCAGTTACTGACTTTGGTATCTATGTTTCTGAAGTATTGTGTATCTGCACATGACCAACACGATGGAAAAGAGGCCCTCATTTTGGCTGCTTCTAGCCTCTTTGAATGTGATATTATTGAGCATTAAGTCGCTATGGTGTTTCGTTAATTGATGTGGATGGTGTAAATGGTCCGAGTGTGCACCCCTAGGCAAAGGCGGCTATGAAATGACCCAGTGCTGAATTTTGAGATTTTCAGATCATTGTATTCTATTACATGTCAAACTGTTGCGGTTTTTACTTATTTTTCCCCACAACTTGCTGGGACATTCCCCTCAACCCTCTGTGCCTCCTGTCCCAACCTTAGCCACTTTATTTTGGATAAATACTTAGCAGAAGACCTAAGTTGCTTCTCCTCCTGAGAGGGAGCAACAGAGTATTTTCAGGGTATTGCCCTGTGTAGAACTTGGGGGTAAGTCAACAGCTCATCCTCAAGGCTATGATGGGGAGTAGAAGAGAATTTGTTCAGTGCTTTGAAGCTGCTGAAACTTTCCAGCTTGGCTGACAGTTGCTAATAGTACTCTTTACTCTCTCCTTTCCTGTCTCAATTTTGGTTTCAGCTGATTTTGACCAATAAATTGAAGCACTATCCCAGTATACATGGGGAATTCAGCAATGACTTCAAGCAGCCATGTGTGGTATTTACAGGCCATCCCTCCCTACGATATGGGGATGTTGTTCACTTCCTGGAGCTGTGGGGAAAATCCAGCCTAAACACCATCATTTTCACAGGTAACTGAACTATTCCCAGTTGAAAATGGAAGGAAGGATGAATGGAATAGTGTTGAAAGGCACATTGTTAGTGGGCACATCATCTGTCTTTCCAGAGAAATGTTAAACCAAGGTCTTGGCTGACCCGTCGGCTGGGATGTAAATAATCCTACGTGCAAAAAATATAGTACAGCTTCATTTTCCATCACAGGCACCACTTATCAAGTATGAGAAAATCTGCCTTTTAAATAAAAAAAACTTGTATTGCGAAAGGAATTTCGGATTAGCCATGATCCTATTGAACGGCAGAACAGGCTCAAGAGGCCAAACAGCCTACTCCTGCCCCTATTTCTTATGGTAATCAATTGCATCTGATTTCCTTCCAGAACCGGATTTCTCCTACCTTGATGCTTTGGCACCATACCAGCCACTGGCTATGAAATGTGTTTACTGCCCAATTGACACTCGATTAAACTTCATCCAAGTTTCAAAATTATTGAAGGAGGTTCAGGTATGATAGATCGCGGAAGGGGTCATTTTTGTCTTTTTGGTCAGGAGGGAGAAGATGACATATGGGGAATGTCATTGGGCTAGCAATCTGGCGGCCCAGGCTAATGCCCTGGGGACATGGTCACACATCCGATCACAGTAGCTGATGGAATTTAAATTAATTTAATAAATCTGGAATACAAAGCCAATCTCAATAGTGACCATTAAACTATTGTCGATTATCATAAAAGTGCATCTGGTTCGTGATTTAAAAAAAAAAATCATTCACAGAATATGGATGTCATTGGCCAGGCTAGTGTTTATTGTTCATCCCTAATTGCCCAAGAGGGCAGTTGAATGTCAACCATGTTGCTCTTGTTATGGAGTCACATGTAGGCCAGACTGGGTCAGGATGGCAGATTTCCTTCCCTAAAGGACTGTTGTGAACCTTATTGAAGAATGAAATTTGACATCCTTGTCCATTCTGGTTTACATGATTCCTAACCCACAGGAATTTGGTTGACTATCTTCTGAAATGGGATGTAAGCGACTCATTTTCAGGGCAATTACAGATGGGCAACAAATGCTGCCCTTGCCAAATAAAATCTAAAATAAATTGTTGCCATTATATTTATTATCTTAATGTTTTGTAAATCATGTGATGTAACATATTAGACCAAAGATATTGCACAATCTGTTCGCGTGGAATGTTGTCTGACGAATTGTCAAATATGGAGTTACTTTCATTTTGCAAAATAGGTGCAGACAAAGTTAGCCAATCCGTGCTCTTCCGTTTCTCAAATGATCTTTAAAAGGAGTTTTACTTCCTTATTTTTTGTTTCCAGCATGCCCCTGGCTGATCTATGACTCTTTGCAAAAGCATCGATACCATAAAGAATGAAGTCTGTGATTACAAATTTAGATATATTTTCTGAAACCATGTATGGTGAGGCGAGAGTCACTTAGCATCGCCTTACCTTGAGAGGAAATTTGAAGTGGCATTTTCTCATGGTAGAACTTAGAGAAATATGAAGATCAACTAGCCCAAAAGGCAACCAGATGGCTTTTTTTGTTCCCAAACCCATACTGTCAGTGCATGTCAGGATATGGGATTAATCAGTGAAATATTGTTTAGCATTTTCACCCAAACCTGTCAACACTCCACATTTTGGTTTTCCAGCCATTGCATGTTGTGTGTCCGGAACAATATACTCAACCTCCACCTGCCCAGTCGCACCGCACCGATCTGATGATTGACTGCCAGCCCCCGCCAATGGCCTACCGGAGGGCTGAAGTGCTGACCCTCCCCTTCAAAAGGCGCTATGAGAAGATTGAGCTCATGCCTGATGTAAGTGAGGGGCTTTTTTTATCTATTTGTGCAGTTATACTGATTCACTATGTTTGTTTTACTTTTGATTCTCCTTCATCCCTCTCTCTCATTCCCTCAAACTTAACACTATTGTGAGGATGAGTCTGGACTCTCCCTCAAACTTGTATTGAAAACTGACATCAGACAGGATCTGAGAACTTTGCTGGAAAACAGCGACGAAGATTAGAAAACCTAACACAATGAATGGACAAGAACTGTGCTGGGAGAGAAAAGACAGTCTCTTGCCACTTCAGATTTAAATGACGTGTGGCACATTTTACTTTAGTACTTTGCAGGGAGGATGGGTTAAATGCTTGATTCCCAAGACACTGCTTTGGGGAGTTTTTTTTCTCCAAGGTCTGCACACTTAGAAAATAAATAATAGTCAGAAGTGCTGTCCTTCAAAGTGGTACCATTTTCCCTCTTCTGTTTGACATAAAAGATCGCATGACACAATTTTGAAGAAGAGGAGGGGGATTTCTTCCCTCAATTTCGTGGCCAATATTTATCTCTTAAACCAGCGTGACTAAGATAGAAGGCCTGGTCATTATCGCTGTTATGACTGCTTGTTGTGTGTGCATCTTGCTTGCTGCATTTCTGGTGCAGCAGTGACTACATTTCATTCAAAACGTGAGTGTACTTTGTTGGCCATAAAGCACTTGGAGACATCAAGTGCTTATGAAAGGCACCATATGAATGGAAGATTTTACGTACTTTCCCTGGTTTTAAGTCTTCTTCTACCATTATTGTTTTACAGCTTGCTGAGTCCCTGGTGCCTTCAGAGATAAAACCTGGCATCTCTATGGCGACCGTGTCTGCAGTACTTCAGACCAAAGACAATAAGCACATTCTACAGGTGAGTCATGAAGTTGCACTAGCCTTGTCGACTTGGATTTATTTTCCACAATTTCACATAACCTAGTTAAATAATTGATGCCAGTAGGGCTACATGCGGAAGCACCACAGGATAGGATGTTGTCAGCTTTACCTCCCTCTATCTCTGTGTCTGGACCGGCCTGCCCCACCCAAACCCCAGGCAGAAACCTTTGGCATGGTTAACTGCTGGTTATTAGTGTTCACGTACATTTTCTATAGCTAGTACAGTTCAGGAGGACATGAACGATTCCATGGCATAAAATAAGAGGAAGGAGTTCATCAGATGTTCTGGTCAACATTTGTTTTCAGCCAGCATAATTAACACAAGCGGTCTGATCATTACTGTTGTGGGATCTTGCTGTACTCAAGCATATTCAATGTTTCCATACATTACAGCAGTAATACTACAAAGAAAAATCATTGACTTTCAAGTACATTGGACCTTCCTAACCTTGTAAAATGTAAGATTTTCTTTTGTGGGATGTGGGCATGTCTGGCTGGATCAGCATTTATTGTTCATCTCCTAACCATCTAGAGGCTGTTGCTGTGAGCCTAGTGTTGTGTATAGGCCAGTTCAAGTAAGGGTAGCAGATTTTATTCTATGAAAATGCTAGTGAACCAGATGCACGACAATCAGCAGTGATTGCATGATTGCCATTCAGCCAGATTTTTATTGCAGACTTTGAATTTAAATTTCACCATCTCCATCAAACCCATGTTCCCCAGAGCATTAGCCTTAGGTTCTGGAAGATGGGTCACCTGTTTCAATGTTACCTATGCTTTCTCTGCACAGATGTTGCCAGTCGTGCTGAGTTCTCCAGTTTCTGTTTTTGTTCTGGATTACCAGTTCAGTGGTCTTACCACTATACCATCTCCTCTGACAATTGATTCTCTTTCTTTCTACCTCCATCTCACTTCTTTCCATTAATCAGCATGTGTCTTTGGTGAGTTATCAATAAAGCACTCAAAAATACAAGCCTGTCCACTGGTGATATTGAAGTAGCCAGTACACCCAGAAATCACATTTAAAGTCCATTTGACCCTGGAAGAAGGATCGCTGGGCTCAAAACATGAGCTCTGCTTTCTTTCCACAGATGCTGCCAAACCTGCTAAGTTTCTCCAGCAATTTCTGTTTTTGGTTCTGAAGTGAAGCCACTTCATTTTGTGACTGATTTCTTATTTCAGAGGATTGTATAATATATACACTGTCCCTTAAAACAGTGGAATAAAGTGTTGAGTAGCTCTTAGTTGCTCCATTATGTTTTTGTTAAATACATTGTGATATTCCAATCTTCTCCCTTGCAGTCACTCCCAAAGTCAGTGCAGCCACAAACTGGCAAGAAGAGGAAGCGGGCAAACGATGATACTCCTGAATTCAAGCCTCCCAAACCGCTACTGTGTGGATCGATCACCATTGAACAATTTGTACAGAGCCTAGAGAAGGTAAGTATCCACGATGCTTTCTGAAACAATTCTGCTGTCCTGGGATATCCCAAATCCTCTGCTTCATCAGTGGTAGCCATGTCTTCAGCTGCCAAGGCCTGAAACTCTGGGATTCCTGCCCTAGGCCTTTCCATCTCTTCATTCTATCTTTAAAACACTGCTTATGGCGGAGCTTCCCAAATGTTATCCTTGTGTGACTCCAGTTTAAATACCTTCAGCTTTGTACGATGCCAAGGTGAAAATTTGCTGTTGAGTGGGGGATAAGAAGGAAAGGCTTCACAGGTGTTAAGGTAGAGATATATGCATTAAGAGAGTTCATGAAAAGTCAGGATCTCACAAAATAGAAAACCACAGGTTTCTGGGGGTTAATGCCACTGGTCTAGTTATGCAGAGTCCAACACTTTTGCTGTGGGGCCATGGGTTCAGGTCCAAACACAACAGCTCGTGGAATTTGAATTCAATTAGTAAAGACCTGAAATCGAAAACCAGTCTCTGAAATGGTACCACTAAATTACATCACTTATGCTTTAGGGAAGGAAATCTGCCTCCTTTGCCTAGTGTGTGATCTACCTGTATCTCCAGGCCCACAGCATTCAGTTGAGTCTTAACTGCCCTCTGAAATGTTCAAGCCAGCCACTCAGGGAAGGACAACAAATGCTGGCCTTGTCAGTGAGGCTGATATCCCAAGAAAGACTATAAAATAAACGACAACTTAAAGGGACCTCTTAACTGATAGAAATGAGTTTGAGTTGGTTGCACCCGGTGTTGTCTTGGAGCTCATGACCCTACTTGGGCTCATGAGCCACAATTTGGGAATTCTTGGTTTAACACCTACTTCAAGCTTTTTAATCACCTTTACTAATATTCACTTATATGGCTTGGGTTTAAATTAGGTTGTTAAGCGTGTTGCTTTTAAGTGTTTTGGATCATTTCAGTTTATTAAAGATGCTCTGTAATGCACCTTGTTGTTGAACCTCTTAGATGCACTGAATACATCAAAGTTAAGTGATTGTGAAGTCGAGATGATGGTATCTTCAGAGGATAGTAACCCTGACACTTTGCAATTGATAAATTGAATCATTGTGACTAAAGGAGTTTTATCTTTTTCACCCAAATGAGGTAAAACATCCTGTCTCCCCTCGTTTCTTATGAGTGTTGCACATAGAATTGTTATAGTGGAGAAGGAGGCGACTTGGCCCATTGTGTCTGCACCAGCTCTCTGCATGATCAATGAGTGTTGCACATAGAATTGTTATAGTGGAGAAGGAGGCGACTTGGCCCATTGTGTCTGCACCAGCTCTCTGCATGATCAATGAGTGTTGCACATAGAATTGTTATAGTGGAGAAGGAGGCGACTTGGCCCATTGTGTCTGCACCAGCTCTCTGCATGATCATCATGACTAAGTGTCAATCTCTTACCTTTTCCCTGTAACCTGTCTTATTGTTTCTATTCAGATAATTACCCAATGTTCTCATGAATGCCTCGATTGAACCTTTCTCTACCACACTTCTAGCACTGTGTTCAATTGTACCCAAACTACTCACTATGTTGATCTATCATCACATTTTTGTTTCTTTTGCCAATTGCTTTTAATCTGTACCTTCCTTTTCTCAATCGTTTTATGACTGGAAACAGTTTCTCTCTATCTAGTGTGTCCAGAACCCTCATGATTTTGAGAATTTCTATCAAATCTCCTCTCAATCTTCTTTTTAAGGAAAACAGTCCTGACTTCTCCAACCTATTTTCATCTGAAATTTCTCATCTGGAACCATTCTTCTAAACCTCTTTTGCACTCTCTCTGATGTATTCACATCCTTCCTGAAGTGTGGTGCCCAGAACTAGATACAGTATTCCACCTGAGGTCTAACTAGTGTTGTATACAAGTAATCCTTCAGATTAGAATTTTCCCCAGATGTCACCATATTATCTTTTAAGTATTTTAAAAGTATCTACAAACATCAAAGATTCTTTTGACCATGCATATATACATTGTGGAGTCTCTCAAATACGTAGAATTCTCTGGTATGGGAAATGGTTGAGGGAGCACTCATTGTGATCATGCTATCTTTCTCCAGAGTCAGACTGTAAGATATAGGAGCAGAATTAGGTCATTCAGCCCATCGAGTCGGCTCCACCATTTGATAGTAGCTGATGTGGTTCTCAACCTCATTTTCCCGATAATCCTTAATCCCCTTACTAATCAAGAATCTGTCTATCTCTGTCTTAAACTCAATGACTTGGCTTCCACAGCCCTCTGAGTTCCATTGATTCACCACCCTCTGGCTGAGGCAGATTACCAGAAGGAGCCACTTTCCTAGCTCTGATTATGATGTTCATTAGGTTCTGTAGTGAGCACAGCTTTTTTTTTGAGGTAATCTTTATTTTCTCATTGTTTCTCTCACCTTGTTAACACCAGTGAGTGGTTTGGTCCTGAGGAAGCTAATGAGCAGAGAGGTTTTCAATCCATATTTCCACTCCGGTGACATAAGACAAAGATACTCTCAAAACAATGTGCCACATGTCTGTTGTTGTTTTTAAGTAGCATTTTAGTTAAGAAGCAATTGGATGCACCCTTCCCTGCTGTCAGTAACTTGTCCCCTCATTTCTCTGCAGCATGGCATCACAGATGTCAAGGTTGAGGACACACCAGAGGGACACATTGTCCACCTTCAGTCTGAAGACACCTTAGTCCAAATTGAAGAAGATTCCACTCATATTATTTGCGACAACAATGAGCCACTTCGCACCAAGCTCCGTGACTTAGTCCTCAAATTTCTACAAAAGCTGTGAGAGTTGTTTTGACTTTTCTGTGACTATTTTTAGCAGCTTATGCATTTTGGGACTCGCTGATCGGAGCATAATATAAATGGTTGTTAAAGGATATTGTGCTCTGTCATAGGAGTAGGTCATTCAGCCTCTCAAGTCTGTTGTACCATTTATTTAGATCATGGGTGTTCTGTACCTTCATCTTGCTTATGTTACATTTAATAACCTCACCTATCAAAAATCTATCAAACTTAGTTTTGCAATTTTCAATCAACTACCTAATCTCAATAGTTTTTGGAGAGTTCTCAATTTTAACCTCCAATGAACAATTTTCTGACATTACTCCTGAACAGCTAAGCTCATGCTTTAAGACCGTGCTAACTTTGTTTTGGAATCAAGTACCAAAGGAAACATTGCCTTTTTCTTTTTTGCTTTCTCTGTTCCTCTTGCTCGTTTTTTCTCTCTCTCTCTCTCTCTCTCTCTCTCTCTCTCTCTCTCTCTCTCACACACACACACACATTCTCTCTTCAATACCAAAACTATTAATCATTGCAAGTATTGTGCGAGGTAATCTCAATGAGATCAACCCTTGATCTCTATTCACGGACACACATAAACAGATGCTGACAAAATGGCAAGTGTGAAGGTTGGAGCATTTAAAACCTTCACCTTGACATTCAGGCTAGATAAAAGCTTTGATCTCATTCCCTGACCACGCACATAGAGTTTGAAGTTTTACGAGTGAAAGGGGAGCTGTTAATCAATTGATAGCATAATGCTGATGTTGGCTGTGACTGAGTTGGTAACCCTTTTGATTGATTCAGAAAGTTGTGGGGTTTAATTCCCCCTGCAGAGACTACAGAATAATGTAGACTGATGCTTCAGTGCTGTACTGAGTGAGTGCAGCACTATCAGAAGGGCTGACCTTTTGATTAAACATTAAACCAAGACACATCAGCCTTTTCAGGTGCACATAAAAAGTACAAGGACAGAGTTCAGAAAAAGAACAGGGGAGTTCTTCCTGGTAATGAAACCAATACTTAATCGTCAATCAATAACAGTATTTGGACAGTTTCCATTTACTCTTCGTGGGAGCCTGTTCTGTGCAAATTAGCTGGTGACCATCAAAACTATTTGATTGACCAAAAACTTCTTTGAGCCATCCTGTGATGGTGAAAAGACCTATGTTCATGTCACTGAACTTCCAAGTCCTTGATGTGTGATAGATTCCGTAAAGGAGACTAATTGAGCATGATATTTCCACCACAAACCTGTGGAAAATGGTTTCCAGTTGATTTTCCAGGCAACCCTATTTGCGATGTCTGTTTTGTGAAACCTTCAATGGAAATCATTTGGGGGGGGGGGGGGACTGTTTTTCTGCTCCTCACTGGTTTTCACATAGCATCCATTAGAGAAAAAAAAATCAATATTCCAGCAGAATCCAAAATGTAAGATCTGGTATTGCTTTGGGTTTGTTTTCAACCAATCCTCAAAGTGCTTCGCAGAGTGTATTGATCACTGAATATTGGAGTGCATTACATCCATCAATCTAATAGGCATCAACACAAATGTAATTAGCAGGTGTCCTTTTTGACATTTCTGCATGTATCAATTGATTGTTTTTTGAGGATTTTTATATTATGTTTCAAGTGTAAAAAATTGTTTTAAATGAAAATGTATATTTGTAACACCACTATCAGAAAACCAAGTAGGGAGGAATTGCAAGAATAAAAGCTCACTTTGAAAAGTACTGAATGAGGAGGAACCTTTTATAATGGTTTATAACATGTGGATACAAAAGGTGAACCCAGACATTGTTGTTTCACTGAAAGTCAATAGCTGGACTAGCAGACAGGGGTAGAAATGGGTGAAGCCAGACCTGTTTCTTTCAGTAAAGCTTGACTCCTGCTTTGAATAGATGATGGTGAAAACTCCGGCATAATTCTTCACTCCATGCTCAACCATTACAGATAATCAGTTAAGTCTCCTCTGTAGTATTGTTTTCTGTCCTGAGCACCAGACTTTGGGGCAATGTCAAAGCCTTTGGAGATAATGCAGTGGAGATTTACTAGGATGGTATCAGGGGTGGATGGACTCCAACTTTAACAAGAAGCTTGAGGAGCAAGGATTACTGAACATTTTATAAGTGCCTTTTATATTTCTCGTTCACAGCTGAAAATTCAAAGGTCACTGTATCTCCTCCCTTACTGATTGATTTATGGTGCATAAAGACCCTTTTCCCACTCATGGCATAGAACAAAAACATTTATCTGAGATCTCTGCTCTAATCACCAACACGTGTGACATTCCTCCCAAGCAATGTAATCTTGGATTTTTAGTTAATCAAAGTACTGATTGTTAAGTAACATTTATAGCAGTTCACTCCTCCTGTGTAACTTTGCAAATAACATCTTTAATTTGGATTGGTTCACCCTTTCCGTGATTAAAATTGGAAAACATTCAGGAGGCTAGCCAGCATCCATGCAGAAGAGAAAGTTAGTGTTTCAGGTTGATCCCTGTTATCACTGACCTTTGTTCACAAGGGAATAAGTTTGTGCAAGGTGTGCCATATATTTGAACAAAAATGAGAAACATCATGAGTTTTAGCAATTAAAAATCTGTGTGGTAGAACCAGGACTATTTTAACCCTTGGAAATGGAACTATGAGCTGCTTTCAGAAATACTTGTGAAATAATTGAGATTATTTTGTTTATTTTAGACCCATTCCCTCATTTTGTTCTCTGCCTCCCTTCTGACTGCATGTTATTATCAAAGTATTACTCTGAGGCATTTGGTTGTTACCAAAGCAGACGGAATATCAAATGGTTTGTTATCTGCATTTTGAAATGCTTTTTGCGGACAGTGTGACATTCTGAAGGGATTCTTTGCAAAAATGCAGTACGTATGAGAAATTTCACAACAAATAAGCTAGCCTTAAGTTTTCAATGTTTGGATACACAAAGGCATTCTTTAAAGAGACTATCAAAGCTGTTTGTTAAATCGCTCCTACGTAGAAATGGCAATGCACCACAAGATGAAATTGAGCCAGTTATCATGCTTCCCCCACTAAATCCTACTCTATATGCAGGATTGGAAAGAACCTTCCACTGGAATTGTGAAGGACATAAATGCTCTGGTGAGGAAAAATAGTTGCCATACAGAAAGCAAGATAGAAGTGGCTATAAAACCAAATAACCTAATCTATAATTTGTTATTTTACATAACTGATGCTGATGTTGATCCTTTACCTTCTTGGGGAAGTTTTCTGGTTTTGAGAAATTGGAGTTTCATTCATATATGGAATGAGGAAAGGCCAAGTAGTCCATTGGTACTGTCCTCCCACCACTTTCCTTGCGCTATGACCTTGTATAGTTTTGCCTAAATGGATTCTGCACCTAATTACATGTTCTCCTGATCAAACATTTTGCTGATTCTGCCCCTTAAATCAATTTGAAGTAGTAATTTCATTACCCTTTAACACCTCAAGACAACTGACATATCTGGTGACAGAGATTTGATAAATGATACATCATTCACCCACTTAAGCCCAGAAGTCATCCTTCTATCTAATGTTTGACATTTTGGGTATGAACTCTTATACAAAAGGCTGTCTCAAGCATTCTGTGCTGTAGATTTCCAGCACTCATTTAAGCAGAGAAATAGTTTAATGAATTGAAAAGGGAATTATGACTGTGAGAGGTTTCTTATGACCACCATTGCATTGATTGATACAGACAGGAATGGCGCATGTACTTGTAATGAGTAAAATGGGTATTGTTATGACATGGGGTAAACCCCTCTGCTAATTTAAATCAGCACACAGAGAAGATTCACCCCATGCTGAAATCTGTTAAAATTCAAGAGGCAAAATCTATCCCAGAGGTCATTATTTAAAGTAAAAATTAACAACTTTATTCTTTAAGTCCAACAGAGAATATTAAAACGAACAACTATTTACAACTCGTTTCTCTTAAACCTATCTTTTACTTCCCACTCTACAATACTAGTCTGATTAAAAGATCACGATTAAGATTTACAAAAAAAATTCAACTTTCAAAACCAGTCAGCTGTCGAATCTTGTCTTTGTATCTTCTTCTGTAGATTTTCCTCTGTCATCTTTTTGATGTTCTGCTGTGCAAACTTCTTATAGACAGGTACCTTTTAGAGAGCTGTTCTGCTGGCAATCTGTACTTGTTGGTGGCCTGGCAGTTCTCCACTCTAGCTGTTCAAAATGTCCCGTTTTATACCCCAAAACATCAGATTGTTTCATTGGTTTTAATATCATCAAAACACTAAATTCAAATTTGATTGGATTCTGGTATCTTGGGGCATAATTTAAACTGATTGGCCGAACTTGAACTTGTTTTTGTGTTCCAAGTGCAATACAGCTGTACTATTGGTTTCAACCAAGTGTGACATTGTTACCTTGTTGAGAACACTTTGTGCTGTGTCAGGCAGTCCTTGCTAGCTTTTCAACTCTCTTAAAGGTACAGTACCTCTACACCTTCATAACAGTATTTACAAAATTGTTATGTTGCAGCAGAAGGTCATTCGGTCCATTATGTCTGCGTGAGCACCATGACTTAGTGCCAATCTCCTACCCTTTCCCCTTAACCTTGCACATAAATGATCAACAAATGCTCTCATGCCTCAATTGAGGTGAAATTCACCAAATTTTCAGGCAGTGCATTCTATACCAAACCACTTGCTACATGAAAACTTTTCTTTTCACATCTCACTTACTTCTTTTACAAATCCCTTTAAATCCATAGTATCTTGTGCTCGATCCTTTTAAGAGCATAAACTGTTTCTCCTAGTAAACTCATGATTTTGAAAACCTCAATCAAATTTCTTCTTGGCTATCTCTTCAAGGAAAAATGTCCCAACTTCGCCAGTCTACCTCATAACAGAAGTTTTTCAACCGTGGAACATTTCTCAAATCTCTTCTGTACTGTATTGAATGTGTTGACGTCTCCCTTTACAAGACCATAATAAAACTAGATATCACAATGACCCACAAAAGGAGATACTGTTTTGGGCTGATAACCAAATGCTCATGTTATAAGAGACTGTCTTAAAGGAGGAAAGCAGAGGGAGGTAGGGAGGCAGAGAGGACTTTCAGAGCTGAGGACCAAAGTACCTGAGGCACCAGTGATGGAGCGATTAAAATTGCGATTCTCGAGAGGCCAGAATTAGAGGAGCACAGATATCTCAATAGGTGTTGCAGGATATGAGTAGATTACAGAGACAAGGAAAGGCTATGGAGGGAATTGAAAATGATGGAAATTTTAACATGGAAATATTGCTTGACTAAGAGCCAGGTGCAAGTTAACAAGCAGGGTGATGGTGAATTTGATGCAAGTTTGAACACAGTTGGTAAAGCTTTGGATTAGCTCAGAGCAGACATGGGAGTGGTAAAGAAGTGGAAATATGTAATCTTAGTGATGATGTAGGTCACTGGTTAGGGTTAAGGAAATCTCACCTTGCAATTAAATGTGACAGCAAGTCTGGTTCAGCTCTAACCAGCCACAGTGGAGAGGGGTGATGCAGTGCTTGGAAGATTGTGCTGGGGACTGAAGACAATAGTTTTAGTCTTCCCAACACTTGTATTATATTCATGAAAAATTAATTCTGACCTTTCCACCAAAGTAGAGTGCACAATTTCAGATGACCAGAAGCATGCCACTAACCCTCCTACGATGTGATGATGGATGAGAATTGTCTGAAATTATTTTGTATTGGGTCACTGTGAAACTTTGTAACGTTTTTAAAATAGAAATCCATTCTGATGAAGAGTTTCTGGACTCTGAACGTTAAGTCTGCTTTCTTCCCACGGATACTGTGAGATCTATTGCGTTTCTCCAGCGATTTCCGTTTTTGTTTCAAATCTCCAGCATCTGCAGTTCTTGTTTTTAGATTAGTGATTCCCTATAGTGTGGAAACAGGCCTTTTGGCCCAACAAGTACACACTGACCCTCCGAAGAGTAACCCGCCCAGACCCATTTCCCTCTGACGTAACACTATGGACAATTTAGCATGGCCAATCCACCTGACCTGCACATCTTTGGACTGTGGGAGGAAACCGGAGCTCCCAGAGGAAACCCACGCAGACATGGGGAGAATGTGCAAACTCCACACAGACAGTCATCCTATGCTGGAATTGAATATGGGTCACTGGTGCTGTGAGGCTACAGTGCTAACCACTGAGCCACCACGCCGCCCCCTTCTTTGTTTTATGTAAAATAAAAACTTTTTCCCTTAGGCCTGAAAAACAACATTAACAATAGTGATGTATCATTGTAAAACTGATATTCTGCATCTGTTTGTCAATTTATAACTTTGATGCCCACATAGTTGTGATTGTTGGAATGATGCCTGATTCGGGTATACTGAAGTGGACTCAGTTCATGGGTTTCTGCATTGAACCCTATCATCCACTAGATGGAAACAGATCATTGTGGCAATAGGTCAAGGCAGAAGCTGGAAGACTGGTAATGCTAAAATCAGTTTCAGTGTTGACGTATAAACAAAACAAAGAATTGCTGATGCTAGCGATCTGAAGCACACAAAAACATCCTCACACCCTGTTTCCATTCGATTCTTCCAGTTTCTCTGTCACATCTGTTCTGATTATGCCACCTTCTGCAAGGGGATCTCAGAAATGTCCACTTTTTTTCCCAAATGAGGATTCCCCCTCCACTCTGGTTCACAGGCCCCTCAGCCATGTTTGACCCATATCCCACACTTCTGTCCTCACCTCTTCTCTTCCTCCCACAACAATGGTAGGGTGCCCTAGTCCATACTTTACACTCCATTAGCCTCCCCAATTGACAGACCCCAGTCCACTCTTCTGCACTCCCGTGGCACCTTCCCATGCAATTGCAGAAGATGCAGCTCTTGCCTTGTTTACTTGCGTCCCTCCTTGTCATCCAACGCCCCAGACACACTTTCCAGGTGGAGCAGCAATTTACCTGCATTCACTCAATCTAGTCTTATGTACTGTATGCTGCTCATAAAACATAGACCTGGTGACCACTTTGCAGAACACCGACAAATTGCTGTCAAATGGTCCTGACCTTTCAGTTGCCCGCCACTTCAACACACCGACTTGGTCTCCCTCAGGGCTACTGCAGTGCTCCACAAGTTGGAAGAGCACCACCTCATCTTCTGCTTGGTTAGCTCAGTTGGTTGGGTGGTTTGTGATGGAAGTAATGCCAGCAGTATCGGTTCAATTCCTGCAATGTCTGAGTTTACCATGAAGGACTCTCCTTCTCAAGCTATCCCCTAGCCTGAGATACGATGACCCTCAGGTTAAACCACTGTTCATTTTTCTCTCACTAATGAGCAAATAGCTCATTAGGAATATTGCAACTTTATCTGTACCTTTTGGGCTGGAAATGAGGGAGAGCTTTACTCCCCCTTGATTCTAAATGGCAGCTGTTATATTTGCTGAGTACATTAATGCAGAAAAGGTATCACTGGCCTGGAAAGATTGTTGGGAAGGAGAGTGGACTTCACTAAAAGGAAACAAAGAAAGGTTAGTTCGATTAGAGAAGACTTTTTGATGGAGAAAAGGCTTGGGAAAGCAGTTTCAATCACCAAAGCAAGGGAAATATGGGAGCTTGGTGGTGACCATGAAACTATCATTAATTGTTGTAAAAGCCAACCTGGTTCACTTTGGGGAGGGAAAACCACTGACCCTGCACTGTCTAGCTGACAGCTGAATCCAAACCCACAACAAAGTGACTGATTCAAACTGTCCTCACAAATGGCCCTAGCAAGCCTCTCAGTTCAAGGACAATTACAAATAGGCAACAAATACTGCCCTGGTAGACAAGCAGGAGGCTGGAAGAACACAGCAAGCCAGCTAGCGTCAGGAAGTGGAGAAGTCAATGTTTTGGGTGTTTACGCCTGAAACATTGACTTCTCCACTTGTTGATGTTGCCTGGCTTGCTATGTTCTTCCAGCCTCCTGCTTGTCTACCTTGAAATCCAGCATCTGCAGTTTTTTGGTCTCTAGCAACATCCATATCCCATAAAAGGATTTAATTTTTTTTCTGCTTTTTGTCCCTAGTTCAATAAATACTTTTGTCACTAAAAACAGTTTATTTTTATTTATTCTGTTGAAATCATTAATGATTTTGAATACCTCTACTGAATCTCTTTAACTTATGTGCTCTTTAGGAAAGTAATCCCACCTGGATCAGCCATGATCCTATTGAATGGTGGAGCAGGCTTGAGGGGCTGAATGGCCTACTCCTGCTCCTATTTCTTATGGTCTTCTCCAGAGTCCATCTTAGATCTAAGATTTTATTTGGCATGTATCCTAATTCCCCTCATTTTTAATGTATTGAGATGTTCCTTTGCATGGATGATATTGCCTTGCTGGCAAAATTATTTTCAGATTCAATCATAATTTCTTACAGTGTACTGAATTTAAGTAGGAAAAGCAGTGGGAGATGTGTGCTCATAGACAAGGCAATTTAAGAAGCCTTTACACATTAGATGGAGCTAACAACATTGACGAATAGTAGATATGAGGGTCTTAAAGCCCCCTTTGTGGCACAGAGGTAGTGCCCTGACCACCTCTAGAGGTAACATCTCTGAACATGATTTGGAGATGCCTTGTTGTTCTGGAGTGTACAAAGTTTTTAAAAAATCACAACACCGGGTTATAGTCCAGCAGGTTTAATTGGAAGCACTAGCTTTCAGAGCGCTACTCCACAACCACCTGTTGAAGGAGCAGTGCTCCGTAAGCTAGTGCTTCCATTTAAACTTGTTGGACTATAACCTTGTGTTGAGTGATTTTTAACTTTGTACATCTCTGACCAGGTTGCTGAAGAAAAAGATATGATAGTCCAAATGCCATACTATTCCTTGATCCTCCCCCCATCACCAACTGCTCTCCCATAATCTCAAACTTCTTCCCAATACACATAACCGCCTCGAATACAACTCACCGTTTACTCAGACCCATCTCTATCTCAGCTTCACCCGTCCTTACAGATCCTGACCCCCTCACTCCAAACCTTGTCCTCTGATAGTCATACAGCTGACTCGGTCAGCTCCACCTCCCCCTTCTATCACACCCTCCTCTCACTGCGCTGAAACACACGCCAAGCACCGCCCCTCCGGTCCAGACCCACCCCAAACATTCCACCTTACTCCTACCTCCACCTCCTAATCTGCCCCTTCCCGGAGCCCGACCTTTCCTTCCCAGCACCTACCCCTCCCTCTGCGCTTCAACCCAAGCCCAGCCCCGCCCCAACGCTGCTAGCTCCACCCCTCTCCCACAGTCCCGCCCCAACGCTGCTAGCTCCACCTCTCTCCCACAGTCCCGCCCCAACGCTGCTAGCTCCACCCCTCTCCCACAGTCCCGCCCCAACGCTGCTAGCTCCACCCCCATCCCACAGTCCCGCCCCAACGCTGCTAGCTCCACCCCTCTCCCACAGCCCCGCCCCAACGCTGCTAGCTCCACCCCTCTCCCACAGTCTCGCCCCAACGCTGCTAGCTCCCCCTCTCTCCCACAGTCCCGCCCCAACGCTGCTAGCTCCACCCCTCTCCCACAGTCCCGCCCCAACGCTGCTAGCTCCACCCCCATCCCACAGTCCCGCCCCAACGCTGCTAGCTCCACCCCTCTCCCACAGTCCCGCCCCAACGCTGCTAGCTCCACCCCCATCCCACAGTCCCGCCTCGCCTTTGCAGCAAGTCCCCTGTATCCGTGCTTCAACCCAGCCCCGCCCCCCTCTCCTTCCCAGCTCCGCCCTTCACCCACTGTCCCGTTCCTTTCCACACAGCTCCAACTCCTCATCCCAACACACTCCCAGCTCCGCCCCCTTCCCTCCCAGCTCCGCCCCCCTTCCCTCCCAGCTCCGCCCCCCTTCCCTCCCAGCTCCGCCCCCCTTCCCTCCCAGCTCCGCCCCCCTTCCCTCCCAGCTCCGCCCCCCTTCCCTCCCAGCTCCGCCCCCCTTCCCTCCCAGCTCCGCCCCCCTTCCCTCCCATCTCCGCCCCCCTTCCCTCCCAGCTCCGCCCCCCTTCCCTCCCAGCTCCGCCCCCCTTCCCTCCCAGCTCCGCCCTTCACCCCCTGTCACGTTCCTTTCCACACAGCTCCTCCTCCTGATCCCCGCCCCGTCACCCTCCGCCCCGCCCCCTTCCCCGCGGCGCGGGGGGCAGTCGGAAAGTGGCGGTTGGTCGGTGTTGTGAGGGGAGGGCTGAGTGACCGGCAGTGAACCCGCGACTCCTGAGCGCAGCAACTAAACTAAGAGAGAGGGAGACACACACACACACAGCGGTTATTAGTGAGCCCCGGGGGAGGGGAGCTGGGCCCTGCCGCCGCCGGAGTGACTGAGGGCCGTGTCCATGGAGCTGGAGCGGCTGCCGGATCGGGCGGCAGAGGGGCCGGAGGAGGAGCAGGCCGCCGCCGCTGCCGCTGCCGCTCCTCTGCTGCCGGCTCTAGGCCCATGAGCGCGAGCGGAGGCCGCGGCGGCGCGGTTGCTATGGAGCCCCTGGAGGCCTTGTTCAGCCCCGACGTGGGAGTCGGGGAGGGCCCCGGGCCCGGCTCCTTCTGGACCGCGGTGTTCGACTACGAGGCGAGCGCCGAGGACGAGCTGAGCCTGAGGCGGGGCGAGCGGCTGGAGGTGCTGTCCACGGACGCCAAGGTGTCCGGCGACGACGGCTGGTGGACGGGCAAGATCGGCGAGCGGGTCGGCATCTTCCCGGCCAACTACGTGAGCCGGCAGCCGGCCCGGAGCCGAGCCCCGGCGGCTGAGCTGTCGGCACAGGCCGGGGAGGCCCAGCGAGCAGCGGCGGCCGCCGCCGCCACCGAGATCGAGTTTAGCCAACTGACCCTGCAGGAGATCATCGGGGTCGGCGGCTTTGGCAAGGTGTACCGGGGCACCTGGAAGGGGCAGCCTGTGGCCGTCAAGGCCGCCCGCCGGGACCCCGACGAGGAGGCGGGCGCGACGGCGGAGAGCGCCCGCCGGGAGGCCCGGCTCTTCGCCATGCTCCAGCACCGGAACATCATCGCCCTGCGGGGGGTCTGCCTGCAGGAGCCCAACCTCTGCCTGGTCATGGAGTACGCGCAGGGTGGGCCCCTCAACCGGGCCCTGGCCGGGCGCCGCATCCCGCCCCGCACCCTGGTCAACTGGGCCGTGCAGATCGCCCGCGGGATGTGCTACCTGCACGCCGAGGCCATCGTACCGATCATCCACCGGGACCTCAAATCCAGCAACAGTGAGTAGCTGGGGGCACAGTTCGGGAATGGGCTTCCTTGACCCGGTACGTGGTGTATCAGAGGGGTCTGGGGCACGGGTTGTCAGGGTGCCCTGTGTGCCCTGGGGTACGGGGATGGCGGGGTGCCCTGGGGTATGGGGTGCCCTGTGTGCCCCAGGGCATGGGGTTGTTGGGGTGCCTTTGTGTCCTGGGCTACGGGGATGGCAGGGTGCCCTGTGTGCCCTGGGGTACGGGGATGGCAGGGTGCCCTGTGTGCCCTGGGGTACGGGGATGGCAGGGTGCCCTGTGTGCACTGGGGTACGGGGATGGTGGGGTGCCCTGGGGTATGGGGTGCCCTGTGTGCCCCAGGGCATGGGGTTGTCAGGGTGCCCCGGGGCGGCCGGGGTGCCCTGTGTGCCCCGGGGCGGCCGGGGTTCTACCAGTGTTGCCAGTGTGTGCTGGGCATGGTGCCCCCTGATATGTTGTTGCAAAGACATAATCCTGGTCTGGGGTACAGTGTGGTGGGTGTGGGGTCATGCTTGAAATGTGTTCATGTCATCACAGTGCATATCTGGGACTTATTCGGTGTTGTGGTTGTGTCAGAGCGGAGGAAGATCTTGTGCATCTTAAATGGTATGCAGGATGTGGTCAGGTTATTGAAGTTATAATGATGCAAGGTGAATTTGGTAAATTTGAACTATGTTGTTGCGCGTTACTTTGAATTGATAAGGGATCTTTATCATGAGTACTTGGATTTGAGCTGCGGAAGGGATCAAAAGTTGCCTACTGAAATCATTATTGTATATAGCAGTTTATGTGTGAACATTGGTGCCACTGTGGTTTAGTGTTGTAGATGTGTGTGGATTCTTTATTTATAATAAAGCTATAAATGGTTCGGTGTCAAGCTTATGAGGATACAGTTATTTTCTGTTATAATTGGGGTAGTGGGCAATAAATTTTTCACTCGGTCTGTTATGCTGCACATGAGCTTGCTTGCCCTAATCCTGTCGCCAGCAAATTTTTGTTTGCTTGTCCAGTTTCTTGTCTTGTTGTCCAACATCAGTTTCTGATCTAAATGACATTTCCTGCCAGTCTTCTGTTGCTGAAACCCTCAACCACACTGCTTACCTCCATGTACTCATATTTCATTGCTCTCCTTTTCAACCTCCTATATTCCACCACTGATTGACTTGAACTCATTCAAACTCTGCCAGCTCTATTTCACATGCAACACACCATCTTTAATCCCCATGGTCGCTGATGTACATTGGATCCCAAGTCCCCCAAAAGCTTCAGATTAAAATTTATTTTTCTCCTGTTGAAATCTCTCCATGGCCTCTCCCCATCTCTCCTTTGATGTTGAGGAATGTCTGTTTCTCTGACTCTGACCATTCTCAATCCCGTTTCCTATTAGCTGTTTTGCCTTCATGTGACTCTGCCATCAGTCCTGAAATCCTTCTCCATGTCTTTGCACTTCTACAGTCTGACTCTCCTCAAAACATAAGATTTGTGATCAAGCTTCTCGTCACTCTTCTTATATTACTTTCTATGACTTGGCATCAATTTTATTTGGTTACGTTTCCTCAGAACATCTTATAATATTCAAGACACTGCATAAATGCAATTTGTTTTTGATCTGATTTGTGCATGTTTAAAGTTTTTCCTTGAGTTGCCTGTAAATTTGTAATTTTCTTTTTTACCTCTATCCACCATGATTTATATACTGATTTATTGTTCTGCTCTAATCTCAATGTAAATTAGTGCTCCTCTTTGGGGTTAATGCCTGCGTGTCTCCCCAAGACAGTGCATTGCTTTGAACTGCTGCAATGTTGTTATTGGTACTCTTGTCTTAATCCATTTTGTAATGTACCTGTTACAATTATCATCTACCTCTGAGATTCCATCCAAATACTTAAAATGGTGTGAGTGTGAGTTGGCAGCAACATTAAATGTTAAGGTTGAAGATACCAAATGGCAAATTAAGATTGGCAGTATCATGAAACTCAAGCAAATAATAAAGCCATTTTTATTTATTTGGCAGGTCAGCAGTACATACTGGAAAAAACATGGGTAAGATAATCTGTATCAAGTGGATAAGTTGTGCTGCTGGGGAGAGCTGACCTACCAGGAAACTTTCACTTAGATAATTGAGTAATGTGTTAAGAGTAAGGGTCAACCTTTGGAGATATGTTTGGGAATGAAATCATGAGACAGCTAAACATTATCTTCAGGCAATCTTACAAGATTTGAGCTTTGTAATTAGGATAAGACCATGCGACTGTCAAGAATCTATCTTAGCCTTAAATATACAAAATGACTGCCTCACAGTGTATGTGGCAAGGAGTTCCAAAGAGAGAAGCAATTCCTTCTCATCTCAGTTTTGAATTGGCATCCCTTTATGTTTCAGGTCCAAAATTCTTCGTCAGTCACCGGACTTGAATGTTAACTCTGCTTTCCTCTCAAAGATACAACAAGACCTGCTGAATTTCTCCATTAATTTTTGTTTTTGTTTCAGATCTCCACCACCTGCAGTTCTTTGTTTTATTTTCCCTGTATTCTGAGACTGATTAAGAGAGAGATTGGTGTCACAGCAGCAACAGGGATCTATTGCATTCCACTGGAGCTTTTAATATATACCTTTTAGAGATGTCCTACATTTCCATTGTGATTTGAAGCTGGGCAGATTGAGGCGTTGAGTGAAAAGTAGCATGTGGTTTTGAAGTGCGTTTTGTATCTCTGCATTTTTTTTAAGTCAGTGCCAATTTGTTCTGAAGAAGCAAAGTGCTGACTTCTGCTTTGCTCTTGTGTCAGAAAATCTAAGCCATCTGTTAGCTGGATTAAACCTAATAATTACCACCCATCCCCCAGCTCCATTACATGAATTTGAAAATTGCAAGGAACCCAATTTTATGAACCATTAACACACTAGGCTTCAGTTTTGAATGGAGTGGCTGGCTGATGGACAGAGTGAATATTGAATACTTCTATTACAAAGTGGACAGTTGACAGAAGTCTCATAGGGGAGAGATGATGCTGAGGTACAGCTACCAATGCACATCAACTGCTCAAGTTGCTGATGGCACAAATAAGAGTCGGAATGGCACATGGTCCATAATGTGGGAAACTGTGAATTTGTCTGTTTTCACGGAGAGGATAAAAGCATATTATTTAAATGGGCAGCGATTGCAGAATTCTAAGGTGCAGACAGATCTGGTTGTACCGATGCATGAATCACGAAATTGCTAGTAGGTACCACAAGAGATAAGGCAGGCAACTGGAATGTGGCCTTTTGCAAAGAAATGTTTTGCTGTATTTGTAGATGATATTGATGAAACTACATCTGGAGAACTGTGTGCAGTTCTTTCTTAAGGAAAGGTGAAAATTGCATCAGAAGTTCTGAGAAGGTTCACTTAACTGATTCCTGGGATAAGGTGTTATCCTATGAGGAAGGATTGTGCATGCAGGGCCTGTATCCATTAGAGTTTAGAAGAATGTGGGCTGATTTTAATGAAATAAAAGTTCCTGAAGGCACTTGATCAGGGTGGACACTGAAAAGATGCCTTCACCATGCTGTCTACAGCGCTTTGAAGAAACTATGCACCTACACCCCTAGTCTCTGTTTGGCAATAAATCCCAGGGCCCTTCCATTAACTGTACAAGTCCTACCTGGTTTGCCTTGGCAAAATGCAACACCTCACATTTATCCAAATTGAAGTTCAGCTGCCACTTCCTGGCACATTTGATCACGGTCCTGTTGTACTCTGAGATAACCTCCTTCACTGTCCACTGCACACTTAATAACCATATCTCCGGTATTCATGTTGAAATCATTTACATAAATGATGAAAAGCAGTGTACCTAGCACTGATGCTTGCATCACTCTGCTGGTCACAGATTTTCAGTATGAATAACAACCCTCTACCACC
Organism: Chiloscyllium punctatum; assembly: GCF_047496795.1. Lineage (NCBI taxonomy): Eukaryota > Metazoa > Chordata > Chondrichthyes > Orectolobiformes > Hemiscylliidae > Chiloscyllium > Chiloscyllium punctatum. Next base: position 16,282,045 of record NC_092749.1, read on the forward strand.
ATCCTCTGTCATCTACCTTCAAGACAATTTTGTATGCAGTTAGCTAACTCCCCCTGGATTCCATGTGATCTAACCTTGCTAACCAGTTGACCATGCAGAACCTTGTCAAGCACCTTGCTCAAGTCAAAACAGACCAAGTCCACTGATCTGCCTTCATCAACCTTCTTTGCCACATCTTCAAAAAAACTCAAATCAAGTTAGTGAGAGACAATTTCCCACACACAGCCTTGTTGACTATGCCTAATCAATTCTTGCCTTTCCAAATGCATATCGATCCTGTCCCTCAGAACCTTTTCTAATAACTTACCCGCCACTGGTATTAGGTTCACTGGTCTATAGTTCCCGCCTTTTCCTTCCACCCTTTCTTAAATAATGGCACCACATTAGCCACCCTCTCGTCTTCCGTGGCTGTCGATGATATAGATATTTCAGCAAGGGACCCAGAAATCTCATCCCTAGCTTCCCACAAAAGTTTTGGCATACATCTGATCAGGTCCCAGGCATTTATCAACCTTTCTGCATTTTAAGACTGCCAACATCTCCGCTGCTGTAATATGAACACTTCTCAAGACATCACTATTTATTTCCCCAAGGTCCCTAGTTTCCACGTCCTTTTCCACAGTAAATACACGTGAAATATTTGTTTAGTATTTTACACATCTCCTGTGTTAATCTTGAATGTTGACATAGCATCTGTTCAGTGATTAATTTTTCAAGTGCATTGCTTTTCTCATTTCTCATGAGAAATCACTTTTTCTCATTTAAAAACCATGCAACACCAGGTCATAGTCCAACAGGTTTATTTGGACGTGCTAGCTTTTGGAGCGCTGCTCCTTCATCAGGTGATTTTTAACTTTGTACACCAGTCTATCACCGGTATCTCCAAATCATGTCTTTTTCTCATGCTCTTGATTTCTCTACTCTACCTCTTACAACTGTGAGTAATTCTATGTATAGGTGGGTAATTTCGACTTGATATGAAAGTACTCTTGAGAAAATTTCTGACCAGAACAATTGCATAATTTTTGACCAGAAAAAGGACATAGAAGATGAAAGCCAAAAACCAGCAGTGCTGATATGTTTTGGCTATGTTTTTTTTTTACTAGGTTTGGTTTTTTTGTTGTGAGTTAGTGGATTTTCCATACAAATACACGTATGCTGAGCTGAGGCCATAATATTTCACTGGTGAGAAGGAACTAAGTCGAGATCATGGGTGGAGTTGACACCCAAGTTATGGCCAGTTGGACTGTGGGGTTGCCACTGCCAGGAGGCAGACTGGACAAGATTGCATAGGAATTGTCAAGATCGGGGGTGGCAACAATGGGTAATTGGGAGAGAAGTTCAAACTTCTCAGAGAAACCTGATTATAGGTGCAGACTGCTTATCAGATGTAGGTCAACCACTTATCATCTCCTGATGGCACCAACTACAAAGAGATTAGATCTTGCACATTACTGAAAGCAAGCACATTTTATTGAAACTTTGTGTATCAACAATGCAGTGTCTATGAACTCAAAATTGCCAGTCTTTTTGCAAATGTAGTGCTCAAAAACTCCATAGATATTTGTACTATAACACAAATTTAAGGCAATCTTGTCCTGCAATCCTTGTATGAAACAGTATACATAAACTTAATAATTCAGGAACTCCTGCATTTCAGCTCAGCAACATGGATTTTGTGCAGGGTAGATCGTGCCTTACCAACTTATTAGAGTTCTTCGAGGAAGTGACCCAAGTTGATAGATACATGGACTTTAGTAAGGCATTTGATAAGGTTTCCCATGGTAAACTAATGGAGAAAGTTAAGTTACATAGTGTGCAGGATGTTCTAGCTAGGTGGATAAAGAACTGGTTGAGCAACAGGAGACAGAGAGTAATAGTTGAAGGGAGCTTCTCAAAATGGAGAAAGGTGGTGTTCCGCAGGGATCAGTGCTGGGGCTGCTGTTGTTTGTAATATACATAAATGATCTGGAAGAGGTAAAAATCACACAACACTAGCTTTCGGAGCATCGCTCCTCCTTCACCTGATGAAAGCTAGTGCTTCCAATTAAACCTGTTGGACTATAATTTGGTGTTGTGTGATTTTTAACTTTGTACACCCCAGTCCAATGCCGGCAACTCCAGATCTGGAAGAGGGCATTATTGGTCTGATCAGTAATTTTGCAGATGACCCAAAGATTGGTGGAGTAGCAGAAAGCATAGGGGACTGTCAAAGAATACAGAAGAATATCGATAGATTGGAGAATTGGGTGGAGAAGTTGCAGATGGAGTTCAATCCAGGCAAATGTGAGGTGATGCATTTTGGGAAGTCTAATTCTAGAGCAAACTATACTGTAGTCGGAAGAGCCTTTGGGAAAAGTTGATGAGTAGAGAGATCTGGGAGTTCAGGTCCATTGTACCCTGAAGTTGGCTGCATAGCTGGATAGAGTGGTCAAGAAGGCATATGGTATGCTTGCCTTCATCGGACTGGGTAATGAGTATAAGAGCTGACATGTTTAAATTGTACAAGACTTTGGTTCAGCCGCGTTTAGAATACTGTACGTTTCTGGTCGCCACATTACCAAAAGGATGTGGATACTTTGGAGAGGGTGCAGAGAAGGTTTAAGAGGGTGTTGCCTCATATGGAAGGTGCTAGCTATGAAGAGAGGTTGAGGTGGTTAGGATTATTGTCATTAGAAAAAAGGAGATTGAGGGGGGACCTGATTGAGGTCTACAAAATCATGAAGGGTATAGATAGGGTAGATAGAGATAAGCTTTTTCCCAGGGTCAGGGATTCACTAATGAGAGGTCATGCGTTCAAGGTGATAGGTGAAAAGTTTAAGGAGGATATATACGGAAAGTACTTTACACAGAGGGTGGTAGGTGCCTGGAACACGTTGTCAGCAAACATAGTAGAGTCAGGCAAGGTAGGTTCATTTAAGATGCATCTGGACAGGTGCATGAGTAGGTGGGGAGCAGAGGGATACAGATGTTTAGGAATTAGGCGATAGGTTTAGACAGTGGATTTGGATCAGCTCAGGTTTGGAGGGCTGATTGGCTTGTTCCTGGGCTATAAATTTTCTTTGTTCTTCTTTGGTTGTACAGAATTTGAATAGACACATTTTGTGAACGCTTTTCTTACCTACCTTAATGGGCGCCATTCTGGACTCCTTTCTACCCTTGAAATGCGAGACCCTAATGAGATCCCTCTCTTTGATGCCTTGGTTAAGATACTGCAAAGGTACCTTCGCTAGTCAGAATATAAGGTGGAATTCCTACAGTTCTGTGTGCAGTGAAATAGATGTGCGTCAGAGCCATCATGTGGGGCTAATGGCTACTCTAATCAGATCATTTCTCATTCTGCATCGCAAAATTATGAATGGACCGAAGGCTGTCCGCTAAAGTGCCCCACTACCTCAGACAAGGCATCTCAAGCATTTGAGCAACAGATGAAGCTACTTTTTCATGCTGCTGTTTACACTGGCAACATGTATGGTGTTCACCACTATCAAGATGCCGTCGTCAAGCCAAAAAGATGTTCTCCCTTTCGCACAAAATAACTAATGAGGTAAACGAATTTCATCAGTGTGATGCTAGTTTTATCGACTTATTGTTTCAAAATACTGGCAGATCATATTAAACAGCATGTTCCTTCATCTGTGTATGACTGACAAAATACTGAGTGTACCCAACTTGCACTTAGAACATAGAACAATACAGCACAAAACAGGCCCTTCGGCCCACGACGTTGTGCCGAAAATTTGTCCTAGCTTAAGCACCTATCCATGTACCTATCCAATTGCCGCTTAAAGGTCACCAATGATTCTGACTCTGCCACTCCCACAAGCAGCGCATTCCATGCCCCCACCACTCTCTGGGTAAAGAACCTACCCCTGACATTCCCCCATACCTTCCACCCTTCACCTTAAATTTATGTCCCCTTGTAACATTCTGTTGTACCCGGGGAAAAAGTCTCTGACTGTCTACTCTATCTATTCCCCTGATCATCTTATAAACCTCTATCAAGTCACCCCTCATCCTTCGCCGTTCCAATGAGAAAAGGCCTAGCACTCTCAACCTATCCTCGTACGACCTATTCTCCATTCCAGGCAACATCCTGGTAAATCTCCTCTGCACCCTCTCCAAAGCTTCCACATCTTTCCTAAAGTGAGGCGACCAGAACTGCACACATTACTCCAAATGTGGCCTTACCAAGGTCTTGTACAGCTGCAACATCACCTCACGACTCTTGAATTCAATCCCTCTGCAAATGAATGATAATACTCCATAGGCCTCCTTACAAACTCTATTCACCTGAATGGCAACTTTCAAAGATCTATGAACATAGACCCCAAGATCCCTCTGCTCCTCCACCTTACTAAGAACCCTACCGTTAACCCTGTATTCCGCATTCTTATTTGTCCTTCCAAAATGGACAACCTCACACTTGAAAGGGTCGAACTCCATCTGCCACTCCTCAGCCCAGCTCTGCATCATATCTGCACTTGTAAAATTTTCAACACGGTTTCCATTATTAGATGTGATTTGCAATTGTGAATCACCAATTCAGGGTCATAGTGTAGTGTACCTGTGGGTACTGGAGGCAGCAGGGCCCTGTACTTTGAAGACAGGAAGATTATGTAGATGCACTGCCTTTTTAAATGCAACAACATATGTGACAACTAGTTCATTTCTCAAAACAGTGCCTTGATAATCAATCAGTTTCATTTAAAATTTAATGAAGCTTGACAGCTGATTGCACCAGTTAATAATGACTGACATTCTCCATGGCGCCATCTCAACCAATCGGAATCTACTTGTCAGCCGATCAGCATTCACCTTTCAAACATCTTGTGTTCTCTTTACCTTATGATTTATCCTGCGTGTGACAGGAAATTTCTCAAGACTTTGCTGAGAAAAAGACATTTTGATAATATCTAACTTCTGTACTACTAGATCACAATGTAGATCAGATCTTGTTCTTTCAGTGTGTTTCAAATTGAATAAAGCCCCATCTTGTAGGATAATTGCATATTACCTAGTAGAAAGCACCTGTCAATACCTCATCCTATTTTCAAATCTCCACAAGGTCTTGCTCCTCCCTATGTCTGTAATTACCTCCAAACCCTCAACCCTCTGAGATATCCAATTATAATTGCTGTAGCATTGGTGTCCAGGTATTCAGTTACTTAGTCCTCAAGCTCTTGAATTACTGCCCTACACCTTTTAACCTCACTATTCACCTTTTAAGATATTTGTTAAAACGTCTCTTTGCTGAAACTGGTCCCAACCGACCAAATATCACCTGTGTGGTATACAGCCAAACATTGTTTAATAATATTCCCGTGAAGCAGCTTGAGAAATTTCATTATCTTAAAGGTAATTTTTAATTTGAATTGTTGTTGTTAGCTACACAACTGTCTTCCCCTGATCAATTGTACAGAAGACATTTATGTTTTTTGTCTTTATTTTAAGAAATGTAAGGCTTGGCTGTTATATCCTGGTCATCGAGTAAATTTAACAGAACTTCCATAAGACATGAAATGGGCCTATAGGACAATGTCTCCCTGCAATAAATTGACAGGATCCCGAAATCAATTAATCATATTTTATAGATTTTAAGCATAGGAAAGTACGCAGTACTGTTTACTTTGATTCTTGGTAACTCTTGCATTCATAGAGTAAAGGACCTTTCTCGTGCCCTCCAAAGCTGTGTTTATAGATTGGAAATGTGGGGAATAGAGCATCACTGAGGTCATTAGAATTCAACTCTCCTGTCGTCAGAATATTTCTCTCTTTGTTAGCTTGCTGATGAAGGCACATTTTCTGCCTTTGTAACAGGTATTTGGAAATTCCTACCTGTTTTTGTAGGCGATCGCTAAACAGTCGATGAAACAGTCAGTAATAAGTGAGGAAGGTTAATTGGCTAACCAAACAAAATACTTCATCCAGCTTCTCGCTTGAAGAATGAGTTACTATATAAGGCATATCAGTTGATCTAGCACAAAAGACAAACCTATTTATCAGCATCGAAAATTAAGTTTAAGCTTATAATTTGTGTAGAAGTTGATTTCCTTTTCTTCTGCTAAGAATTGTTGTAATCACATTGGCATTTGGCCTCAGATTTTCATTTCAGAAACAAATATTTCATTCACTTCAAATTAACACATCTAGAAGCTGATGTGACTATGTTGCCAAGAAGGTGAAAGTGACTTTCAGACGCACTCACAAGCAGCAGAGTGTGCACACTGACCAAAACATGCCAGAAGTGCAAAGCTGGTTTCAGCTAAATGTTGTAACATTTTGTGAACTTGTCATGTAACGTGTCCTGCAGCAAGGGAGTGTGGTATTTTTGAAAACCCTGAATGTTTATGCCCTTGAGAAGATGCCGAAAACCAAATGCTCCTACAGAGCCCAGACCAACTGCCAACCAGAGCCTCAGAAGCGTGTAACGAAAGGAGTCCTCAGATTATCAGACTGGTCACATAGTCAGCAGAAATGCCGTTTGCATGTATGCATTTAATTGGGCTAACTTAAACCCTACCTCTAGCAAACATTTACAAGCAACTAATGAAACTGTTTATGGAATTGAAATGCCTCATGTTGGAGTGGAGCATTATGATTGTTCAGAGGCCACCAAAATTCAGCTTCTAGCTGTTGGACAGTGGCAACATACAAATACCCATGAACACACACTGGCAACAAGAATGAAATGCCAGTGAAATTTGAAATGCTTAGCATCCAATCTATGGAATAGAAAGGTTTAAAAACAGTTTCAATGAAAAACACAGGACGTGGGGAAAACAGAATTCACAGTGAATTAGGAGTTTCTATGCATGTCTGTAACAACTGTTGAGTGTGTGGTGCTGGAAAAGCACAGCAGGTCAGGCAGCATGCGAGGAGCAGGAGAATCAACGGTTCTGGCATAAGCCCTTCACGTAACAACTGTTGGAGGGATGAGCATGAAGTTGTGGATCAATTAATATGGGGAAATAAGTGTTGTGATGCGTGTTCATATAACTGACGAGATCAAGAAGAACCTATGAAGAAATAATACACACACTGCTGTTATGCCAGGGACATCAAATATCTCCAGTTTAACTTTTGGATGTATTCTGGAATGAACGTTCACAGATCATGTTCATGTTGAATGGAATATGTGGACCGTTAATAGATAAAATGCCTCAATGATGACTGGAAGTATGCTTTAGGTTCTGCTTTAATGTTTTGTCATCAAATCTTGCGACCAGTTAATGCACAAACTGTTGTTAGATTATTCAAAAACTGCAAGATATTCAGTTCAGTGATGGAAAGGAAGTTAGTGTTTTCAAAATGATCCCTTTGCAAAGTGTCAGCACCAGATCTGACCCAGAGCTAGATCTTTAAGATGATGTGATAGTTACACTTGGATGATTATGATGTACTCATTTACGGCTGATGTCAAAGATAATGTATTTGGTATTAAAATATTGACTGTAGTCAAAGATTTGCTTGTATAATTAATTCATTTAATGATAAATAATTGAATTTGTAACACGTTTTATATTTCAAAATGATGGCTACCTACACAAACTTAAATTATCATTTTAGTTCGCACCATTTCTAGAAGGACTTCTTGAGGCTCCACAGTTTAGTTGAAATGCTATGACCTTTGGCATTAATATTAACTTGGTGCTGGGAATGGCTGCTCTCTTTGGAGCCATATCTGAGCAGGATTAAGTTTCTCAGGGAAATGAGTGAAAATGCAGAACATTGTCAAAACTAGAGAAATATGAATTGTGTTTGAAGACATTGGCTCTTTTTTGTGCATCTTTTAAATTTTATTGCAGAATTTCTTATTTATCCATGGTTGTCACTGGCTAGACAAGCATGTATTGTCCATCTCTCATCTCCCAGTTGACAGTTCAGAGCTAACCACATTGCTGTGGTTCTGGAGTCGTTAGGCCAGACCAGTTAAGGACATTAGTGAACTACATGGGTTTTTCCTTCCAGTTGACAATGGTTTCATGGCCATCCTGGACTCTTAATTCCAGACCTTTTACTGAATTCAAATTCCAACATCTGCCATAGCAGGACTCCAACCTGAGTCCCCAGATCTGGGGTCTCTGGTTTAATATGTCGGCGATATATCTCGACCATTGCCTCCCAGATGTTTTGATGCTGGCCCAGATTTTGTTTATTTGAATTCAGATTCTTCATTCATCATGAGGGAATCATGCCCATCTCCTCAAACTTTATTCTGGATTTTTAGTCCAGCAATATTACTACTTTACATCACCTCTCTGACACTGGATAGTGTTTAGGTTCACATCTCGTTGGTAAAAGTAATCATTTTACATAGACCTATATATGAAAGAATATTTGCACTAGAGCTATGACCTGTTTGTGTTTTTTGAAGGTACCTATGGAAATATTTGTTGATTGCTGGCTTTGAACAGTCTTTGGAAAAGTCCTACGGCATGGTCCAGTGAACTAGCTGAATGTTGCTTTTGTGACCAGAAGTGTACAAAGAAATTCTTTCAGCCTTGAAGCAATTCAAGCAATATTTATTATTGAGTCTGGTAGACATAGTACATTGTGTACCATTTAATTACATTCCAAATTGTACATATAGAATTATGAATGGATGGAAGTGAGTAATAGGTTGTAACTTAACAGGTGAGGGAGGAGTTGTTCACATGACTTTGCAAGGTTGTATGCTTTGAATTTTTTTTTAAATGATCTATTACGCTTTCCAAATAAAGTGTCAGGCAGCATCCAAGGAATAGGAGAATCAGCCCTTCAGGAATGAGGCATGTGGGCCGGGGAGCTGAGAGATAAATGGGAGGGGTGGGGCTGGGGGGTGAAGGTAATTGGGAATGCAACAAGTAGATAGAAGTGGGAGGTGATGGTGGTACATTGGAGAGGAGGGTGAAGCGGATAAATGGGAAAGTTGATGGGGAGGTCAAGAGAGCGGTGCTGAGTTGGAGGCTTGGGACTGGGATAAGGTGAGGGGAGGGGAAATGAGGAAACTGGTGAAATCCACATTGATCCCATGAGGTTGCAGGGTCCCAAGGCAGAGATGAGGCATTCTTCCTCCAGACGTTAGGTGGTTAGGGTTCGGCTATGGAGGAGGCCCAGGACCTGCACATCGTTGACAGATTGAGAGAGGGAGTTGAAGTGTTCAGCTACGGGGCGATGGGGTTGGTTGGTGTGGATGTCCCAGAGATGTTCTCTGAAATGATCCGTAAGTTAGCATCCTGCCTCTGTAGAGGAGACCTAATCAGTTGCAACGGATACAGTAAATAACACCTATTGCGTTCCCAGCTACCAACCCTGCCCCCCCCTCCCATTTATCTCTCAGCTCCCCAGGCATCAAGCCTCATTCCTGATGAAGGGTTTATGCCTGAAACGTTGATTCTCCTGCTCCTCAGATGCTGCCTGATCAGTGCTTTTCCAACACCACACTCTCGACTCTGATCTCCAGCATCTGTAGTCCTCACTTTCTCCTTTACAAATAAAGGTTCAAATAATGGCAGGATTAAGCAATGCCAAACTGGCGACATTGCAAATAATGTGATGTTTTTCAGAAGTGCATTTGAGGGCATTATTTTTCCAGATGTAGGAAGGAAAGTGTAGTTATCTAGCCTGTGATGTTCCAGTAGAATCCAAACTGTCTGTATTCTGGTTTATATAAACTTACTAGTTTATTGGCCAGGACTAGTTTTGTCCCCAGATGAAGCAGCTTAACTACTCCAACTCTGCTCAGTGGTTGATTGTCTAGATCCTTTTCTGCATCCATCTCTCATTATGCTACTGATCATGTGATTGAAAAGCTTGTCTCATTTCTACATTTTTAAGAATTTACTCTTTTATGGAACGTGAGCATTACTATCAACACCAGAATTTGTTGCACTTCCCTCATTGCCCTTGAACTGATCATTTTGCTGAGCAGTTTGAGGACAGTTAAAAATCAACCACTTGCTTGGTGTGGAGTCATATGTAGGCTGAGGTGAACATGAGCTTTCCCAGCTACCTCCCCCCAACCCCACCTCTCCTGTTTTATCTCCCAGCCCCAACCCACAAGCCTCATCCCTGATGAAGGGCATATGCCCGAAATGTTGATTTTCCTGCTCCTCAGATGCTGCCTGATCTGCTGTGCTTTTCCAGCAGCACACTGTCAACCCATATGTTGGCCTGACCAGATTAAGATGTGAGATTTCCTTTCCTAAGACACATTAATGTACCAACTGGGTTTTTAAAAAAAATCAATTGTTTTATTTATTTACTGAGACTAGCTTTTAATGCCAAATTTTTATGGATTGAATTTAAATTCCACCAGCTGCTATAGAAGGATTTGAACCCATTTCTCTGGAGTCTTAGTCTGGGCCTCAAAATTATTAATTGAGTGACTCTCCCATCAATATCTCCATCCTTTGTAGCCACCATCTGAAAACTGACATGAGATTGCTATACTGGTGGGATTAGGTGACCTGGTTGACAGTTATGATCTAGCCCCTCAAATGGGCGACTGTTCATTTAAGGAAGTAGAATCAATGACATGGAAACAACCATACAATAATCTCCTTTCTTCCCCAGCCTCGCAATGTCCTTTGGTTCTCTCTGACATGAATTGTTAAACCTTCTATTTGGAACTTCGTTTAATAGTTGCCTAATGTAAGTGACTGTTTCTGCGAAAATGTATGATCTGTATCAGCATGGACTGTATCAAAGGCAAATCTGATTCTTCTGGCAAATTCCACCTTTTCATGTGGCAAGTCTAGTTCTTCCCTCTTCACTTCCACCCTCCCCACTCAGATCCCTCAACTACTTGAGATCAGCAACCTTTGTACAGGTGGGCAATGGTTTGTCTGCATCTTGGATGCTTTGAAATAATGCTGTAATTATTGAGGGAGATTTGAAGTGTTTGAATGTTCAATTCTAGGCTGTAAAAACTTGCATATTAATTTTTCATATGTTAGACTTTCAGTTCTTTGTTTTGCTACATCACCCAATACATGAAAACGCAGCATATCATAATTCTACATTGCCTACTGGTTGAGGTTGCTATTTTGTTATCTGATATATCTAATGCTATGTGTGCCCAATAGAATTGTGTTTAGCCCTTGATTCACTGAATTCGAATCATTAAATTCAAATTTGCCATTTGACAAAGTGCTTGCTGTTGAAGTCGTCATTATTTTCATTTATCCAAGGATCAGAAAAAGGTTGTTAGATACCTGTTTGTACTTTAATGAGTACAATTTCAAACTACTCGACCTCCCCTCATTAGAAAATTCATCCTTTCTTGGACAGACCCAAATAAAATTTCTCGTGGTCTGTCTCCAATTCCAGTTGCCTTTGGTAAGGGGCTGTCTATTAGCAATATTTCACCATAAACCAAAACCCTTCATTTCCAGAAATGTGCCTAATTTTTTCTTTGGCTTCCAAGTTAACTTAGTCTGCATTTTTGCTGTTCTGTCATTGAACATGGTTCTGCCAGCGTTCCCGTTTACTCTTCATTTCTTCATTTTCTCTCTCATTCCTTGAACAGTCATCGAGCCTTTCACCACCGTGTGCTTTTTTAGCTTGGATCAATTCCTGTCATACACTACCAGACATCAGGAAGAGCACAAGACCAAATAAGTCACTAATGTTACGAAATTGACATCTTGAACAAACCTGCTGAAATTTGTCAGTGACTAAAGAAGTTTGTTTATATTGTCTCATAGTCCTCCCAGACCCTTGTTCCTTTCCATGTTGTTCAAAATTCATACTGTGAATATTGATCAAGAACTGAAATGTCTGTGTGACCCCATTTGTATGTATTAAAATACATACTGCAGACATGCATCTCTTTTACATGGAACTTCTGCAGAGAAATAAGATATTTGACAGAACTGGTCTATGTTGGTATTCATGCTCCCACACTACTTCATCCAGCCGTAACTGCATATCTTCCTTTGTGTAAGTCCTTACATAGTTTTCCTTAAAATAGAGTCATAGAGATATACAGCACGGAAACAGACCCTTTGGTCCAATTCATCTATGCCAACCAGTATCTTAAATTAATCAAGTCCCATCTGCCTGTATTTGGCGTGTATCCCTCTAAACCCTTCCTTTTCATATACCCATCCAGATTCCTTTTAGATGTTGTCATTGTACCAGCCTCTATCACTTCCTCTGGCAGCTCATTCCATACCAACACTACCTTCTGCGTGAAAGAGTTACGCCTTAGAACCCTTTTAAATCTTTCCCCTCTCACCTTAAACCTATGCCCTCTATTTTCAACTCCACCATCCCTGTGAAAAGACATTGCCTACTTACCCTATTGTTGACCCTCGTGCTATTATAAACTTCTCAGTCTCTGACATTACAGACAAAATTCAGTCTATTCAGCCTCTCCCTAATCCTCTAATCCTCCAAACCTGGCAACATCCTTGTAAATCTTTTCTGAACCCATTCACGTTTCACAACATCCTTCCTAAAACAGGGAGACCAGAATTGCACACAATATTCCAAAAGTATCCTTATCTGTTTTAAAAGGGTGACCCCTAATTATGAAAGATTGTTTCCCCCATGTTTTGGATTGACTTGACCACAAGAGGAGATATCTTTCCACACCTATCTTGTCAAAACTATTCAAGATCTTATATTTTCCATATGGATTACTCTGACCACTCTTCTAAACTCCAGTGAAAATAAGCCCAACATGTCCAAACTATTTTGTCAAGACAACTCACTGATTCCAGGTAAAAACGAAGTAAACCACCTCTGAACTGCTTCCAATGCAGTTGCGTTCTTCCTTAAACAATGTAGTATTCAAGATGTAATCTCAACAATGCTATATGTAACTGAAGATTGATATTGTTACTTTAACGTTCAATTTCTAAAGAATAGCATCTCATTAGCTGCCTTGATTATGTGCTGTATCTGCATGCTAAACTTTTGTGACTTATGCACTGGAGCACCTAAATCTCTTGACACTTCATATCCACAGTCATTATCTGTGAAAGTAATGTTCTCATTTCTTCAGCCTCTCAAAGTGAGCTTCTTCACATTTTCCCACAGTGAATTGAATTTAATTAGCTTTGTTGTCACATGTATTCAAATGAGTACAGTGAAAAGTTTATATGTCACCCCTACAGTGCCATCTTAGGTGCAAAGGTACCTGGGTACGGCTTCTTCGGTTACAAGAGTTTAGAAAATACAGAAATACAAGTTTAGATAAGCAGTTTTCCACCCAGACCACACTGACATTTAGATTCCAGACTGCACAAGGCTTCACCATGAAGATCGTGACACAGGGAAATTGTTCTAGTATCACCTGAAGGTCAGGAGACCATGCCAAGGCCACGTCAGCCCTTGAGACCACCATGCCAGGCCAGGACGCTGCTCTATCAAGCTGGGAACACTATCACAGGAGATGTTACACCAGGCCGATAGGCCACTTCTCGACATCAGAACTGAGGCCTGGAGAGAAGATGGCAAAAAGAACAGAAAGAAGAAATACGGGCGGAGTGGATGAGCTCCAGCTGAAACGTCCAACTCCATCGCCATCTTGAATACGCTCCGTCTACCAGATTTTTACACACTTGATGACCTATGCATCTGCAACCTCGGTATGTCTTTGCAACATAATTACCTAATCAAAGTAAACAAGGAACAGAAGCTTCCAAATATTCACAATTGTCACTCGATGTGATCTCTACCACAAATGAAAATAATGTCTTAATTATATTTAATTCTAATTCCTTTACAATTTTATGATTAGCATGTTGTGAAAGACTACAGTTTACAATTTAATGCTTTAAATTCAGTCTTTGCCAGCAATGCTGTTACGTTTAAATCTTTTTTAGAGCTGTGTTAGTTCTGTCCTTTTATGTCATGTGAGTCTTGTGCAGCCAACGGCAACACCAAAGTAAAATTGCCAGGCTGAGTAAGGCTGATAGATGTAAGACCAAATAAAAGCATTCCTAGCTGCCAAAAAGTTGCCTTTTGGCACAGTGTGAGATCCATGCACCAGGAGCCAGCAGCACTAACCTGCCACTCAACCCAGGATGAAGATGACTTCAGTTCGTTGTCTACCTCAAATTGCTGCCATCATTACCTGTTTGTGAGAAATTTAGAACTATCAGTACTTCATCTCATGTTAAACAACTTTGCAGTTTGGCTAGACAATTCCAAACCTTGAGAGGATGCAGTCTGTCATAATACTATTGAATATGTTCAACAGTTTCGGCAAACAAACTGAACTTTCCATCTTTGAGGATTATGGATTCTCAAACATTGAATCTATTTGACGCTGAGTTGGACAGATCGTTGATGTGCCATGGAATATGAGAAGTGGTCAGGAAGTTGTGGCAGATCATCATCCATGATTGTATTGAATGGCAGAGTAAGCTCAGGGGCTGGTTTTCTTGTACTTTTGCAGCATACTTCTTGTTCTATCAAGTTGGTGTTCTGTTTTGCACACACTAAGAAAGCTGACATTAACAATCCTTCAAAAAGGCAATTACTCACCTTAGCTAAGTATAGATAAGCCAACGTTTTTTAAAACATGTTTCTCTATTTATAAATTATTTCCCAAGTTCGGTCAACCTGACCTCATCATCTCTGCTGCCAAGCAAGCAGGTGGGGCAACTTTCTGCACGTTGCTGCCAAAATTCCCATTGTCTGCTGTGACTTTCTCCAATTTCCTCCCTGCCCCCTCCCAAAAGAAGACTTCATTCATTTAAAGCTCCTTCCCATTGTGCTTTAAGTGACTTTAATCTGGGGATTTGTATTTTTCATCTCATATTTCAGTACTCTTATACTGCATCAAATTTAGCTGAAACTAATTCTGATCATTGAATATTTACAGTAAAGAAAAAGGCTATTCACCCCCATCATATCTGTTCTGGCTCTCTGAAAGTGCAGTTTATTTAATGCCACTCTCTTGTCTTTTCCTCAAAGTACTGAAAACCTTTCCTTTTTAGACAATGATCCAATTCCCATTTTAAAGCCTCAGTTGAACTTGCCTCCACCACAGTTCAGGCAGATCCCAACCACTCTGAGTGGAAAAGATTTTCCTCATGTCGCCATCGTTTCTTTTGCCAGTTGCCTTAACTTTGTGCCTTCTGGTTCACGATCTTTTCACCAGTGGGAACTATTTAACTCCATCTATTCTGTTCAACCCTTGTGATTCAGTATACATTTATCAAATTTCCTTCCAATCCTCTTGTCTCCAAGCAAAATTGTCCCAATTCCTTCATTCTTTCTATCTAACCAATGTTCCTCATCCCTGGAACTCCACATATGAATTTTCTTCATATCCTTTTAATGCTGTCACATCATTCCTAACATTGTGGCTCCTAGAACTGGATACTGTATTCACTTGAGGCTGAAGCACTTAATTTTTTTGCAGATTATCACTAATTTCCTTATTTTGTCCTCTGCCCCTATTTGTAAAGCCTTGGATTCGATATGTTATAATAACCACGTTTTCAACCTGTTCTACCAACTTCAATGACTTAAGCATATATACACCCAGGTCCTTCTGCTCCTGTACCCTTTTGTAATTGTACCTTTTACTTTTACATTTTTCAACCCGAAGTTCTTCATTGACCTCCTTCTGTTTCTTCATGTTTCCAAGTTTTGTATCATCTACATATTTTGAGATTGGGCCTTTCACAACTCGGCCCAGGCTATTAATATATATTAGAAAGAACAGGAGTCCTGACACCAATCCTTGAGGATCTCTACCATAAACCTTTCTCCTTGTTTTTAAAAAAAACATTTGCCATTTCTGTTTCCTGTTATTCAGCTATTATTAAATCCATGTCTCTCTCATTCCATGAAGTCTAACTTTACTTACAAGTTGGGTGTTTGCCACTTTGTGAAATGCATTGTTTGTAAGTTTGATTGCTGAACTGGAAGGTTCGTTTTCAGACTTTTTGTCACCATGCTAGGTAACATCATCAGTGAGCCTTGTGAAATACATCTTTGAAGTCCATCATCCATATGACCCTCATCAGCCCTGTCTGTTACTACTTCAAAATCAAACTCTGGCAAATTAGTTAAAAATGATTTACCTTTAATAACTCCATCATGAATTACCTTAGTTTGTTTTATTAATTCGTGGGATAAGGGCATCACTGGGAAAGTCAGGATTTATTGCCCAGAGTGCAGTTAAGAATCAACCAAGTTTCTGTGCAGTTGGAATCACATGTCGGCTGGACTAATTAAGGATGGCAGTTTCCTTCCCCAAAGGACATTAGTGAACTAGATGGATTTTTTCTGATAATTGGTAATGGATTCATGGTCATCATAGACTGTTAATTTCAGAAATATTTAGTATAGAATTCAAATTCTACCATCTGCCATGATAAGATTTGAACCTGGATCCTCAGAACGTTATCTGGATCTCTGGATTGACAGTCCAGCAATAATATCACTAGGCCATCGCCTCCCCTACGTTTATCCCAAAGGACTGTCATGTTGTCCCGAATTGTCATTTCTGAAAGCTTTCCCATCATCAAGGGTAAAATAACTGATTGTTCGCTGCCAGTCTTTATACCTTTTTTGAACAAATGTGTAATACATGCTTTTCTCCAGTCCTCTGGAAACACATCTGAGTCTAAGGAGAAAAGGTGAAAAATAATGGCCAATGTTTCTGCATATTTCCTTCAGTATCCTTGGATGATCCTGGTGTTATACGAACATTAAGTACAGGCTGCCTATCCAATACCACTGCCTAATTTTTAAAATCTTCAATATCTGGACTACCTCCTGTTTCACCATGGCTTCGGCAACATCTTCTAAGTGCAAAGTATCTATACGTTTGCAGTACTTAAACAATCACTTTCGTAACAGCAGCCCATTGTTCACTTCGTGTTTTGCCTGCTAATCTTTGACTCAAATTTATCTGGGCCCAATTTACCCATACCAATTCAAAATGAGCTTTTCTCTGGTTTCGTTTGCTTCTCCTTTCTCATTGACAATATAGACCTCACTTTACATCAAGATCATTTGCCCCTTTGTCCCCCTATTGAAACTTGATGTACATGGCACACCTTACTCCCAAGAACCAAATTCACCAAAGCATGGTTTCCCAATGAACCAAAATGTATTGATATAGAGAATTCTTCTGAACACATTCTAATAACTCTTCTTTGCCCTTCATGTTCACCAGTCCATGATTGAAAGATTTAAGACCCCCATTATGACTCTTTTAAAAAATGTTTTTTGCAATTTTCTGTAACTTCCTACAAATTTGTTCCTTAATATGAACTAGCTTACGGCCTATTGATTATCCTGAGCAATACAAATGCATCCTTATGTGTTTGTTGCCTCAAACTAAACAGATTCCGTCCTTTTGTGGTACTAGAGAGAATATCTTCATGTTTTCCTTTAATCAAACCTGCCTCTCTTTTATCTTTTCCTCAACAATTTACCTGCACTTCCACATGTCTAGATTGGGGAGACAGGATGCCTACTTGCAGAACCCTTCAGAGAACATTTCAGGGGCACCTGCACCAACCAACTCCACTGCCCTGTGGCCAAACACTTTAACCCCCTCTGCCACTCTGCCAAGGACATGCAGGTCCTGGGCCGCCTCCATCGCCAAACCCTAACCACAAGACGCCTGGAGGAAGAACACCTCATCTTCTGCCTTGGGACCCTCCAACCACACGAGACTGATGTGGATTTTACCAGTTTCCTCACTTGCCCTCCCCCCACCTTATCCCAGATCCAACCTTCTAATTCTGCACCGCCCTCATGACCTGTCCTGCCTGTCCATCTTCCTTCCCACCTATCCTCTCTACCCTCCTCTCTGACTTATCACCATTACCTCCAGCTTTATCTACATATTGCATTCTCAGCTACCTTCCCCCCCGCCCACCTCAGCCCTATCCTTCTCCCATTTATCCCTCTACCTCCTTGACTCAGAAGCTCATTCTTGATGAAGTGCTTATGCCCGAAATATCGATTCTCCTGCTCCTCGGATGCTGCCGGACCTTCTGTGCTTTTCCAGTACTACACTCACGACCTTGTTCTATTTAATATCCAGTCCTGCCTTTCTTTTGACCACGTCTCTATTATCACCATGTTGTAATTACATGTGGTTATCTGCACCTGCGATTCACCAATATTATTTAACACACTGCACTTTGCCATTCATGCTCTCTTTCTCACATTGTACCTACTTAACATCTTAATTGCCCCTTATTTTCTTTGCACTTTGCTACCCCTTTTTAGTCTGTCTTCCTGGTTTCCATACACTGCCATATTAGTTTAAAATCTCCCCAACAACACTAACAAATTGATCCCTCAAGGAATCAGTCCAGCTGTATTTGGGTGCCATGCCAGAATTGATCCCAGTACCTCAAACATCTAAAGCTTTTCCTGTTGTATCCCATATATTCATATATTGCCATCTTATTTCTATACCTGTGTGGGATACCAGCTGTAATCCAGAGAATCTTTTTAAGGCCATGTTTACTAATTTTCTACCTGTCTCCCTAAATTGATACTATAACTAACTGGAGAGAAAATAGATCCTTTAGCAAGAACAGTGAAGTTCAAATATAAATATGTCTTCATTTTAAATCTTTAATTGTTTTCGCTTGTCTTCTGAAAATCTGGCACGTGTGATTGTCTCACTGAATCATGGGGGTGGCGCTATGAATACAGCAATACTCAACTTGGGCAGAAGGACCTTTTGCTGTGAGGCGCGTGTTTTTATTGTTCAGGCAGGCAAATACTTAACAGGTGTGCTGTATTTGCCAAGGCTGGATTCCAAACTGGCCACATCAGTCTTGGCATCCACGCTTCTCTACATTTTGAATGCCACACTCTTAATCAGTCTTGAATTCAAGTTTGCTTAGTAAATTATTTGCACTATTTAAATTGCAAAGAAAGGTACATAGTGGAAAGTGCTTGAATCTTTGTCTTCAACTGTACTCCCTCTTCAGTTTTTGTCTGCTCAACTTCAAGCATGTCATTCCCCAATTAATGTGGGTTAACTTGCTTACATTTTCTATATTATAACAGTGACTGTGCTTCAAAAGTACTTTGCTGCCTGTGTATTGCTATGGCACAACTTCAGGTAGTAAAGGCTTCTGTAGAAATGCAAGTCTTTCTTTATTGGTGCTATTTCAAAGCACCTCACTAATTGTAAAAGCAAGAAGTATGACTGCTGGAAAGACACAGCAGTTTGAGCAAAGTCTGTGGGAGAGAGAAACAGTTCAACCTTTCAAGTCAAAGACCTTTCATTGGGATGGCACTTGCTTTTCTGGCTATGTAGTACTTACTAATGAAGGCTTACCTGCTTGAATCTGCTTTCCCTTTCCACAAATGCTGCCTGACCTGCAGAGTATTTTCAGCATTTCCTGATTCTACCTCACTCAGATATCTGATGGACCTTTCCCTTAAACAGAATTCCTTGCCCGATGCTAAGGATGACTAGGGCTGGGACCTGAATGTGGAATATTTCACACTATAATGCAAGAAAGCTATTTAGTTGATGATTAGCTCAGTACTGAAAGATGTCTGTAATTTTAAAGATGTATCGATTTGGATAGAGACAACAAATAGCAAAGATACGAGATCCCTTATGAGAGTACAGAGGTACCTTGATTGTCCGAAGGACATTGGCATTCGGTAGTCAAATGTCGGATAATCAATGCCAGATAACGTAGTCAGCCACACATCAGGACCTTGTCATCTTGTTCAGATGGTCTGAAGTTTGGTTAATCGAGGTTCCTTTGTAGTTGCACTTTAAGACAGAATTTATGGGAAGAAAGTTTTGGGACATGTAAGAAATGTACTGTGATAATCATGAGTGACTTTAATCGACATAGACGGGTGAATCATGTTGAAGAAAGTAGCTTAGAAATTAGTTCTTAGATTTTCTTTGAGCAATATGTTCTACAACCAACCATGGGTCAGGCAATTCTAGATAATTTTTAATCAGCCTGTTCAGACATGTTGCAACACATGTCCAGAGCATGTGACACTCAAATCCAGACTTTCTGGCCCAATGATAGGGATACTACCACTGCATCATGAAAGCCCTTGTTCGCCTATTCCAGACTTGATAATGTACAATGAGACAGGATTAAACATTAAAGGGATAAAGAGGTCAGTGATCACATGATGATTGAATTTCATGTTCAGTATGAAAAAGAGATTTATTAGTCCATGACAGTGACTTAAACCTAAATAAAAACATTTTGAGAGCTGAACTATTTGAAGTGAACTGCAAAACTAGCTTAAAAGCAAAAATGGTAGAGTTGCATTGATAAGGATGTTTAACAACTCAGCAAAGAATTATCTCAGTGAGAAAGAAAGACTCTTTGAGGAAGATGTGTCTTCCTTGCCTGAATAAGGAAATTGTGATTGGTATTAAATCAAAAGAAACACTGTATAAATCTGTAAGTTAGTGGTAGGCCAGAGGAATGGGCAGACTTAAACAACCACCAAAGAATGATTAAAAGGTAAGAAACCAAGAGTATGTAAGAAAACTATCTCATAATATAAAAAACGGAGTTTCTGCAAATATTTGAATAGGAAAAATGTTGGCCCTGTGTAGAGTGAGCCTTAGCATTTGAAAGTAGGAAAAACAATGACGAAGGCCTTGAACAGCATTGTCTGCCTTCACTGTAGAACATTTAAAATTCCCAAATATAATTGAAAATTAAGAGATTATAGAGAGGGATGAGTTTAACAATAATCATCCCAACAGTAAATTCACCAGCAAACCATTGAAACCAGCTAGCCTACATCGAAGGATCTTAAAAGAAAAGACAGCGCAGTTACGCTGGTTAAATTTTCTGAATTTGCTTAGATTCTGGAAGGGTCTCGGTGAATTGGAAAATAGAAAATACAACGTTCTTTAATCAAGAAATGATAGGGACAGAATGCAGGAAACTATACAAGCCAGCTAGCCTAGCATTTGTTATAGAATAAGGTGTATGAATATTATTTAGAAGATTTTAGCAGGATTCTCGAAAATCATGATTTTATCAGCAAAATCAATATGATTTTATTAAAAGGAAGATGTGACAAATAATGTATTTGTATTTTTGATGAGCTAACATGGGTAAAGGAGAACTGGTAGATGTGGAGTATTTGGATTTCTAAAAGGTATTGGATAAGATGTCATGTCAAATGTTGCTGTACAAGATTAGAGACATGATACAGACAATAACTTAGCAGCACAGGTAAATAATTATTTAGCTAATACAAAGCAGAGAATAGGAATAAATGGGTTTTTTTGGGTTTGGCAAATTGTAGTTAGAAAATTGCCTCAGGTCAGTGCTGAATTCTCAACTACTTAGTTGGAGGGATTGAATGTATGATTACCATGTTTTCCACAGAGTGCAAGGTATATCGTTATATAGGTTAAATGAATGGCAAAAAAAAAGCAAATTGAAGATAGGTGAGTAAATATGAATTTATCCATTTTGACAGGAAGAATAGAAAACTGTGGTATAAAGGGAAATAGATTGAAGTACCCCATGATGCTGAGCGATCAGAAGTCCTGGTGCATGAATCACAATATGTTAGTATGCAGGCACGGAAATAATTAGGAAGGTTGTTGGAATGTTGTCATTGATGCAAGGGGAATGAAATCTAAGAGTAGGGATGTTTTATTTTAGCTGAACATGACATTGGTGAGTTCACATTTAGAACACCCTCCACAATTTTAGTTTGCTTGTTGGAAGCAGTTAAGAGAAGAGTTTGACTCATTCTCAGACGAAGGGCTTATTTTATGAAGGAGGGTTGAAGGCCTATATCAGTTAGAGTTCAGAAGAATAAGAGGTGATCTTAATAAAGTCATTAGATCTTGAGGGTAATGGACAGATGGATACTAGAAGGATGTTTACTTTCGTGAGAGATCCTAAAACTAAGGCCATGATTTTAAAAATAAGAGGTGTCCCTTTAATAACAGTAGTGGGTATTTTTTGAGTGTTGCTAGTGTGGATTTATTTTTTCCATAGAAGAGGCTGGGTCTTCAAATCTTTGTTTCTTATGCTTCAAAATAGTTGTTTAATTAGTTTTTTCATCCAACATTTCATAGCTGAATGGGTAAAGGCACTGATTTATGGAGGTGTTGGTGTTGGACTGGGATGGACAAAGCCAAAAATCTCACGACACCAGGTTATAGTCCAACAGGTTTATTTGGAAGTACTAGCTTTCAGAGCGCTGCTCCTTCATCAGGTTGTTGTGGAGCAGGATCATAAGACCTAGAATTTACAGCAAAAGATCAGTGTCATGCATGCAACTCGTACAATATATTGAACAATACCTAGATTGCTGTTGAGATCTGCCCTTTGTCCCAGGAATGAATCAAATAGCAAGATAAACTCAGCAAGTCTGGCAGCAGCTGTAGAGAGAAAGCAAAGTCAATGTTTTGAGTCTACTGATCCTTCTTCAGACCTGCTGCATTTCTCCAGCTATTTCTGATTGTTGTTTTGGCTGGTGGAGTGTGATATCAGAGGACTTTTTATGACCAAGCCAGGTCCGAGCAAGAGGACAGACAAAAAGAGCCGAGATCATTCTACTAAATGCAGCTTTGACTGGCTGCTATTTGGTATCACTTGCCAGTCTTGTCTACAGCTATAGTTGCTGCGAAAGGATTTGATTGAAGGTGGTGCATTGTACTGTAAATGTAACAGCAGTCACAGACATTTACATTTAGTCCACATGTTTTTGCGCATTGATATGCTATTTAGTACCGAGAAATTGTGCATGGTGATTCACTGAGAAGTCTAGTTGTGTAACTTAGCACGTTTACAGTCATTTGAGGAGTTGTGGTTAGACGCAAGTCTTGGAGAAATTGGACTAAATCCAGATATGCAAATGTCGGTCGTCAAAGGAAGAAGTGCCACTCAAACTGAAATTCATGGCTTTTTGGGGCTTTGAAACCATTGCTAAATGCATCCTTTCAATATTAATCACTTTTGTAAGGGGAAAAAAACATCTCCAGGGAATGTGTGCCTTTGATTTATTGAACTTTGTTGGATTATTTGGGTGCAATTCAAAAATCTTAAACAAATTGAGAAACCTCATTCCAAATAAGTCAGGTAAACAAGAGAACTCGTGTGTATTGAGGATTGAAGCCAAGTAGTCTGTAAGATGTCACAATTTGGCACATAATACTTGTAATTTTGTTTTGGTGACTGGGTCTGCTTGCACCTGTGTGACTGTGCAAACACTACCAAATTTCAGCATGTTGACCAAATACTAAATTAGTGTTAATTTGCAGGATAAATGCCTGCATATAGATGTGCAACTGGAGACAAGGGAAACTTACATAGTATTTTAATCATATTAGAGTCGAGGTTAGAGTGGTACTGGAAAAGCACAGCAGGTCAGGCAGCATCCAAGGAGCAGGAAAATCGCCGCTTCAGGCAAAAGCCCAAGGTGATTTTAATCATATTAGTATATACACCATACTGCTAATGCAAAGGTTATGAACTCCATCTCCACGGTTAGAATAACTATAATACTGACTTTCGATTAGGCTGTAGTAGGAAATTTGGGAAAGCAACTCTGAAATAAGATTAGGTTAGTACCACTATTTTGATCATGTGAAAACTGCCCGCTAAAGTATCGCTTCAGTGATCCTGGCTCATAAAAGAAAAGCATGATAGCACACAGGCAGCTTTTTGGCCCATTATGTCAGTTCTCTGAAAGATGTCACTGCTTAATTGCATAATGCAAACTACTCTTCTGTATTGATTTCAAGAAGAAACATTCCAAATTCCGAAGTCACTTTGCATATAATGAGGAATTCTCCTGTTCTGTTGTTTGAAGTAGTGATGACGTTGGTGTGTTGAGTTTGGGAGATACATTTCGCTGATTCTTGGGGGAGTATTCAGATAGCAGGAGCAGCTTTGCTGCCAATTTGTGCTCCGGGTTCATAAGTTGGCACGGAATGATAGTGTGCAGCTGTTGTCAGTGCAAGCTCTAATTTACACATTTACTGCTTTTTGTGGCGCTGCCCCCACATGTAATCTTGTTGCTGTGCCTCATCCCCTATTCATGGGATGTGATGATCAACATAGCAAAAGATAAATTGCACAATGCTACTGGTTGATTTTCTTTATGGGAGTCGTTGACTCATCTTGTGTGGGTTTTTTTCATCCTCATAAGTCAATGTTGGCAGTACCCCATCAAAGGTTTGAATTGAAACCGATGCTTTGAATAAATCAATGTTCATTTTTGCTATTGGATTTTTCTACATTATCCTTTCCTAGTGATAGGTGCTGAGATACAACCTGATGAGTAGTAGAGGCCACATAGTGCCTTAAATTTAAAATTCTGGTCATTATGTTCAAATCTCTCCAAAATAAATGTCTAAATGCAAGTTGTTACAAATCCATTCCTTGGTTGTGTCTTTTGATAGTGGATGTTAACAGATTAAATCAAGCATGTAGTCAAGCATTCCACAGTTTTATCAAGGCTCAATGAATATTGGCCATATGACAATATGCTGGTAGAACTCTAAACTGTAAATAAGTTGTGGAAGTGTGTTGTGGAAGAAATAGCTTGTGTTTTGGAGGCATCACAGTTTTACAGTACATTCTTTACAAATGAAATTGATGAAGGAAATGTTAGTACTAGAGTATGCATTGAAAGCAAGAATAATTGCATTCACAAAAATCCATGTCATATCCTCCATTAATTTGTAATCTCTGGACAAGTCTATCTTAATGGACCTCTGAGTGGATTTCCACAGCCAACCTTCTGTAGACTTGATGTTATTCATAACTCCCTGTTACCTGTTCCTAACATGCATCAAGAACTGTCTCTGTTTGAAAATTAGCATCCCTATCTTCAATTCCTTCCATGGTTTTGCCACACCTGATCACTGTATTGTCCTCCAGCCTCTCCATCCCTCGGATGTCCATGCTGTTCTAAATTTTATCACCTTAATTTTAATTGCTGTACCATTGGTGGCCACGCCTTCAGATATCTAGCCCAAAGCTCTGAAATTGCCCAGAAATCCCTCGGCAACTCCTGAACTTCCCTCATTCCTTTAAGATGCTCCTTAAAACCTCCCTTGGACTTTGTTGTTAGTCATTTGCCCCATTATATCTGGCTTGATAACTTGTTTTATAATGCCTCTATAAAGTATCCTGGAGTCTTTATTGCTTTAAAGGCTACAGAAGCACAAATCATTGCTTTTATCCAAAGTCTAGGCTGGCATTTCAGTACAATAGCAAGGAAATGCTATACTTCTCGATGAGGAATTAAAGGGAGTCCCCATGTATTTGTTCAGCTGGAATGCAAATGATGCTGTTTAACAGGGAGTGTTCCCAATGTTCAGACAAAGAGTTACAGGACTCGAAACATTAACTGTTTTTCTTTCTGCAGATGCTGCCAGACATAGACTTTCTCCAGTGCTTTCTGTTGATGTTCCAATTGTTCTAGCTGTAGGTCCCAGCAGGAAATGTGGCCAGGATAGATGGCATTTTATATTGCATTTTTAAATTCCAAGAACCTCAGTGGGTTAAGAGTTGGAACTTTGACAATTGTACAAAAAACTCAAATAAAAAAGATATCCAGGAACTTTGAAAGTCCTTTTCAACCTACATGCTCATAATTTAGAGAATATTGTTTTTCTAAGTGTTAGATCCAAGTATTAGAGAGATGTAAAGCCCTTCCACTTCAGTGCCACATCAGAGAATTGTTTGCTGAATATATCCTTCACATTCTAAAGGTCTTTAGAAACTTCAAACTGGGATCATCTCAGAACATTGTTGAACCAAAATATGTTAACTATTAACTGAACTCAAACTATTCCCGTTAACGCTGTGCACTGTTGAGTGAACCACTTACCTCTTTGTTCTAAAGTAGTCAAAGATGCAATATGACACTACAATACTTGCTCTTAAATGACATTACAATGCAGTCACCAGTCCAACATTAGGAATACATAATAGGATTTGTGGGTACAAGTTTGCATAACAGCATGGTTTTAGCTTACTTGTGGACAGTATGAAGTTATGTTGTTTGAAATAGTGTTTCTCATCTGGTTTGATCATCATTAAAAACTAATAGAAGGAGGGACTTCTTAACCATCAAACCTCAATTCGCCTACTGCCTTGTTCTCTGGTTTTATGCGTGATCATGGTTTTTCTTATCTGGTACTATTCCAGACAACTGTTTGCTCCATGACCCTGAACAGTCTGGACATCACAGTTAAAGTAGTACAACAGTTCCTTGTTCTCTCTAGCTTGTTATCTAAACTTCTCATTGTTACTGTGCTATACCTTTGGGATTATTAGTATTATGTAGGATTGTTTAAACACCAATTTGTTTGATCATGGTTTTCCTGTGACCAAAATGACAATTTGTACCATTCATTTGCTGCATCTGGCTCTTTCTGTGCATCGTGTCTGCTTTATTTAACAATACATAACTGATTGTACTTCAAAGAGTAATCCATTGATGGTAAAGCACATTTTGGTATCTCCTGTAGATGCGATGAGGTGCAATATAAATGCAAATTATTTTTCTTTACTCAGCTAATTGTGTTTAAAACTGAACATTGTACAAAATCAGTGTTGAATATTGTTATATAGCCGTAATAATATTTTTTACTCACAGCAGAGCAGAATAAAAAGTATTTTCGCTGATTCTTCTTCAGGATCTATCCTGGTTATTTGGTGGGTTTTTTTGTGGCCATTAATGAGAAGAAAATTGTCCAAAATATTCCCATTATCTGTTGGAATATTGCTTGCAATTCTGGTCTCCTTCCTATCGGAAAGATGTTGTGAAACTTGAAAGGGTTCAGAACATGTTTACAAGGATGTTGCCAGGGTTGGAGGATTTAAGCTATAAGGAGAGGCTGAACAGGCTGGGGCTGTTTTCCCTGGGGCATCGGAGGCTGAGGGGTGACCTTTATAGAGGTTTACAAAATTATGAGGGGCATGGATAGGGTAAATAGGCAAAGTCTTTTCCCTGGGGTCAGTAAATCCAGAACTAGAGGGCATAGGTTTAGGGTGAGAGGGAAAAGATATAAAAGAGACCTAAGGGGCAACTTTTTCACTCAGAGGGTGGTACGTGTATGGAATGATCTGCCAGAGGAAGTGGTGGAGGCTGGTACAATTGCAACATCTAAGAGGCATCTGGATGAGTATATGAATAGGAAGGGTTTAGAGGGATATGGGCTGGGTGCTGACAGGTCTGACTAAATTGGATTGGGATATTTGGTCGGCATGGACGGGTTGGACCGAAGGGTCTGTTTCCATGCTGTACATCTCTATGACTCTATCAGTGACACCGCTCTTTCTCTTCCAGATGCTGACTGACACACAAACATTAGGAATAGCCCATTCAGTCCTTCAAATTTGCTCCACCATTCCATTTGATTCAGGCTGATCATTCAACACTACCCTGTTCCTGCTTTCTCCCCCATATCCTTTGCTCCCTCAGGAGCTATATCTGACTCATTGAAAAACATTGTGTTTTTGCCTTAACCATTTTCAGTGGTATAGTATTCCACGGGCTTGCCACTTTATGGGTGAGGAAATTTCTCCTCTTCTCTGTCCTAAATGACCTATCCTGTATTCTTAAACAGTGACCTCTGGTTCTGGATTCCTCAGTTGTCAGGAACATCCTGCATTTAACTTGTCTAGTTCTGTTAGAACTTTATAGGTTTTAATCAGATCCTTTTGCACTCTCTCTCTAAGACCTTATTGAATGTAGTCCTAACTGATCCAGTCTCTCTTCCAAACTTCAGCCTTGCCATCCAGAAGTCCGTCTGGAAATCTTTGCACTCCTTCCTTAACCATCTTCAGATGAGACAAACACTGCTCACACTATGCCAGGTGTGGTTTCTTGTTGCAATTATATCAAAATATCCCTGCTCCAGTACACAAATCTTGTTATGAAGGCCAGCTTACTGGCCTCTGCATGCTTTGTTCAGTACCTACAATATGGAATTCCAACACATGGATTCACATAAATAATGACGTTCTGAAGAAAAGACACACCTGACTCAAAATTAACTCTATTTCTATCTCTACTAATGCTGTCAGATCTGCTGAGTTTCTCCAATATTATTTTGTGCCAGAGATTTGTGTAGTGTTTCTCATATTTAAGCGTTTATCAGCAATATACATTTGTACTGTGCATTTACAGTAGTGAAGTATCCTAAGGCACTTCTCAGAACCAGTGAATAGTCATGTTAATATTAATGGCGAAAGAAAGAGGAGGAAAAGCAGAGAAAAAGAGATTCAGAAGACATAACTGGTGCCTGATCTGTAGAGGTAATGGTTGAAAAGTTGACTTCCCATGGCAGAATGGAAGCATGGGCAACAATGAGGAAATCTAAGTCAGAGTGATTGGTAGCAGTGGTGATTTGAGGAAGAATCTGAAGACACAAGGTGTATTGGATTATTTTCTGGGCACAGAAGGTCATTAGACCTTGGTAAGGCCAAATACAATGGATATATTATTTACAGCTTTTTAAATTACTTTTGCATCATGAATATCCCATGGTACTCATCACTATTATTTTCACTTGTTTTGATATAAGCGGATAGAACTGAATAAAGTGCTAGTCAAATCTTCCAAATAACCATTAAACCTAAAGACCAAGTGGCAATGGTTCTATCTTTCAGTAGTGGCATTGAAGTAGGGCTTTTGAGCCTGGGCATGTCAGCTGTGTCAACCTTTTTTGTTTCTCTTCTTTATTTCTTTTTTCTCTTTTATTTTACTTACCTCTTGAAGAGCTTGGAAGCTCGCAGTGGCAACATTGGTAGTGGCAAGTAGGCCCAGTATGGCAGCAGCAACAGCGTGTATGTTTGGGTACATCAAGGCAACTTCAGCACCCACTCATGGCTGCTGTGGCAGAGGTGAGTTTGGGTTCCCAGTGGTGTCTGCGTCCAGTGCAGATACATGAAGGCAGCAGCTTGAGTTGAGCTTGGACCGGTGTGGTACCCAGCATCAGTGGCCTCTGCATTGAAGTGCAGCAAGGAGTCATAGTGGCAAGGGTGTTGGTGGAGGTATGGAAGAGCAATGACTTTCATTCCAGCAGTGGCAGTGCAGTGAAGGAACTCATGCCTGGCCATGAGGCCAGTGGCCTGTGGCGGAGCACTTAGCAAAAAGGGCTGAAAAGTAGAAGACAGAGTGTGATGGTGGAGGGTATTTTTCAGACTGGAGAACTGTGACCAGTGGAATGCCATAAGAATCTGTGTTGGGTCCACTACTTTTTGTCATTTACATAAATGATTGGGATGTGAGCATAAGAGATAGAGTTACTTTTTTTGCAAATGACACCAAAACTGGAGGTGTAGTGGACAGCGAAGAAGGTTACCTCAGATTACAACAGGAGCTTGATCAGTTGGGCCAATGGGCTGAGAAGTGGCAGATGGAGTTTAATTTAGATAAATGCGAGGTGGTGCATTTTGGGAAAGCAAATCTTAGCAGGACTTGTGCATTTAATGGTAAGGTCCCAGGAAATGTTGCTGAACAAAGAGATCTTGGAGTGCAGGTTCATAGCTCCTTGAAAGTGGGAGTCGCAGGTAAACAGGATAGTGAAGAAGGCGTTTAGTATGCTTTCCTTTATTGGCCAGAGTATTGAGTACAGGAGTTGGGAGGTCATGTTGCAGCTGTACAGGACATTGGTTAGGCCACTGTTGGTATATTGCGTGCAATTCTGGTCTCCTTCCCATCGGAAAGATGTTGTGAAACTTGAAAGGTTCAGAAAAAATTTACAAGGACGTTGCCAGGGTTGGAGGATTTGAGCTATAGGGAGAGGTTGAATAGGCTGGGGCTGTTTTCCCTGGAGTGTCGGAGGCTGACGGGTGACTTTATAGAGTTTTATAAAATCATGAGGGGCATGGATAGGATAAATAGACAAAGTATTTTCCCTGGGGTGGGGGAGTCCAGAATTAGAGGGCATTGGTTTAGAGTGACAGGGGAAAGATATAAAAGAGACCTAAAGGGCAACTTTTTCACAGGGGGTGGTACCTATATGGAATGAGCTGCCAGAGGAAGTGGTGGAGGCTGGTGTGATTGAAACATTTAAAAAAGCATCTGGATGGGTATATGAATAGGAATGGTTTGGAGGGATATGGGCCAGGTGCTGGCAGATGGGACTAGATTCGGTTGGGATATTTGGTCGGCACGGACATGGTGGACCGAAGGGTCTGTTTCCGTGCTGTACATCTCTATGACTCTATAACTGTGAAATTGAACACTTTTTTTTCTTTATAATGATAGAAGAATAAAGAAATGTTCTATTTTTGTTTGTTTTTCTATATTTAAGATGGTGCCACAGAGTGGTGACACTATACGTCACTTTTGTAACAAAATGTAATAAATAAATCAAATCAGATCAAAATCAAATCAATTTATCGGTGAAACGAATAACTGTCTTTAGTCCCCTCTATTCATTTCGAACATAGGAACCCATGTTTATTCATTCGCTCTCTTTATTTCATCCTCTTCCCCTCTTCTCTCTTTTTTGAACAGCCCACCCCACCCCACGCCACTCCATGCACACAGAGAGAGACACAAAAGCACTGCCACTTACACTTACTACTGCCAGTGCAACTAATTATAATGGCCTAATTGCTGCCTCAGTTGAGATCAGCAACTCTGTTCAGACCAGCAAATGAGCCTGTGACCTACGTGCTTTCTCTACTCTTATGAATGGAAAAAGTGCTTTTCATTGAAACAGATTCTGAGCTAGGATTGTTTTCATCACATTGACATCAAGTAGCTTGTTTTGTGTAATTCTGCAGTAGAGGATTTCTTAATTGTCCTTTGTAATTGGCATTTGAAGACGTGTAGAGGGGAAGAGAAGAGGTGTCTCAAGAAAGCTCATTTTCAATGATATGTGGATTGCCATTACTAGTCAAAGAGCTGACTGTTTTCTTAGAAAATCGAGTATAGTATGACACGACCTGGCACTTGAAGCTTTGAAAATTCATTTTCCATATTTGGAGGTTTAATAGTTTTGCTGTAATGTGTATTGAATATGGGGAAATCTTGAAGGATTCAAATATGACCAATTTATCAGTTGGTAAATAACTTTGAAATTGGTCGCTCAATAGTTTAACATTCACTGTGAAATAATTATGGTAAATTGAGTAGATGAAAGCATGGAAAACCAGAAACAGTAGATTAGAAAAATAGAGGATATATTCAACAAATATTGAAATGTTTTGGCATTGCAGTTTTACTAATGAACAATACACAATATAATATCTGGGATTTAAGAAAACTTTTGATAAGTTTTCACATCGATTATTATTGCAGGTAAAGCTAGTACAGGCATATATAGATTGAAGATAAAAAAAATTTCATGAAAATATATTAATGTGAAGAAATACAGAAATAGAGCACTCAGGCATGGTGGTGTGTCACAGTGCACTCAAGCAGTCTGAGTTCCTGTGTAGGAGTAGTTTTGAATTATGGTGGACAGTGATGGTAAAGACTGCAATGTTCCTTCCATCACACAGCTAAACCGGATTCGCTCCTGTTCTTCACATCTGACTTTGCGTGGATGGAAAGATTTTTACAGATTGGTCACCTTGTTTTGCTGCATTTTCATAATGGCAAAGGAGGCTATTCGGCCAATCATGTCTACATAGGCTTTCCAAATTTTCCTGACTTCTGCCTTTAACCTTGCATATCATTAAGTTTCAATTAACAGTCTAACTTCTTTGATTGAACATGTTCCACCACAATCTCAGGCAGTGAGCTCCAGGCCCTAACTACTTGCTGTGTGAGGTGAAAAAAAATTTTTCATTGTTGTTTTGCTTTTTTTGCATGCCACCCTTGGCCCTCCAGCCTTGGGTTGTGACTCAAACCTGGAACTTCTGGCTTAGAGGCCAGAAAGCGATCCACTGTGCCACAAGACCTCAAAGACAAATAATGAGCCATGAGAATTGATGGTCTGAACTGCGGCCTCTTGTGCTGTACTATTCTATGTTGCTGTTAGCCTTCTGGATTTGCATTTCACTAACTTTGTGAAATAATTAGATAAAGGCAGCTTTGACCAAACCTGCTTTTCCTCAAGATAAAAAAGGAAGTCCAAATAAGGGAATTTTCACACTTGATGAGAAAAGCAATTTTGGAACAAGTGGTAGCTTAATGAATACAATAGTTTAATAAATACATACCTCCTTTCATAGGATTTCAATGTTTAAGGAATTGATGCATCTGCAGCAACATCCCTCTATGGAACCTCAATCTACTATATGTACGTTACACAGGTTACTGGAGATTAACTCTTTATGCTGCCTTCTGTACAGGCAAAGATTGTGATTTCCATGTCAACTGGGTGACCTTGTTACTAGCATCTCACCTTATGTATTATAGCTTTGTATAGTTGTCCACTATAACAAAAAGCTATGGAAAGTTCTAAGGTATATTTGGTGAAGAATAGGCTATGAATAAAAAGAAATTGCATTGATTCTGCACAAATTGTTGGTCAACTCTCATATGTGCTCAGTTTTTCACGTTATTTGAAAGGATAGAAGTAACGTGGCCAGAGTTGTAGAGGACCACAGGTCTGTATTCTCGGATGGGGGGAGAGGTCAACAAGGCAGGACCTTCATGGTGCGGGAATTGAACCCATGCTGTTAGTAGCACTGTGCATCGCAAACCAGCTGTCCAGCCAGCTAGGCTAACCAGCCACGAATTGAATACAAGCTCCAAATAGAAATCATACAACAAGAAATCCTGAAAAAGACGAGCATTTCTTTCTGGCACAATGATATTTTAAATGCATGCTTGTGTCACTAGGGTTATTGAGGATCTTCGCATCAACAAATCTAGGAAGAATAACTAATTGAGGCAACTTACTTCTATACTAAACAGCCTGTAATGTTCTTCAGATGTGGATGTTGCTTCAACAGCTTTATTTATTGCTTATCTCTTATTTACTGAGGACAATTAAGAACCACCTTTGTAGTGTGGGACTAGAATTACGTTTATGCCAAACTAGATAGGGTGTAGCAGGGTCCCAGCTGAGATTTTTTGGCAATCTTGGTGTCTTTACTGCTAATTGCCAATTTTATTACGTAGGGTTTTAAATGCTGAACCTCTTGTCTGGATCACTACTGTAGAGAGTTGAATTGTATTGTCAGTAAATGATGGGGCTTGCACTTTGATAATGCCATCAGCATTCTCTGCCCATTGTAATGAGGTACATGAGAAATGTCATCACTGCTTTAATTTGGACATTAATGAAATTAAAGGAAGAACATGAGCATGCGGGTATTTTCCACAAGTTACCTAGTCTGTCAAATAAAGATCAACATGCAATCTTGTTTTGCCCACCAAAAGCCAAACAGAGAAATTATATGACAGGAATGCTGTGTTTTTGCAGTTATGGGGTGTGTCTTTGGATTAAAATGTGATATTTTACAGAAACAACCTAATATTACGGTAACTTTAGAACCTAGAGTGGCACGGTTGTACTGTTGCTTCACAAGGCCAGGGACCCAGGTTTGATTCTAGCCTTGGGTGACTGTCTCTGACTCACTTCAGAGTTGGCTTTGAAATTAGGTCAAGCTGATGAAATTTTGTTTATTTGTGTTTGCAAAATGATCTTGATTCACTTTGCAAGGTCTGTTACTCTCTGTTGGATGAAGTTAGCAGTATCACTTTGGCCTACAGGGTGATTGTTATCAGCAGTGAACGTGCTTGATCGGAAGTTAGGTTTATTATTCCACTACTTTAGATCAAGGCATTTTGAGGTTGACTAGCCATCCCCCCCAGTAAATGCTGGGTGCAATCTGTAAGGGAGGCAGTGTTCAAATCCTGCCTACTAATTGTGAGCTTAGTTCAAATTTCTTCAGTTCTTCATAATTTCCGTCCCACACACCCTCCTCTTCTCTTCACCACCAAAGGTAATTGGGCTTCAGTTTGCTTTCCAAATAATTGGGCTGAAGTTTAGACAGGGTGGTAGGCTCCTGCTTTCCTGTGTAACTGCCTGTATTTCATTGACTCAACCTGGAACTATTTAATAGGCATTGAACCTTTTAATTATCATAGGGCAGAGCTTTTGTTCCAGCTGAAAGGATCCCACCCCTGAGAGCTTACTGCTCAGTCAAATGGCACTGGTAGATGTGACTCCTCTTGGGATGACAATGAGCCTCCGGATAGGAGAGGAGCCAGAAGCTCAGAACGAGTGTCTAGGTCTCACAGGGACTAGACTGGCCTAGTGACACCCAAATGGTATTACCTTGTCACCAACATTTACTGAGCAGATTAGACCACAATGACATGGCAAGTTCCTACTGCCAGAAATATCACAGGAAGAAGAACCCCTTAAGAGGTTGTTAATTGGCTACTTAAGGCCTCAGTTGGCCCACAGTGAATGAGTGACCGAATCTTCTACTATTTTGTTCAGGTATCGTTGATACTTAAAATTGAGACTTATTCTCAGTTTGTGCGATGTCATGTGCTTTTATGAAGACCCAAACTCTGAGAGTAGTACTGTTAAGTTATAAAGCTTCCCACCTTTTTTTTCCCCAGTACTGTAATATTGTAATTTGCTTGGATGTTTGGGTGAATGAATCATCTTGTGTAAGGCATCTTGCAGCTTTATAACTCAGAATTGGACAGTCAGTTCATTGCACTGCATGTTATATTGTTGTTTTCCCCCCTCATTCCCAACCCTGCTGAAGCAAACGCTCAGAGATACAGTAGTTTTACCTCCTTCATCTTTATTCCGGGCCCTGGAGGGAGAGAGAATGATTGCCCATATGCACAGAGATATGAGTTCATAGTCTTCTCTGGAAGTGCAGTTTCTTAATGAATTATATAGTCATTTTACAGGGAAGAGCATCCAGATAAGGCAATATACATATTGATTGGGTGACCATTACAATCAGCAAGGGTCAATAGTAAAGATTAAGCCATCTGCTGTTGCACATTGAATAACTGGCTTCACATAATGAATACTTTCCACCTTGTTAAACTGACCTCACATACTGAATGCCACCTCATCTTGTTAAGTGGCTGTACATAATGAATGCTTTCCACCTTGTTAACTCATTACCCTTGCCTCCAGCACCCCATTGTTAACTATAAGTTCTTATCTAATCTGAGTCATGCTCAGCTGAACCTCTTGTTTCACAAAACTTAGAACTTAACTCTTTGCCCGTCTGCTTATACCCTATATACATTCTCAGTTAGATGGTTTGCCTTGAATCCTATGCTAAGTTTTCATAGCTCATATTTGTCCATCATATATGAACAATTTGATTGAGATGACCACTGTCATATGCTGGCATATCCTTGGAATTTCATTTGTGGAGGAGCTGTGATGTCTTGGCTAGTACAGATCCTATTGAGTATGGACCACTGTTAACAAAGTGATTTTTAAAAAAGAGGAAAAATCATTTCCTGATATTGTAACCTTCATCTCTCTTAGAATAGAGCTTTGTACACAGCAATGAAAATATCCATGACACTAATTGATTGATTTTTGTTTCAATAGAACAATAGAAAATATTTCTAGTTAGTAGCTCCATGGATAACAATGATGGAGAAGATCCATAAAACAAATGTAGCTCCTGTATAATGTGAAAACTCTCAAAAAGTGATGGCTTCTATTTATTGTTGTCCTGTCTGCTGACAAGTTATTGATATGGGTATGGATGTTGCTTGTTCTATGAAGGGCAATTGGATTGTTTTGGGTGCAAAATAGTATTGAACTAGTTGGATAGTAGTCGGCTGAGGTTGTGTGAAATGGGGAAGAAATTAATACCTTGATCGAAGTATTTTAGGGTTCTTTATCAAATGGATGAGTAGGCTGAAAATGGCAGATGGAGTTCAATTTTGGATAAATGCAAGGTATTGCATTTTGATACAACAGACAGGGGGAGAGCGTTTACACAATTAATGGTAGGGCCTTGAGTCGTGCTGTACAACAGAGACCTAGGGGTTCAGGTCCATAATTCTTTGACGTTTCTGTCACAATAGACATTAAAAAGGTATTTAGCACACCTGCCTTCATTGTTCACTCCTTTTGAGTATGGGAGTTGAGAAGTCCTGTTGAGGTTGTACAGGGCATTGGTGAGGCCTCTTCTGGAGTACTCTGTCCTGTTCTGCTCATCCTGTTATAAGAAGGATATTATTAAGGTAGAGAGGGCTCAGAATAGCTTTACCAGGATGCTGTGGGTGTAGAAGGTTTGAGTCATAAAGAAAGGTTGGGATGTTTTTCACTGGTTGAGTTTGAGAGATGACTTTATCGAAGTTTATAAAATCATGAGGGATATAGGTAAGGTTAATAGTACTTGTCTTTTCCCTAAGATTGGGAATTTCAAAACTGGGGGCATATTGTTAAGGTGAGAGGAGAGAGATTTTTAACAAGACATGAGGGGCAATTTTTTTAGAGAGTGTGCTTCGAGGGTGAAATAAACTTCCTAAGTAAATGTTACAATGTTTTAAAAGCTAAGTACATGAATGGGAAAGATTTGGAGGAATATGGGCCAGGAGCAATCGAGTGGGACTCGTTTGGTTTGGGATTATGTTTGGCGTGGACTGGTTGGACCAAAGGGTCTGTTTCCATGCTGTATGCCGATTGGATGAGAGCACTGCTGGCATGTCAGCATTTGTCCATGCCTAATACACTGGAAAAGGAGATGATGAGTAGCGGCTTTGAATTGCTGCAATCTGTTTGTTGTAGCTGCACCAACAGCTACTCTAGGTAGGAAATTTCTGGGGTTTTTTTGGCCAAGTTTTCCACTTTTCATTTCTCTTTCCTGCCAACCAACTTCTGGATCAAGACTTAACTAACACTACAAGTAGTTTTTTGCATACATTTACGTAATGCTTTGTGCCTGCTTTATATTCCTTAAGGTACCACTGAGATCAGCTATAGCATAAAACATTATTCTGTCTTAACAATGTGGCATAGTGACCTGCTTCAGATCAAGGAACCTGTGTTTATTTAAATTGTAAATGCTATGCTCGGCACCAGCAATAACACAGATCGTTGACCATTTAGACCATTAATTCTTAGTCTGTCAGTTAAGTAAATCAACCTCAGAATGTTGTGTTGTTCTTGTGCAATTAACAAGTAACTGTAAGATATCAATTTGAAATTCACTTTCTCACTGGTTGCAGTCCTAAATATTTGGAGCTTGCAATTCATAGAAAGGACCTACATGTACATATATCTGTGAAAATGGACAGTGATAATAAAGCTTCTGGCTTAAGATGCTAACAAATGGAGACTTGAAGCAATTTTGAAGACCTGTATAATGTACCTGCTTGAAAGGTTATGTGATCGCTGTGTCCTGGCCTTTCCTCACATCATCCATTCAGCGTTTTCTCTGCAACTTGTGTTCAAAGTTCTCTAACTCAGGCCACATTACTGTGGAATCATTTAAATTACAGAACCAAATGTTGCCATTCAGCCCATCATGTTTGTGCCAGCTCTTTGAAAGAGCAGTCTAATTAGCCCCACCACGATTTTGTAAGTTTTTATTTTCCACTTAGTGTGATGGCCTGCTCTTAGTGTGAAGTTAATGAATGTCCTGCTTTCTTTTCTTCTCAATGTATTTTAAGCAATGTGTCACACCAAAGTGTGGTTTAAAAGAAGAACTGGGTTCAGATACTTAAATTATCAGGAGAGAATAGTTATTAACCTGAATTACCCTTTGACCTGTTACTCTCTCCTGACATATTCTAGTCAGTTTCTTTATTGTTACACTCCCATTGCCTAAATGTTCTTCTGGTAGATTTCCAGTTAGACTTTGTGGTGAACTATTCAATAAATTAAACCAAATCGTACATCTTTTAACAAATTGCAAAAACCCATCTTAGCAAAAATACTTAATGGTAAGCACTGGAGACTCAAGTATTGAGCATTTTTCATACTATTAAAATATAGATTTCACATTGTACTAAATCAGTACTCTTGATTGGAATGTGCTGGCCCAGGCAAGTTATCAGAACTTGCATATACACATCATACTGGAGTAGTTCCAGACCTGGTACACAAAGTCTGCAGAGGAGTGCACCCTCAGGAATTAGTGAATAATCAGATAACTGGATAGGAAAAGTCTAAAGTTCGATCATCTGACTGTAGTCTGGTAGCTAATTTCAGATATGGGAAATACTAGGAGTGTTATAACAGGTGCCCATGCTCCATAAACTGCCTTGTGTAAGGAGTACTGTGTTTGGAGTCAGGGAGAAAATAGCCAGCACAGGGTCTTGCTGTCTGGTGACCTTGCTAAAAGTGCACAGCTGAAGGCCAAAATCAGTCAGTCTTCATATTTGACTAAGTAGGCTCATTGTCTGGACTATTTCAGGAAGAATGATCATTAGGCAAAGGCCAGAGGGTACAATAAGATCTTGTAGAATTATATCCCAGGATTTTTGAAAGCGAGGGAATTGAAGATTTGGGAAAGAAACGTGATGAATTCTAGTTTCTCATGACTTTGTTTATGTTCCTCTGCCTGACCTACTGTGCTTTTTCCAGTGCCACGCTTTTCGAATCTGACTCTCCAGCATCTGTAGTCCTCATTTACTCCATGGAGTGTGATGGTGAAGAGACCATGTTAAACCTATTGCACCACAATATGACCTTTTGACTCAATACTTTAAGAAAAGCATGTGGTATTTGCATAGCATGCCAATTAAGTAAAAAGAAATGTTTTGTTTTTGCATAGTTTTTCATTGTAGCTGATTTTTATCCATATGATGTTCTAGACTGAGGCTATTTTTCCTCTACCTTCTTCCCTATCACCACCTTTCACCAGTGGTTTGACTGCATTTGGTGTGATGTCACACTAGACTACCTCAGTTGGTTTACAATACAGAGTGATGCCAACAACATGGATTCATTCCTGCAGCAGATGAGATTACCATGAAGAACCCTCCTTCTCAACCTCTACAATGCTTCCAGTGTAACTATATTCCTCCTTAAGTAAGGAGGCATGAACTGTCGGCTAGTCTCCAGGTCCAGTTTCCACAATGCAATGTATAATTATAGCACAGTGGTGCGACAGCAGCACAGAGTATACTTTTATTCTGTAAGTCCATTGGACTTCGTTGCAATGTTCTATTTGCCTTTGGACTTACTTGTACCTGCATACTGTTTTTTGTGATTCACATACAAGGGCATCCAGATCACTCTGAACTGCAGCATTCTCTGTTTAAGTGACATTCTCTTTTTCTGCCTTGTGAATAACCTTATTTTCCCACATTATATTCTACCAATTTTTTTTTTGTTCATTTAACCTATATACAATAGCTCAGTTGGCTGGATAGGAGAAAGTGAGGACTGCAGATGCTGGAGATCAGAGTCAAAAAATGTGGCGCTAGGAAAGCACAGCCGGCCAGGCAGCATCTGAGGAGCAGGAGAGTCGACATTTCGAGCGTAAGCTCATGGCTGTTTTGCAATGGAGAGAAGCCAACAACCTGGGTTCAATTCCCACACCGGCTGAGATTACCTTGAATGTGCCGCCTCCTGAATCTTACTCTTCGACTGAGGTGTGGTGACACACCAGTCTTCTCTCTTTAATTGGAGCTCTGAAAGCTAGTGCTTCCAAATAAACCCGTTGGACTATAACCTCGTGTTATGTGATTTTTAACTCTCATGGGAGCAGCTCTGTGGTCCTCTGGTACCATGGTAACTTTGCCAGCAATATATGTTATTGTCTCATATGATCTGTAGGAATATCTGAGACTAAGTTGAGTGATGAAACAGGTGTTGGATATATTAGTTGTAGGTTAATAGTATCATGGGTTATATCAAAGCCTGGCGCAAAATATTAAGATGATAGCCTAGGCCCCAACTTTTTCTTACTTTTAGAACATAGAACATAGAACAAACATAGCACAGAACAGGCCCTTCGGCCCACAATGTTGTGCCGAACATTTGTCCTAGCTTAAGCACCCATCCATGTCCCTATCCAATTGCCGCTTAAAGGTTGCCAATGATTCTAACTCTGCCACTCCCACAGGCAGCGCATTCCATGCCCCCACCATTCTCTGGGTAAAGAACCTACCCCTGACATCCCCCCCTATACCTTCCACCCTTCACCTTAAATTTATGTCCCCTTATAACACACTGTTGTACCTGGGGGAAAAGTTTCTGACTGTCTACTCTATCTATTCCTCTGATCATCTTATAAACCTCTATCAAGTCACCCCTCATCCTTCACCGTTTCAATGAGAAAAGGCCTAGCACTCTCAACCTATCCTCGTACGACCTATTCTCCATTCCAGGCAACATCCTGGTTAATCTCCTCTACACCCTCTCCAAAGCTTCCACATCTTTCCTAAAGTGAGGCGACTAGAAATGCACACAGTACTCCAAATGTGGCCTGACCAAGGTCCTGTACAGATGCAACATCACTTCATGACTCTTGAATTCAATCCCTCTGCTAATGAATGCTAATACACCATAGGCCTTCCCTCAAGCTCTATCCACCTGAGTGCAACTTTCAAAGATCTACGAACATAGACCCCAAGATCCCTCTGCTCCTCCACCTTACTAAGAACCCTATCATTAACCCTGTATTCCGCATTCTTATTTGTCCTTCCAAAATGGACAACCTCACACTTGACAGGGTTGAACTCCATCTGCCACTCCTCAGCCCAGCTCTGCATCATATCTAAGTCCCTTTGCAGCTGACAACAGCCCTCCTCACTATCCACAACTCCACCAATCTTCGTATCGTCTGCAAATTTACTGACCCACCCTTCGATTCCCTCTTCCAAGTCATTAATAAAAATTACAAACAGCAGAGGACCCAGAACTGATCCCTGCAGAACTCCACTTGTAACTGGGCTCCAGGCTGAATATTTACCATCTACCACCACTCTCTGACTTCGACCGGTTAGCCAGTTTTAGTTTAAAGGCAAGTGTACGGCATTGTGTTCTAGATGCAATTTGATTGGTCTAACTACAAACTTGAAGCAAAACACACTTTATTCTTACTGTCTCACATACAATTCCAGCAGCTAGAAGAGAACCCAAACTTTTAGCTGTAACAGAGGGAGGAATAACAGCTTCCACATCTAGTTTCATGACCCCCAGCAATGACTGAAAATTAGCTAAAATCCTGGTTTTGTGGGAGCTTGACCACCACCCCCTCATACTGTTTCTATTGTTTGAACTTTTTAAAAAGCCCAAGGCCCCTCAAGCCATTTATTTAATTGGCTTGGAACAGAAAATTCCTGATGAAGGGCTTGTGCCTGAAACGTCAGTTCTCCTGCTTGGATGCTGCCTGACTTGCTGTGCTTTACCAGTATCACACTCTTGATTCTGATCTCCAGCATCTGCAGCCTTCTCCTTCTTCCACTTGGCACCTCTGTCTCAACCTCTCTCCATTTAAAAAGCAAAGGTCAAAATACATATCTTAAAGCAAAAGTATCATCAGAATAGGATATGAGTGGGCCCCCTTGTAGCTCAGTGGTCACGTCCCTACCCCTGGACTGG
Source organism: Chiloscyllium punctatum (assembly GCF_047496795.1). Lineage (NCBI taxonomy): Eukaryota > Metazoa > Chordata > Chondrichthyes > Orectolobiformes > Hemiscylliidae > Chiloscyllium > Chiloscyllium punctatum. The sequence continues at coordinate 16,323,422 of NC_092749.1, forward strand.
GCAGCCCTGGTTCAAGCTCCACCTGCTCCAGAGGTGTCCAATAACATCTCTGAACAGTTTGATTAGAAAGTAAGAGTTGGTGATTTTTTTTAGAAAAACAGACATAGAAGTAGGTTTGTGGACCTGTCTATCCTGGGCTGGGCTGGGACTAGCCTATGTACACCACAAATGGTGGCTCTATTTTGGTGTTCAACAATAAATTATATTCCTTTTGGGAAAAAAAAAAGAGAGGGTGTGAGTTGTTTGGATAAACATGTGGAGCTAGTAATCAGTGGAGTGAGTGTTTCATGGAATGTGGTCAATGTAAATAAATCTCAAGGTAACTGAAAGAATGCTACCTGGACACTCTCTTTTTAAATAGTTCTTCCTAGTGTATAACTACTACACAGCTCTTTGCAGGTTCTTTGTACCCTCCTCACAATTTGTTTTTCTATATGGCTTTGCCATCAGAATATTTGGCTACAATATAGTTACCCCTTAATCCAAGTTATTAATTTAGATCATAAATAGTTGTGGCTGCGCACCCCTACCTCAACTGAGCAGCACTGCAGTGGTTGCAGTTTGCTAAACTGAAAATGACACATTTATCCTAACTTTTTTACTAGTTAATCCCTCTTTCCCTGTTTGTTTTCTTGTGTAGTAAGACCATAAGACATAGGAGCAGAAATTAGACCATTCTGCCAATAGAGTCTGTTCCACCATTCAATCATGGCTGAGGAGTCTTTCAAGCCCATTCTCCCTCTTTCGCTCCATAACCCTTTGTCCCTTTGATACTCAAGAATCTATCTATCTATGTGTTAAACATACTGAATGAGCTTGCCTCCACAGCCTTCTGTGGTAATCAACTCCATAGATTCCCCACACTCTGACTGACTGAAGAAGTTTCTCCTTATCTCCATTCTAAAATGTCTTCCCTTTACTCTAAGGCTGTGGCCTCTGGTCCTAGTCTGTCCTACCAATGGAAACATCTTCTCAATATCCACTCTGTCCAGGCCATTCAGTATTATATATGTTTCAATTAGACCCCTCCTCATCCTTCTGAACTCCATCAAGTAAAGACTCAGAATCCTCAAATGTTCCTCATATCGTTAAGCTTTTCATTCCTGGGACCATTTTTGTGAAGCTCCTCTGAACATGCTCCAAGACCAGTATATCCTTCCTGAGATATGGAGTCCAAAACTGCGCACAATACTCCAAATGTGGTCTGACCAGAGCAGTATAGAGCCTCCGAAGTACATCCCTGCTTTTATGTTACATTATAGTAACATTTTATCTTTAACGTTTGATATAGTAACATCAAATCCACTTACTGGTTCCCTCTATATTCACCTTGCTTGCTTCACCTCTTGAAGACTAGCTGCCCTTTTGTTTTCCGTCTGTCGTCTCCCTCCTTTCTTGACAGCGGTTGATATATTTAAATCCAAATTTTCTTGGACCTTTTCAGAAGTTGGGAAATATTGAAAGATTGCAATTAATGTACCAACTATTTTGCAGTAACTTCTTTAAGACTTTATGATGCAAATGCTCATGTTGAGGGTTTATTTGGTGAAATCAACTTATTTTCTGTTGTTAAGGTCTGTGGCCTTATGTGAATATATCTCAATGACTTACTGCCCTGTTAATTAACTAAAAAGTACACATCTATCAAGCCAGGTTTCATTATGGGATATGACTTGTTCAGCTGTACTATCAATTAGGATCTGAACTTGTAGGAGTTTTCACTGTCTGATCTTGTATTTCTGGCTAATTTTCTCTCATCCATTGTACTCCAGTTTCTCTTTTGTTTAGTCATCCTTTGTATTCTAAGTTTTAAAATCTTTTTGAAGTGGTAATAGACTTTATGACAATGTATATCTTTATTTTCAATTTAAAGCTGTCATTAACTTTCTCATTTAGCCATGGCTCATGCATCCTTCTCAAGTTTTTTTTTCTGTCAATGGAATGAATGCATTTTTGTTGCAATTTATGCCTGTGCTCTGTTAACATCCCCAAAGATCCTGACTTAGTGTATGAGTTTAGGCAATGCGAGTTGGCTACTTATGTAGAACATCACAGCACAGCTCAGTTCTGCCCTTGCCTCGTGTCTTAGATGTGCGCACAGATTATGATTGATCATAACTGGGAGTGTTGGTTGTTTTCCTCAATTCTAACCTGCCCAACCCTGTGCAGCTTAGATCAGGTTGTTCAGAACAAGGATCGACCAGAAAGCAAGAATGGCCTTAAAGTAGTCTATTATTTTAAGTGGAAGTTAGAAGACTTTGAATAAATTTGAAAACTTAAGCACATTGTTGTAGTGTGGGGTCTAAACATAATTTTCTTTATCTCCCTTTCCCTATCTCCCCACTTCCCCTTGCATGCTAGAGGCTGGGTGATTTTTCTTGAATATTAATGAAAGTCAATAATAAATGATCTCTATTGGCATCCCAACCTTGTATGAACTTATTCCACGGCAACCTTTCAGATGTAATGTGTGTCATTATGCTTGAATAACTTTTGTTGAATTGGCACCATTGTCTATGTCCAGTGCCTCAGAAATCCTGGCAAGACACAGTACTACAGCTGCCCAGTTCAGCCAGCCGGTTTGAAAACAATGTCTTGTTCTGGTAGCACCAAGCATTCTCGTCTGATTCTTTAACTGATGACATTTCTTGTCTCATTGTTTTTAAAAAAGATAGCTCTTTTACCAGTCGTAGCTCTTTTCTCCAAGTCTTTGAAGGAGAAGTTGGATTATGATTTACCATAAAGCAGATTATTCCAGGCAGATTCCAGTGATGTGGAATTGTGGGTTACCTGTAAAGATTTTGAGCAGTGTTTTGATGCAGATCTTCTGAGTTTAAATCGCTATATACCATAATTTGTTTCTCATTGTTCAAAATGAAACAGAAAATAGCTCTTCGGCAAAGGAACTTGCTGGACAGCTTAAGTGGTGATTGAGCTGCAGGTTTTGGAGTGTTCTGCCTCACTGAAATCACATAAATTGTACTTCGCAGCCTGTTGAATTTAATACAATCCATTTGTCAAATGTTTTTGATCAAGCAAGGCAGATCTATTGAGGAATTATTCTGGAAGTAGAACCCTGCAATTACCTCAGCTGTAATTTATTTAACAGAGATATGATATCTTTTAACATATCTTTTACGGTCACCCAAAAAGGCAGATTGGGCTGGTGTGGGGATATGGTGGGAAGGGCGGTAGGGCACCTCTACTTAACATTTAATTTTAAACACACACCACTGACAGTGTGACAGTCTCCCAGCACTGACTGGCGTATTGGCTACAGTTTTTTTGAGAGTAACCACAGCATCACTTCTGTCATTTTAAGCTTTGATGTCAACTGACTCCTACCTGAAAAATGTTCTTCACAGCTCAGACTGTGGGCATTGGGCACTGATTTCTTCCAATTTGTAACCAAATCTTTCTCAAGAATGACACTGTTCTTTTCCCTGGCTGTCTTTTATGTCTGGTTTGTAGTGGGCAAGTTTCTTCAAAACTCTACCTAATTTGACATTAATTTTCAATCCCAAGTCCCTTCATCTGTTAAGGTTGGTGCCCCATTCTCTGAACATAAAAGTTTCATTGCAGATCTGATTTAGTGTACACGCTATTGCCATGTGACATATACCTTTATCTATTGCTATATTGCAAAGCATGCCAGAGTGTCCTGAGGATGTTGCTGAAAGGCTAGGTGGTCTGCCACGTCTTCATATGATTGTGCAATTACAGAACCTGGAATTATATGTTTATAATTCATTCTTCAACCCTGTTTCTTTCTGACTGAATTGGCTTTTTTAAAGGTAAACATTTTGAGGTTGATTGCAACTTCAGGTAACCCACATTCTGTGTATTGAAATAAATGGTATTAGTTAGCGATTAACAAAAGGGTAGTAAATTAACTTTTATCAGAACTGTGAATCTGCTGCTTTCCATGGTTTCTCATAGATATCAGAAGCTTGTACCATTTGAGTTATTGTCAGTTTTTGTGTTCCTCCAGGCAGGTGGTTTCCATTTTGGCGGTGTTTAAAAAGAAATTGGGGAGCAAATGATTGTGGACGAGCTAATCTTTATCAGGTGCTAGGTATCACACAGGATGTCGCCTGAATGATTTCTACTCTCATAGTTTGGTTCTGTAATTGTCACATCACATGCTCAATCTTCATACTCAAGAAGGAAATGTTTTGACCATAGTTTGCAGATGCCTTTTTAACTTTATTTGAAAAACCTGTGGCAGTGTTTTAATTACAGTGCATTCAGTCAGCTACAATTAACTATTTATTCAACACAACTTAATTTGAACTGTTGAATGTTCTGACTTGTCTTCGCACTAAATTGCATTTCTAATTTGCATTACCAAACTTGAGCATTTTTCATACAGAAGTCAGGTATGAATTATCAGGTACCACATATAAATTGATGGTGTCATAATTGGCAGTTGGTCACTTTTTAATATTCTGAAATAATGTTGAAAGACTCATGCCCATAACATTAAAGCAAGATACAAAAGATAAAATGGAAAATCAGAGTGCGGTGGTTACATGCTGCAAAGCTTAAACTTCCTACCCTTTAGGGTTGAGGGAGGAAAGAAAACTGAAGGAGTATTGTTAAATTAATGAGATGTAGCTGATACTATACACGCAGTCAGCTGCCTGAGCAAATCCTCAAAAAAAAGGCATCAGCAAAAGATGCACTGTTTTATTGGCATTGCGAGCTCCTACTGGATTTGTCCACTCGACTACTGTTTAACATTTGTTGAATCAGGTATGAATGTATTGGAAGGGATTGAAGTCATGTGCATTATCAAAAACAAAATGTAAAACCACTTCAAGCGAACTGAGCAATGACAGTTTTAAGTTTTAGGGCAAAAATAAGTTAGAATACAATGATGAGTAATTGGTTTTCAATTCAGTGCGGTGATAAGTTGTGGAGAAATTTTTAATTCACTAGAACTCTGTCGTACTTGTATGTACTTTAGGTGGGTTAGCCATGGTAAACGCAGGGTTATAGGGATGGGATGGGGGTCTGGGTCTGACTGGAATGCTCTTTGGAAGGTCAGTGCGGACTCAATGGGCTGAATGGCCTTCTGCACTGTAGGGACTCTGTGATACTTAAAACAAAACCAAAGTGCCAAAGAAACTCAGTAGTCTGGCAGCTTCTGTGGAGGGACAAACAGCGTTAGCAGTTTGAGTCCAATATGACTCTCGATTTGCTTGACTTGTTTCTCACTGGGTAGATGCTGTCAGACCTAGTTTGTTTTATTTCAGACCTCCAACATCTGCACAACTTGGCTTTTATTTTATGGAAAGTACTTGAAATTATAAATGTGTCAGCATTACCAGGACTGTATATGAAAAGGTGGTTTGAAAGATTAGTTTGACCTATTTTCCCTTCTGTCCAAAAAAAGTTACCAGTTTTTTCCCTTGAAGCTTGCTTTAAATGAATCAACAGTGTAATAAATATTCTTTATTTAGAGTGAACCTGAAACCTTCAGACGTGTTTTGTAATCGTCCCTGAAATGCTTGCATTCTGAGTATTCATCACTGCAAGTTTTGTCAGGTAGCTATCAGACTTGTAATGCATTTATTTCTGTCAACAATGTCTCAACTTGCCTGTCAGAATGCTGAGTGTTGGATTCTGCATTCCTCTTTACAGTGATGTTTCCTCACTCTTAAATGTTTGCAAAAGCAACTACAGTAAATTGACTCAGGCACACAACAACCTGTACCATTCAGATCCGACAGTCCTGTGTCTAGTTCTTAGACCAGGTAATCAGTGTTGGCAATGTTAGCATGGGGTGGGGTTGGCTGCTATGTTTGTTCTTGACAGCCTGGGGAAAAGAACAAAAACAGCCACGGTGTCCCTGATCATAATCCAGTGATCATGTTCATTCATAAAACCTCCCAACCACTGCCACATGTGGATTCAGCCATTTTTTTTCAGCCCTCACATGAACTATGTAATGAGCATGCGAGTTGCTGGCATCTGTTAAAAGTTTGACAGTTTGAAGTCAACACATGGAGGGGGGGGAAATTAGGGTAGAGCAGAATTAACTAAATTTCCTCTTTGCTTCTGGGACTCTGAGTAACAGGGTTTATTTGTTTTTATTGTGGATGATGCTGGCAGGTTACATTTATTGTTCATCCCTGGTGCAAATGTTTGATGTTTTCACACCTGTCTTCCCAACTAAGCTACTTAAAGGCCTTGAGAGGAGTCAGGCAGGATGTGGTCTCCAGTTTCAACTGCCTGTAATGGCATTCTTTTTTTCAGTTGCTAGTTTGTGTAAATATTTTGCACAGTGATTCAAAATTTTATGATCAAGATTTCTCATTGCAATGCTAATTCAGCAGCTAAACATTTTTATCCTTTTTTTAAAAAAAGGACCTGTGTTCATGAAGTGTCTGACACCACCTCATGATATCTCCTAATGGCTTTACAACTAATAAAGTATTTTCAAGATGTCATTATTGTAAGTTAGAAAAAGTTGCTGCTGTATGTGCACAGCAAGCCTTTGTAGCCAGGCATGAATTAATTATCAGCTGGTCCCTTTCTGTAATGATGTGGTTGGGGAATAAATATTCAACAGGACAACAAGGATGACTTCCATGGTCTTATGTAAAAGTGTGTTGTGCAATTCTTATGTCAATTTGAAAGGGACGAGGCTTTAACACTTCACCTGAAAGATGTGTCATGAAGCTGGTCCTTTTCTCAAGGATACTGTGTCCTTGGTTTTTTTTCAAAGGTGTTGTAAAACACTCAGGTTCCAAATCAACTGGTTTGGAACAGAGATGAAAGGGTATTGCGAGGCCTTTTGTTTATATGTAAACTGATGAGACTTTATGCCAAAGCTTTTCTTTTAGAAGTGACCTTAATAATTAAAGGGGAGTGGTCAGTCCTGAAAACTAGAGTTAAGTTAGAGCCAGTTCAGCAGTGGGCTTCGAGGAAACAGGCTGCTAGACTCTCTCTCCTTCTGCCCTTCGAACTTCAAGCTGTAAGCCTTTGTTTAATTTTACTCTGTGTTTAAGGGAGTTTGTTTATTGAGACTGTTGTGTATTTTCAGAACAGCATAATTAAGTCTAGTTTGGATAGACTGATGTCTGTGGGTATTCTATATTGATTTTTTTGTTTAATTCTGTAATTTTGTGAATAAATTTTTTGTCTGTTTTAAAACCTGGAAGTCAACTTAACTAACTTATTCTGGGTAACTTACACTGTACACTTAGTAAAACAAATTGCAAAGTTATGGTCTGGGCTGCCTGTGTAAGAATGTTTTGGGTGGTGTGGCCTAGTTCATAACAGATGGTATCTCTGATCAACCACCCTCCCTTAGAACAGGAGAGTTTTGAGCTTAAGTCTCTGGACATAAACACTCATCCTTTTTTGAGGTGAGAAAGTTACTGCTTTGTTTGTCAGAAAGCTGCCATTGTAGATATAATTCTGCTGAGTTCTAAGTCAATATATCAAGCTTACCTTTCGATTCATTTCCGTGCTCGGGCTGATATGCTGTACCTCCTCCAAATATAGATGGCTGAGTTTCTCAAGGAGCATATCTAGCAGCTTCCTGATTTTGCTAAGCTAGATACACCTAGCTGCCATTAGAGGGGCTATCTTTAATCTTCAATTCTGTTGCTCAAAGATAATTAATCTTCTAACACTACACTCGTGTGAATAAGCCAGAAAAGTTTTGAGTGTATTACAATGAGATATGGATTCACTTTTGGCGTTATCAGTCTTCATGTGAAGGAATTCATTCCATCTCTTTTGTATATTCCAAAGAACATCTGTTTTCACTTTTCAGGGAATATGGTTTCATTTTTGCTTTTCACTTTTGCCATTTTTCCCCCCCATTTAGAGCTGGGCCTAGAGTTTTTTCCCATAAACCCAAATATACCGCTTCACTGGCTTGTGCAATTGTAAACCTTTCTAGCACCACATGTATGAAAGAGGCTATTTGTGTCAGCATTATTCTGCTTGTTAGTACTACCCTTTCCAGAGTGTCCTCTTGACCCCTGGGATGATGTACTAAGACAGTTATGCACAGTAATCTCTTTCCTGAAGAAATGTTAGAGGTATTGTACACAGTGCGGTTGTGGCGTTGTGATAGATGTTCACCTCTTATGTCATGTTAGCCTGTTCGTCATGCTACAACAGTGCATGGTGAGGGTGTCAACCAGCAACTAACTGTGGCCTTGTAAATTGTTAGTTGAATAAAATAGAATAAGGCCTAATATGATCCAGGATTAGGGCCTATTTTTGCATTGTTAATCTGTTGTCAGCAAAGGAGGAGGAACTCTAACCACATCCTGGATTTGCCTTTTCATAAGTCCTGAGAGCTGCTGTCTGAGATGCACAGAGCCTGTGCTATGCTTTATTTAGTCCTTACTCGCAGTTCCTTTTTGTTGCAATCATACCCATTCCTCCAACAGTCATCTCCCCAGTTGCCACAGTGCCCACAAAGTGGCATTCCTCCATGTGAGGACGGATGCACAAATAAAAGCCATGGGTTTCAGTCAAGTATCACTCTCCCAACAAGAAAATATAACACACCATTTAAATTCCAGTACACCATTAGCATTTGTTTGGAGGTCCTGGTCGAAGTGTACTGTTACTTGGCAAATCAGTTGTGTGTCTGCTACAGTTCAGCAGAATTCCACTTGACTGAAAAGTAAACAAAACGCTTGAGTGGTATGTGTGTTGCTAAGCGTTTGGGCCACGAGAATGCTTCAGTCACCAGTCTTCAAGCTTGTGTTGTTAGTCTGTGGAGTGCGTGTTGGCCTGCTGCCTGTTGAAGTACTGCGCCTTAGTGGCAGAAAGCGGAAGAGCAAAACACACTCAGAAACCTGGGACAGTCGTGGTTCAAGTGAAACCTGGCTTATTGCCAGGCTAGTCCTTGGTGCCTTATTTTTGGTTTCGGCCCAGTCTGAGCACAATAAGAAATTTCAGGAATGTCGCTGTTCACCTTTGGAATGAAAGTGGCCCTGTTGATTCTGGCACAGCACCTAATGGGACTGTTCCTGTCAAAAGGCTTTCTGTGCCAACAAGTTAGCTGGCCACTTGCTGCAAATCACCTTGCACATTTTGTGTTTGTCTTATAGTTGTCTGGGAGAAACCTCTAATTATATACAGGCAGTAAACTATTTATAGAGTTTTATGATTAACCATTTATCCTGTTGGCTTGGCCTTTTTTTTTGCTTCAGTTAATGTTCTCCACTTCTCCTTTTGAGTCAGTTCCATGACACTCTTAATGGGTCTTGACTGTCGCAAGCTGACTTCAGGGACTTAGGGTGGGTCTGGGTGAGGGGGGAGGTGGATAACTGGTGGGACAAATCAGGTCTAATTAGTCTTGGCTCCAAGCTTTGTGGGGGCAGGGGTGTTAGCAAACAAATTCTACCAATAATAAGATTGCAGTTGGTGATTTGAAAAACAAGAGGAGTCTTGTGTCTTTGGGAGAAAGTGGTGTAATTGTTTTTAAATGTGCAACTCAGTGATGTTAAATTGGTTTGTTTCTTGTGCACTTGCACTGATGTACAATTGAGGAGTTGCAGTATAAACAAACATCTGAGCAGTCTGACAGAGTAATAGAGCAAATTGAATAGTAAGTTTCAGAAGCAGAATTTGACAAATACTTCAAGGTGGAAAAAGCTACAGAGCTGTGAGGAAAAAGTAGGGGAATGAGACAATGGAGCTTCTCTGTGCTATATCATTCTGATGGTAATTAGGTTTCAGTCTTAGCATGATATTTTGTTATTCAATAGAGTGCATAATTTTACCAATCCTACTCTTTATTTTGTTAACAAACCATCCACAATTTTATCATCAGATGTTGTCCAATCAAATCAGTTGATGCATCACAACCAGAAAAACAACAAATTAATCTCCATCATGGATGTGATGGGTCGAATGTCCTGTTTTGCTGTCAATACCTTACATTTGTACTTGTGAAATTGCAACATAACATCATATGTGAAGCAATTAGGCATTTATTCCAAATAGTAAACATAAATGTAGCTCCCAGAAGTCAACAACTTATTTTAGATTTTATTGTCCCAAATTAAGACTCAATTGTCCAAAGTATCTAGCTTGTGACTGACGAATTGATCTTGGGTGTTTCCAATGCCAGAGAGAAAAATAGTGACTTTTTCTTGTTAAATACTGGTAGTGTTGGACAAGGAATATAAAGTAGCCTCTTTGAAATGTTAATGGCATGTATACCAAGTTATCATGAATAGCATTTACTAATAAACTTAGCATCCAAGTCGCAAACAAATCTTATAAGCAGTACAAAAAAGGGGAATGGCCATGCTAATGACCTCTAGTGAAGTAGGTTGACAAAATAATGTTGGCCAGAACCCAGAGAACACTCTAACCTCCTTTGACAAATGCAAAGGGATCTTTTGCATCCATAAAGTAAGTCTGTTTATCCCAAAGATTTGACTGTTGGGTAGTATGACCTCTTTCTGTGTCATAAGTTTCTCTAATGAGAAATTGAGCTAATTAATTAGATTTCTGAGGCCAATTCCAGAAAGGAGCTCAGCTGGCATTTGGGTATTGATCCATTGCATATATTTCGTTTGGCAGCCATAATATATGTTTTGAAGCTGTTGGTCATCTAGTTCTATGTTCACCAGATTGCTGAGTAAAAGTATTGAATATAAAATAAGATTGCCAGTTTAATTACATCGTTGTTATTTCAGCCATGATATTACTCATGTTAATGCTGTCTTCAGAAAATGAACCTCGCAAATACCTGAATCAAGTGAAACAGGGAAGGTGGCTGTAAGAAGAAGCAAGACTTGTAAATTTGGGATGTCTGGCTGTATAAATTGATTCTAGAAGTGACTATGCTTCAAAAGTAATTCACTTTTTTTTAAAGCACTTTGTGATGGCCTGAAGTTGAGAGGATTTGTGTAAATGCTTGCCTCCCTTGTTTTCTTCAGTGTGATCAATTTGTGATTTTCTGTTGTGGTCTACCAGAAAAGCCTCATTTCATTGTTAGTTTTGTCAATTGTGCTCCCTTCCCCTCTATATTTCCTGGTCGCAGTAACATTTCAGGATTCTGAGGGCACTGGTATACTCTAATAGCCTTTATTCTACTACCGGCAAGCCGATTTTAGCCAATTGATTTCCTAGCAACAATTTCCAGTAAGATTCCCAGGCCAATTATCCTTTTCCTAACCAGAGTCCAGTTTTGACCTCTCACCTTTTCCCCCAGGTGACATAGACTAACTTGGCACAGAATGGGAATCCATCCGGGAACCTTCTAGCCTGTGATCACAGCAGTGCTGCAGATGTTTAAACCCACCCTCCATGTTCATCCAAGCCAGTGGGTTATTGCAGCCTTCAATGTGCAAGAATCAGAATGCCATCAGCAAAGTTCATGCACTTAGCATGACCATTGTCTGAAGTGCTCTTTTTATGTGGAACAACTCAAATACAGTTAGCAATTACTGACTGAACCCAACTCTGTTCAAGTCTGTGTCAGATTACTCAAAGGCTCTGACCACCGCCTCTTTACACTGCTGTGCAAGCTCTGTTCGCATGTATGGGTAATTTCATGGAAAATTTAGTCTTCCAAATTGTATTCTGTCCTTTTTATTTCCATGACTGTTCATTTGATGAAGTGAATACCATTACTAGATTATCATCATATGAATATTTTCACTGATTTTAATTAGTTGATTTCTTGGGCTTTAGTTTCTGTTCATGATAGGAGCAAAAATGAAGCCTCTGCCAGAAACAGTGGTTGAAGCATAATCCGCACCGGTTTTATAAAAGGGAAGTGGTTAACTGTATGGAAAATAAAGGGAAGGGCTTTGGGGCATGGGGTTAAATGGGTAACTATTTCTGAGAGCTGGATGCTTTACTTCTGTGCTTAATTTTTTAAAATTATATTGGATGTGGGTTTTGTTGGCTGGCTAGATCAGTATTTATTGTCCTTCCCTAACTACCCTTGCAGTATATGGGCTATTTCTGAATCAGTCATATTACTGAGAGTCGGGAGTGATGTTTGGGCCAGACTAGGTTAGGATGACGGATTTCCTTCACTGAAGGACATCAGTGAACGAGATTATTTTTAAACATTCGATTATGGTTAGCATTGCACAGGTTTCCAGATATGCATCAAATTCTTCTGGATATTTACCAAATTCTCCCATGGGGAGGATTGAACCATCATGACCAAGGGCAGGCAGAAGGGATTAGTTTAATTTGGTGTCATGTTCGGTGCCACGCTGTGGGGTGAAGGGCCCATTCCTGTGCTCTACTGTTTTTACATTCTAACGTTATTCTTGGACTCTGGGTTACTAGTACAGTAACATTACAGCTATGTCTCTGCCTCCCCATTTAGCCAATTTTTTTTTGCTGGACTTCAGCATTTGCGATAAAAAGGTTAAGGAATGTGCAGCTGGCTAAATATTTGGCTCCCCTCCCTTACTGGATTGATTTGATGTGAGAAAAAAATCTAATGTTGTAAAGGAACTGATTAGAATTTATCATCCATTATCAAAAGACATGTCACATACATTACTAACTGCTAGCAACTTTTAATTGCTTAAGTTGAAGTTTGGTCTGAAATGTTGAGGCTTAAAGGGCCCTGAGAAACTGTGTTCCAACTTAATAACAAAAATAGAGAGAAAACAGAAATGGAAATTCAATAGATTTTTTACTAAGATGATTGGTTCTCTGAAAGAAACAAAAAGTTATGGAATGTACTGCTTTTTGTTTAGAAAAAGACTTTCTCAAAATCTCTACCAGAGATAAAAATTCTCTGGGGGTTTTGAATGCTAAGGGATAGGTTACAATGTGTAATTGGAACTTTCTTTCCACTAATCTGGACAGAATTTACATTGATTGGGTAGAAGGGTCAGCAAACAAACTGGACCACCCAGCCTCCCCGGTCTTGATGACTGACTGAACTAAATACAGTCCAGTTTGTGTTTGTATGGAAGCAGAGCCAGGCACCTTATGGCATGATCTGGGAGGCAGTTCACACATCTGGAATGAGTGGGATCTTTCTGCTATTTTGTTTTTCCCCAGTTGCAGACCATAATTCCATAGTATTACTGACAAACAACTTAATTATTCAGGTGTTTTGGATAATTAAAAATTGTCTTACTGCAAACATTGTCATGCATAATCCAAGGGTATGTAGCTGTGTTATGAGCCAAATTACACTGTTAGACAAAGTAATCTAACAACGTTTAGACTGACAGGAAAATGGAAGACGGGAAAAATTTCTGGCTGTATCAGCTATTCCTTTTTTGGGGTATTTTAGGTGCTGGAGGTGATTTCCTCACCTTGCAGGAGCAGCAATTACTGTTTCATATGCTATTGCATTGTTTCAGAACTTTGGGGAAAAAAGTCAAAACAACAGCAGTTTTAAAAGGGAGAAGAATAGACAAAGGAAGCACATGGTGAGGTCATTGCAAGAGAGAGAGAATCTGCACAGTTACTGCCTTTGATTGAATTTGTGTATCGCTGGACGTCAGAGTGCATCTGGGAAAATTATCAAACAGTGAAATTCACAACTGATCTTGGAGAAACTGTTGGGCGAAGTTCACAGCACAGTATCAGATAAGTTAATCGTTGTTTTAAGTGTGGCCTACAGAGAATCTTCAGTCGTGAGTAGAGTAGGTTCTTTCTTGATTATATGTTTTTGGAGATATGTCTCTTGATTAAACTTAAAATATAAGCCATAACTATGAATTTAACCTGGGGCAGTGTTTGTAGAGGAATAAGACGGTGTTATTTTATGGGTCTCTAGATTGTGAAGGAGCACAAGTGGATAAATCCCCAGGATCTGATCAGGTGTACCCTAGAACTCTGTGGGAAGCTAGAGAAGTGATTGCTGGGCCTCTTGCTGAGATATTTGTATCATTGATAGTCACAAGTGAGTGCTGGAAGACTGGAGATTGGCTAACGTGGTACCACTGTTTAAGAAGGGTGGTAAGGATAAGCCAGGGAGCTATAGACCAATGAGCATCACATTGGTGGTGGGTAAGTTGTTGGGGGGACTCCTGAGGGACAGGATGTACATGTATTTGGAAAGGCAAGGACTGATTATGGATAGTCAACATGGTTTTGTGCGTGGGAAATCATGTCTCACAAACTTGATTGAGTTTTTTGAGGAAATAACAAAGAGGATTGATGAGGGCAGAGTGGTAGATGTGATCTATATGGACTTCTGTAAGGCGTTCGACAAGGTTCCCCATGGGAAACTGATTAAGCAAGGTTAGATCTCATGCAATACAGAGAGAATGAGCCATTTGGATACAGAACTGACTCAAAGGTAAAAGACAGAGGGTAGTGGTGGAGGGTTGTTTTTCAGACTGGAGGCCTGTGGCCAGTGGAGTGCCACAAGGATCGTCTACTTTTTGTCATTTACATAAATGATTTGGATGCGAGCATAAGAGGTACAGTTAGTAAGTTTGCAGAGGACACCAAAATTGGAGGTGTAGTGGACAGTGAAGAGGGTTACCTCAAATTACAACAGGATCTTGACCAGATAGGCCAATGAGCTGAGAAGTGGCAGATGGAGTTTAATTCAGATAAACGTGAGGTGCTGCATTTTGGGAAAGCAATCTTAGCAGGACTTATACACTTAATGGTAAGGTCCTAGGGAGTGTTGCTGAACAGAGACCTTGGAGTGCAGGTTCATAACTCCTTGAAAGTGGAGTCACAGGTAGTTAGGATAGTGAAGAAGGCTTTCTTTTATTGGTCAGAGTATTGAGTACAGGAGTTGGGAGGTCATGTTGCGGCTGTACAGGACATTGGTTAGGCCACTGTTGGAATATTGCGTGCAATTCTGGTCTCCTTCCTATTGGAAAGATGTTGTGAAACTTGAAAGAGTTCAGAAAAGATTTACAAGGATGTTGCCAGGGTTAGAGGATTTGAGCTAGAGGGAGAGGCTGAACAGGCTGGGGCTGTTTTCCCTGGAGCATCGGAGGCTGGGGGGTGACCTTGTAGAGGTTTACAAAATTGAGGGGCGTGGATAGGATAAATAGGCAAAGTCTTTTCCCTGGGGTCGGGGAGTCCAGAACTAGAGGGCATAGTTTTAGGGTGAGAGGGGAAAGATATAAAAGAGACCTAAGGGGCAACTTTTTCACACAGAGGATGGTACGTGTATGGAATGAGCTGCCAGAGGAAGTGGTGGAGGCTGGTACAATTGCAACATTTAAGAGGCATATGGATGGGTATACGAATAGGAAGGGTTTGGAAGGATATGGGTCGGGTGCTGGCAGGTGGGACAAGATTGGGTTGGGATATCTGATCGGCATAGACGGGTTGGACCGAAGGGTCTGTTTCCATGCTGTACATCTCTATGACTGAGTGGAGCATGTAAAGCTGAGAATCTTATGCAGAATTCTGGAAATATAACAAACTATAATTTGTGCTCACCAAGAATTCCGCGGAAGTGTTAATTCAAGTTCTGTTTGCTCCTAATGTTTATTTCTAAGTTTCCTTTTCATTTCTGAATGCAGTAATGTTCTTGTCAGCTCCTTTCCCCTAGTTCTGTGTCCTTCAGATCAATTCTATTGTGGATATCTTTTTCAATTGAACTGAAACCAAAAGTGTGGTTCTGCTGCCCCCTATCAGCCAAAGACAGTGCTGCCACAGTCTGTACACTTGGCAGTTATTCACTGATAATTATGAAATTAAAGTCTCTGTCTGGGTGAAAACATTATAGCAGAGAGATTCCACTCATTTCAGATGTGCAATGGCCTCCCAGATAAGGTACCGAGTTCAGCTTCCATACAAACGCTAAGTGATTCAAATTAGGGAGTCATCAAGACATGGAAGTCTGGATGGAGTTTAACTCTGTTTATGAAAGAACCTGGTGCAAAATTGCTTGCTTTCAGCAATGCAGTTTGTTATATAAATAAACAAGCCTGAGAGTTTGCACATAACTTTCAGTAAGTGGACAAAAGTCAAATGAAGGATTAACTAATGTGTTTTGATGTTGGTCATATGGAATAAATGTCTCGAAAGCAATATAGAAAAAGATAACCTTGCATATCTTCAGCACCTTTTGTGCACTCTGACATTCAAAATCACCTCAATTTCATTGAATTGTTTTTGGCATGTATTCATTTTTTTGGGTAGGCATGGCAGCCAATCCTACTAAATGGCGTTTGGTTAAATGACCGGATTATTTAGTTTTCTGATGTGCAAGGTGGCCAATACATTGGTAAATCCTCTCCTCTTGAAAAATGGCATGGGATCTTTAACATCCAGCAGACAGGACCTTGTGAAAATGCACTGCTGGTGTGTTGAAATATTGACAAAGTTATTTTGCTGATGACTTAAATTTAAGAGCATATTTTTGTGACACCTGAACCATTTGACTTGGAAAGTCATCTCTATTCATTCGATGCCAACTTGCTTTCCTTTACTTTGGAAGCAACAGAAGGTTGCACTTGGGTGTGCGGTTAAAATTGAACTAAAAAAGCTTTTAAAGGACGGTGGTGCTAAGGGGACAAAATCGTGCGTTTCGTCCCCAATAAACCACTTAAACTAGAGGAAAGAGGTGATTAATGCTGGAAGAAACCTTTTTATTTTCTCTTGCTTGCCATCCTTTTTGGGGAGTTTACATTTAGAGATCCCAGAATAAATTAACTCTTTGAAAGCAACTGAGAGCAGCCCTTCAGTTACTTTGTCTCTATCTCAGTCATTATGTTTTAACTTGGAAATTGAATCGTATGTTAATGCTGGCTTAGTAATGCACTTGTCTGACCCAGCAATTTGTCTCTGGCCCTGTCAGGTTGTTTTTTTCAAGGTAATTGCTTTCATCTAAACTTGAGCAGTCCCTGTCTCCTGATGTAATATCTCCACTTCCAGACAGGCACGTGGAGGATGCTGATCTGCTTTAAAACAAAGAAATCGGAGTAATTTTCTATATACACTCAGAAAACTTGACACTCTGTTATCCAAATCAGCCTTAAAAATCTTAGAGGATAGAGCATACGTGCTTGAGTAGTTTCATTGTCCTGACACCAGAGCAAAGTATACTCCCTAAGAAAATGGTAGGTGGTGACCTTCTGGAATATTTCCCCAAATTCAGGAGTCAGTTATCATTTCCATTCTTCAGAAACTCTTTGTCATCAGCTGTCAGCAGTCTCTAACTATTAACTAAAGTTTTTGAGATTCAACAACCTACTGGAGTGGAATTTGAAACTTGCGTTAATGGTGTTGATTCCCAAGATAAGTGTTACAATGCTGGGTTGTTTGTAGTTTAAACATCAGTAAGTGGGAACTAAGAGCAGAGTTGATCCAAAACAATTGATTAAAAGTGGGAGATTAAATTGTTTGGTTTTGACATTGACTGATTGTACTGTACTGTTACCAGGAAAGTAGATAGTGCACTTAACCTTTTGAAAATATTTTTATGCTGCCAATTCTGTGAATGTCTTTTAGTACCTCTGCACAAAATATGAATCTTGCTGTAAAATTCTAGATTATTTTATTTCAGTCACTGCGACTGTTGTACTTCTGCAATGAAAGAGAACTTGAACCTTGCTACTTGGTGTTTGGCAAGTCCAAGAGCTGAAAGAAATTAATTTATAGGGTGTTTTCTGTTACGTGAAACTTGTATTTTTTGCACTGCATCTATAAATTTCTTTGGTAAAGTTGTGTCTGCAGTGGAGGCTGTGTGTCATTACGGTTCACGCACATTGCTGTGTTGTCTTCTCTGCAGTTGAACTTCATTTTTGCATTAATATCAGTTACAGCACAAACCAGGCTTGGAACTGTTGGTAATTCACTAAAATATCACATGATGGTCACATGAGTATCTTTACATTAAACACATTAGATTAGTGGTTTATAATTGATGAGACTTAAGCAGTTTTGCCTTGGAATGGATGTGCTTCTTAGATCTGCATTCAGTGCAATTATTTTCTTTGATTCTCTCAGCATTCACTGAAGCTCTGGAGACCAGAAATTCCTTTTTAGATCACTATGATTGACCTTTCTGACCCAGGTCAGGGAGGTCAAACATCAGTCAGAATTCCTGGTCCAGATTGCTCTTCAGTAACACCAGCTGGATGGTGCTGGTGTGTGGCCTACTGATGAGGACAGCAATGGATCGCATTAGGCTTTGATGTCTTCTGTTATCACAATGTTGATGTTCATTGTTGAGATAAGCTCTTGGATGAGGTAACCACAAGTTTGTGCTTGACTGAAACACAGGACAGTGTCCTGCTTTTCTACTGTCCCTCCTGGAAGAAACTATGGACCATGGTGAAAGGATTTGCCACCATTCTGAAAATCCATTGAGTTAATTACACATAACAAAGTTGTTAATAGAACAGAATTTGAGAAGGGGATGGGTATGGGCTGTAGTCCTTGCAGGGAAACTATCGCACTTAAAAACTGTTCCATTTAAATGGTAATATTGATCAGAGCAAGTGTTTTCTGAAGACAGCACAAACCAATGTAGTAAACTAAATAGGCAAGCTTAGAAATTCACTTTCTGAGCAAGGAGACAGCGAGGTTAAGTGTTTACAAGGTGATGCTTATGCAGCCCTTTATATTTTTACCCCTTCAGTTCTGTTACTTGAGAAAATTGAAAATGATGATATCGCCAACAAGACATTGAAGATCACTGACTTTGGCTTGGCCAGGGAGTGGCACAAAACAACCAAGATGAGTGCGGCAGGGACGTATGCTTGGATGGCCCCTGAGGTTATCAAATCATCCATGTTTTCCAAAGGCAGTGATGTTTGGAGGTAGGTGTGCCCTTCAGCTGTCCAGCATGACATTCTGGACTTTTTAAAATTTTTCACGGGAAATGAGCAGCACGGCAAGCGTTAACATTTTATTTCCCATCCCTAATTGCCTGCTGCATTGCATGTGGTGTAGGTATACACACAGTGCTGATCAGGAGGCACAGCAATGTATTTCCTCGTCAGGTTGGTGTATACCTTGTGGGTGGTGGCCTTCCAATGTGTTTGCTGCCCTTGTCCTTCTAAGTGGGAGAGGTCATGGGTTTGGAAGGTGCTGCAGTTATAAGGTGCTTTAAGTTTCTTACAGACATAAAGAATAAAAATTAATTGCAATTAATTCTATTCCATTAATCTTTCCCACATTTTGTCTGTCTCTCTGTGCTTCTGTCTGTTTGTGTGTGTGTGTCTCTCTCTCCCCCTCTCTGTTGTGCCCCCTCTCCACTCCTCAATCCATCATGTGTGCCCCTTCTTCGTCCCCCAGACTATCACGTGTGCCACTCTCTGCCAGAGCCTGAGGTTTGGAAGGTTAAAGATTGATATAATCAAGGAGTATAAAATATTAGAAGGGAAAAACAAAGTAGGTATGGAAAACTTTCCTTTGTATGGATTCAGAAAGAGCTTTCACATGCAAGAGATGCTGAAAATCCCAAATTTTCTTCTCCCAAAGTATTGTGTATGAAAATGAACCTTGTGGGTTCTTGTGGGATAAGGGAAATGCAACAAATGTTGGTAAATAATGGTGAGGTCCAAATTACCATCTGGTAGAATACCAGGAAAGGCTCAAGGGACCAAATAGTTTCTTTCTATTTTCTTTATTTGTACAGCATGGAAACAGACCGTTTGGTCCAACTCGTCCATACCGACCAGATATCCCAACCCAATCTAGTCCAACCTGCCACAAACCGGCTTATCCCTCCAAACCCATCCTATTCATATACCCATCTAGATGCCTTTTAAATGTTGCAATTGTACCAGTCTCCTCCACTGCCTCTGGCAGCTCATTCCATAAACAAACCACCCTCTGCATGAAAAAGTTGCCCCTTAGGTCTCTTTTATATCTTTCCCCTGTCACTCTAAACCTATGCCCACTAGCTCTGGACTCCCCCAGCCCAGGGAAAAGACTTTGTCTATTTACTCTATGCATGCCTCTCATGATTTTACAAACCTCTGAGGTCACCCTTCAGACTCCTACGCTCCAGGGGAAACAGCCCTAACCTATTCAACCTCTCCCTATAGCTCAAATCCTCCAACATCTTGTAAATCTTTTCTGCTATAACTTTCTTCCTGCTGTTGATGTTTAAGGAGTTTGATGTCACCTCTTTGTGCTTGCAGCTATGGCGTGTTACTGTGGGAGTTACTGACTGGAGAAGTACCTTATCGTGGGATTGATGGCCTTGCCGTAGCATATGGAGTAGCTGTCAACAAATTAACCCTTCCTATTCCGTCCACATGTCCTGAACCATTCACCAAACTAATGGAAGGTAAGCAAGTGGTCTTGTAAATTGAATTCTGTGAAAGGATAGACTTTTAAAAATAATTTATTCTCTGCATTTTTAAAATTTGAGTCATATGTGAAGATCTCCTGTACTGGTTTTGTCTGTATTGTGCAATTTATTTACTGAATTCAAGTTCATACTATGTGAAATATTTACAACCCAAGTACTTCAAACAATATTGAATTTACTTGTCAAGTCAATTGAATCTGATACAAAACAAAATTCTGGAGGAGCTCAGGATATAGGACAAGTGCAGGAAATTGGGATGAATGCACATTTAGTGGTAGTTATGTCAGTGCAGACTCAATGGGCCGAAGAATCTTTTCTGCACTGTATGAATCTATAAAACTTATCAAGAATAGTTGAGGACTCTGGGTCTGTACTCGATGGAGTTTAGAAGGTTGAGGGGTAGCACGAATGTCATGGAAACTTTTACTGAATATAGGGAGACTGGATAGAGTGGCCATGGGGAAGATGTTTGATCGATTTATTGTTGTCACCTGTACCGAGAAACAGTGAAGTGTTGTTTGTGTGCTATACACGCAAATTGTACCATAAAAAGTACATCAAGAAGCAGAACAGAATGCAGAATACAGTGCTACAGACACAGAAGGTACAGAGAGAGATTAGAATTAACATTTGAGAGGTCCATTTAAAAGTCTGATAACAGCGGAGAAGAAGTTCTTGAATCTATTCGTATATGTATTCAAAATTTTATAGCTTCTAGGGTATAACTGGGTGGAAGAGGGTATAACTGGGTGGAAGGAGTCTTTGATAACGTCGGTTGCTTTCCTGAGGCAGTGAGAAGTATAGATGGAGTCCATGGATGGACGGCTGGTTTGTGTAATGCATTGAGCTGTGTTGAAGAGTAGTTGCCCTTGGTCTTGAGTTTTTTATTTAACTTGATGACCCTGCTCAATTAACACTTTGCAATCAAATTATGTTTCAGCATTTATAATTCTGGTCCTGAACTGGTGTTAACTAGCATCTGGTTTATAAAATGTAAGCTTTTTTCAGCAATTCTTGCTTGTCTTTCTTTAAATTCTCCTGTTGTCCTTACTTGATCAGAGAATTGCATGATAGGAATCATGTTACAGATTATGAAAAACTATGTACACGTTGACTTTTTTTGCTGTCATATGGTTCTATGGATGGGAAAAGCTGTCAGGTTTTGGTCAATGACCATTATTATTGACTTTATGTATGAAAATAGGGAAATCTAAATTGTCTCTTGATTTTGCACAGCAACTTATGGAAAGCTTGGTGGAATAGGGATTAAAAGTGGAAGTGTCTCTCTTTTCCCCCACCCCTGGCTTCCTAATCCACAGTTGCTGCATACAAATATACTGTACTGCACAGCTGAGATCAGCTGCCCAACACAGATCAGGGATGAAATTTTGTTCTTCTCCAAGATTAAGTTGCATAAAAGCAAGATAGTGCATAAAACCATCGCTTTCAATTGTAGACAAAGGATTGCAGTAAAATACATGTTTGAAGGGAGCATTTTGGTTTAATGAATTTGTTTGTCAACTATTTTTGTTCTCTGTGCCTTGTGTAAAACTGAATAACTCAAAATTCTCTTGGACAACTGCTAGTTAAGAAACATTAGGTACAGCTTCAGGAAAGCAATCGACGTTATCAAAGACTCCTTCCACCCAGTTATACCCTGTTCCATTGGGCAGAAGATAGAAGTTTGAATACACGTACGAATAGATTCAAGAACAGCTTCTTCCCCGCTGTTATCAGACTTTTGAATGTTAATTCTAATCTCTCTCTGCACCTTCTCTGTGGCTTAAAGCACTTAATTCTGCACTCTGTTCTGCCTCCTGATGTACTTTGTATGGTACGATTTGCCTGTATAGCACACAAAACAAAACAACACTTTTCACTGTATCTCGGTTTGAATCCTAGTCTGTGCTTACAGCGGTTCTTCTCAGTCAGATAGCAGTTAGGAAGCTATGGTAGGCCTCAGCATTGGTCTTCCAGTGAAAGGAGCTTGCCCAAATTAAGTGCTGAGTGACACTTTAAATTGGGACAGATTTTGCAAAAAGGCAATGTTATTGTACACCAAGGAGCTACAACAGCCTAAAACCCCTTGCATTATGTGACTTGGGCACTGATTCATGCAATGAACGTCACTAGAATCTGTACAATAACTGGCGCAAGGCACCGTTTAATGGTCTGTTCTGTATTTAACCAAATTGATCTGCAATACTTTTTCTCTCTGTTATTCACTCATGGGACGTGAGTTAGCATTTATTGTCCATTACTAGTTGTCCTTGAAAAGGTGATGATGAGCTGCCTTCTCAAACTGCTGCTGTCATTGCAAGAGTCCATGTGCTGTAGGTTCAATGCTGTTATGGAGGATTTTGACCCAGTGACATTGAAGGAATGGCATTATTTTTCCAAGTCAAGATAGTGAGTGGCTTGGAGAGGAACTTGCAGGTGGTGATGTTCCTATATACCTGCTGCCCTTGTCCTTTTGGGTGGTAGTGGTTGTGGGTTTGGAAAGTGCTATGTAAGATTTTTGGTGAATTTCTGCAGTGTATCTTGTGGATGATTCACACTGTTGCAATTGCATGTCTGTTTGTGGAGAGAATGAATGTTTGAGGACATGGTAGCAATCAAGCGGGCTGTTTCATTATTGGGGCTGCATTCATCCAGACCAGTGGGGATTATTCCATCAAATTCCTGACTTGTACTTTGTAGTTGATGGAGAGGCTTTGGGAAGTCGGAAGGTGAGTTACTCACTGCAGTCTTTGCTCTTGTACCTTCTATATTAATGTGGTTAGTCCAAATCAATTTCTGATAAGTGGCAACCCCAGGAAGTTGATAATGGGGAGTTCAGTGATGGTAGTGCTCTTGAATGCCCTGGCGCGATGGTTAGATTGTCTCTTTTTCTTATTGAAGGTGGTTATGTGTGTGGCATGAATGTTACTTACCATTTGTCAGCCCAAGTCTGGGTATTGTCCAAATCTTGCTGCATTTGGATGTGGACTGCTTTAATATCTGAGGAGTCACAAATACAGTCTGCAACCATGAGCAGATATCCCCACATCCGACCTTAAGATAGAAGGAAGGTCATTGATGAAGCAGCAAGATGATTGGACTGAGGACACTAATCTGATGAATTTCTGCTGCAATGACTGACCTCCAACAGTGCGACTGTCTTCCTGGGTGACAGGAATGACTCCAAATAGCAGAGAGTGATTCCCATTGATTTCAGTTTTGCTCGGGTTCATTGATGCCAGACTTGACCAAACGTGGCATTGATGTCAGGCAGTCTTTTTCACCTGAGCTTCAGCAGTTTGGCTACAGCGCACCTATTGCACATCTTGTGCATAAAGTAAAGTTTTGTGAAAAAAAACTAGATTAAAGAGTGCAGTCAAGATTCTCACATGATTATTTCCATTGACTTGCTGGGAGATTGTGAGCCCTGCTATGAGTTCTCTTGGTTTCATAGTTTCCGAGATGAAGTGACCACTTAGAAAAGGTTGTAGAGGGTTGCCATTGGCTGAAGGTGTGTAGGAAGAGTTGATGCTTTCAGTAAACGGAAGAAAATTAGAGAAAAGGAAACAGTATTTTTTAATTGACCCAATAATCTATTGAAACTTTCAGAATGTTGGGACCAGGATCCTCACGTCCGTCCAAATTTCGCTACCATTTTGGAGCAACTCACTGCTATTGAGGCCACAGTCATAACAGATTTACCCCAGGAATCATTTCACTCCATGCAAGATGATTGGAAAATGGAAATACAGCAAATGTTTAATGAGCTGAGGACAAAGGAAAAAGTGAGTTTTTTTTTTAAACTTTGCACTTTTACAAGAGTTTAGACATTGATATTTCTAGTCCTAAAGTAGACCTGGAACAGATAAACTGGATTGATGATTCCATGTAGTGGCTAAGAGAGCACTGTAATGTTCAAGATGCTGCTCTCCAGATAATGGTCTAAGATGCTTTCTGTCTATTCCATTGAGGTGGACATCAAAAGGTGGCCCTATTTAATGAAGAGCAATAAATTTTCCTGATGCCCACTGTTTGGTCTGCAATTGGCTCCAACCCAAAAAAAACTTCGTGTTCAGATTCCTCTTGTAATGTATATGTGAAACTTAATCTTAAAATTCATAGAAATGCTGGTGAACTTTGTGGATCAGAGCATGTTTAACAAATCTGTTTATAGTTGCAATACATGGTCCAAACTGAAAGAACAGTTTGGCTGGATTCAGTAACTTCTGTGCTGTAAATTACTCTGAATCTCTTTACTTCTTGATCATTTAAAAGTACAATTGGTTCTGCTATAATGGACATTTCTTTAATGTGAATTGGCTATAACATGATTGAAGAATTTAGACTATTATTTGTAGAATGCAAAATTTCCTTGCCTGCATTGGCTATAATGCAATTCTAGTCCCATCAGTTTAAATGGTGCTGCTGTGTTTTTATAACAAGAACAGAACTATCACGTTATATCAGAAAGACTGTAAGAACAAATCTACGTCTGGTTAGGGTGTGTACTGCATAGTGGACAATCTGAATCCTTTTTTTAGGACATAACTTTAATGTTAAATGGATGCTCTGCAATAGCATAAGGAATAACGTAACATTTTGAGAACCTACAATGTAAAAGCACTGATGCTTTGAATCAGTTTATCTTCTTTTGAAAGACATGTCTGATAACCCTCTATTCAAAAGAAATACAAAGTAGATACAAAATTCCTATCCTCTCGCATTTTGTGATTTGTCTTTTTAGTGCAAGATCTAATTTGGGTATGGGAAGCTCAGAAGATTCAGCCTATAGTCCCACCAATTCATAAAGGAAAATGGGCTAGCATTCTGCAATTCTGAATATTCCACAGTCACTTCACTGCAAAGAAATTCATTGTGTCAGGAGTTGTAAGACTGTATAATTTGACTTGGTGCCAAATAAATGTGACTTTTTTTTGCTGCCCATCCTGTATCATCATCATTCCGTCATTGCTGACATCTGAAATGATTTTCATTCTCATGATGTACTGCATGAAGTTTACTCCAGATTCTGTTGGATAACTCTACGGTTCAGTTTTAATCTGATTTATGCTTTAATTTGATTAAAGTATAGTTGTAATTGGGTGAAGATTCCATTTATTTCTCCTGAGCTTTGTAATACTTCCCAGTAGATTTAGGATCATAAGTCTGTTAGGCCATAGAAAATAGGAACAGGAGTAGGCTGTTCAGCCCCTCAAACCTGCTCCACCATCCAGTAGGATCAATTAATTAGGATTGTTTTGGAAGTAGTATGTTACCACAATTTCTCATGTATTAATATAGTAAATAAGTACTGTGACACAATTGTTGAAAATAACTTCATACTGTTAGTCCTGCCTATCTGTGCCCTCAAAACATCGCAAATTTAAAATCTACAATCTCATATCAATCTCTATATGGTCTCACCGCTATCCCTGAAATGTTCTCCAGTATTCTAGATACTCGAACTTGAAATCTTGCTCCTCAGATTGTGACCTTTTTCTCGGGGCGCAACCCCTCCCAAATATATGCACTTGCGTGAGCATGCACATGCACAAACAACTTTAACCAATGTTGATGGTGCATTTAGCTGCCTAAACCCCACACACTCTGTAATAAACTTCCAAAATCCTCCTATTGCTCCACCACCCACTCCTTGTGATTAAATCTCACTGTAAAATCTACCTGTAACTAAACTTATCACTCTTCCAAATATTTTCTTATTTAGTACCTTTTTATTATGTGAAACACCTTGACGTTTTGATCTTACGTTAGACATTCTCTAATTAACATAAATTTAATGGATCCAACAGTGTCTTTTGAGCTGTTGCACATAGTGCAAATTTATTTTTTAAATTGTGCACAAGGTCAAGGATCTTAATTCTCATTCTCACTGATCTTGTGTTTTATTGTGATCTGGTTGCAATTAACCCCAAACTTGGCAATGAACTTTAGCTTTCTTCTGTTGTTCCTAGGAGTTGCGATCGCGAGAGGAGGAGCTGACGAGGGCAGAGCTCCAACAGAAGTCCCACGAAGAGCTGCTGAAGAGACGGGAACAACAACTGGCAGAACGGGAAATTGATGTGTTGGAGCGTGAGCTGAACATTCTCATCTTCCAGCTGAACCAAGAGAAACCAAAAGTGAAGAAAAGAAAAGGCAAGTTCAAGAGAAACCGGCTAAAGCTAAAAGATGGAAACCGAATCAGTTTACCTTCAGGTATGGAGTTAAAGACTATGAGGTCTGGGTGTGCACACAGAATATTCTTACCAAGCTAAATTGAAATTTCAGGCTGATAAAAGTATATACTTAAATTAAAATCCATGTAGCAGTTTCTGGCAGATGCAGAGTTGAATCTTCCTATCACTGGACTATTCAACTCTGGTCACTATTTAGTGAACCCTGCTAGATGTTACATGTGTTTAGATGTTGGGTGAGAGCAGAGTGAATTTGTCATACCCCAGCAGTCAAATAGCCTGCCATCACTCACTCACTCCACGCTATCTCACTTTTTCACCTTCTGCATGAGTAATGTCATGCTCTACTGGAGTCTGAACAAGGACCTTTCCAGTTCTTTAGCCCTTTACTTTTGATACACAAACAATCTGTCCTGATAGCAGCATTCACTTTCTTTATCTCAAGTCTCTTAGGTAGGTATCTTGCACAGGATTTAAGACTTTGAGGATGTAAATCACAGCCAGTCCATGCTAATATTAATGCTTCACATGAACCTTGTTCTATCTTTCCTTAACTATATCTATTGTTGTATTCGTCTATTGAATTTTTTGTTATATGCTTGTCCAGGTTCCTCTTGAAAGCATCTGTAGTAATCTGACTTCAGCTGCTTCCTGTGCTAGCATAGTCCATCACATTGTCACCAGTCTTTGGAAAAAGACATTTCTTTTGAGCACCCTATTGGATTCATGCTTTATTGATTACTCTGGTTATGATCTTCTCTGCAAAGTAAGTGTCCTCTCTGTAATCACTCTACCAAAGCCTTTCATAATTTTTAAGATTTCTATTAGAGCATCCCTCCGTTTCCTTTTTGCAGGAGAAAGGGAACTCAGTTTGTCAATTTTTTTTTGCAGGTATGTTTTACAACATTTAGCCCAAATCTGAATATCTGTGTGAACACCAACTACTAACTTTAACTAAGATTTCACATTTCTTCACATATGGAAAGAGCGCTGATGTCACTCCACCAGCAATCCAACCATAACTTAGACCCCATATTTACAATTCTTTCTCTCGAGCCATTCTTCTAGCCTATTGGTATCTCAGTTTTGGCTCCTGTTTACTGCTATTGCCAAACTTCCTGTAGCCCAAATGCAAAATGTATCCTAATTACAACCATAATTCACTTTTTCTTGTGTTTTTTTAATCCTCCTTCAAGCTGTATTGCTACAGTATTTAACACTTAAAGATATGCCAACTTAAAAGCATCTCAGTACAATTTGATCTTTAATTATGGAAATATGTCAATGGCATATGAAGTCTTAGCACCAAGGTTCGATAATCAGTTTAGCGTAAATTCTCTATTTTTCAATTCTGTTCCTTTAAAAATGCAGCTTAATAGTTTTGATAACTAACTAACCACATCATTTCCTTATTCAAATACACAATCTATTATTTCTCTGAAGAATTTCAGAAGATTGGTCAAGGAAAACCTGTATTGATTGATCCTGGTGTTAAGCTGGTGCTCCAAGTGCTTAGAAGTTCAACAATGTAATATTGCATATCAGACATAGCTGTGATGGGTCATCTTCAGTGTCTTGATTTTTTTCACATTGATAGATTTTCAGCATAAGATCACTGTTCAAGCTTCTCCAACTCTCGACAAGAGGAAAAGTTTGAATGGCAGCAGTTATAGTCCACCGAGCAGCCCCACCATTATCCCAAGACTAAGAGCTATACAGCGTAAGTGCAGTGCTGGTTACATCAATCGTGTGTGTTATAGTACTTTTGTACTGCTTGCCAACTAAGACAGGTGACAGAGAAATGAATGAAACTGATTCCTTATTTGTTTAATTATCTCTGTGTGTAATCTTCCTTTTATATAAAAGGTCAGCATTTTTTTCTTTGCTCACGGGATGTGGGATTGCTGGCAAAGCCAGTATTTATTACCATTTTAAATTTTCTTTTAAAAGCTGGCAGTCCCTATTTTGTACATAATCCACAGTGTCCAAATGGTCTCAGGAAGCTTGTATATCTACAGTATATTTTGTGTTAGTACCCTTCCTCAGGTTCAAATTCTGCACCAAAATTTTAGTTTTTATATCTCTTGGTGTTCATGACCATCCAAAAAGATCTAGGCAAAAGACCACATATTTCGTAAATCCGATATAGCTAACCAATTTACAGCATTAGTACCATTTTGATGATGGGCTCTGCTTTTTTTTTTTGTCAGCACAATTCTGTTGCCTATTTTTGCCTGCTTCACTTTGACCATAAATCCCACAAGTTCTGGCTAGTAACTTCTATTTAGCATCCTTTTAATGTCAGCGTCTGGCTTTGGCATCTGCATCATGTTTCAAACTTTCTCACAACTGATACTTTGCATTGACCATTTATGCGTTGATCTTACATTCAGCTATGTGAAGCTTTGCTGAGCAAGGTTCATATTCGAATAATCTGTACACCAAATATGTTTGCAATATAATCCTTTTATTGTGCTGTAGTAAGTCTTTGACAAATATAGTGTTCTGAGCAGTAGGATTCCAGAGAAATAAAGGCAATTACAAATTATGAAGAAAGGCTGAAGATTTTTATGAGTCTTTAATCATGCGCACCACCCTGAGTTAATTCCTAATAACAGATTTTGTGAGTAAAATCCCTGAAAGCTCGACAATTCCTACAAAGTACCCACTTGGTTACCATCGAGGCATGGAATTGATAATCTCAGTTCAATTGCCCCTGCTTCCTATCACCATCTTGACCCCACTGAGAGAGAGAAATCAACACAAAAGGGCTGCTTATGGACTGCACTTCCAGCAAACATTAAATTCTGTCCTGGCACGTTGAACCCCAAGCAATTTGGGAATGATCAACTTTAATAATTTCATAAATTATACCTACAATAAAAATCTTAAAGCCACTTAATCTTAATATTTATGCTTTTTGTTTAAATTTATGAGATTGTACCAGCTCCTAACCCTACATTTTGATGTACACATAGACTGGGTATTTTATAACCTGGTAATTCATGGAAGGGTATCCCACTGAAAATGGGCCCAGTTTGGTTCCCAGTGCAAAGAGGCCTTTAACTCAATCCCTTCCAGGGAATGACTGTATAGTTTGATAAGGAACTAAATTTAGGTAATGTAGAAAGGATACAATGAGGATTAGTATTCACTACAGCTGATTTGGCAAGAGAGATGGCATCTTGATGCAAGGTCCAAACGTCTTTCTACAGCATTAGGCCCACACTTGATCACACCCTTTATTTCTGATGCTAGCCATTTTGCACAGGAATTGAGATGTCAGAAGTCTTTAAAGGTGATGCTTGATTAGGAAAAGGCAGCACCTGATGCAGGGACTGAATAGATGAGGGTTTTTAAAGTTACTGATAAGTTTACTGTATTGATTAGGACGACCTCAGTCTAGAGTGGCAAATAATCCTCTGCCCTGAACTAGGGCATCAAACAAACCTCCCAAGACATTAATGGCACTTAGATTAGAAAGCAGAAAAAAAGTTAAAGGAGTTAAGGCTGAAAGGGTCCATCCAATGACCTTGGCAAATAGAATTAAGGAGAATCCCAAGGTTTCTCATGCATATATAAGGAGCAAGAGGTAGCTCAGGACAGGATAAGTCCACTCCAGAGTAGAGGAGGAACTTTGTGCATGGAGACAGAGCATGTGGGTGAGGTCCTTAATGAATATTTTGCATCAAGGAGAAGGATATGGTGGATGGTGATTCCAGAGGGGAATATGTTCAAGGGCATGTTGATTTTAAAAAACGCAGGTGGTGTTAGGTGTTTTGAAAAGCATCAACGTAGACAAGTCCCTGGGACCTCTTGGTATTTATCCCAGAATACTGAGGGATGAAATTGCTGAGTCCTTGTACAAAATCTTTGTATCCTCCTTCATCACAAACGAGGTTCCTGAGCACTGGAGAATAATAACCAATGTTGTTCCTTTGTTTAAGAAGGCCAACAGGGTTAATCCAGAAAGTACAGGTTCGTGAGCTTTAGTCAGAGGAAATTATTGGAGAAGATTCTTGGGATGGGATTTACTCACTTTTGGAAGAATATGGACTTGTTATAGAACATTACAGCGCAGTACAGGCCTTTCAGCCCTCGATGTTGCACCGACCTGTGGAACCAATTTGAAGCCCGTCTAACTGACACTATTCCATTCTCCTCCATACGTCTATCCAATGACCATTTAAATGCCCTTAAAGTTGGTCAGTCTACTACTGTTGCAGGCAGTGTATCCCATGCCCCTATTACTACTCTGAGTAAAGAAACTATCTCTGACATCTATCCTATGTCTAACATCCCTCAATTTAAAGCTGTGTCCCTCGTGCTAGCCGTCGCCATCTGAGGAAAAAGGCACTCACTGACCAACCTATCTAACCCTCTGATTATCTTATATGTCTAAATCAAGTCACCTCTCAACCTCCTCTCAAATGAAAACTGTCTCAAGTCCCTCAGCGTTTCCACATAAGACCTTCCCTCCATACCAGGCAACATCTCATAAATCTCCTCTAAACCCTTTCCAAAGCTTCTACATTTCCTATAATGCAGTGACCAAAACTGTACACAATACTCCAAGTGAAGCCGCACCAGAGTTTTGTGCAGCTGCAACATGATTCATGGTTCTGAAACTAAATCCCTCTACCAATAAAAGCTAACACATTGTATGCCTTAACAACTCTATCATCCTGCGTGGCAACTTTCAAGGATCTATGTACCTGGATACAGCGATCTCTCTGTTCATCTACACTGCCAAGAATCTTACTATTAGCCCAGTACTCTGTTACTCCTTCCAAAGTGAATCACCTCATACTTTGCTGCATTAAACGCCATTTGCCACCTCTCAGCCCACCTCTGCAGCTTATCTGTGTCTTTCTGTAACCTGCAACATCCTTCGTCACTATCCACAGCTCTACTGACCTTAGAGTCATCCGCAAATTTACTAACCCATCCTTCAATGCCCTCATCCAGGTCATTTATAAAAATGACAAACAACAGTGGAACCAAAACAGATCCTTGTGGTATTGCACTAGTAACTAAACTCCAGGATGAATATTTCCCATCAACCACCATCCTCTGTCTTCTTTCAATTAGCCAATTTCTGATCCAAACTGCTAAATCACCTTCAATCCCATGCCTCCGTAATTTGTGCAATAGCCTACCATGGGGAGCCTTACCAAATGCCTTACTGAAATCCATATACACCACATTAAATGCTTTACCCTTATCCATCTGTCTGGTCACTTTCTCAAAGAACTCAATAAGGTTTGTGAAGCATGACATACCATGTTGACTATCCCTAATCAACTCATTCCTATTTCTTATAACCCTTTCCAATAGTTTATCCACAACTGAAGTAAGGCTCACAGGTCTATAATTTCCAGGGTTGTCTCTACTCTTCTTGAAAAAGGGAAAAACATTTGCTATCCTCCAGTCTTCTGGCACTACTCCTGGAGACAATGACGACATAAAGATCAAAGCCAAAGGCTCAGCAATCTTCTCCCTGGCTTCCAAGGGAATCCTAGGATAAATCCCACCTGTTCCAGGGACTTATTTATTTTTACACTTTCCAGAATTGCTAACACCTCCTCCTCTTTATGCACCTCAATCCTGTCTAGTCTAGTAGCCTGTATCTCAGTATTCTCCTTGACCACATTGTGTTTTATTTTCTAGTGTGAATACTGATGAAAAGTATTCATTTAGCACATCCCATCTCCTCTGATTCCACGCACAACTTCCCACTACTATGCTTGATTGGCCCTAATCTTACTCTAGTCATTCTTTTATTCCTGTTATACCAATAGAAAGCCTTAGGGTTTTCCTTGATCCTAACTGCAAGTGACTTCTCATGTCCTCTCCTGGTTCCTCTTAGCTCTCTCTTTAGGTCTTTCCTGACTAACTTGTAACTCTCAAGTACTCTAACTGAGCCATCACATCATATCCTTACATAAGCTGCCTTCTTCCTCTTGACAAGAGATTCAACTTCCTTAGTAAACCACGGCTCCCACGCTCGACAGCTTCCTCCCTGCCTCACTGGTACATACTTATCAAGGACCTTGTTAGCAACAAGTAACATGGCGTTGTGCAAGGGAGGTCTTGTCTCACAGACTTAATTAAATTTTTTGAGGAAGTGACAAAGATGGTTGAGGGCAGAGCAGTGGATGTTGTCTATGTGTACTTTAGCTAGACCTTTGACAAGGTCCATCATGGCAGGCTGATACAGTGGTTACATGAAAGCTGGGTGGACTGATAATGTGGAAACAGAACTGGCTTAGTCATACAAAAGATAGAAGGATGTTTGTCTGACTGGAGATGTGTGACCAGTGGTATTCCACAGGTTGCAGTACTGGCACCCCTGATGTTTAATGTGTATAAATGATTTTGAAGAGAATGTCTGTAGTCAAATTAGTAAGTTTTTAGCTTAGAGTGGTGCTGGAAAAGCACAGTCGGTCAGGCAGCATCCGAGGAGCCGGAAAATCAATGTTTCAGGCAAAAGTCCTTCAGGACTGAAGGCAAGGAGCCTCCGGGGTGGAGAGATAAATGGAAGGGGGGTGGAGGGTGGGAGAAGTTAGCAAAGAATACAGTGGGTGGATGGGGGTGGGGATGAAAGTGATAGGTCAGAGAGGAGGGTGGTGCGGGTTGGTGGGAAGCAAGATTGGCAGGTAGGACCGTTCATGAGGATGGTGCTGAGCTGGAAGGTTGGAACTGGGGTAAGGTGGGGGGAGGGGAAATGAGGAAACTAGTGAAGTCCCCATTGATGCCCTGGGGTTGAAGTGTTCCGAGGCGGAAGCTGAGGCATTCTTCCTCCAGGTGATGTGTGGTGAGAGAGCGGCAGTGGAGGAAGCCCAGGACCTGCATGTCCTCAGCAGAGTGGGAGGGGGGCATTGAAACGTTGGGCCACGGAGCGGTGGGATTGATTGGTGCGGGTGTCCTGGCGATGCTCCCTAAAGCACTCTGCGATGGGGCGTCCAGCCTCCCCAATGTAGAGGAGACTGCATCGGGAGGAACGGATACAATAAATGACATTGGTGGATGTGCGGGTGAAACTTTGGATGTGGAAGGCTCCTTTGGGGCCTTGGGTGGAGATGAGGGGGGAGGTGTGGGCGCAGGTTTTGCAATTCTGGCGGTGGCAGGGGAGGGTGCCAGGATGGGAGGTTGGTTTGTTGGGGGGCATGGACTTGATCAGGTAGTCACGGAGGGAACAGTCTTTGAGGAAAGCAGAAAGGGGTGGGAGGGAAATATATCCCTGATGGTGGGGTCCGTTTGGAGATGGCGGAAATGTCAGCAGGTGATCCGGTTTATGCGAAGGTTGGTGGGGTGGAAGGTGAGGACCGGGGAGTGTCCTTGTTACAGTTGGAGGTGTGGGATGTGGATGAGATGCGTTGGAGGGCATCTTCAACAGCGTGGGAAGGAAAATTGTGGTCTTTAAAGAAGGAGGCCATCTGGTGTGTTCTGTGGTGGAACTGGACCTCCTGGGAGCAGATAAGGCAGAGGAATTGGGAATATGAAATAGCATTTTTACAGGAGGTAGGGTGGGAAGAGATGTAATCCAGGTAGCTGTGGATGTTGGTGGGTTTGTAAAAAAAATGTCAGTGTCAAGTCAGTCATCATTGATGGAGATGGAGAGGTCCAGGAAGGGGAGGGAGGTGTCAGAGATGGTCCAGGTGAATTTAAAGTCTGGGTGGAATGTGTTGGTGAAGTTGATGAATTGCTCAACCACCTCGCGGGAGCACAAGGTGGCGCCAATGCAGTCATCAATGTAGCGGAGGGAGGGGTGAGGAGTGGTGCAGTTGTCACTACAGAAGATGGACTGTTCTAAATACCGGACAAAGAGACAGGCATAGCTGGGGCCTATAAGGGTGGCCATGGCTACCCCTTTGGTCTGGAGGAAGTGGGAGGATTCAAAGGAGAAATTGTGAAGGGTGAGGACCAGTTCAGACAAACGAATGAGAGTGTCAGTGGAAGGATACTGTTGGGGACCTCCTTCCCCTTCTTGGACCTCTCCATCTCCATCAATGACAACCGACTTGACACTGACATTTTTTTATAAACCCATTGACTCCCACAGCTACCTGGATTACACCTCTTCCCACCCTACCTCCTGCAAAAATGCTATCTCGTATTCCCAATTCCTCTGCCTCTGCCAGATCTGCTCCCAGGAGGATCAGTTCTACCACAGAACACATCCCCGTTCGCCTATTGTACTCCTTGTTACCTTCCCCCACCCACCTCTCTGACCTATCACCTTTATCCCCATCCACCCACTGTACTCTTTGCTACCTTCTCCCACCCTGCGCTCTGACCTATCACCTTCATACCCATCCCCATCCACCTATTGTACCCTTTGCTACCTTTGCCCCAGCCCCACCCCCTTCCCATTTATCTCTCCACCCTGGAGGCTCCCTGCCTTCAGTCCTGATGAAGGGCTTTTGCCTGAAGCGTCGATTTATCTGCTCCACTGATGCTGCCTGACCTGCTGTGCTTTTCCAGCACCACTCTAAACTCTGATTTCCTGCATCTGCAGTCCTCACTTTTGCCTAATTAGTAAGTTTGCATATGGCACAGAGGTTGGGGGAGCTGCAGATAGTAAGGATTGTTAGAGCATACAGCGGGATAAAGGTCCGCTGGAAACTCGGGAGAAATTGTAGATGGAATTTAATCTGGACAAATGCAAAGTAATGCATTTTGGAATGTCTGATGTAGAAGGAAAGCATACAGTAAATGGTATTACTTCCCCTTGAAACACTGACATACAATTCCTGCACCAACTGAGATTACCATGAAAAGCTCCCCTCCTCAACCTCTCTGCTCACCTCAGACCTTAAATCACTACCAGCCATGTCTCTAATGAGAGAGCCAACCCTCTGGTCTTGTCAGACTGTGGCAACTTTACCTTTTACATCACAAACAATGGGGGACCCAACACTGAACACAAGCTTCCAGTCACACAAACAGCCTTATACCATCACCTCTCTCTTGCCACAAAGCCAGTTTTGGATCCAACTTGCCACGTTACCCTCGATCCCATGTGCTTCCATCGGTCTGTCATGTGGGACCTTGTCAAAGGCTTTGCTGAAACCCATATAAACTACCTGGTCACTACCTCAAAAATATTAATCAAATTTGTCTGTAAATGATTAGCCTCACAGCACCATTGCTAAGATTAGCTTTCAATTAATAACATGAATTGAAGTTCCATCAGCTGCTGTCCCTAGAACATTAGCCTGGCTCTCTAGATCATAAGTCCAGTGACATTGCCATTATGCCACCATCTCCCCTGTGATGAGAATAGGACTAGGATTCCATGGCTAATGCATAGATGCTCACTAACTTTAGAAGAAATAGCAGAGAATGGCCAATGTTTGTGCAATTGAGAATCAGAACTTGAACTTTTAGAGAAAGGGTTGAAATTACCACAGATTAACCAGTTATCAAAACAATGTATTTCTTCCTTATTGTTTTGTGGGATGTGGACACTGCCCAACAAGACCAAGATTTGTTGCCTGTCAAAAAACACTCTTGCACTTAGTAGCTTGTGAGGCCATTTTGGAGCGCAGTTAAGAGCCAAATACATGTTGACCAGAAACAAGAACTGATATTGCTGAAGAAACTCAGCAGGTCATGCAGCATCTGTGGAGAGAAAGCAGAGTTAGTGTTTTGAGTCTCTCCAGCAATTTGTTTTAATTTCAGATCTTCAGCATCTGCAATTCTTTGTTGTATTTACATGTAGACTAGATTGAATATAAATAGCAGTTTTCCTTCCCTAAAAGGCATAATACAACGGATGACAGTTTGATAAGTCCCAGTTTAGCATCGATTAGCTTCATGTTTCTGATTTGTTGATTGAATTTAAATTCCACCAGCTGCTCTGATGGAATTTGAGCTCAGGGGCATAAGCCTGGGCCTCCTGTTCAATAGTCCAGTGGCAATTTCACTTTGCCACCATGGCCCTAGTGCTGTATTGTTTCTGTTACAAATGATTATTGTAAATTGCCATTCTCAATATTTTTTCTTAAAGATCTGCACGCAAATAACAGAACTTCAAATTGTACTTAACCTAAAACAGACAGCTGTTTCCCCTCCACTACCCTCCCCTATTTTGTTTATTTTCCTCAGTGAGCTCCAAAACAGATGCTGTCAATTCCATTGGCCACCGCAACAGCATATATGTATACCAACAGGATGTCGATATCGCATGTGAATATACAAGCAAATTCCTCAGTAGGGCTAAGACAAAAGGCAAGGCGTTTGTGTTACATCAGGAGGCAATACACCTTTGTGTCCCATATTGCACTGTTCAGCGGTGTTCTTTTTGAAGCATTCAAACCAATTCTTTCAGTTGTGTCATGTTTTCAATAGTGTTTAGGCATTCACTTCAGAGTCTGGGGATCATTTTGCCTGCATGTTAGTGTCAAAAGAGTGACAGTGAATCAGCAGCCCACTTTTCATATCTCTCTCTCTCTCTATTTTCATTGGCACAAAAACAAAATCTCTCATCTCCTCCCCATTTGTTGTGCAGTTTGAACATGTCAGTTTGTAATGAGCTAATTGACTTTCAGGGTGAAACAATTCAGCTTGCCTCCTCTCAGTTCAGTCAAGCTGCTAGATAGCACTGGTACTTCCTGCTACCTTCAAAACATAACCAGTCCTTGGAACATCTGGCTGTCGATCTAATGCTAAGTTGGTATTGACAGTTACCAAGTGAAAAAGCAAGGTGAGAAAGTGCAACAAAACAAACTAGCCACAAAAAGATATGACCCTCTCTCACTGATATCCTCACATATGGATGAGGAAGGACACCACTTCGACTGGGACAATGCATCCATCCTAGGACAAGCCAAACAAAGACACACACGAGAATTCCTAGAAGCATGGCATTCCAACCGGAACTCTATCAACAAACACATTGAGTTAGACCCCATCTACCACCCCCTGAGAAAAGGAACAGGAAGTGACTTCACCACAGAAAATGACATCACCAACCCAAAGAAGCCCAAACGCACATGGGCGGCACAGTGGTTAGCACTGCTGCTTTACAGTGCTCGAGACCTGGGTTCAATTCCCTCCTCAGGCGACTGTGTGGAGTTTGCACATTCTCCCTGTGTCTGCATGGGTTTTCTCTGGGTGCTCCGATTTCCTCCCACAGTCCAAAAATGTGCAGGTTAGGTGAATTGGCCATGCTAAATTGCCTGTGGTGATAGGTGAAGGGGTAAACGTAGGGGAATGGGTCTCGGTGGGTTGTTCTTTGGAGGGTCGGTGTGGACTTGTTGGGCCGAATGGCCTGTTTCCACACTGTAAGTAATCTAACCAAATGTAAATGGAAAGCAGGAATTTTCAGCATTGCTTCGCCTGAGGTCCACTGAAGATGTTACCTAGTAAGGTAACGAAACGTCTGGAAATGAACCCTCCAGCTCAGCGAGCAAACCTACATCCAAAACCTCAACCTGAGCTACAAATCTTCTCAAAACTCTCAAAACAAAATGTCAACAATATTAATTATTAAAATACATTTAAATTCTTCTCACAGTCTGCTCCATGGTACTTTCACATAGTTTGATCATTTTAATAGATGTATTTCTATCAGCCCCCTTGAGCGATGAAAGTTCGGAATGATCTACCAAGCAAGTTAACAGAAACAAAAAACTTTGGAGTTAATCAAAGTACAATTAGATACTGTTTCAAAAGTTAATATGAGATGAATGGGTAAATGAACTGACCTTTCGTCATCCTTGACTTCATTCCTTTTGAAGTGAATGCTTTTATATTTTGGCAACCTGACTCTGGGGCATTCACCACTGAACAGTGCATTAAAGATTAAATCTGCCTATTGTTAGACATCTGTCAATTGACAAACTGAACTAACTTTTTCTCTCATCAGCGAGTTTGGCTCCTGTCACTATTGGTTTGCTGCTGCAGCTTGGCTGTTCCTTCTTTGCTCTTGGGTCTATTTAGCAATCATTGCAGCAAAAATTTTTAACTTTTGGATCTTTTCTGGTGGGATTATGTGGCCTTCGTGATCTGTTGCTTTCTATGGTGCCTGATTGAGCCTTGCTTTGTATTTAGCTTTTAAGTCCAACTGACAAATACTGTGACCCTGCAGGGGTGAATTCCCATGTTCTGTACACTCTTGGATTACCTGTAAAACTTGTGATTTTTACTATACTTTGTTCAGTTACCCTTGATGAGAGCAATAGAACCTGGGGTAAAAGCACCATATACCGACAAGAAGATTATGATGAAGAAGTGCAGAAAGCTTGCAAAAAGAAGGGGCGAACTTGGGGACCTAGTTCTATGCAAACAAAAGAGCGAGCCAGCTGTGAGGAAAGGTACGTGCTCAAAGGTGGAGTGGTTCCATGGCAGTCTTCCAATAGCCATTCATTATTCATATGCCTAAACTGAGCGTTGGCGGGCTTTTTTTATGAAACGTGGATGTTCACGTCGAGGCCAAAATTTGTTGTCCATGAACTCTGTAGCTTGCTAAGCCATTTCAGAGGTTAATTAACAGTCAACTGTATTGTTGTGGTGCTGGAGTTGCATGTAGGCCAGACCAGGTAAGACTGACAGATTTTTTTTCCTGAAAGGATGCAGTGAACTAAATGGGTTCTTACAACAAGCGATAGTTTGTATGGTTACCATTTTAAGACGAACTTTATATTTCAGATTGACCGTGGAGCGCACAACAATTATGCTTGAGTCCACATTTACCCAATCACCATGCACATATTTTGGAGGGGCCACCACAAAATAGTGATCAACAATGGAAATCTGTGCTCCCTGATTCTTAATTCTTCTACCAGTGGGAATAGTTTCTTCCAATCTACACAGTTCATGATTTTGAATACCTCTATAAATGTCTCAACCTTCGGTTCTCCATAAAGGAGAATAGTCCCAATTTCCCCAAGCTATTCACATGACTGAAGTTCCTTGACTCTGGAATTACTTCTGTGAAACTTTTCTGCACTCTCTCCAATGCCTTCACCCTTCCTCAAGTGTGGTGACCAGAAGTTGAGGCCAGACCAGTATCTTGTATAGGTTTAACATAATTTCCTTGTTTTTGATGCTATACCCTATTTATACAGCAAAAGAAGCTATAGACACACTCAGCCTGCTCTGCCACCTTCAGTGGTTTATGCACATGGAACAGAATGTGCACGTTAGAGGTTGGAGCTGTGCTATTGATTCAATAAAAAGTTTACTATTTAAAGACTCTCAGTTATCCACTTCATTTTTGAGAAGATCAAATACATACATGGAAGTAACTTAAATGATAACTGAAAGTTTTAACTTCCAAGAACCTTAGACTAATTCCCTAACTTTGGTGATAGAGAGAGGAAGCTATAAAACTGAACTAAAAGCCAACTCTGGCCTTTCTGTGCTTTATTTTGTCTCATTATTTTTCAAACTCGGCTGTATGCTTGTCTGCTTTAGTACCCTGCAGAAAAGTGATCAGCCCTGAGTTTGAGCCTAAATTTATTCCCACCCCACCTCATGGATTTCTTATGAGAATGTTCTGGTTCTGTATTGTCTTCATTTTCTTGGTTTTTGCTGGCATTGTGTCTGTCTGTCTGTGTGTGTGGAATAGAGGAAGGAAGGATGGAACATAGAATGTCATGAGAAATAAGATCATACAAAATTATTTTTGTTTTAAATCTTAGGACAAGGCCTTTGTCAGATGGAAACAACCCATGGTCTACAAGTTTGTTGAAGACTCCAACTTTACCTCTAACCTCAGTTTTTGCAAATGTTACAGACCATGGTATGAATTTTTACCAGACTTTATTGTTGAACATTTTTCATTCTGAGAGTAATTTTACCAGCTATTTGGAGTGAGTAAAGAAAGTTCATGATTCATAGGTGTAATAGTGGAAATAAAGATTTGGATATTTCATCACCAATGGACATCTCAAAATGTTTTACAACCATCTTTGAAGTATAGTTACTGTTGTAATGGAGTAAACCTGAAAATTAATTTGCATGCAAGAAATTCCCATTCACAGCAGCGTGATAGTGTCTAAATAATCAATTTCTATGATGTTGGTTAAGGGATAAATATTAGCCAGGACACATTGGTATTGTTGCTCTGTTCCTCTTTGAAATAATGCCATTGGATCTTTACATACAACCAAGTAGGGAGATGGAGTCTTGATCTAATCTCTTACCTGAAAGTAAACAGCTCTGACAATGTAGCGCTCTCCCCCGCCGCCGCCCCCCCCCCCCCCCCCCCCCCCCCCGTGTTGGCCTTGATTTGTGTGTTCAAGCCCTGGAGTGCGACTTAACTTGGAGCAGAAAATTCTCTTAATTAAGTCATGTCTGACATATGTAGTTGACACTTTATAAATAAAATCGATGCAGACCAGTTTCATTCACAGTCAGTAATCTGTCAATTGGAAGAGGTAGAATTGGTGTTGATACTACAGGCTTCTGCTCTTAATTGTGATTTGTCTGATTATCCAAATGTAAAAATCCTCTCTGTCTCTCATGTGGCCATCATTCTAATCTGAGCCTTTTCGGTGTACATGTGAATTAGTTGCAGGAATAGGCAATTTGAAACTTTGAGCCTGGTCCATCATATAGTGGGAGAACCTTAATTTTTAATCCCCTCAATTCTTTCTTCAGTAAGGATACCAGAATTCCAGATGCAGTTAATGAGGTGCCTGTGCAGCTGCAGTAACACTTATGTACCTTTTATATTCTGCTTCCTTGAGATCCTACAACATAGGAGGAAAAATAGACCGTTTCATGAGATCATGGCTGATCTAATACCCTTCAATTCCACTTTCCAGCCTTTTCACAATAACCCTTGATTCATTTACAGATTAAAAATCTGTCAACCCTCACACAATAAATGCCAATATTCTATTCACCTTACTAAGCATGAGCTGTAACTGCATTTTAACTTCTGTGTTTCATACATATGATCCCTCTGTAATCTTGAGTTCTGCAATCTATTTTCAATTAAGTAATATGTGGTGCCTGTCAAGCAGCCTGTTATGTCCTGGATGATGTTAAGCTTCTTGAGAGTTTTTTGGAGCTGTACCCATCCAGGCAGGTGGGGAGTATTCAATCGCACTCCTGACTTGTACCTTGTACATTGTGGATGGGCTTTGGGGGAGTCAGCAGCTGAGTTACTCACCTTGGTTTTCATATCCTCTGACCTACTCTTGTAACCACTGTGTTTATGTGGTGAGTCCAATTGAGTTTCTGGTCGATGGTAACCCCCAAAGGTGTTGATAGTGGGGGATTCAGTGCTGGTAACACCATTGATTGTCAAAAGGTAAGTATTCTTATGTTTTATGTCTTCTACAGTGAAGACAAGCATAAGCTACTGGTTCAACGCTTCTGCATTTCCTCGTCTCCCATTATTTGCCATGTTCATCATCTAAGGAACCAGCACTCAATTGACTTATATTTTTAAATACCTTTGGAAACAGTTAGTGTTTTCATGTTTCTAGCTAAATTATTCTCATTCTATTTTCTCACTCAATATTTGTTTGTCATTTTTTGAAAAGAATCTGTCCAATCTTCTGACATAACTCTAATCTTTGTGGTATTGTACAATAGTCTCTTAAATTTCACTGACCTATTTACAGATGGTGCATTGTCGTAATGCCTTTATTTCCTCAATGGAACATATTTGTCTGTCTTATGACTACCTCCTGAAATTTCTGCCACTATTTCTTTACTGTGCTACCTTTTAACAGGAACCATCCAGGCTATTTGACCCCCTAGCAGAAGCAAATCATGGGCTAAATCTTTTTGAAAAATGTTAGCTAGATGTCCATATTCCGAAAAGGCAATCTGTCCCTAGCCTGGGGGCATTGAAACCAATTGCACTGCCTCTACAATGGCCTTGACTGTAGATTAGATTAGATTAGATTACTCACAGTGTGGAAACAGGCCCTTCGGCCCAACAAGTCCACACCGACCCACCGAAGCGTATACCACCCAGACCCATACTCCTACATTTACCCCTTCACCTAACACTACGGACAATTTAGCTTGGTCAATTCACCTAACCTGCACATTTTTGGATTGTGGGAGGAAACCGGAGC
Source organism: Chiloscyllium punctatum (assembly GCF_047496795.1). Lineage (NCBI taxonomy): Eukaryota > Metazoa > Chordata > Chondrichthyes > Orectolobiformes > Hemiscylliidae > Chiloscyllium > Chiloscyllium punctatum. Next base: position 16,365,880 of record NC_092749.1, read on the forward strand.
ACCTGGAGGAAACCCATGCAGACACGGGGAGAATGTGCAAACTCCACACAGAGTCGCCAGAGGCGGGAATTGAACCAAGGTCTCTGGCGCTGTGAGGCAGCAGCGCTAACCACTGTGCCACCGTGCCGCCCACAAACTGTACTCAACTGACTGAGCACAATTAGCAGCTGATGCTTTGTAGGGCTAGCTAAATCTTTGATACAATTTGACAAAACAGAAGCTTTTTTTTTAAATGTTCCCATACTATAGTGAATTACTTTAGCTGAGGAAAAGAATGTTTATTTTTAACTCTATTTTGCATTGCCTGGGGTTGCCCGTAGATTTAGGCCCGTTGTTGACTTCAAATTTGGGCAGTTCCCTTAGGAAATATCCCAGGTGGTCACCCTGTCATCATTATAAAACCATAAGACATAGGAGCGGACGTAAGGCCATTCGGCCCATCGAGTCCACTCCACCATTCAATCATGGTTGATGGGCATTTCAACTCCACTTACCCGCATTATGGAGCATTGTGTCCTGGGGCGTGGAACCTAGTCATGGATTATTTTTTGAAGAATGAACAGAAGCCTATTAGCTTCACTGGAAGAACATTGAACAGTACAGCACAGGAACAGGCCCTTTAACCCACAATATTCTGCTAAACATGATGCCAATTCAAGCTAATCCCTTACGCCTGATCTTGGTCCATATCCCTCCATTTCTTGCATATTTATGTGCTTACCTAAACATTGCTTAAGCGTCCCTGTCATATCTGCTTCCTCCACCAACCCTAGCAGCATGTTTCAGACTCCTATCACTCTGTGTTTAAAAAAAAAACTTGCCACTCACAACTTTCTCCTCTGAACTTTCCTCCTCTCACCTTAAATGCATGCCCCCTAGTATTAGGCATTTCAACTCTGGGGGAGAAAGATTCTGACCATCAACCCAATCTATGTATCTCATAATATTATAGACTTCTATCAAATGTCCTGTTAGCCACCACTACTCAAGAGAAAACAACTCAAGTTTTTCTGACCTCTCCTGACAGTTCATACCCTCTAATCCAAGCAGTATCCAGGTAAACCCCTTCTGCACCCTCTCCAAAGCCTCCACATACTTCCTGTAATGTGGCGACTGGAATTGAATGCAAGACTTTAAGTTTGACCTAACCAAAGTCTTATAGAGCTGCAAGATGCAAGTATGAGGGGTTCTGGTTGAAGTGGTAACTTATCTGACTGTTTTACCAACAGGTAGCACTTCTGAACAGACACGAGCAGCTGATGACTATGAAAATCGACCAAAGCAGTCCAAATTACCTAACCAGGTGTATATTGATCTACCTCTTCGCAAAGATCATCAGGGAGAGGGAGATGCTGGCAGTGAAAGTCAGGAGGAGGTGACACCCATCAGTTCAGCCAACAGCACCCCACAGGTCACTCCCACAAACAGCCTGAAGCGATTAACACAGAGGAAGAAAACTGATATGGTACTGTACGGGTGTGCTGTGCTGCTTGCATCTGTGGCCTTGGGATTTGATGTCAGAGAAGTGAATAAATCACAGGCTTCAGAGGAAATTGAGATCAAAGAGGAGAAGAAGAAAAAGGAAGGCCTCTTTCAGAGAACCAGCAGGTTCCGCAGAAGCACAAGTCCTCCCAACAGGACAGTCTCCAAGAAGGAAGAGACAAACATTCCCTCACTAAACTCCCATGCTGTTAATCTTTTGTCAATGTCTTCCATATCCAAATGTAATTCCACAAGGTCCTTGCTCCGATCAGACAGTGAGGATACATCCATTTATAACATGCCTGTCACACCGAACACTGTCCCCCATAGACCAGAATTCTTGACTGACAATCCTCCAAATGGTTCTGTGAATGGAGTACATAAGGATCTGGATGAATCTCCTTTATCGGACTCAGATGCACTAGTTTTTATGTGTCAGAATGAATCCAGTGCAACACCAGAAAAGGGAGCTGCTAACCCCAATGTAACCCGCCATGGCCAGTTATCATCAGAAGAAAGCCCAGCCAGTAAGTTTTTCTTTCTTGTCCAAGGCCACATTTCCAACCACAGGTCTTTTTCAGTTCCTCTGACCTGGAAGGCTGTACCACGAATGAGGGGATGTCAATTTACATTTGGAATTCCCCATTCTGCAACTGATTTTAATTGCATAAATCAGAGGCAAACATATGTGTCTCACTGAGAGAAACAGAAACCTCTCTGAAGGATTGATATTCTGTAAAGAGATTGTACTTCAGTAGAACATGAGTGAAACTTGCAATTAGATATTGACACCCTTGCCTTCATTGCTGGAGAGCATGCAAAGGGAAGGGAATGCCATTAAATAAGTCAGCAGCCACCATTTAAGAAGGGCAATGAATGAAGACCTAGAAATATGAATAACCAGCACATGGTTCACAAGGAGGGCACGAGCAGCAAATATCCTTGCATCATAACGAGACCACTGCATTACTTGGAGGGGGATGAAGGTGTGCTTTTGTGCTGTAAAATGCTACCTTAATTGATGGGCTCTGAATTTCCAAATCTGTTCTATTTATTGGGCAGTGTTATTGTCATTTTTCAAGTTTTTTTCTATGTTATGTGTCTGACAAAAATCAGCATGTTAAATTGTACTATATGATTGACAACTATTAAGAGACGGGTTCATTACTTCGGATGATTGTGAAACCATTATTTTCTCTTTATTTCTCTTTTTAGCCAATGGAGATTCTGACTCCAGTCCTCATAGAGAATCATCAGAGTTCCCACGTCTTCCAGATCCCAGAACCATTTATCCAATGTCTGGAAGACGAAGAACCCCAAAAAGGGACGCAACACCAGAGAGACCAAAATCTGGTGACGTGGTACCAAGGCCTCGGCCTTCTTTGTCCCGAATAAGAATGGACCCCTGGCGACTCGTGTCTCAGTTGATAGGCCAAGATGAGTCATTAGAAAGCACAGGAGATGTAATAGTGACTAGTTCAGACATAGCTCTTACTACTGAATGCCAACCCAGTTTGCGCTTTGGTGCCTGCTCTCTACTAGACATGGACATGGAAGGCCAGAGCCAGGATGGCACAGTACCCCTCTGCAAAAGTGAATCCAAGCCGAGCAGACCAAGTGGCTTTGAACTGGAGAAAGAGTTTCTGTCTTAGCACTCACTGCCTAGGATACAAGACCATGCAAACATTCCCTTTTTATGATTTGGGAGCAAACATCTATGAATGCAATGAACCACATTTGGAAAAAGAAATGTGAACAGAATGTAATTTGTTTCAGGTGTCGTGTGACACTTTTTTTTTGTAACTGTACGTCCATGGGGTTGCATCTGATCAGAACAGATGAAAAGTATCATCTCACTACTGTCCTCTTTGTTAATACCTGACTCTCAATTCTTGGACCCAAGCAGGATTTTTGATCTTGGGTCACAGGTACAGAAAGATGGTCTAATCCTGCGCCTAATTCTGGCTCTCAGATTTGGTAAAACAAGTGCATGTTGCTGACAAACAAGAGATCGATCTGCTGCATGTGAAACTGGAATATCAGTTTGGCATTTGGCTCTTGGTGTATTGCACTTTGAATGTTCTGAACACAACAAAAATGTATCTGAGGTCATTACAAGTCCATTGCATATTTAAATTGTAAGTCTAATCAGGTATTTTGTCATTTGCTTAAAAAACAACTCATTAATCTTTTTTGCATTGAACCTCCAATGTGCTGCGAGATCTTTTATACCCATAATTGACTGTTTATGAATAACTTAGCTTCTTACTCTCAATCTGAACACTTTATTTCTCTGACACAGTGAGTGTCCTTTTTACTGTCCCTCCATATCGTTACCTTCTCAAAGTCTATTTTTGTAACCGTCACTATGCAAAATCAATTTAAATGCTGCAGTTTTCACCACATTTGATTAACAAGATGCTCATGAAGACCAGAGGCTTATGAAACTGCCCTATTGCTCAGATTGTCAATGACCATGTTCTTAAAAAAATTAATTGGCCGAGTGCCCTCTTTCCCCCCCACTCCCCACCAAACGCAACTCTTCCCTTTAAAGCGCTTTGGGGCTTGAGGTTCTTCTACTGAGCCACAGAGCCTAGCCACGTCTCGGGTTGTTTTCCTGGTCTCTACTGAGTTAACTACTTTCAGCATTGGCAGTTAGGGGTGCACCAGAAGACAGTGGCACCCCGGCTTTGCACTTCACACTAAATTGCCGAGTGTGAACGTTGCAATATTGTGTCCTTGCAGTCAGATGGCCTGTCAGCACTAACACTTGGTTCAGACCAAAATTATGGCATATTAGACAAAGGAATATGTGTGTCAGATGCCCACAGAACTGTATCCCACTGAAGGTACAGACACCTTCAAGAAAGGATAACTAGAGATGGGGAAATAATTGCACTCTGTAAACCACCGAAGGGACACTAAAGCTTTGTTGCATTTATACATTATATAGTCATTTTGAGCATTGACTGAACATTGCTACTTAGATCTAAAGTTTTAATTTCGAGCAATTTCTAAAGAACTATACCTATTTCTGAAGAAACTTAAGAGGACTTTGATATAATTGACATACTGTAGGATTAAGGGCTCAATTTTTTTGAAGTTAAATTCAGAAAATTGGAGTGAATGTATATTCAATGTCACAATCCAATGATTTTTAAAACTAATTTTACTGCTCATAACCACAGTAAAAGCTACAAACACTGTAATGAGTTGATACTGTTCTTACAGTGCATCCTGAATTTGAGAGAGGGCTGGGGGAGAAGGCTTATATGAAAAGCTTATGCAGAGTGATCACATCACCTTTATTTGCCTTCCTGTTAACTTGATCTATTCTGATTTGGAGATGCTGGTGTTGGACTGGTATGTACAAAGTAAAAAATCACATAACACCAGATTTATGTGGAAGCACTAACTTTCGGAGCGCTGCTCCTTCATCTGGTGCTTGTAGAGTATAAGATCGTAAGGCACAGAATTTATAGCAAAAGTTTAGTGTGATATAACTGAAATTATATATTGAAAAAGACGGATTGTTTGTTAAGTCTCATCTTTTAGAATGAATATGTTGGTTTCAGTTCTTTCATATGTAAATTGCAGAACTTTCATAAAAATTACATTCTCAAGTGAACTTTAACAATTGGTGTCATGTTGGCCCAGATAATACATGACACCAATTGTTAAAGTTCACTTGAGAATGTAACTTTTATGAAAGTTCTGCAATTTACATATGAAAGAACTGAAACCAACATGTTCATTCTAAAAGATGAGACTTAACAAACAATCCAGATCTTTTTCAACATAATTTCAGTTACATCACACTGTAAACATTTGCTATAAATTCTGTGTCTTACGATCTCATACTCTACAACCACCTGATGAAAGAGCAGCGCTCTGAAAGCTAGTGTTTCCAAATAAACCTGTTGGACTATAACCTAGTGTTGTGATTTTTGAATCTATTCTGTTAATACTGCAGTGCTCCACTAAGCAGATTTAACTTTGAAAACAAAGCACATTAGCGTATGTTAATTATTCTGCTGCTAGTTTTCAACTTGTGACAAATTTCCTTGAAAAGTGAATTTACGTGCAACATTTGTTGCAGACGTAATCTTTACAAATCTCTTGACCAATTTGAACACTGATGCTTTTTGTGCTGTATATCTTTTAGATGTATTCCAAAACCTAGTTGCCTTATTAAGACCTTTCATGAACTAGATGCTTCAGGGCACAGTGGAATGTTATTCCAAGTTCCTTTTGAGCAGTAATTCCCCTCAGAGTTGTATGGTTTTTTCATAGTGATGCAACATGTTTATTCAAATACAACTGCTTCATTACCATATTTTGAAGGTATTTCCATTTTTTCCAAGTAGATGGTCAACCCTGGACATTGCACAACCAGGGACTGAACTGAAGTACATCTTACTAAATCCCAAAGTACTGAACAAAGGCCACCCCTGCAGTTAAGGTCTGGATTTAGCTGAGTTTTTTTTAGTTCAGATTTGGAAGTACAGAGCTGGTATTGCTGAAAGAAAAGATATACTGTCAAAGCTTTTCATCTCTCACTCATCAGGACAAATACAAGAATGCCAAATTTCAGCTGGAAAAAATGATGCTGATTTGGTGTCAACTTGCAAACAATCAATATCTTTTTTACATTATAAATTGTTTCCCTCTGTGAAATTTGGCACTCTTGCATTTGTCCTGATTGAGTACACGATGGAGAGTCAGCTTTTTTTCAGAAGTGTTCCTTTTATTATCATTCAGATTGTACTGATTTGGTAAGCTTAAAAAAGACATTTTCTATCATAGCAGAAGATGCATTTCTTTAGTATCATGAGCTCCTTTGACAATGTTGTTGGTGTTTTGAGCTGGTTAGGTTGCTTGGTGCTTCAGGTCAGGACTGAGTGTGACTCTAGGTACCATCAAAAGAAAAGGCCACCCCACCTTCCCTTTCTCTTTCCCCCACACCCCCCAAACCAACCAACCTTCCAGACTGCTGAAAGGAGCAATGTTGACTTTCAGTTGACCTGCATGAGGATTATTTCCATGTACTGAATCATACACAGCAAAAGAGCATTTATGTGAATGATGTGTATCCAGCAATTTGAATGTTTGCAAAATGAAGTGACATCATAGCAATGGGGTTTGCTTCCTATTTGAAATGAGTCATAAAGAATATAGTGGTTTATAGTTTTTTTAAAAAGTCAGTATAACTTGTACCCCTGTTAATTGTGCCTGCCTTATTGTTGCAAAAATCAGTTTTAAATTATACCCTTTTGTACATATTCCAGTGGCCCTTAATAACTGGGGAAAGCAAGAGGATCCAGTAGCAAATGAGATTTCTAAGGGTGAATCTTTTTAAACACCGGATTTTTTTTTTGTTTAAACTTATCCAATAAGTACAAGATTATAATTTAGAGAATGGAACATTGTTATGTAATCCAACTGATTCATCTTGCCAGTGTTATTCTGTATTTTAAAACTAGCTAAGCTTTTTAAACAACTGGTTGTTGATGGAGTATTGTCTTTTACCTCTGTTCAAATACAATCCTAGTTTATTTTTAAAAGCATTAATTGCTGCACAGAGACTGATTCTGACTTTTACTACTCGAATCATACAATTTACTTGTGCTATTATTTTTCAGTAAAATAAGGAAGCTATTTGTACCACTATGTAAATCATCTGTCAAAGGTCTTTTCACTTGAAGATGCTGCTTTATATATTTGTTTAGTTGTATTTTTACTGCAGTTTGAAACTTTGAATAATATTTATGTAAAGTCTTAGGTATTAAATAAGAACTTGTTTTATATTTTGCCAAGCGGGCTTGGTCCATGCTGAATCCCAACAAAGGCTAACGGGAGACCTTTGAGAAGCTCAGCATCAGAGTATGTGTATAGCCCATTTTGTTTCCCTCTTCTAAACATAACTTTGATATGAAAGCTCTTTTTTGAAAAAAAAGTAAATCATGATATCAATTGCAAAGAATTCCATTGAACAGTTTAATCTAAAAATGAACCATTAAATGAGTCTTGATCATTCATTATTACCATTGTTTAATGTGGGTAAAAATTGAAATCTCTTTCTTTTATTTAGTGCAGCCGGTCAGTGATAGGAATGTGAGAACTCGGATGTATCATTCTGTCTCTCAATCCTTTTCCATTAGTTAAGGAGATCACGTCATGGAGTAAGTAGGTGGTGGCATGGTAATGTCACTGGGCTAATAATCCAGAACCCCAGGATAACGTCTGGGGACAAGGATTCAGATCTCACCTTGGCAGTTGATAAAATTTGAATGCATTGAACGTCTGGTGAAATACTCACCAGTTAAAAATCTACATGGTTCACTGACATCCTTTACGAAGATAAATCTGCCATCATACTGAGTGTGGCCTACATGCCGCTCCAGAGCTACAGCAATGGGGTTAACTCTTAACTGCCCTTTGAACAGTTAGGAATGGGCAGTAAATGCTGGCTGTACGAGTGACACCCAATTCAAATTTACACTTCCTTTTAGATAAATGGGTGCTTCCTATTCTCCTGAATCACTTTGATCAAATTTTAAGATTAAATGGGTAAACAGGGGTTACTATAATGTTAATTATCTCAATGTGTAGTATGAACTGCACTAAATGATTGGTACTGTCCATTAGTTTTTTCCCTAAATAAGGAACAAAATGTTAAAGTTTATTTTGAACCAAAAGTGATACTTTCATCATTGAATACTGTTTGTTTAATTAAATCCGTGTAGGCCTCAGTAGTTATGACAAGTATTAGTAGGGTGAAAACCATGGGCTTGGCTGTCACGCCTTTTTTGTTTGACTAAAACTTGCCTCGTGAACTCACGTGTGCAACATTCTCAGGCAGCTAGTCTCCATGGAACCTATTTGTCAGGAATATTCCGTGCCCACAAGAACAAATGAAGATGCTATTACCTAGCTCTAGTATTCTTATCAAATAAGATGAGATCAAACTGGAATTCCGCACCTTAAAAATTATCTTGCTGTTCACAATAACTTTGGCAACAAAATTAACGTAAGAACTTGGGCCATTCTTAATGAAAGATAAGTATAAAGTCTGATTATTGCCCTATTAAATGAATTATGTTTGAAGAATGTAATCCGTTTTCGACAGAGAAATTGAAGATGGGGTCACTATAAGGATCACTCAATACAATTTTTTAAACTAAGTTATGACTGGAAATGAGCTTATGTATTTGGATTTTTTAAAATCTAGTAAATGTTTACAATGGTTTGACTGGAAAACAAGGCAGTCTGATGCTGCCAGTGATACTATAGTATAAAACACCCCAGCTCACAATTCTGGCTTTTCTATTTTGAAATGAAACATTTTGAATGACTAATTTTTATAAAAGTTTTAACCACAGCCTTTTCACTCCCCATTTCATTGTCACCAACCTTCTGGGCCAGATCCTTTAAACTCAACACACAAAGACAACGCAAACTTAAGCTAGGGAATGTGGATTGAACAATCTTTCCACTGCATGGCCCATTGATCCCATATCAAATAACTGAACTGTTTATGATTCTATCATGTCATCATTACTGCAGAACAAAGTATCATTGTTGTTACTTCCACGAACGTCCTTCTCCAGCCTACCTTTGTTTGTAGGATCAGGTTATGGTTGAAGGGGCAAATGAGACCTTTCTATTTGTCACTGAGCTTCCCTTTCTCTGTTTTCCCCACAGCCCTTAATTTAAAATAAATTAGTGCTTAAATACAAAAATACAGTATTAACCTTAAGTTGTTTTTATTGGGAAAGAAATCCTGCCTGTTCTGGGTGTTACCCCTCCCTGATGCTGGGCTGGTGTTTTGAAAGGTTGATATATGACTACGTTGTTTCTGTGCCTTAAATTCTATTTTGATTAATTACGGTGAGTTGCAACCAAAAACTCACTGATTTTGATTGAAAAGGATGCTGTATTGGATGAAGCTTTGTTTAATGCATGTTACCACTCTAGGTAATGGACCAAATGGTACAATGTACTATTCTATTGAAGGACTCTATATTCTGCTGCCATCTTACTGTGCATACCCTGATTGACTTACGCTAAGAGTCAATCTGCACATTCTAACAAAAGAATTACCAGCTGTAAAGTATTTGGGTTAAATAGCCCATTACATTTGTATTGCAAGTCAACTTACTTTTTGGGTTTCTGCAATACACTACATACATCCACCTCTGGTCAAGGTGCCCATGTGTATTTTTTTCTTAAAGGAAAAGATATTTAAATTACAAGTATTCCTTTGTTATGTGGATCATGTAAACTGAATTATTGGCACAGATGGTATGGATGAAATTGGACAGTATGCTCTGCTTGTCAGTTTTACTTGTATCACGGGTGCTGTTTGGAATAGAGTGTTAACACTGTTACAGTACAAATTAATGGGGATGTGTATACTACTGAATATTTTTCTTTAGCTATAAATTGTTTTTTGTATTTTACGTCATAGTTGGCACCCATGCTACTGTTGAGGAAGAAAAATCACTGCATCACTTTCTGCAAAGAGGTTATTTGTGAGAGATAATTGTGCTCTACAGAATTTTGGCATGTTTTGACCAATGCAAGAAGCACATCAATTTTAATAAAACCAGTTTTTCAGTAACTTGTTCAGTGTTTTATTCCAATTACTTGTTTTCTGCTGAGGATAAGACAATGGAATTTTACTCTTGATTGAGATGAAAAGTGTTTTAATCTAGGATGGGTGAATGGCCTGGTTGATTGCTTTAATTCTTTCCCCTTGTCTTTCAAAAAAAAAGTTCAGTATTTTCTTCCTGGCCAGGATAAAATTTAAGTATTCGTTTCTGTAGTTAGATGGTCACTTGCACCCAGGTGATCAGCTTAAGTTGTGGATTCAAGTTCAACTTGAAAATTGAATAGGTGATCTTGATTGACATTTCTGACCTGGAGAAGGTGTGGTCTTGATTGACATAAGAACCTACCATTTATGTAAGGCTAATGATTTTAGATTTTCTGCTATCCCTTTGATTCCATAAGCTGGCAAAATATTTCTCATTTGAAAATTTTGTAAATAGTAGCAGAGATAATCCAGGTAATTATAGATCGGTGACCCTGATGTCAGGGGTAGGGAAGTTGCTGGAGAAGATACTGAGGGATAGGATCTATTCCCATTTGGAAGAAAATGGGCTCGTCAGTGACAGGCAAATGGTTTTGTGCAGGGAAGGTCATGTCTTACCAACTTAATAGAATTCTTTGAGGAAGTGACAAAGTTGATTGAGGGAAGGGCTGTAGATGTCATATACATGGACTTCAGTAAGGTGTTTGATAAGGTTCCCATGGTAGGCTAATGGAGAAGGTGAAGTCGCATGTCCAGGGTGTTCTAGCTTATGGATAGAAAACTAGCTGGGCAACAGGTGACAGTAGTGGTGGATGGGAGTTTCTCAAAATGGAGACCTGTGACCAGTGGTGTTCCATAGGGATCTGTGCTGGGACCACTTGCTTGTGATACACATAAGTGATTTGAAAAAGGTATAGGTGGTCTGATGAGCAAGTTTGTAGATGACACTAAGATTGGTGGAGCAGCAGATATTGAAGGGGACAATGCAGCAGAATATAGATAGATTGGAGATTTGGGCAGAGAAATGGCAGATGGAGTTCAATCTAGGCAAATGTGAGGTGATGCATTTTGGAAGATCCAATTCAAGAGCAAACTATACAGTAAATGGAAAAGCCAGCAGAGGTGGTCGAGGCAGGCACAATAGCTAGACAGGTACATGAATGGCAAGGAGCAAAGGGATACAGATCCTTAGATAATAGGCAACAGATTTAGATAAAGGATCTGTCTTGGCGCAGGCTTGGAGGGCCAAAGGGCCTGTTCCTGCGCTGTAATTTTCTTTGTTCTTCTATAAGTTGGAGCTTACAGAATGGAAGGAGTCAATGGTCAACCTCCTAAATAAAAACTCACTTTTAGGTAAAAACATAGATAAGGTGGTTACAAAGGCATTTGGCACACCTGCCTTCATTGTTCAGATGTTTGAATATAGAAGTTGGGATGTCATGTGAGGGTTGTTCAGGATATTGGGGAGGCCTCTTCTGAAGTACTGTATCTAGTTTTGGTAATAGGAAGGTGGTATTAAACTGGAAAGGGGTCCAGAAGAGATTTACCAGGACTGGAGGGTTTGAATTAGGAGGAGAGTCTGGGACAATGCAATATCTTCTGTATGCTACTTGTTCCTTTGTAAGTTCTCTAAATCAAATCATCTTTACTTGGAGTGGGAGTGTGTGTGGGGGTGGGGGGGGGGGGGGGGTGGGTTGTGCACACAAAAGATGATGGCCTAGTGTATTATCTCTAGTCTGTTTATCTGGTTGCCTGGATTATGAGTTTGGGTCCCTGATTCAAATCCTGCCCCAGCAGATAGTAGAATTTGAATTCAAAGAAAAACATAACAGTACAGGAACAGGCCCCTTGGTCCTCCAAGCTTATGCCATTCCAGATCCTCTAAACCTGTTGCCTATTTAAGGGTCTGTATCCCTTTGCTCCCTGCCCATTCACATCGGTCTAGATAGATCTTAAATGATGCTATCGTACCTGCCTCTACACAGTGGTGGCTACCTGGAACATCCTGCCCATGGAGATAAAGAACTTTTCCCCTCATTTTGAACTGATAACCCTTTGTAATAGAGTCCCCTGCTCTGCGGAAAAAGCTTCTTGCTATCCACCCTGTCTATACCTCATGATTTTGTAGGCCTCCACTCCCACCCTCCATCTTCCCAATGAAAATAATCTTAATCTACTTAGCCTCTCCTCAGAATGCCCTCCCTACTAGATAATGTCCTCTGCACCCTCTCGGTAATGTGGCAACCAGAACTGTACACAATTCAAATGTGGCCAAACCAAACTCTTATACAATTGTAAGATGACCTCCCAATTTGTGTATTGAATTCATCAGATAGGGGATTGAGTACAAGTCTGGAATTTAGAATCCACGGACCACAAATCCATTGAAAAAAATTGATCTGGTTCACTAATTTCCTTTAATGAGCAAAGCTGCCATCCTTACTTGGTCCACCATCTGTCACTTTCTAACCATGGCAATGTAATTGACTCCACCTGCCTACTGGACAATACATGCTGCCTATATAAGGTATGAAGTAGACTAGGTTGTGCATAGGGCTCATCACATTTCCAAAAATATTGTGTAGTAACAGGTCCCCTGAATGACTTGAGGCAGCTCTATATTGCTGCCTCAGCCCTAGAGTCTCTGTGCAAACTCCAGTCACCTCCCAGAGTCTAAAGATGTACAGGTGAGGTTTTTGGGGGGGGGGTGAAAGAGGAGAGGAGGAGAAAGAAAGGAGAGAGGTGGTGGAGTGGAATTAGCCCTGTTAAAACATGGTATTCCAGGGCTGAGTTCAGGTGGGATGCTTGAGGTTGGTGCAAACTTGATGGGCTGAATGGCCTCATTTTACACTAGTGTTTCAACAAAAAAGTTATTGTTTTTAACTTTATAGTGAGGGGTCCCTACATTAGGATTGCAACCCTTTGACTACTGCATTGTTATTTTCTCTACTTCTCTTGTAGTTTATAAAAAAAGGTCATGAGAATATTATCTTCCACCCAGAAAAAGTATGTTTGTATCTATCTACAATGTTAGTACTATTTAAGAGGTTAGTGTTTGAAATCTGGAGTAATAGTAACAAAACACAAGTTACAAAAAGAATTTATGATCAAAAATGGACTTACACACCATGAATAAATTTGTGGATACACATTCCATTTGATTTGTTCAGTCACCAGTACACTTAAGATATGTCATTCCAACATATGAGTTAGCAATGAGGGAGGTGGTACAAATTTTATTCCAGTATTTTAAATAAAAAGGTGTATGTTACTGATGTCAAGTCAGACTACAACATGTTGCTAAACAGTAGAGAGTCTCCACTACGTTTTCCAGAAGGAAAACAAGACTGAAGGGCAGAGTGGTTGCCCTATGGAATGCTTCAAGACCATCTCAGTTTCTTACTGGAAAGAGAGTTAACATAAGCTACATGTTAGGCTATTACAGTGGGAAGGGGAGGGGAGGTGTAGTGAAGCAGCAAGTTGGAAATAGTCATCAGTCTGGCCATGGAAGGAGTCTTGTGTCCACCAAGTCACCTCTAGCCTGCAGACTGTAGGAATGGACCATCTGTTTAAAAGATATTTTTGCTCAATATTGGCTGTTCATATTGTTTATAAATTTGAGTGCTCTTTCACCTTAAATTATTTAATAAGAGAAAAAAGTGGCAAATTAAGTGCAAAGAGTCAACTTATCTAGTTAAAATGATTTTCCCTTCAAAAAAGGTCAGGAATCAATTTAGATTGTGCATCACCTTCAAGAAATCACTGTAGTACAGATAAAAACACACCACCAATACAGACAGCAGGACTTTTAGGTTCCAAAGTTCATTAACTCTTGGCCAAATTGCACCAAACATTTCCTGGGATGCATAGGAGATGTACAAGAAACCATCAGAATCCATGTATTCTTGGTCCAGTTCAGCAATGGTGGCATACATATTGGAGAGACTCTTATTCTTCACCACCAGGTAAAATGCTTGATTAGGTGTTAGAGCTAGCCGGTTCCTAAGGAAAGACATGCTTGTTTTTAAAAAATGTACAGCAGTAGGATGCAGACTATAGACCCTCAATAGCCCAGGAGACCAACTACCTTGTAGACTTGATTACAAAATGTTAGATTAAAGCCAGGAGACTACACAGACTGGTGAACCTAATATGAGTTAGGGTTAAGTTGTTTGAGGGAATTAGGAGATACACCAAAAATGGTTAGTATGGTGGACAGTGAAGGATATCTAAAGAGTACAACTGGAAGGAATGGCAGATTGCATTTAATGCTGATAAGTGGAAGGTGTTGCAGTTTGGTAATGTAAATCAGGGCAAGATTTATCTTACAGTAGGACCCTGGGTATTGGTGTTATCAAACAAAGACAATGGTGCAGGTACACAGTTCCTGGAGTGTAGTGTTCCAGGTAGTCAGGGTGGTGAAGGCAAGTGTACCAGTTTCCTCCATCAATCAGGGATCAGTATAGGAGTTGGAACAGCATATTACAGTTATACAAGACATTGCTAAGACCACATTTGAAGTACTGTACATAATACCAAATTATAGGAAGGATGCTAAAAATGCAAAATAGGTTTTACAAGCCAGTTGCTGAGGAGACAATAAGTGCAGGATTAGGCCATTCTGCCCTTTGAGCCAGCACCACCATGCATTATGATCATGGCTGATCATCCTCAGTCAGTATCCTGTTCCTGCCTTATCCCCATAACTCTTGATTCCACTATCTTTAAGAGCTCTATCCATCTTTCTTGAAAGTATCCAGAGACTTGGCCTCCACAGCCTTCTGGGGTAGAGCATTCCATACACCCACCACTCTGGTGGAAGAAGTTTCTCCTCAACTCTGTTCTAAGTAGCCTACCCCTTATTTTTAAGCTGTCCTCTGGTTCAGGTCTCACCCATCAGCAGAAACATGCTTCCTGCCTCAAGGGTGTCCAATCCTTTAATAATCTTACACATCATCTCAATCAGATCCTCAGCCTTCTCAACTCAAGCATATACAAGCCCAGTTGCTCCAATCTTTCAACACAACAGTCCTGCTATTCCAGGAATTGTGAACCTATGCTGCACTCCCTCAATAGCCAGAATGTCCTTCCTCAAATGGAGAGCAAAACTGTACACAATATTCCACGTGCAGTCTCACCAGGGCCCTGTGCAGCTGCAGAAGGACCTCTTTGCTTTTATACTCTATTCCTCTTAAGGCCAGCATGCCATTCGCTTTCTTCACTGCCTGCTGTACCTGCATGCTTGCTTTCATTGACTGATGTACAAGAACTAAGAAAGTGAGGACTGCAGATCAGAGCTGAAAAATGTGTTGCTGGAAAAGCACAGCAGGTCAGGCAGCATCCAATGAGCAGGAAAATTGAAATTTCTGGCATAAGCCCTTCTTCAGCCTTCTACAAGACCTAGATCTTCTTGTACTTCCCCTTTACCTTACTTGACTCCATTTAGACAGTAATCTGCCTTTCTGTTCTTGCCAAAGTGGATAACCACACATTTATCCAAATTTAACTGCACCTGCCATGCATCCATCCACTCCCCTAACTTGTCCAGGTCATCCTGTATTCTCCTAACATCCTCCTCACATTTCACCGTGCCACCCAACTTTGTCTCATCAGCAAATTTGCAAATATTACTTTTAATACCTTCATCAATATCATTAATGTAGATTGTAAAAAGCTGCGGTCCCAGCACTGATCCCTGCGGCACACCACTGGTCACCACCTGCCATTCTGAAAGGGAGCAGTTTACTCACCTTGGGAGGTTTGAAGTATCATGAGAGGCAGCAAAGATGAATAGCCAAGATCTTGGCCCTCAGGTTTTGAACTCTCCTAGCCAGTGCATAGGTTTAATAAGGGAACAACATTTTCAAACATGGTGCATGGATGGGATGAGATGAGCTGCCAGAGGAACGTACAGTTATAGGAAAAAAGCCACTTGGACAGGTAAATTGACAAGGTTTGAGGGATATGGGTCAGATGCAAATGAGACATTAATTCAGTTTAGGAAACCTGGTCAGCATGGTCACATTATGAAACAGATCCTTCCATCCACTATGAGCAGGTCTCTAGAAAATCAGTCACAATAGCACATTCTACAGACTAAGCACTAAGGTTAGTCTCTGGGGTTCGCTGGAGGGGGCAGTGGAGGGAGGGGAGAAAGGGAGAGCTGAAACAGACCCTTCAGTGCAAATCATCCATGCTTACAAGGTATGGGAACCTAGTCCCATTTGCCAGCACTTGGCCTATATCCCCCAAACCCTGCCTATTCATATACCCATCCAGATGCCTTTGATATTGCAATTGTACCAGCCACCACCACTTCCTCTGGCAGCTCATTCAATACATGCACCACCCTTTGCATGCAAAAGTTATCCCTTTCAAGTCTTTTCCCTCTCACTGTATGAGTGTATATGCCCTCTAGTTCTGGACTCCTCAGCCCAGGGAAGTGAACTTTCACATTTATCCCATCCATGCCCCTCATGATTTTAAGCTTCTATCAAGGTCACCCCTCCGCCTCTAATGCTCTTGGGAAAACAGTCCCAGCCTTTTCAGGCTCTCCTTGTAGCACAAATCCTTCAACCCTGCCAACATCCCAAAATCTTCAGCCCTTTCAAGTTCCACAGCATCAGCGAGAGCAAGAGTGTGACCAGAATTGCACACAATATTCCAAGAGTGGCTTACCATTGTCCTGTACAGCCACAACATGGCCTCCCAACTCCTATATTCCATGCTCTGTCAATGAAAGGAAAGCATACCAAACACCTTCTCCACTATCCTATCTACTTGACTCCACTTCCAAGAAACTTGGAAGCTGCTCTCCAAGGTTCTTGTTCAGCAACACTCCCCAGGACCTTCCCATTAAGTGTACAAGTCCTGGTCTGATTTGCCCTTTTAAAATGCAGTACCTCACATTTATCCAAATTAAATTCCATCTGCCACTCCTCAGCTCATTCACCAATCTGATTAAGATCCCATTGTACTGAGCTAACCTTCATGGTCCACTACACCTCCAATTTGTAGGATCCACCAACTTGCTATATCTTCTAGGTTCACAAAAACATTTATAAATGAAAATTAGTGGACCCAACACTGATCCTTGTGGCACTCTATTGGTCACAGGCCTCTAATCTGAAAAACAACTTTCCACCACCCTCTGTGCACTACCTTGGAGCCAGTTCTGTATCCAAATGGCTAGTTCTCCCTGTATTCCATGAGATCTAACCTTGCTAACCAGTCTCCCATGGGGAACCTTGTCAAACACCTTACTGAAGTCCATAAAGATAGTATCCACTTCTCCGCCTTCAACCCTCAGTTACTTCTGCAAGAAGAAAAACCTCAAGTTTGAGACACATTTCCTACACAAAGCTATGCTGACTATCCCTAATCAGTCCTTGCCTTTCTGAAGGCATCGAAAGGCTGTTCATCAGGGAACTTTCTCCTCCTTGCTTCTCCCCACTAACCCCCCCCCCCCAAAAAAAAACAATTTGCCCACCAGTGCATAGTTCCCTGGCTTTTCCTTATCACCTTTCTAGGTGGCACCATGTTAGCCAACCTCCAGTCTTCTGGCACCTTCACCAATGACTATCAATGATACAAGTATCTCAGCAAGGGACCCAGCAATCACTTCCTGAGCTTCCCACAATTGATCAGGTTCTGGAGGTTTACCCACTTTCAAGACATCCAGCACCACCTCAATAATATTGAGATTTTTGAATATGTCACTATTTCTGTGCCAGTGGCTCAGTGGTTAGCATTGCTGTCTCAACACCAGGGACCAGGTTTGATTCCACCCTCTGGTGACTGATTGGAAAGTCAGCACATTTTCCCAGCATCCACATGTGTTTCCTCCTGCAGTCTAAACCTCTAAGTCAGTCGCCAGCAGGTGGAATCAAATCTGGTCCCTGGTGCTGCAAGAGCAGTACTAACCATTGAGCCACTGTTGGTACAGAAATAGGTGGTACTATTTTGAAGAGTGTCCACATGGGTTTCCTCCCACAGTCTAAAAAGGGAGAGGTCAGTGGATTGGCTCTACTAAGTTGCCCGTAAGTGGGCAAGGATGTGCAGGACAACTGTTTGCCTTAGGAAATGCAGGGTCAGAGTCAGTAATGTGGGACTTGGACCAAATAACCTCTTTCCATACAATGGGGATTCTGATGCAGAGTACTGTGACAGTCATCCTTACACCTCCAGGCAAGAATCAGTCATTGGTTACAATTCAGCAATATCTTACATTGGAGAGCCCATCCCCACCAGTAGTTACATGACTCAAAAGAACGTCCAGTGGATGGTAGTGAGGGGAGAAAAATAGGGGAAAACAAGGATGCAGAGGAGAGAATGGCTCATTACAGTCCCTAGATCTATCGGGGACTATTTAGATCCTCTACACAAAGTGGCCACTCAAGTGAGTCATTTTGTAGATCCGTGCAGATGGGTAAAGAAAAAAGTGGGTTAGTCATTAACTTTTTCAAAGACTAGACAGCCACAAAGCTTGATGTTAGTCATCTGAGACAAGAGTCAAAGTGCTTCATGTTAACGATACCTGATGATGGTAATGAAGTGGCTCACGATTACATCTTGAGGAACCAGGAATTTGGTTTTATCCAACTGTTTTAAGTGTTTCTCGCCAGGATATCGTTCCACAATAACCTGCAGGAAACTCCAAAAGTTACCCCCGGAAGGGAGAGAGAGAGAGAGAGAGAGAGAGAGACTGGAGCCAACGGAGCAGAGAAACTCTTACCGGTATCTTCTGGGGATATTTGGACCGAATGAACGTAGACTCCTCTTTCCTTGCAGCTGTTTAAAAAGGAGAGGGAATTAGAAAATAAAAATCACGCTTTTGAACCATTTTTAAAAAAAAAGAAAATCATACTTTTTTAAAAAGAGTTACTGACCAAACGCCTTTCGATGTTTGAAACGTTGAGTTCGGTGCACGACTGCCATATTCCAGTCCCCAGATTTTCCAATCGATCTCCCGGCCAGTAATTATTTTTTTTTCTTCAGAAAATTAAGAGTTTCGGTTATCGGTACACTCAGGAACCGATTAATCCGAACCTGGTATGGATATCTAAGTAGCTGTTATAGTTGTGGCTTATCCAGAATCCCATTCAACCCTATAAAACTGCAGAGTTCTCTATATAAAGAGAGAGATTGGTATTGATTTCAATTGACAGCCGACCACTTATATAAAGATTGGGATTAGTGTAGCAATCTTTAAACAGAAACAGCTGTAAGACCTCGTCCAGGTTACCAAATAGAGTTTGCCCTTTTCAATTGCCAATCAGGAAGGCTGTCTCTGTCAGCAGTCAAAAGTAATTTAGCAAATTATCAACAAAACAAAGGGAACTGTAACTATTATTTCCGCTGTTTACAATATATGAAGGTCATTCAGGACTGTGGGTGTAATGCTTTAAAAAAAGTGGAGTTATCATAGTTCTACCAGGTAAAAACAATGACTGCAGATGCTGAAAACCAAATACTGGATTAGTGGTGCTGGAAGAGCACAGCAGTTCAGGCAGCATCCAAGGAGTAGCGAAATCGACGTTTCAGACAAAAGCCCTTCATCAGGAATCTACCAGGCTATAGGGTTGCTGTCTCATAAGAGTGGTGCTGGCACATCATTCTGCATCATAGAATGCCTAAAGTGTGGAAACAGGCAAATTGGCCCATTGATTCCACACTGACCCTCTGAACAGTATGCTGCCCAGGTTTATGTCCTCCCCATTCCTGTAACCTTGCATTTTCCATGGAGAGTCCATCTGGCCTGCACATCCCTGGACACTGTGGCCAATTTAGCATGGCCAATTCACCCAATTTGCACGTCTTTGGACTGTGTGAGGAAACCGGAGCACCCAGTGGAAACCCACACAGAGACCAGGAGAAATGTGCAAACTCCACACAGTCGTTCGAGGGTGGAATCAAATCCAGTTCCTGGTGACCACTGTGCTAACCACTAAGCCACTGGGCTGCCCTTTGTAAGGGAGAGTTTGAGAAGGACAGTTTTTTTCATGATAACCTCCATTGCAGCGGGAATTGAACTCATGCTCTTAGATTAGATTACTTACAGAGTGGAAACAGGGCCTTCAACCCAACAAGTCCACACCAACCCGTTGAAATGCAACCCACCCAGACCCATTCCCCTACATTTACCCCTTCACCTAACACTAAGGGCAATTTAGCATGGCCAAATCACCTCACCTGCACATCTTTGGACTGTGGGAGGAAACCGGAACAGCCGGAGGAAACCCACGCAGACACGGGGAGAATGTGCAAACTCCACACAGTCACCTGAGGCGCGAATTGAACCCGGGTCTCTGGCGCTGTGAGGCACTGTGCCACCGTGCTCTTGGTGTATGGTAAACCAGCTTCCAGCCAACTGAGCTAGCTGACCCTCAGTGGCAGTGTCCTTATTCTGAGCTGGAAGATCCGAGTCCAGAAGTGTGTCATAAAATCTCTGAGCAGAGAGGGTCTGTATCCTAGCCACTTTCACCGTTACAATGTTTCATTGAACTGGTGACACAATAGATTGAAGATTCAATTTTGCATCGTGCCCCCCACTTGTCTCTTCAATTAAGATATTGCTAATGCAATGTTAAAGTTAGCATACTGCTCTCTCATTCGGGAGGGATGTTTGATGGTGTATTAGCCTGATAGTCACCTGATAAGGGGAAAGATTGAGAAGAGGAATCTTTCATGGTAAGCTCAGCTGGTGTAGGAATTGAACCCTTGCTGCTAACATCCCTTTGTCCTGCAAGCCAGTTGTCTGAGCTAGCTAACCACCACCCCCTCCCGTTAATACAATACTAAGCAGAGAAATCAAATTAAACCGTATGCTTGATAAGCAACAAAAAGAAGGTACACCCACATGCACTGCAACAGTTCAAGAAGACAGCACTTCACCACCACTTCCAGAGCAATTAGCAACGGGCAGTGAATGCTGGCCCAGCCAGCAATACATCATGTAAATGAATAATAAAGGGGTCTACAATGCATTTCAATGAGGCATTGATAATCAGACATACTGGCAGATACAGTGAACACCTGGATAATGAAAATCCTCCACTCCAGGTAAGAGTGACCAGACGGAGCTTTGTCTCAACACACTTATAACCAAGGAGCTCTGGCCACATTTGACCCAGAAATTTTAGGCTGTGCAGAGTCCAGGAGCGAGACCACGAGACATTGCTTGTTCTCTGACCAGACCAGGTAACCAACAGTGAGGAATACTTATGCAGCTCAAGCTCGGTCAGAATTGAAGGAGCAGCCCCTTCACATTACTAGGCAAAAGTGAGGGCTACAGATGCTGGAGATCAGAGTTTGATTAGAGTGGGGCTGGAAAAGCACAGCAGGTCAGGCAGCATTCGAGGAGCAGGAAAATCGACAATTGATGAAGGGCTTTTGCCCGAAACGTCGATTTTCCTGCTCCTCGGATGCTGCCCCTTCACATCACTGACTGGAAATGTTCTCCCTGGAGTCCTGGCCAATCCCTACCACCCAACCACCAGAGAAAAAGTCTGTTTTCTGCCCTTGATTTGTGGAAGATTGCTGTGCACATATTCTCTGCCCCGTTCTCTACAATACAACTTCCAAAGTCCCTGATTGTAAAACACTTTAGGATGTGTGGATGTTGTGAAAGGCGTTATTATCAATGTAAATCATTCTGTGTTGACTTATTTAATTAAAAAGTACTAATTGGGGTCAACTAGAACATTATGTGTCCCTGGACTTGTGAGAGAGAGAGAGAGAGGAGATAAAAGCAAAATACTACAGTTGCTGGAAAAACAGAAAGTACTGGAGAAACTCAGCAGGTTCAGCAACATCTGTGGAGGGAGAAACAGAGTTGATATCTCACGTCCAGTCTGACTGTCCTTCAGGACATGAAAATTATGGTTTATGCAAGAGCTCGAATCACTGAGTATACAAATGCTGAAGTTAGTTACGTTTACCTGGAGCAATGATGCAATTGAATCCCAAAGACTTTAAATTAGAAGGCAAATGAATCACATTCTCCTATCCCAGTCATTCTACAGTCACAACTGTAGTGTACGGTACCGTCATAGGTAACCTGTGGTGGAACAGGCAACCACTTAATATCTTCCCAAAAACCTTGGGACAGTTTATAATAACACGGCTGCTATATAAATTCAGGAGATGACAGATAGGAGCAATTAGTTGAGAAGAAAAGTAAATTAAATGTTGAAGTGGTGCTTTGAGACTGGGGTAAAGAAAAAAAACTTGCTGAAAGGCCACCAGGTGGCAGTATATTATCATGTTTACTTTAGGATCAGGGCTGAGCTATATGGTAATGATGCTGTGGTATTGGAGGACCAAATCAGAGATTGAGATGGACTCTGACAGAATGATTCCTTGTGTATTGGGGAGAGACTGAAATTTTAATCTCATTTGTATTAAGGCAGCTAATTTTGGTAATACAAAGGTGCCTGTCTCATCGAAGAAAGGAACAACAGTAGGCCATTCAGCCCCTCGAGCTGGCTCTGCTATTGAATTTGAGCATTAATGATCATCCGACTCAGTACCTTGTTCCCACTTTGTCCCAAAATCTTTCTATCCCTTTAGCCCTAAGACCTATAGCAACCTCCTCCTTGGAAACATTCAATGTTTTGGCTTCAACTGCTTTCTGTGGCAGAGTGTTCGACCATCTGGGTGAAGACATTTCTCCTCATCTCAGTCCTAAATGATCCACCCTGTATTCTTAAATAGTGACCCCAGCTCTGGACTCCCAGGTCACCAGGGACCTCCTTCCTACGTTTACTCTGTTAGAATTTTATCGGTTTCTATGAGATCCCCCTCTCATTCTTATAAAGTCCTCTCCTCACGAGTAGGTTCAGTACAAGATCATAAGCAACATGACAAAAGAAACTAGAAGTTTTTCTTTCACATCAGTTGTTGTGTGGAATGTACTGCCATAAGGAGTGATACAGACAGAAACTTGTTTTATTTTGTTGTGGGCATTACTGGCTGGGCCAGCTTACCAGACTAACACCTGAAATAGATGCTGGTTGTCTACTGAGGAAGCATCTTACAGGCTTGTAACCATTGGAGGTGAAAGGAATAAGAGGTGACTTTATTGAAACATACACGATCCCAAGGCAACTTGACGGTATCTATATGGAGGGTATGGGATGTTTGTTCTTGTTGGACAAACTAGAACGAGGATCCAATGTTTAAAAATAAAGTGTTGTCCTTTTAAGGCAAAGGTGACTTTTTTTTCTCATGCAGCCTTATGAGATTTTTGGAACTCTCAACCTCAAAAAGTAACAGAGGCAGAAACTTTAAACCCTGACAGAATTGGAGAGATTCTTGACATTAAGTTAGACTGGAAGTGAAAGGTTATCGGAGAGAGTGAAAATGGGGAGTAATCGGATTAGCCACCACCTTACTGAATGGCGGAACAGAGTCAAGGGGCTGAATGGCCTCCTTCTATTACTGATTGTTCTGTATATATGTATGCATGTTCCCAAAGTGCTGTCCAATAGAGATTTTCAGGATTTTGACCCAGTAACTGTCAAAAAGGAATGAGATAGATGCTTGAATTGGAGAAAGTCGCAAGGCTATGAAGGAAGAGCTGGGAAATTGGAGCGGGTGGTTACTTTATCAGAGAGGTGACAGAGGCTGAATGACTTCCATCTCTCCTGAAAGATCCTAGAAAGCTGGATCTCCTTTGGCTGTTTAATGTGACCTTTCCAATAAATCAGAATCAACGTTTCTCCAAGCCACTTCGAGACAGAGTCAAGATCAGGTCAGTCAGATTGTTCAGTCAGATTGGTATTGTTCAGTTGTCACAAACAGACTGCTATCAGGCCTACACCAGAGTCTGAGCAGAGCCTGTGCTTAGGGAATTCCAAATGAGTAGAAAAGCAATGTGGAGTTTAACCAGTTATAACCATGGCTCCTGGTGCAGTCATAGAGTTATAGACTTGTACAGCATGGAAACAGACCCTTCAGTCCAACCCGTCCATACCGACCAGATATCCCAACCCAATCTAGTCTCACCTGCCAGCACCCGGCCCATATCCCTCTAAACCCTTCCTATTCATATACCCATCCAAATGCCTCTTAAATGTTGCTAATAACTCTCTTCCTCTCCATCACTGTCTCTCTCTGTCTGTCTCTCTCTGTCTGTCTCTCTCTGTCTGTCTCTCTCTGTCTGTCTGTCTCTCTCTGTATGTCTGTCTCTCTCTCTCTACTGTTTTAAGATATTTCTTAAATCTTACTTCTTTAATCAAGCCATTGGTCAATGTGTTCTTACGTCCTTTGATGTCAAGCTTTTTGTTTTATAATGATCCTGTGTTACATCTTGGGAATGTCTACAATGTTCAAGATGCAGGATGTTATGCCCCCATCTGAGCTGATGATAGGGAGGGGAGCAGTAAGGAGAGAACACGTAGCCTCGGTACCCTGAGGTCATTAGACGCACATCACCTGGGTTGATAATTCATGAAGCCTCTCCTGTGATCAAACCTCTGTGTATCTGGGTGAACCGCCATTTTGGGGTATTAAGAAATGGAGGTGGCAAAGGTGCACAGGGGGTTTCAACCCTCACCTCAGTGTGACGATCCCTGTCGGTGGGTGACCACCACATGGGGACAGGCCCCGACTTGACTCCAAACCCATTCGGAGAGCTGTGATGACAATCAAATTCCTGGCAACTGCGTCCCTCCCCCTCCCCCAACCCTTCGACTGGTCTCAGCCTCACAACAGAAAGCAAATAAAGAGATCATGTCTTGAGGCAGGGGGCAAGAAAATCCCAGGAAAAGGAAATTGAAACTGGAAGACATGGAATGATTTGTTTTTTAAGTGAATCCTGGCTGGAATCTAAGCACCTTCGTTGTCCCTCGAACTGTATGCCTCGTTTGGCCATTTCCAAGGGCAGTTTAGGAGTCAACCACGTTGCTGTGGGTTTGGAGGCACATGTGGCAGATTTCCGTCCCTAAGGGACATTAATGAGTCAGATGGGTGTTTAAACAACAAAGTTAAGATAGTAGCTTCACATTGCTAAGGTTAACTTTAAACAATCAACTGAACTTAAGTTCCATGAGGTGCTGTGGGATTCAAACCTACAACCCCAGGACATTATCCTGACCTTCTGGATTCCTAGTCCAGAGACACTATCATTATCCCACCATCTCCCCTAGGAGCTGATGAAGGAGCAGCATTCCCAAAGCTAGTACTTCCAAATAAACCTGTTGGACTATAACCTGGTGTTGTGTGATTTTTTAACTTAATTATATTGAGTGGAAGAGCAGGTACAAAGGGCCAATTGGCCAACTGCGGCTTCAAATTTGTAAGTTTCTGTGTCTTGAGTCATCGTGCAGAAACTGTTAATATGTTGCAGCTTGGATATTATTGAAATCTTTTAACCGCAGTTCAATAGCAGCTACAGCATATGTTTTATTAACCATGGGACCAGGAGTGCGCCAGTTGATCAAATATCATGGATAATCGAGAGCACGTGTAATCACTGTAAACCCTGACCAAGTGAAGCTTTGAGATAGAGTCATAGAGTCATAGAGATGTACAGCACGGAAACAGACCCTTCGGCCCACTTGTCCATACTGACCAGATATCCCAACCCAATCTAGTCCCACCTGCCAGCACCCGGCCCATATCCCTCTAAACCCTTCCTGTTCATATACGCATCCAGATGCCTTTTAAATGTTGCAATTGTACCAGCCTCCACCACTTCCTCTGGCAACTCATTCCATACACGTACCACCCTCTGAGTGAAAATGTCGTCTCTTAGGTCTCTTTTATATCTTTCCCCTCTCACCCTAAAACTATGCCCTCTAGTTCTGGACTCCCCGACCCCAGGGAAAAGACTTGGTCTATTTATCCTATCAATGCCCCTCATGATTTTATAAACCTCTATAAGGTCACCCCTCAGCCTCCGACGCTCCAGGGAAAACAGCCCCAGCCTGTTCAGCCTCCCTATAGCTCAAATCCTCCAACACTGGCAACGTCCTTGTAAATCTTTTTTGAACCCTTTCATGTTTCACAACATCTTTGCACAGTGTCTCAGTGGTTAGCACTGCTGCCTCACAGTGCCAGGGTCCTGGGTTCGATTCCTGCCCATCTGTGTGGAGTTTGCACATTCTCCCCGTGTCTGTGTGAGTTTCCTCCCACAATCCAAAGATGTGCAGGGCAGGTAAATTGGCCATGCTAAATTGCTCACAGTGTTAGGTGCATTAGTCAGGGATAAATGTAGGGTAGGGGAATGGGTTTGGGTGGGTTTCTCTTCAGAGGGGCGGTGTGGACTTGTTGGGCCAAAGGGCCTGTTTCCACACTGTAGGGAATCTAATCTAATCTTTCTGATCGGAAGGAGACCAAAATTGCATGCAATATTCCAACAGTGACCTACCCAATGTCCTGTATATCAACATCCCTCAAAAAAATCTTTGTGGAAAAATCAACACATCTCCTAAAATAAATGTAAAAACATGTGGTAAATAATAGAAAAGTAATGCGGGGTGGAGGGGTGTTGTGTACTTCACATTTATTTACAATATAAATACTTGGACCTTGTGGTATCGTGGTTTGTTTGCGGGTTTATCAAGAGTACTGATCGATTGGCATTGACTGGCATCTTGCTGGTTAAAACAAAGTTTGCTGTATCGGTAGGTCTTGGGGTCAAGCCCCGATCAGGAATTTGAGAGTGGAATCAATGCTGACAATCCAGTGTTACACTGAAGGAATGCTAGACTGGTGGTAGAATCATCTCTCATGTGAAACTTCAAACTAACCTCTCAGCTGAGTGGATGGAATCCCGAGGCACTACATCTGAAAACAGAAACATATGCCACAGGACCTTGACTGCTATTTATCAATCAACTGATAATCTGGCTGTTGCATTACTTTTGTGGGATCTTGCTGTGTGCAAACAGGCTGCCGCATTCCACTGCCTGCTGTTCAGAAGCGTTCATTGGCTGTGAGGCACCTTAAGACTTCCTGAAGTTGGGAACGGCGCTAAGTAAATGCAAGTTGTTCTTCTTTCTAAAACTCGGTTTCCAGGCCATTGCCCACATTGAAGCACAAACAGAAATTGCTGGAGAAGCCCAGCAGGTCTGGCAGCACCTGTGGAGAGAAGAAACAGAGTTAATGTTTCAGGTCCAGTGAACCTTCTTCGGACTCAAGATGTTAACTGTGATTTCTCTCTACAGATGCTGCCAGAGCTGCTGAGTTTCTCCAGCACTTTCTGTTTTTGATTCAGACTTCCAAGGTGGTGAGCTCTTTATTTTATTTACATTACAGATTCTGATTCCTGGCAAACATCCCCCTAATTCTCACAAAAAAACTCAATGTTTAGAAGAAATTCTATAGGAATAGTTGACGTGGAGGAGAGACGAGAGATTTGAGAGAGGTGGGAGACAGGGTCGAAGGTAAGGGGCTTGTGATTCTCCAGTGTGAGGTACAGGAATAACCCGGGCCAGTATTTGCTCAGTAACATCCTGATAGAGAGTTCCCAGACTGGAGACGTTAACTCTTTCTCTTCTCCACAGATGCTATCAGACCTGCTGAGTTTCTCCAGCACTTTCTGTTTTGATTTCATCATCAGTATTTTGCTTTGTTGTCACTTTTAGAGTCACGGAGATGTACAACACGGAAACAGACCCTTCAGTGCAACCCGTCCATGCCGACCAGATATCCCAACCCAATCTAGTCCCACCTGCCAGCACCCGGCCCATAACCCTCCAAACCCTTCCTATTCATATTCCTATCCAAATGCCTCTTAAACGTTGTAATTGTACCAGCCTCCACCATATCCTCTGGCAGCTCATTCCATACACATACCACCCTCTGCGTGAAAACGTTGCCCCTTAGGTCTCTTTTATATCTTTCCCCTCTCACCCTAAATCTATACCCTCTAGCTCTGGAATCCCCCACCCCAGGGAAGAGACTTTGTCTATTTACCCTATCCATGCCCCTCATGATTGTATAAACCTCTATAAGGTGACTCTTGAGCCTTCAAAGTTCCAGGGAAAACAGCCCTCACAAAATATTGTGCATGGAGAATTGATATAGTATGACCATGGGAAATTATTGTAGGAGTAGGCCATTAGGGCCTTGAAACTAATTCTGTGAATCAATAAGATCACAGCTGATCTGACGATAGCCTCAACTCTCTCACCTGTTCTGATATAGCGCCTCCCCCGCCCACCGAATTTCTTGTCAATCAAATAATCTTTCTCTCAGATTTGAATATATTCATGATCCAACTTCCACTGATCCCTAGCGCAGAGATCTCCACAGACTAACTGTGTCCTCAGAGGGAAGAAACTCCTCATCACTGTCTCAAATGGGAAACTCCTTATTCTGAAATTGACCCCCACCCCCACTCTCAGTACAGGAGAGTCCCAGACTGGAGGATACATTCTCTCATCCTTCACTGTCAAATAAACACTGACAGAATCTCCACACATATATATATACCTATATATGCCTATAATATCTCCATATGTTAAATTAAATGCGTTTTTAAATCTCTCTCCACATAAGTTCATTGGGGTATATATTTTTATCTTAATGTTTAATAGAATTCATGTACATCTCCAAATAAGTTAAATAGGATGCATATAATTCCATATAGGTTAAACACATGTGTATATGCTAAATAAGGTGCATATTACTGTATATATAATTCCATATATAATAAATGTGTGTGTATGTACATATAGGATAAAAATCAGGATGTACATATAAATAAAATGATTCCATATAATTTAAACGTGTGTATATATGTGTTAAATAGGATGCACATATACTTTATATGTATAATGCCATATAAGTTAAATGTGTGCCTGTATATATGTTAAATAGGGCGCATATATATGTTATATGTATGTCATGTAAGTTAAACGTGTGTGTTTATATGTTAAATAGGATGCATATGCAAAACACTAGTGGAATTTCTGAAGTGAATTGGGGAGGAACTGATGACGATGACAAGGTAAAGCGAGTGTCACCAATGAAAGGCTTCAGTGTGGTTTTGGGGCGGGGCGAGGCGAGGGTGGGATTCAGAGGGTTTGTATTGGATAGGAGGGCTGGAACTCAGATTGTCAGCCAGCACGTTGGAGGTGAAGTGATAAAAAAAGTTGTCCCTCTGTTGCAGTGTGACTGTTGAATGTGAGTCCCTGTGTGTGTGAGAGAGAGTTGAGAAGCAGCCTGTCTCTCTCTGGGCAGTGAGTCCAATCGTTTGTGCCTCTCAGGGGGGTGCTGCAGGATGCTGAGCAGGAGGCGCCGGTCTGTCCCTGCACCTTCAGCCGCCTTTGACCGCTGCCGGGCCGGGGAGAGGCTGCAGGCAGCGCTGGCCGGGCTGCAGGAACTGAAGCTGCTGAAGGAGAAGCAGAGGGAGCTGGTGAAGGGGGCCCTGGAGATGGAGAGTCCTACAGCCGCACTGTCCACCAGGCAGTGTATCACCGAGGAGGCGCAGTTAGAAGCGACCCTGAGCTGTCTAAAGGAGCAACTGGTAAGGAATTGTCCTCCACAGTCTCTGCACCTGACAGCTGCTCGTTCCGAGGTTAACATTGTCCCAACTTTTCTCAACCTCACGTAATCTGTCATCTGTCCTTTGTTTTCAGTTTTGTGAAGATTTTTAGCCTACACCTGAGGGGAAGGTAAATTAATAAATCATAAAAAGTTATTGGTTTGGATGAGATGATGCGGAGAAGTTTTTATTTTAGCTTACTTACAGTGTGGAAACAGGCCCTTCGGCCCAACCAGTCCACACCGCCCCACCGAAGCACAACTCACCCATACCCCTACGTCTACCCCTTGCCTACAGTACGGACAATTTAGCATGGCTAATTCACCTGACCTGCATATCTTTGGACTGTGGGAGGAAACCGGAGCACCCGGAGGAAACCCACGCAGACACGGGGAGAACGTGCAAACTCCACACAGTCAGTCGCCTGAGGCGGGAATTGAACCCGGGTCTCAGGCGCTGTGAGGCAGCAGTGCTAACCACTGTGTGCTAATCAGCTCCAAATCCTGCAGGGTTTAGCTTTCACCACCAACCTGATGTGAATATGTTGTACCCTGTTCCTAATAGTCATTATGTTTAGATTAGATTAGGTTCCCTATAGCGTGGAAACGGACCCTCCGAAGAGCAACCCACCCAGACCCATTCCCCTACATTTACCCCTGACAAATGCACCTAACACAGAGCCAATTCACCTGACCTGCTCATCTTTGGATCGTGGGAGGAAACCGGAGCACAGGGAGAATGTGCAAACTTCACACAGACAGTTGCCCCAGGCTGGAATCGAACCTGGGTCTGTAGAGCTGTAAGGCAGCAGTGCTAACCACTGAGCCCGTTTAGTCATCTGTCAGGGACTTTAATACGCACCTCTGGAGTCAGGCGGGTCCACAACCCGGTCTTCCCCCCCCCCCCCCCCCCCAGTTCTGAGGAAGGGTCACTGGACCCGACACATTGCCTCTTGATTTCTCTCCGCAGATGCTGCCAGACCTGCTGAGCTTTTCCAGCAATTTCTAGTTGTCTCCCACTTCAGAGGCAGGAGTCATACTGTGTCACAAGAATTTGCTTCTTTTTTTAAAAAAAGGTTGTTTTCCAAAGTTTGCATATAATTCCCACAATGCGATCTCTGATGTGTAAACTTATTTACATGTATGGAATATTTATGCATTTAAGGATTATTGACTGTTTCAAAAACAATTACAAACCTATTCACATTTAATGTGTCTGGAAGAGTTATTTACAACTACAATATTTACTACTCATGTTTCAGAATTTTACAAACATTTTTCTCTGTTAATATTTTTCCACGTCTTCGAGTTAAAATGTCACTTTTGTTTTTACAGGGGACATGATTATATTAAAAAGTTATAGCAATGTATTTGAGTTGCATGCATTCAAATACACAAGAGTTTACAGTTAAGTTTTGATGAATTGGGATTTTTCACGGCCAATTGGATCCCCATGGTCTATGTGCACATTAAGCGTCAATCCACATCGTAACTGGGATACACACCTCGGCCTGGTTTTCTACAGATCGTCTGTCTGTATTTAAAATATCAACAACTCGTCAACAAAGTGTGAAAACTGGGCAGGGTGTTCCCGGGACCAACTCCGTTTTGTTGTGACAAATTCTCTCTCTCTCTCTCTGACTGGACTGCCACTGAGGACACATACAATGCAGATGTGAATTCCTCTCGAATCCTCTCCTCCCCTCCCTCCCTCCCTCCCTCCAACCCCCCGAGGGGCCGTCTCGACTTGTTCCTGGGGCCCGCTGCCAAACGCCAAATAGCCTTTGCATATTTCGAGATTGCCTTCTGCTGAAAAGACAGACTTACATTTGTATAACGCCTTCAGCACCTCCTCCCTCTCCCCTCTTTCCCCCCCCCCCCCCCAAAAAAAAACCCAAGGAACTTTACAGCCACTTTCCAGGGGATGCGGTAGCAGTTGCAAAAGTGGGAAACGTGACAGCCGGGTTGTGCACAGCAAGATCCCATAAGCAAAAATAAAATTCTGATTGCCTGAATTGGTGGCATTGGTCAGGTGATAAATATTAGCCAAGAGGATAACTGCCCTTCAAAATACATATGAATATACAGGTTAGGAACAGAAATAAGCCATTCGGCCCCCTTCAGCTGCTCTCCCATTTAATAGCTGATTGACTGTGGCCTCTCTGGACCACACCATTCGACTCTTGGATATGATCATGGCTGATCTATCTGAACACCATATTCACTTTCTTCCTAGACTCCTTGATACCTTTAAAATCTGAAAACTTACCTTGCTAATCAGGTGGCGAAACCAGCATCAATTGTAACATAAGACCACAAGAAATTGGAACAGGAGTAGGCCATTCGGCCCCTCGAGCCTGAGCGAAGGCAGTCTGTGCTTACCTGGTCTGAATTGCATATGACTCCAGACCCACAGAAGTGAGCCTTGACTCTCATTGCCCTTTCAAAATGGCTGTGCAGGCCACCCCGTTCAAGGGAAGTAGGGGCCAGGGACACATCCCATAAAAGAATAATGATAAACAAAGTTAGTTTGGGGTCTTTTAAAGGTATCAAGAAGCATAAGACGAAAGCGTGCTGAACTGTCAGAGGTGCCATCTTTCAGTTGCGATGGTAAAACAGTTTTCCTGATGAAGAACGTATGCTTGAAAGGTCGAACTCTCCTGCTCCTCTGTTGCCTGACTGGCTGTGCTTTTCCAGTGCCACACTTTTTGACTCTGACTCTGACTCTGACTGTCCAATATCTCCAAGTCCTCACTTTCTCCCGGTGGCCTCAATCCTACCTCCTGATGCCATGGGATCACCAAGCTCTGACTAAGAGGGTAGTCGGGACTCTGGTTTACCATTGCAACTGAAAGGTGGCACCTCTGACAGTGCAGCATGCTCAGTGTGATGTAAGTAGATGCCAAATTAACTTTGTTTATCATTATTCCTTTATGGGATCTGTTCCTTGCCCCTACTTCCCTTAAACTGAGTGGCCTGCACAGCCATTTTGAAAGGGCAATGAGAGTCAAGTCGCGTTTCTGTGGGTCTAGACCAGGTAAGGACAGCAGACTTCCTTCGCTCAGGCTCGATGGGCCGAATGGCCTACTCTTGTTCCTATTTGTTGTGGTCTTATGTTACAATCGATGCTAATTTCACCGTCTGTTAGCTTGGTAAATCTTTTGATTTAAGGTGTCAAGGGGTATGGGGAGAAAGATCAGCCATGATCATGTTAAAGGGCCGAATGGTCTTGTCTTGTTTGTTAATGGACGGCACGGTGGCTCAGTGGTTAGCACTGCTGCCTCACAGCGCCAGGGACCCAGGTTCGATTCCAGCCTCGGGCAACTGTCTGTGTGGAGTTTGCACATTCTCCCCGTGTCTGTGTGGGTTTCCTTCGGGTGCTCCAGTTTCCTCCCACAGTCCAAAGATGTACAGGTCAGGTGAATTGGTCATGCTAAATTGCCCAGTGTTCAGGCCTGTGTAGGTTAGGTGCATTAGTCAGGGGTAAAGGTAGGGGAATGGGTCTGGGTGGGTTACTCTTTGGAGGGTCGGTGTGGACTTGTTGGGCCGAAGGGCCTGTTTCTTTCCTGTACGGATTCTAATCTCCTAATTATTATATTCCAGATTCTTATTAACTGAATTTAATTCCAGCAGTGGGCACCAATCACTGAGATCATGATTCTAATTGCAGCTTGATTCATTGTTTAAATTCAAGTGGTGGTATTTGAACCCTATGTCTCAGCATTGGCCTGTGTCTCTGGATCACCAGCCCAGCTGCATTACCACGGCACTGTCTGAGGAAACTGAAATGCAGAGAGTTAGGAGCATTGTTTCAAAGCATTTTGGGAGGTGGGCTGGCCATTGATTGAAAGGCACTTTTCACATTAGACCAGAAGATAAGATAAGATAAAGATGTTAAGGAAATCAAACAGAGGAGGAAATCCTCTTTGAGAAGAATGTGGCATTGAAGAGGAGGGAGCGACCATGGTAAATATCAGTCCTACCTGTTAATTAAAGGCAGACAGGGAACAATTGACTTTACATCAAATCCTCCTCCTTGACTAGGTCTGTCTGACTAAAATGCTATGGGTTGATAATGGTATGTTTCCAGTTGGTAAGGACTCCTATTCATAAAGAAATCAGTGTGACTGGCTTCAAAAAGATATCATTATTACCTCTTTGTTCCAGTTTCGTAGGTCTCTCTCTCTCTCTCTCTCCCTTTTTCTGTCTCCTGTGCCCGCTTCCCCCCCCCCCCCCCCCCCCACCTCGGTCGCTCACGCTCCCCCTCTCTCTCTTTCTCTGCCAGTCATCTATTCCCACTTTTGAACTTTTCCTCAGGCCCTCTATTATGATGACCATCTCATAACTTTTCCTAAATGAGCTGGAACAAGCTGAATATTGGCGGTATGCCGTCACCTCCTGAATCACAAGGTACTTTGCCCAAGTCCCACTCTAGGACCTGAGCACAAAATCAAGGCAGACATTCCACTGCAGTGAGGGTGGGGATGGCTTAGTCGTGTTATTGCCAGACTGTTAACCCAGAGATCAGGTAAAGGTTTGGCTCTTGGGTTCGGATCTCATCGGGCAGGTTGTGGAATTCCAAATCAGTTTAAAAATCTGGAATTAAGAATCCAATGATGACCATTAATCGATTGTCAGGGAAGACCCATCTGGTTCATCAATTCCCTTTGAGGAAGGACACTGCCATCCTTACCCACTCTGTGACCCCAGAACCACAGCAATGTGGTTGACTCTTAACTGCCTTCTGGGTAATTAGGGACGAGCAATAAATGTTGCGCTCGCCAGTGATGCCCTCATCCCATGAATGTATAAACAAATGTATCAAGGGGTGTGTTGTGTTGATAGTGGTCTGGCTTGTGGATGAAGCATCGACATCAAGGCTCTGTCTGCCTGGTGGGTGCACGTGACAGAATCGGGAATGCTGTTTCAAAGAAGACCTGATGTCCTGACCAATGACTATCCCCTTGACCGACTTGACAAAGCCAGCTGATCTGGTTGGTATCACCTGGTCTGTTGTTTGTTTTTGGGGGTCTTGCAATTTGTCCGCCAATGCTCCTCCACCACCGCAATATCCAAAAGTGTTCCATTGGCTTTGAACTATCCAGTGGTCAAGAATGGCATCATGCAGATGCAAGACTTTCTTTAAATGTTTACGTTGAGAAGCCTGTTGAGCAAGTTAGACCTTCCCCCTTGTGTTTCATGCTCACGCTATCTGACTTTCCAGCTCAGTCGAGTGTGTGGTGCTGGAAAAGCACAGCAGGTCAGGCAGCATCTTGAGGAGGAGGAGCAGGAGAAGAATCAACGTTCCTGGCATAGGCCCTTCATCAGAATGCTCAGTCCCCTGTTCCCACTTTCTCCTCGGAATGTGAAAGGGTAAAGGGAGATTTATGAAGAGATTCTCAGAATCCATGGGAAAGGCTAGGGAAAAGCCGGAGGTTAGTAACCACTGTAGAGGGGGAAGTAAGGGGGCGTTTTTAAAAATATTTAGTCAGTGAATTGTTGTAATCTGGCAGTGCCCAGAAATAAAAGTTGTGACTTTTAAAAGGAATTTGATCTATACTCATTGAGAGAGTATTTTCAGGGTTACTGGGATGGGACGGAACTAACCAGATGGCTCCTTCAAAGAGCTAGCACAGTGGCACAGTGGTTAGCACTGCTGCCTCACAGCACCAGAGACCTGGGTTCAATTCCCGCCTCAGATGACTCTGTGTGGAGTTCACACATTCTCCCAGTGTCTGCGTGGGTTTCTTCTGGGTGCTCTGGTTTCCTCGCACAATCCAAAAATGTGCAGGTCAGGTAGATTGGCCATGCTAAATTGCCCCGTAGTGTTAGGTGAAGGGGTAAATTTAGGGGAATGGGTCTGGGTGGGTTAGGCTTTGACGGGTCGGTGTGGACTTGTTGGGCCGAAGGGCTTGTTTCCACACTGTAAGTAATCTCTTCTAATGATAGAAACAGTGGGCTGAATGGCCTCCAATTGTGTGAAATGAAGCTTCATTCCCCTTGGTACCTGGAGTGTGACGAGGTCACGGGTCACACAGACAGATTCCTATTTTGGCTTTCATCTTCCTGGTGTCAGTTTTTAACTGCTTTTTTTCTCTCTCTCTCTCTCTCTCTCTCTCTCTCTCTCTCTCTCTCTCTCTCCTCTCTCTCTCTCTCTCTCTCTCTCTCTCTCTCTCACATCACATGTTTGGGAAGCTATAATTATTGGAAACTAAATCCTTGCACATCGCGTAATCACAATTAATGTCTTTGTTTTTCTTTGGAATGGCTGAAATGAGATCTTTTTACGATCTGCTGAATTATCAATGACTGCTGTATATCTTCACGGCCGCTCTATGTGCACTACCACCATTAATCAAGATGGTCAAAGACTCTGGCTCCACATCTGTCACTTCCTTGATGTGCATTTGGATCGCTGTAAAATACACATTGAAAATAAATCACTCCAGACGCTGTCATCCGAGGAACTAATTGCATCTCCATTTTCTGTCTCAGGCAACAATATATCTGGGTTGTGTTTTTAAAACAGTGGGTTCCTGACTACCTTCTTGGGTAGGACCTTCCCCAGTTGGGTGGTCAGCTTGTGTGGATCAGACAGCACTTCTGTGCTGCACTGTTACCCTGTTCCTGTTATGTGCAAGGTATGTGGGTGGCACGGTGGCACAGTGGTTAGCACTGCTGCTTCACAGCGCCAGAGACCCGGGTTCAATTCCCGCCTCAGGCGACTGACTGTGTGGAGTTTGCACATTCTCCCTGTGTCTGCGTGGGTTTCCTCCGGGTGCTCCGGTTTCCTCCCACAGTCCAAAGATGTGCAGGTCAGGTGAATTGGCCATGCTAAATTGCCCGTAGTGTTAGGTAAGGGGTAGATGTAGGGGTATGGGTGGGTTGCGCTTCGGCGGGGCGGTGTGGACTTGTTGGGCCGAAGGGCCTGTTTCCACACTGTAAGTAATCTAATCTAATCTAATCAGCTGGGCTTTCGTTGGATGGTCCTCCAGCCTCTGAGTCAGTGGTTTGAGGTCTGCTCAGGGGACTTGAGAACAAACCTTTCCGAGTGCAGTATTGAGGCTCTGTCAGAGGTGCTGTCTTTCTGGGTGAGATCATGTCATGGGTCTAGATTAGATTAGATTCCCTACAGTGTGAAAACTGGCCCTTCTACCCAACCAGTCCACACTGACACTTCGCAGAGTAAACCACCCAGACCCATTTCCCTCTGACTAATGCACCTAGCACTATGGGCAATTTAGCATGGCCAATTCACCTAACCTGCATATCTTTGGACTGTGGGAGAAAACCGGAGCACCCGGAGGAAACCCACGCAGACACGGGGAGAATGTGCAAACTCCACATAGACAGTCGCCCAAGACTGGAATTGAACCCAGGTCCCTGGTGCTGTAAGGCAGCAGTGCTAACCACTGAGCCACCATGCCACCCCCGAATGTTAAACCCTTCACCAGTAGAGGACCCGCCGTTGGCAGGAGTAAGATGTTGAGGAGCCCTGACCGAATGCATGTGGAATGGATGTTGCCTCTTATGGGGGAACTGGGGGTCACCCATTTGACACCAAGATAAGGAGAAAACGTTTCCAAAGAGGGTTGTGTGTCTTTGGAACTCCCTTCCATAAAACAAAACATAAGAGGTCATGCAGCTCATTGAGTCTGTTCTGCACTCAAAGCTGAGTCCTTTTAATGCAGGGATAGATGTATCCTTATTAAACCAGGATAGGTCAAGAATGCAGAGTGTTCGGGTCAGCTGCGATTTTATCAAATAGGCAAGTAAGGGGGCTGAGTGTTCCCACCCTGCTCCTAATTCATGTGTTTGTGTTTGAAGAAGAGCAGAGGGGTTTCTCTGGAGTATACCTGAGAACAGATGTGTTTGTTAACCCATGGCTATATATAAATGCAGGTCGGTGCTCTTTGTAGGACTTTGTTGTCTGCAAACTAGCTGCCGCTTTTGGCTACATTACAGCAGTGACTATAGTTTCTCAGCTGTAAAGCAGTTTGATCTATCCAGAGGCTGCATACAGGCACTGGATTAGTGGTGCTGGAAGAGCACTGCAGTTCAGGCAGCATCCAAGGAGCTCCTCGGATACTGCCTGAACTGCTGTCCTCTTCCAGCACCACTAATCCAGAATCTGGTTTCCAGCATCTGCAGTCATTGTTTTTACCTGCATATAGGCACTACATAAATGCCAATTTCTGCTGCACCTTTTTATAGAGTGTTAGGAAATCTACGGTAAAGTAGGAATCAGAGGGTGTTGTAAACAGCTTTCAATCTCCGTGTCTGAGTTCCACATTGTACACAACTAGCAGACAGGCAGTGGGAGTTGTTGTTGTAATTTGAATGGGAGGTCAGAAATGTTGTGGAGCCATTCCTCAGACAGGTGGAATGATGCAGTAACCATTATGGTCCACGTTTGATGGGCTGAACTGCCTCCTTTTGCTTTTTAACACCCTGGAGATTGACCTGGTGGGTTTGAGCTGTAGGGAGAGGCTGAATAAACTGGGGCTGTTTTCCCCAGAGTGTTGGAGGCTGAGGGATGACCTTTTTTTTTATAGAAGTTTGTAAAATCATGAGGGGCATGGATAGGGTAAATAGACAAGGTCTTTTCCCCCTGGGGTGGGAGAATCCAAAACTGGAGGGTGTAGGTTTCTGGTGAGAGGGGAAAGATTTAAAAGGGACCTAAGGGGTAACTGTTTCACACAAGAGGGTGGTGCGTGGATGGAATGAGCTGCCAGAGGAAATGGTGGAGGCTGAAACAATCATAACACGTAAAAGGCATCTGGATGGGAATATGAATAGGAAGGAATTAAAGGGAAATCGGCCACATGGGGACCCAAATGGGATTAGATTAATTTAGAATATCTGGTCGGCATGGACAAGTTGTACCAAAGGGTTTGTTTCCATGGTGTACAACTCTGTGACCTCATTCCAGTTTTGGAAAAAGAGCCATTTTGTACTCTGAATATTAACTCTAGTTTCTCTCTCCACAGATGTTTCTTGGAATTCTGAGTTCTTCCAGCACTTTAAGACTTTTATTTGTTTGCAGTTTACACCTTCGATACTGAGGGAGAAGCCTCCTGATTTTCATTTGTATCGATGACACTGTACTACATATATCAGTAAGATAAGCAACTTTGAACAGCAAACTTCTCAAGTTAATCAAACGTCATCCACGCAGTGTA
Organism: Chiloscyllium punctatum; assembly: GCF_047496795.1. Taxonomy (NCBI): domain Eukaryota; kingdom Metazoa; phylum Chordata; class Chondrichthyes; order Orectolobiformes; family Hemiscylliidae; genus Chiloscyllium; species Chiloscyllium punctatum. The sequence continues at coordinate 16,404,634 of NC_092749.1, forward strand.
GAGTCCTGTGCTTTGTGACCACCCAGTAATATAAAGCAGCAGAAATCGTTGGTCGCTGAAAGTTGCGGCTTGAATTGTTGGGGTTTTTTTTGAGTAAAAGTCTCTGGTTTGCTTTTCAGTCACATTTAAGGAAGCAAGATGCAGGACTAAAAATTCATTTGCAACAACTGGACCGTCAGATCCACGAGTTAAAGCTCGACGTGAACAAGTCTTCCCCAGAGCAACCGGAGAGTGACAGCAGACCAAGTTCAGGTAAAGTCCTCCGGTTGTGGTATTTGCATTGCTGAACCCAAACGTGACGAGCCTTTCCTGTGTTTGAGTGCCCCTCTGGTGGGGCAGACTGCTTTCAGAAACCTGGGAGGAGGCCATTCAGCCCCCGTTGAGCCTGTCCCACCATCCGAGTGACAGTGGGGGGGGGTGAGGGCAGATGATGGCCGCATGGTATTATTGCTGTTCTATTAGCCCAGAGTCCCATAGAAGACCTGGCTTCATGTTCTGATTCAGTAAATATAGAACATAGAATGTTACAGCGCAGCACAGGCCCTTTGGACCTCAATGTTGCGCCAACCTGTGAAAATAATCTGCCCATCTAACCTACACCATTCCATTATTATCCATATGTATGTCCAATGCCCTTAACGTTGGCGAGTCTACTACTGTTGCAGGCAGGCCGCATCACTGTCTGAGTAAAGAAACTACTCCGATATCTGTCCCAAATCTATCACCCCTCAATTTCAAGCTATGTCCCCTCGTGTTAGTCTTCACCATCTGAGGAAAAGGGCACTCACTGTTCACCCTATGATTATCTTATGTCTCAATTAAGTCACCTCTCAACCTTCTCTCTAATGAAAAAAGCCTCAAGTCCCTCAGCCTTTCTTCCCAAGACCTTCCCTCCATGCCAGGCAACATCCTAGTATATCTCCTTGGAACCCTTTCTAAAGCTTCCACATCCTTCCTATAACGTGGTGACCAGAACTGTACGCAATACTCCGGGTGCGGCCACACCAGTGTCTTGTACAGCTGCAGCATGACCTCGTGGCTCCAAAACGCAATCCCCATACCAATAAATGCCAACTTATCATATGTCTTCTTAACAACCCTATCAACCTGATGGCAACTTTCAAGGATTTATATACCTGGACACCAAGATCTTTCTGTTCATCTACACCGCCAAGAATTTTACCATTAGCCCAGTACTCTGCATTCCTGTTACCTCTTCCAAGTGAGCTACCTCTCACTTTTCTGCATTAAACTCCATTTGCCACTTCTCAGCCTAGCCCTGCATCTTATCTATGTCCCTTTGTACCCACAAAATCCTCACCACTATCCACAACTCTGCCTACCTTAGTGTCATCTACAAATTTACCATCCCATGCTTCTATGCCCATATCCTCATTATTTATAAAAATGACAAACAGCAGTGGCCCCATAAAGATCCTAGTGACACACCACTGGTAACTGAGCTCCAAGATGAACATTTCCCATCAACCACCACCCTCTGTCTTCTTTCAGCTAGCCAATTTCTGATCCAACCACTAAATCACCTTCAATCCTGAAACTCCATATTTTGTGCAATAGCCTACCATGGGGAACTTTATCAAATGCCTTACTGAAGTCCATATACATCACATCAACTACCTTACCTGCATCTACCTGTTTTGTCACCTTCTCGAACTCATTAAGGTTAGTGAGACACAACCAACCCTTCTCAAAACCATGTTGACTATCCCTAATCAAATTATTCCTTTCCAGATTATTATAAATCCTATCTCTTATAACCTTTTTCCAACACCTTACCCACAACTGAAGTTAGGCTCACTGGCCCATAATTACCAGGGCTGTCCCAACTCCCCTCCTTAAACAAGGGAGCAACGTTTGCTATCCTCCAGCCTTCTGGCCCTACTCCTGTCGACAATGATGGCATAAAGGTCAAAGCCAAAGGCTCTGCAATCTCCTCCCTGGCTTCCCAGAGAATCAAAGGATAAATCCCATCTGGCCCAGGGGTCTTATCTATTTTCAGATCTTCCAAAATTGCTCAAACCTTCTCTTTTTGAGTTGAAAAATGTGGTACTGGAAAAACACAGAAGGCCAGGCAGCGTCCGAGGAGCAGGAGAATCGACGTTTCAGGCATTAGTCCTTCTGGAAATTCCTGAAGAAGGGCTTATGCCCGAAATGTCGATTCTCCTGCTCCTCGGATGCTGCCTGACCTGCTGTGTTTTTCCAGCTCCACGTTTTTCAGCATCTGCAGTCCTCACTTTCTCCTAGTTGATCAAAACATCCTCTTTGTCAACCTCAATCCCATCTAATCTTGTATACTGTATCTCCGTATTCTCACTAACATTGTCCTTTTCCAATGTGAATTCTGATGGAAAATATTCATTACACAATTCCCCTATGTCCTCACATTCCACACAACTTTTCAACTACTATTTTGGCCCTAATCTTACTCTAGTCATTCTTTTATTCCTGGTATACCTATGGAAGGCCTTGGGGTTTTCCTTGACCCTATCCACCAACAACTTCGTGTCCCCTCCTGGCTCCTCTTCGCCTTCTCTTTCGAGCTTTTCTGGCTAACTTATAACTCTTAAGCCACCTAACTGAGCCTTCATGCTTCATCCTCATATAAGCCTTACTCTTTCTCTTGACAAGAGCTTCAACGTCTTTAGTAAACCATGGTTCCCTCTCTCAACAACTACCTGATAGGTAGATACTTATCAAGGACCCACAGTAGCTGTTCCTTGACTAAGCTCCACACTTCAAGAGTGTCCATCCCCTCCAGTTTCCTTCCCCATCCTATCCATCCTAAATCTTGCCTAATTGTATCAGAATTGCCTCTCCCCCAGTTATACCTCTTTCCCTGCAGTATATGCCTATCCTGGACTAGGGTGGAAAAGGTCAGAGGTCACACTCCATCAGGTGAAGAGACAGTGCTCTGTAAGCTTGTGATTTCAAATACACCTGTTGGACTATAACCTGGTGTCGTCCGACTTCTGACTATACCTTTGAGTTATTTCTTAGAAATTATCCCTTTCACCAATTAAAAAAGTTAAAATAAAAGTTTTACTTTCATTAGCACCTTATGTTTCTGACCCGATATACTCTTTCATTAAAATTCTTCTTCTTTTTAGGTATTTGTCATTCTGTTAAAATATATTTTGGCAGGATATCCCAGCCGGTCCAGCATAGAGTCATGGAAACAGACACTTCGGTCCAACCTGTCCATGCCAACTAGATATCCCAACTCAATCTAGTCCCACCTGCCAGCACCCAGACCAGATCCCGCCAAACCCTTCCGATTCATATACCCATCCAGATGCCTTTTCAATGTTGCAATTTTACCAGCCTCCACCACTTCCTCTGGCAGTTCGTTCCATACACGTACCACCCTCTGTGTGAAAAAGTTGCCCCTTAGGTCTCTCTTATATCTTTCCCCTCTCACCCTAAACCTATGCCCTCTAGTTCTGGACTCCCCAATCCCAGGGAAAAGACCTTTATCTATTTATTCTATCCATGCCCCTCATGATTTTATAAACCTCTATAAGGTCACCCCTCAGCCTCCGATGCTCCAGGGAAAACAGCTCCAGCCTGTTCAACCTCTCCCCGTAGCTCAAATCCTCCAACCCTGGCAACATCCTTGTGAATCTTTTCTGAACCCTTCCAAGTTTCACAACATCCTTCCGATAGGAAGGAGACCAGAATTGCACGCAATATTCCAACAGTGGCCTAACCAATGTTCTGTACAGTCGCAACATGACCTCCCAACTCCTGTACTCAATACTCTGACCAATAAAGGAAAGCATACCAAACACTGCCTTCATTATCCTATCTACCTGCGACTCCACTTTCAAGGAGCTATGAACCTGCACTCCAAGGTCTCTTTGTTTAGCAACAATCCCCAGGACCTTCCCATTAAGTGTATAAGTCCTGCAGGTGCAACCAAAGTAGTACTGCAGGGGAAATGCCTTGGGAGGTTTCATTATGTTAAAGGCACTATATAAACAAAAGCTGTTGTTGCTGAAAGTGTTGAGTATGGAACTTGCTACTGCATGGAATAGCATTGGTGTGTTTAAGGATAGATACAGGAGAGGGAGAAAATTCTGGCCAGCACTGGTGGTAGAGTGAGAGGAGGCTGCTGTGACGTATAGACGCCAGCATTGGCTGAACGGCCTGCTTAAAAACTCTTTAATGGGATGTGGGTATCACTGGCCCACCAGCATTTGTTGACCATTCCTAATTGCCTTTGAATTGAGTGTCCTACTGGGATAGGGTTAGGGCTGAGAGCAGTTAACTGTTAACTGTTTTCCTGTGGGTCTGGAGTCACATGTAGGCCAGAGCATAGAGTCACAGAGATATACAGCATTGAAACAGACCCTTGGGTCCAACTCATCCATGTTGACCAGATATCCCAACCCAAACTAGTCCTACCTGCCAGCACCCAGACCAGATCCCTCCAAGTCTGTTTCATTCATATACCCATCCAGATCCCTTTTTAAATGTTGCAATTGTACCAGCTTCCACCACTTCCTCTGGCAGCTCATTCCATATATGTACCAAAGAAGTTGTAAATTGGAGGAAGGCTAATTCTGATGTTATTAGGCAAGAACTTTCAAAAGCTGACTGGGGGCAGATCTTCGCTGGTACAGGGACGGCTGGAAAATGGGAAGCCTTCAGAAGTGAGATAATGAGAATCCAGAGAAAGTATATTCCTGTTCGGGTGAAAGGAAAGCCTGGTAGGTATAGGCAATGCTGGATGACCAGAGAAATTAAGGGTTTGGTTAAGAAAAAGAAGGAATCATATGTCGGGTATAGACAAGATAGATTGAATGAATCCTTAGAGTATAAAGGCAGTAGGAGTATGTTTAAGAGGAAAATCAGGAGGGCAAAAAGGGGACATGAGATAGCTTTGGCAAATAGAGTTAAGGAGAATCCAAAGGGTTTTTACAAATACATTAAGGACAAAAGGGTAACTAGGGAGAGAAAAGGCCCCTCCAAGATCAGCAAGGTGGCCTTTGTGTGGAACCGCAGGAGATGGGGGAGATACTCGATGAGTATTTTGCATCAGTGTATATTGTGGAAAAGGACATAGAAGATATGGAATAGAGGGAAATAGATGGTGACATCTTAAAAAATGTCCATATTACGGAGGAGGAAGTGCTGGATGTCTTGAAACACGTAAAAGTGATAAATCCCCAGGACCTGATCAGGTGTAACCTAGAATTCTGTGAGAAGCTAGAGAAGTGATTGCTGGGCCTCTTGCTGAGATATTTGTATCATTGATAGTCACAGGTGAGGTACTGGATGACTGGAGGTTGTCTAACGTGGTGTCACTGTTTAAGAAGGGTGGTAAGGACAGATGAGGAAGGCAGATTTAAAGGACATTAGTGAACCAGTTTTAATAACAATTGATGACCGTTTCATGGTCACCATCACTGAAAGCAAGTTTTATAGGTATTTTTGAACCAACCTGTTGAGAAATGTTACTCTCACCTCTCTGAAGCAGGTGGGACTTGAACCTGGGTCTCCTGGCTCAGAGGTAGGGACACTGCCACCGCTCTAGCTTTATGAATGGAGTATAAATTCTATCAGCTGTCACTGTGGGATTTGAACTTGGGTCCAGAGAACATTGGACTGGCCTTTTGGGTTAGTAGCTCAGTGACATTACCACTGTCTCCCCATCGTCCTGGCTTCCTTTTTGAGTGAGTGAGAGAGAGAGAGAGAGACACCCACCAGTTCTTTGTCACCTTAGTGCTGTCTGCCTCACACACTACAGGTATCTTGCTAATGGAAGAGTAACGTTCAGTCTAGCACTGGGCTCCCTCTCTGTTAAATGACTAATGCAACATTGGGATGTACGCCTGGCAGCTACTCAGCAGGATTGTACAAGTGCTGTCTGTATCAGGTTCCCTGGCCTGGTGTATTTGTACAATAACATCTCCCAATCCATTCTCTTGGCTCCAGCTTGGAACAGCCAGCTCACTGCTGCTGGTGGATTCCAGTCTCGACTTTGCCACTTTATTAATAAAAAGTTAAATTTTAAACTTGTATTAATAAGTAACGCTGTTGCTGCCTGAGAGCTGTAAAGACTCCTCTGATTACCACATCCCTTCCACTCTAGCCAGACAGCATCCAGTGCCTGGCAAATCCTGATTTTTCTTCCCCACCTTTCCCCCCCCTACCCCCATTCTGACCGTCTCACTCCAGCAACTGAAAAGTCAAAGTAAGAGCAGCAAGAGAAGACCACTCTGCCCCTTAAGCATCTTGCATCCTTCAACAAGATCACAGCTGATCTGCATACCTCCACATGAGGTTTATAGCAGCAGTCAGTCTCTTTTATCTGAAGGGTCACACCTTAGAGTTACACAGCACGGAAACAGACCCTTTGGGAAACTTGGTCAGTATGGATGGGTTGGACCAAACTAAACTAGTCCCACTTGCCTGCGTTCGGCCCGTATCCCTCTAAACCTTTCCCTGTTCAAATTCATGTACCTATCTCATGTTGAACAGTCAGTTTAAGCTGATACCCAATTGACGCCATCTGGTGCAATATTGATCTCACGTTGTGAGGGATTGCCCCATCTCCTTCATATTTGAACATAGGAATGGAAGTAGTCTGTTCAGTCCATTGAGCTGTTCAATACAATCATGGCTGATAAAACACCTTCAATGTTTTTATTCACCCATGTCCATAAGCCTCTACCCTTCTTGGGGCTTTTAATTTAACTTTGATCTCAGTGATATTACATCTATTATATTCTCAAACTTTCCTAGTGACTAAATTAATCACCTTGAGAATTAGTAATCTCTTCTCCCATCTCTGATAACCTGGTTTGAACTCTCCTTGTATCATCCACGGTCTAGGCTGTCTGTCCAGCACAGAGGTAGGTCATTGGATCGTTGAGACTCTTCGCTCTTGGGAAGAGATGGTGATCTTAACTTCTGTTTTTTCATCCTTGACCCAGTCAATTCCTCCTCCTGAATTAATTCTCCAATTCCCATTTTGAAATTATTTATGGAATAAATGTCTGCACCATTCCAGATCCCAACAGTTCTTGAGGTGGAAGAAGGTCTTTGCACCTTATTTTGAATCCTTGACCTCTGATGATTTGCCAGAGAGAATAACTTCACTCTATTAAACCTTCAATCTAGAAAACCTCTTGAAACTCTCAATCTTCTGTTTTCTGAGGAGAACATGCTAACTCTATCCAACTTCCTCACTATTGAAGCTTTTCATCCCTGGTGAAATCACCTTTTGTTTTAACGGCTCAGTGGTTAGCACTGCTGCCTTACAGCGCCATGGACCCGGGTTCATTCCTAGCCTCGGGCGACAGTCTGTGTGGAGTTTGCACATTCTCCCTGTGTCTGCATGGGTATCCTCTGGGTGCTTCAGTTTCTTCCCACAGTCCAAAGATATGTAGGTTAGGTGAATTGGCCATGATAAAAATGCCTATAGTATTAGTCAGGGGTAAATACAGGGTAGGGGGGTGGGTCTAGGTGGGTTACTCTTAAGAGGGTTGGTGTGGACTTGGGCAGAAGGGTCTGTTTCCATACTGTAGGGAATTTAATATCTAAACCCTTGACATCCTCACTGAAGTTCAGTGCCTTGGATAGACAACATTACAGAGTCAGAGTCTGATAAAGAATTATTCCTACCACAATAATTAGGTTTTATCAACTGTCAAATCACAGACTTTGTTTCTTAATGCTGCAGATTTGCAATGTCTCCAGCTTCTCTTCCGTTCTCCCACCCCCTCTCAACTTTATCCTTCTAGGATTAATCCAGCTCTTGGCTGCAGCTTCTCTAGAGCAAGTTTGTGTAAACTGAGCTTAGTCTCCTAAGCCTGGTCTTCACTGTGGGTTGGGCTGTTAACCTTGAATCCTGTTAATGTTGTGTAGAGAGGAAGTAACTATTGTCTACCTTGACTCCCTTTCCCCATCTCTCCCAGTAACTATGTGGTTTCTCCGGGTGTGGGGTAAGTCACGATGGAGTGAGGTGAAATTAGATTGGAATGGTCTTGTGTGGACCTGAACACCAGCATGCTGTAATTGGACAGAATGGCCTGTCCAATGATACAAACTCTGTGAACACTTTTTACAATTCTGTGTTCACTTTCTCTTCTCGAACTGTAAAAACTGCTCAGTTTACAAACCTCTTTTGAGCAGGTGATGTACACTTAGTACGTTTCTAATGTATCCTTATACAGTTTTAATTTTTCCATTTTTGAGGAAGGATACCATTGCATTGGAAAGGGCTCTTGTGTCACAGTGGTAGTGTCCCTACCTTTGAGACAGAAGGTTCCGATTTATAACACCCCCTGTTCCAGAATTGTCATGATATTTCTGAAAATGGCTGTCTTGGGTCATAGAGTCCCTACAGTGGGAAAGCAGGCTATTTGGCCCATCAAGCCCACACTGACCCTCTTAAGAGCAACCCAACCACCCCTCATGTTATACCTGTAACCCTACATTTCCTGTGGTTAATTCACTTAGCCAGCACATTCCTGGACCTATGGGCAATTTAGGATAGTCAGTCACCGAAAATGCGCATCTATAGACTGTGGGAGGAAATCCATGCACACAGACAGAGAGCATACAACTCAGTCTCCCTGTGGGTGGAATTAAACCTGGCGCTGTGAGGCAGCAGTGCTAACCACTGAGCCACCGTAACTATATTTGCCTGGGAAGGGCTATGGTAAAGGTTCATTAAACCGGTCCATTGGATGAACAGGTTGCTCTGTGATATGAGATGATGTGACGAGATTCTCTGAAGTGCAGAAGAACAAGAGGTGATCGCATCGAAACGGAGACAATTCTGAAGGGGCTTCACAGGGGTGGACTCTGAGAGACTGGTTCTACTGGTCATTGAATCTAAACACAAGAGGCACAGTCTCTGTATAAGGGACCAATGGGTTTGACTGAGATGAGGAGAAATTTCGTCAGCCAGAAGGTGTGATATCTTCGGAATTCTGTATTCCCGGGATGTTGCTGCATTGTCGGATCTATTTTTGCAGGGAAGTGTTGCTGTCTAGGGGAATTACAGCATAAGATGAGCAGGCAGGAAGCTCAAGATCAGCGATGTTTATATTAAATGGTGGATCAGACTCGATGGGTTGGATGCACCTCCTATTTCATGTTGTTTGGTGTTTTCTGGCTTAACCGGTCATTGACCTGAAATGTGGGGTGGTAATATCACAAGAGTGGCAATCCATAAACCTCAGGATAATGTTCTGGGGACATGGGTTCGAAACCTACCATGGCAGATGGTGAAATTTGAATTCGATAGAAAAAAAATATGGTATAAAAAGTGAGGGCTGTCAATTGTAATAAAATCCCATCTGGTTCACTGATGCCCCTTTTTGGGAAGGAAATCTTCCATCCTTACCTGGTCTGACCTACACATGACTCCAGACCCACAGCAATGTGTGGTTGAGTCTGGACAATTAGGGATGGGCAATTAATGCTGGCTACACCATCATCCTGTGAAGGAATAAAAAATGTACTCTACCTGTGCTGTTGTGGCTTAGTTGGCTAAAGAAATTTTCTCTTCAGCAGGAAGTTTGTTGTTCTGTTCCCTGTGACGCCTGTCTCTGTTGAGCTCCTCGCTAATAATAAAAAATGTACTCTCTTCCCTCACCCCAGGGATAATGCCTGGCCCTCTGAGTGTGTGTGGATGATTTCAGTCATCTGCTGTGCCTGTCTCTGCATCTCTGCGATATTGTGGTACTGAGTGTGGTTTGGTTTCTGCTTCGCAGGGTTTTATGAGCTCAGTGACGGAGGCTCCTGCTCTCTGTCCGCCTCCTGCACTTCCGTGTCCAGTGGGTGTACCTCATCGTCATTGAGCAGCATGCTGTACTGCAGCCACCCGGCCGAGACCAGGGTCCTGAGGTCAGAGGGACGACCCCGTTCAGCCGATGAGCTCACCGTGCCGTCACCGGCTTTCAAGCAGCAAGGTCCCGGCAAACGGCCCGGGGGAGGGATCAGAACCAGCGCGGAGCTGCTTCCCGGTGTCCACACTGCCAGGCTCGGGGTCCCCAGGCGGAGACCAGTCTCTACAGGTACTTGGGATCCTCCCTCCCTCCCACCCACACGGGCAAGGGGGCAGACTCAGTGGTGGGCTGTAGGGGACTGACTGATGCTGGATGGAGCTGACACTAGAGAAAGGTAATTTGGCTGATCCTGGGTATTCCTGAAGAGGGGCTTATGCCCGAAACGTCGATTCTCCTGCTCCTCGGATGCTGCCTGGCCTGCTGTGCTTTTCCAGCACCACATCTTTCAACTCTGGTACTCCAGCATCTGCAGTCCTCACTTTCTCCAAGTTGATCCCGGGTATGGGAGGGACTGCCTGATGAGGAGGGCCTGAGCAGATTGGGCCTGAGCAGATTGGGCCTGAGCAGATTGGGCCTGAGCAGATTGGGCCTGAGCAGATTGGGCCTGAGCAGATTGGGCCTGAGCAGATTGGGCCTGAGCAGATTGGGCCTGAGCAGATTGGGCCTGAGCAGATTGGGCCTGAGCAGATTGGGCCTGAGCAGATTGGGCCTGAGCAGATTGGGCCTGAGCAGATTGGGCCTGAGCAGATTGGGCCTGAGCAGATTGGTGGGAGAATGAGAGGTGACTTTATCGAAACATGCAGGACCTGACAGGATGGAAGTGAACCAGAGGGAATAATCTCAGGGTAAGGGGGTCACCCAGTTAAGACCGAAACGAGGAGGAATATTTTTCTCAGTTTGTGAATCTGTGGAATTCTTTACCTCCGAGGGCGGCTGAGGCTGGGGTGTTAAGTATATTCGAGGGCTGAGATAGACAGATGTTTATTCAGTAACTGAATCATGGGAGAAAAGGCAGGAGAGTGGAGCTGAGGATTCAGACCAGCCACTGAATGGCAGGCCACACTCGATGGGCTGAATGGGCTACTTCTGCTCTTGTAGTCTTATGGGTGGAGTGTCTGGGTGGGTGGGGACAGACTGTGGGGATGGGAGTGAGGAGAGGGCAGGACACAGGTATTTGGGACGTGGGGGGCTGGTGGGTCCGACTGTCGTGGGAGGGGGTTGGTGTGAGAAGGAGAGCCCGACTGTGGGGGCTTTAAGGGCTGTTAATTCAGAGGAGACATGGGGGTGGGGGCATACACACTGATTGGGAAAGACCTTCATGAGTTGGTCTCTGTGGTGGATGGGGCACCATCTGTGGAGTTGGGGCTTGGATGAGAGGGTGATATACTGAAGAGTACAGACTGTGACCTGTGTGGGTCTAGGGCACCATGTGAACGTTGGTGCAAGCTGTGTGATGTGCCTTGTTTCTCCCACAGGAGACTTGGAGAGGTTGGTACCGTGGCAGACTGGACCCACGGGCATATCTGACTGGAAGCTGCCTCTGCCTGCCTTTACCAGGAATGAGCCACAGCTCCCCGCTCTGGATCAGAGGTTCCGGTGCGACCTGATCTCCGAGGACAGCAGCGATGTCTACACTTACCCCAGCCCCCTCCATGCCGTGGCTCTGCACAGCCCTGTGTTCTACCCCACGGGGCGGGTGGGTGGTATGGACAGCAGGCCCCACGGTGTCCCAGTGCAGGGGGTGCTCCCCTCCAAAACGAGAGCTGTCTGTCCCAAAATAGGATCTCTACCTCCACAGGCCACCGTTGGAGGGACAGGGCCTGAACTGAGAGCGAGAGCCACCATGACTGAGAAGGAGCAGGAGCCGTGCACGAAGGCGCCACCAAAGGAACAGGCCATGAGGCCTTCTGACCTACAGCGGGCTGCCAGCTGCAGAGCTGTAGGACGTCCAGCAGGAGGCACTGTGGGCGCTGGATTGAAGTCCCTGGGGGCTAACTGTTGGCTCCCAATCCCACCCCCGGGTTGGGAGGGGTTAGAGGTGCAGGTAGATGTCCCATTCGGGTTGGTTGTGCCCAGTGACTCCTTGGGGACTCGCTCAAGCCTCTCCCATTCGGTAGGCCTCACCAGACACGGGCGTCTGGATTCCAGTATTGACTCCATTCAGACGACTGACCGGAGGGCAGGGGTCAGGCCGGGGAAGGACAAGAATGGGTTCGCTCATGCCCGGTTTGTGCCCCCAGAGTCCCGGCTCCAGCTGCAGGTCAGTAAGACCCAAGTGGCCAGAACTGAGAGGAGGGTCAGTGGTGAGACGACACGGGTGGCAAAGAGGCCAAGTGCCGGTGTAGGCCTGGCCGGCACAGGGGGCCTTGGAGCTCCTGGTGGTCCAGAGTCCCAGGGCCGGGCCCAGCGGCCGAGGACAGGCAGGCAGCGGGGTTCACGGGCTGGGCTGAGGGCACGGATCCCCCCTTGCCCCCGCTCCCACCCCCGCAGCGAGTCAGATGGTTCAGAGTATTCAGCTGAGTGTGCCTCACTGTTCCACTCCACCGTCGCTGAGAGCAGTGAGGGAGAGGGCAGCGAGTACACGGCCAACCGCTTTGGGGACAGCGAATCAAGTGGAAGCGAGGACAGAGGGCACAGGGTGGCCCTAGTCTGGCCAAAGGCCTCAGGGGGGCGGCGCCTCCCTGCAGAGGCCAGGGTTTGCCGCATCAAGGCATCGAAAGCTCTGAGGAAAAAGATCCGGAGATTCCAACCTGAAGCCTTAAAAGTTATGACCATGGTTTAGTGAGATTGGGGGATAGGGTGGGGTGAGCCCTAGGCCTCTTCTCTGGGAATCGGGCCCTAGGTCTCTCCCCTGGAGACTGGGCTGTGGGCCCTGAACCTCTCCCCTGGAGACTGGGCCATGGGTCCTACGTCTTCTCCCTGTAGACTGGGCTCTAGGTCTCTCCCTGGAGACTGGGCCCTAAGTCTTCCTCTTGGAGACTGGGCCCTGGACCTCTCCCCTGGAGACTGGGCTCTGGGCCCTAAGCCTTTCCTGTAGACACAGGGCACAGCCATCTTGACAAAAGAAGAGGAGATGATGGTCTGTTGCTATTGTTGCTAAAGTTTTAATCCAGGGATCGAGGTCTTGTTATGGAGACTCCGCTTCGGAGACAGATGATGGAATTTAAATCCAGTTAAAATGTGTAATGTCAGAGAACCCATCTGATTTCCTCCTTTTTAGAGGAGAAAATCTGCCATCCTTACCTGGTCTGGCCTACACGTGACTCCAGATCCACGGCAATGTGTGGTTGACTCTTGAGTCCCCTCTGGGCAATTCGGGATGGGCAGGGAATGCTGGTCTGGGCAGTGAATGCTGGTCCAACCAGTGATGCCCACATCCCATGAGTGAATTGAAATAGTGATGTGGAGGAGCTGGTGTTGGGCTGGGGTGGATGGTGTTAAAAATCACACGCCAACAGGTTTATTCGGAAGCACCAGCTTTCGAAGCGCTGCTGCTTCATTGGAAAAAGGTGAGAGCTGATGTGGTGGCAGGCCTCCTGCGATGAATCACTGAATGCGTCTGGCCTTCTTTGTACTCTGTATAATAACTTTTATTGTTGTAAGGATGTTGTGTAACAATAAGAATAAAAATATTCCTTTTTTGTGTTAAGAGTTGGTCCTTTTTCCTTTTTTGGGGTTTGTGCTCACATTGGATGATAGGGCAGGGATGCAGATGTCAACACTCAGCGCGAATGCCTTCGTTTTCCCAGAAGTCACATTGTGCTGTGATGGATCTTTGCACAAACACCAGGGTCTTGGGGAGGATAGGATGCTGTTAGGATTGGGAAGTGATGTCCAATTCGACGACTCAACCCAACAGATCAGTTTGCTGTTGATCAGACTGTCAGGCAGTTTCATGACACTGTGTTTGATAATGGATTCAACTCAGGCTGGACCTGGCCAGAAAAATCATTGTCGGAGCTTACTGAGTGCATATTGATTGCCCTGTCAGCATTGACCACACTTTGAAACTTCATCAGAGACAGAAGGCCATTCAGCCCCTCAAGCCTGCTTTGCCTTCCGAGAAGATCACAGCTCATCTGATTGTGGCCCCAACATTATGACAACACCCCTCCTCCCCCATGACCTTTTGACACTCTCTTGTTAATCAAGAATTGATATACCTCTGCTTTAAACGTATGCAATGACCCACTCCATCGCTCTGTGAGCAAGAGACTTCCGCTGACTTCCCAATCCTTCATCTTAAAATAGGCATACAGTGTCCCTCTAGTGCTAACCTGTCCCACAGGGTGGAAGGAACACCCACCATGTTAAGTCCCCTTAGGATCTTCCATGTTTCAATACAAACACACCTCCTTCCTCTAAGTGCTAAGGGTATTTGGAGATGCTTTGTAAATCCTTTCAAGCATGTTCATTATGTTCATTTTAGGGGAAGAGAAAGGAAGGATTGAGAGGAACACCAGGGAGGTGTATTATCTACAATAATGAGGTGGGGGGGGGGGAGGGTGGAGAAGGAGAGGAGAGAGAAGCATGCTTTCTTGCAAACAGGAAAAGACCAAAATTAGGAAGTCCCATTAAACCACCCCGATTGGCTCAATTAGTCTAAGGAGCTGGTTAATTTGTTGAAGGGAATGACACCAGCAAGATGTGAGGCTGAGACCTGACTCCACAGGTTTGAAATGTTCAGTTAGTGGATTCCAGGTGGAGTTGTTGACTTGTTATAATTGGGCACAGAGCTCCTGGGATGAGGCGGGTTGGGGGATGGTATCCAGTCTGTCTTTTCTCCCACTATACCATCACTCCTTCAGTTCTGTCCTCTTCAGCATCCCCTGGCATCAAACACGTTTCCCCCCCCCCCCCTCCCCATTTTACTTGTTCCAGTGCTGGTGGCTGTTCTATCAGCTGCCTGGGACCCAGGTACTGTGATTCCCTTCCCCTGGGACCTCTCTGTCTCTCCACCCTCCCTGCAGACTCTCTAGAACACTCCAAGCCTTTGTTGATCTCTGCTAATAGCTCCCTATGTGGCTCCTTGTCCAATTTTGTTTAATAATTGCTCCTCTGAAGAGCTTTACAACATTAAAAGTGCTATATAAATACAAATTGACATTTCTTTCAGAGAATCCTGTTAGTGTGCAATTTATTTTTGGAAAGTAGGTAAGGATGGAAATAATTTCTTGCAGTTGTTTTCCTGGTTATGCAGCCTAGTGCCTAGATACTTTTATAGGGTTGATGGGAATCCTACATTTTTCACTGGAGTGTAGAAAGTTGAGGTTCACGAGAGATATAGATAATGTGAATGGCAGTTGTCTTTTCCCTAGGGTGGGGGGTTTCAAGATGAGGGGGCATAGTTTTAAGGTGAGAGGAGAAAGATTTAAACAAGACAATTATTTTTAAGTGTGGTCTGCATGTGGAATTGACATCCAGAGGAAGTGGTGGATGCAGGTACAGTTACAACGTTTAAAGTACATTTGGATAAGTTCATGAACAGGAATGGTTTAAAGGGATACAGGCCCAGTGGAAGCAATTTAGTTTGGGATTAAGATTGGACTGAAGGGTCTGTTTCCATGCTGTATAATTCTATAAGTGCTCTCCTCCTGACCACACCCCACCCCCTTCCAAAAAGCCTGTCCACCAACTACAAGTCAGGATCCTGATTGAATACTCTGTACTTGCATAGATGGGTGCAGCTCCAACAACACCACAAAACGTTCCATCCAAGACAGAATTGCCCTCTTACGTGGCATTTTATCCACCCCCCAACAGCAGCAGCGTGTACTATCAGCAGAATGCACTGTCGAAACTCTTTTGAAGTCACCTTTCATACCCATGACCACTAACATCCAATGGTGGACAAGGGCAGTAGATATAGTGTATATGGGAACACCATCCCCAGCAAGATCCCCTCCGAGCCAATCCCCATATTGACTTGGAAATATATCGGCCATTTGTTTGCTGTTGCTGAAAATCAAAATCCTGGAATTCCATCCCTCAGGGCAGCGTGGGTCTACCTACAGTACAGACTGAGGCAGTTTGGGAAGGCAGCTCATTACCACGGGGAAGCAAACATGAGATGGGAGCTGAATGAGTCCATTCAGCCCCTCGCCTGCTCTGCCATTCAAACAGCAGGGCTGATCCATCTTTTTTTTTCTGAATTCCTGTTTACCCCTCTTCCCACTACCCCACCCCCCCCCCGACTAGAATCTATCGACCACAATCTTCAGTGACCCACCTGTACCATGTTCTGAGACAAACATTTCCAACATCACCCAACTCGTGAGGGGAAAAATAATCTCCTTGTTCTGTCCTGAAAGGGAGACCCCAACATTCAAACCAAGGATAATTTCCTTTAATTCACACACAGCTAGGCCAGTGTTTATTGCCTATCCCTAATTGCCCAAAGGGCAGTTAAGAGTCAACCACAACACTGCTGTGGGTCTGGAGTCATGTGCAGGCCAGACTAGTTAAGGATGCCAGATCCCTTGCTTACGGGGCAGAAGTGAACTAGATGGGTTTATTCCACCACTGGATTCATGGTCTCTTAATTCCAGGTATTGGCAGATGGTAGAATTTGGATTCAGCTGTAGAGGGATTTGAACTCAAGTCCACAACCTGGGGTCTCTGGATGAACAGTCCAGCAATAACACCACTAGGCTATTGCCTCCACTATCTGACTCTGGCCTGATCCATGTGAAAGTATGTCTCTCATGAACGAGCGTTTCAAGTCTCTCAAGTAAACATTCGCTGATACAGCTGGGGTCTTGGCAGGGATTGTAATGGCTGCCAATTCAAGGGTTTTGTATCCATCCCATTGTCAGTGCATCTCTTCAAAGGTTCTGCTGTAACTGGCCATGGGACTATTAACACCGCATTTGGGAAGTTCCTTTCACTCACAGGAAACAATTTAATGGCCTGAAAAAAGAATACTGTGGAAAAGCCTGTGTGCATAGTACAGGACGTTCAATAAAACAGACATGGACTGTTTCCTGTGCTGCCTTAATAAACACATTAAAACCGAGTGTTACTTTGCAATTTGACTTGGGCATTATTAACTTTATGACCGTTTATGCTCAACTGGAATTATTATTGGTGAAACCATTTGTGCTGAGGCGTCAAGATGTGCATTTACGTAGCACCTTTTACTATGTCAGGACACAGATCCTCAGACAGCACCTTCCAAACCCAAGACCACTGCCATCTCGCAAGACAAGGGCAGCAGATACATAGGAAGACCAACCCCTGCAAACTCCCCTCCAAGCCACACACCACCCTGACTTGGAAATATATCGCCGTTCCTTCGGGGTCGTTGGGTCAAAATCCTGGAATTGCCTCACTAGTGGCATTGTGGATCTACCGACAGTACATAGCCTGCAACGGTTCAAGAAGGCAGCACACCACCTTCTCAAGGGGCAACTAGGGATGACTCATAAATGCTGGCCCAGCCAACAATGCCCAGAGCATTTTGAATAAATACAAAAAAAATCTCAAAACATTTTCCATCCTTTGGAACAGCAGTCGCTGGTGCATTGTGGGAAGCACATTGGTCAATTATCACGCAGTGAACTCTCACGAATGGTAAAGTGGCGAGTTCGAAAGAATCAGAGAGAAAGCATTTAGGTCAAGAATAGGCGATTGGACGGTAGAACAATCTCTAAGGACTGACTCCTTGCAGGAGCATCACCAGGTAGATTGCGTTTTAATGAATTCATTCAAGGAGTATGTTTTAGCCGGGATTCCTGGGGTGGGATGTAACTTTTTCGAAGTAGGGCTTTGGGGCCTTTCACATTGAGCTGTGACAACAACCCATCCAAACAGTGGCTCTGCACTCTCCTGGTACCTGAAGGGACTCTGTGGCCAAGTTTTGGGAGCGGCACTTGACCGGACAACCTTTCACCCAGAGAGAGGTGCCAGCTCCCTTGTGTTCAGAGCACCTGAAAGGTTGGGGCAGAGGGAAACTTGTGGTGAAACGCTCACATCTTTAACAAAAGAACAAAGACATCTGATTAAATCCTTACACATTTCAAAGCGAAAAATATTGGAAAAAGCCAAATGACAGACCACAAGTACAGAATGATCTCAGTGCTAGCCCCTTGCTCTTTTCCACAGAGTTACAGCATGAATGAATTCTAGCCCACCCCCCCCCCCCCCCCCCCCCCCCCGGTGGGGGTGGCCTCTCTCTGCTATTTTGTCAAAACCACATTCGTTTCTCCCGGCAGAAGGTACTGAAAGCACTTAGCAACTTCGACAAATTAAATTGCCCTCAGGTCAGAACACGTAAAGGGATCAAACTCATCGTAGACTCGCGACCTGATCACAAACCAGACTTTGCTACTGAGAAGGGGTTCATTTCTCAGCCACAGGGAGCTGTCCCCTAGCCAACATCCCTGTCTCAGGCTGGCTGCAGTGCCCCAGCTAAGCTCAGAGCAAGCTGGAAGGACAGCACCTCATTTACTGCCTAGGAACCCTGCAAATCTCCGGACTCAATATCGAGTTCAATCATTTTAGGGCCTGAACTCCCCCATGTCCTGGGCTTCTACCACACACACCAGGCCTTGCTGTCACACAGTCTACCATTACACACCACCCACTGTTAGCCACAAACAGTCTCCATTAACAGCTATTCACCCTCCCAGCCGGATCATTATCCCTTGTCTGTCCAACTGTCCTTCTCTCTTTTTGGGATCTATCCCCACCTATCATTTATTCCATACCCCCCCCCCCCCCCCACCACATAAATAAACCAACATTTTCCTAGCTACCATCAGTTCTGAGGAAGGGTCACTGGACCCCGAAACATTAACTCTGATTTCTCTTCACAGCTGCTGCCAGACCTGCTGAGCTTTTCCCACAACCTCAGTTTTTGTTGTCGGGCATTGTGTATTTTCTGCTGTTCTCTTTTCCGTCCACTCTGTCTCTCTCTCTCTGTCCCAATACAGTAACCTTTACAAAGAAGTGTGGGTGGGGTGGGGCAGGTGGGTGTGCTTTAAGAATGAGATGTACGACGTTTCCACCTTCCAAACTTGCCCGGTGATGTGAAAGACATCTCACCAGGAGGTGATCCATTGGGAGACTTGGCATGTCTGGAGGGCATTAGCATTTTCACAATGCCCTACTCATTCTCTCGCTGGGCATTCATTTCTGTGTGCATCTACCCCTTGATCCCCAAGGTCCAATTGGCGTAGAAATAAAAAAGAGACAACTTGCATTTATATAGCGCCTTTCACAATCGCTGGATGGCTCAAAGCAGTTTACAGCCAAGGAAGCAACTTTGAACCATAGTTACTGCTGTAATGTAGGAAGCACAGCACTCAGTAACTCCTACAGACTGCAATGTGATAACTCCCAGGTAATCTCTCTCAGAAATGTTGGTAGAGAAGGAGACCATAAGACCACACAAGCAGAATTAGGCCATTCAGCCCATCGGGTCTGCACTGCCATTTGATCATGGCTGAGGTGTTTCTCAACCTCATTCTCCTGCCTCCCCCCTGTAACCCCTGATCCCCTTGCTCATCAAGAACTGATTTATCTCTGTCTTAAATAAATTGTTTTGCTTCAGTAGTTTCACCAGTCACGTTTCATCTGCAACAGATACTTATATTTACCTTTCAAAATAAAAGAAGAGTTGGGTCCAGTCTATGTTAAATTATTTTGAGGGAGTCCAATCTGGACCATAACATCAAATTGCAATTTCTCATCAAGTCACTTATCAGATATCATTGTGCAGAGTGTAATAGCAACAGTGATCGTTTTAAAAGCAGGATTTCTTTAATTCAATGTCTATTAATTAACAAGCAAACCAGATATAACATTTCTGAGGATTCTTGTGGTTTGGGGGCACCATGGTGGCTCAGTGGTTAGCACTGCTGCCTCACAGCACCAGGGACCGGGTTGGATTCCATCCTCGGACGACTGTCTGTGTGGAGTTTGCACATTCTCCCTGCATCTGCGTGGGTTTCCTCCAGGTGCTCCGGTTTCTTCCCACAGTCCAAAGATGTGCAGGTCAGGTGCTATATTGCCCATAGTGTTAGGTGCATTAGTCAGGGGTAAATACAGGTTAGGGGAATGGGTCTGGGTAGGCTACTCTCCGGAGGATTGGTGTGGACTTGTTAGGTCAAAGCACTTGTTTCTATACTGTAGGGAAGTCGAGGAGACTAGGACCCGTGGCCACGCCTTAGAATTAGAGGGGGTCATTTCAGAACAGAAATGCGGAGACATTTCTTCAGCCAGAGAGTGGTGGGCCTGTGGAATTCATTGCCGCAGAGTGCAGTGGAGGCCGGGATGCTAAATGTCTTCAAGGGCGAGATTGATAGATTCTTGTTGTCTAGAGGAATTAAGGGCTACGGGGAGAATGCTGGTAAGTGGAGCTGAAATGCGCATCAGCCATGATTGAATGGCGGAGTGGACTCGATGGGCCGAATGGCCTTACTTCCACTCCTATGTCTTATGGTCTTATGGTCTTATGGAATCTAATCTAAATGCTCCCAATGACTTGGTTTCCATAGCCCAGTGCAGCAATGAGCTCCTGTCTGGCTGAAGAAATTCCACCTCATCTCAGATCTCAGTTCTAAAGGGTCATCCCTTCACTCTGAGGCTATGTCCTCGAGGAGACATCTTCTCTACGTCCACTCTATCCAGGCATCTCTGTATTATGTATGTTTCAATCAGATCTCCCCTCTTCCTTGTAAACTCCATTGAGTACAGATCCAGAATCATCAACCGCTCCTGAAATGACAAGCCCTTCCTCCCTGGGATGATACTTGTAAACCTCCTGTGGACCCCCCTCCAATACCAGCACATCCTTCCTTAGGTGTGGGGCCCAAATGTATTTACAACATTGATATGCAGGACACCAGACATAACACCTCTGCTCCCCAATGATTTTGTGGGAGACTTTTACGATGAATCGAAGAGTGTGGTGCTGGAAAAGCACAGCCAGTCAGACAGCATCCGAGGAGCAGGAGAATCAATGTTTTGAGCATAAGTCCTTCATCAGAAATGGCCCAAAACGTCGACTTTCCTGCTCCTTGGATGCTGCCTGACTGGCTGCGCTTTTCCAGCACCACACTCTTCGACTCTGACCTCCGGCATCTGCAGTCCTCACTTTCTCCTTGTCTTTTACAGTCAGTTAGGTACTTGTTACCTTCTAAGAGATGACACACCAACAAGGTCCCACTCCCATCATTCAGCACAGTATGTGTCAGCCCTCATATTGGGTGCACGCAGCAGACCGGACTTGAATCTGGAACCTTGTGACTCAGGAGACGTGTAGCTGACGCATAGAATGATGCAACACAAAGGGAAACCATTCTGCCCATCGTAACTCTGCAGGCTCTTTGAACGAGGTATTCAATTAGTCCCACGCCCCAAGCTGCTTTTCCCACACATCCCCAAAAGAAACTTTTCAAGTGTTTATCCAATTCTGTTTTGAAGGTTACTATGGAAGAACCTCGATTATACAAGGGACATAGGTGGGATTATTTCGTTCAGTTATTCGAATGCCTGATAATCTAATGCTGGACAATCAAGGGTCCTCTGTACTGCATTATGCTTCCACTAAACTTTCAGAGAATGCAATTTAGATCATAGTATTTCACTGCGACAAACATTTCTCCTCAGATCCCTTTGCCAATGATCACACATTTCATTTCCCTTGTTCCTGCCTGCTGACCAGCAATGGAGCTCATAGCAAGTCATTGCTGAGGAGGGAAACACATTGGCAATAATTTTCAGTCTCACACTCATCAGGACCAGATGCAAGAATGCCAAATTTCAGAGGGACCATCAATACTACTGCATGGGAAAGAGGTTGGCTGGCATTTCAACTGTGTTTCAGATCCTGTATAACCTTGGCAGGTGGACACAGAAGAGATATTTCCTTTTGTGTTTAAATCTAAACTAATCTCCCTTTTTGGACAGAGACAAGGAGATATTTTTCCTCTCTGAGGCTTTGCATCTTTGAATCTCTCTGCCTCAGGATGGGGTGGAGGGGAAAGAAGTCTTAGCATTTAGAAGCCCCACAGTGTGGAAACAGGCTCTTCAGCCCAGC
This sequence comes from Chiloscyllium punctatum, assembly GCF_047496795.1. Taxonomy (NCBI): domain Eukaryota; kingdom Metazoa; phylum Chordata; class Chondrichthyes; order Orectolobiformes; family Hemiscylliidae; genus Chiloscyllium; species Chiloscyllium punctatum. The sequence goes on from NC_092749.1 coordinate 16,426,501, forward strand.
AAGTACAAAGAGTATCCCAGATTCTGGATTAGTGGTGCTGGAAGAGCACAGCAGTTCAGGCAGCATCCAAGTAGCTTCGAAATCGACGTTTCGGGCAAAAGCCCTTAATCAGGAATAAAGGCAGTGAGCCTGAAGCGTGGAGAGATAAGCTAGAGGAGGGTGGGGGTGGGGAGAGAGTAGCATAGAGTACAATGGGTGAGTGGGGGAGGGGATGAAGGTGATAGGTCAAGGAGGAGAGGGTGGAGTGGATAGGTGGAAAAGAAGATAGGCAGGTAGGACAAGTCTGGACAAGTCATGGGGACAGTTACTGAGTATCCCACCCAGACCCATTCTCATATTCCCCTACATTTCCCCTGACTAATGCAACTAACACTATGGGCAATTTAGCATGGCCAATTCACCTGACCTGTACATCTTTGGATGGTGGGAGGAAACTGGAGCACCTGGAGGAAACCCACGTAGACACGGGGAGAATGTGCAAACTCCACAGAGAGTCACCTGAGGCTTGAACCAAACAAATGTCCCTGGCACTGTGAGGCAGCTTCTGGATTAGTGGTGCTGGAAGAGCACAGCAGTTCAGGCAGCATCCAAGTAGCTTCGAAATCGACGTTTCGGGCAAAAGCCAGGCTTTTGCCCGAAACGTCGATTTCGAAGCTACTTGGATACTGCCTGAACTGCTGTGCTCTTCCAGCACCACTAATCCAGAATCTGGTTTCCAGCATCTGCAGTCATTGTTTTTACCACTGTGAGGCAGCTGTGCTAACCACTGAGCCATTGGGCCGCCCCTTGCCATCTTTGAATATTTTTAAGATGGAGGTGGAGACAATCTGTTTAGACACGGGCGTGGAGGGTTATCAAGAAGAGATGGGAATGTGGAAGTCAGAAACACAAACAGGTCACCCTGATCTTATTGAACAGCAGAGACTCAAGGGGTCAAGCGTTTGACCTACTGCCCTAATATCTGCTCCCTAACTCGGTGACAAATCAGTACTGTTAATGCTTCTGTGAAGCCTGGTGAGGCATTGGTGCTGTGTTAAAGGTGCTATATAAACGCAAGATGTTGTTGAAGAGACGGAGTATTTCACCTAGTAATGAAAGAAGGAGAAATGAACAAAAATAATACGTGGCTTACTAGTAAAAGCTTCAATCGTGGAAATCACTGGAGGAGGTCATTCGACCCAGTGGACCTCTTTTGAGGAATAATTGAACTTTTCCCATTCCAATATCCTGCAACAGATTCTCCTCCAGGTCTTCATTCTATTCTCTTCTGAAAGCAACTATTGATTAAATTTATATGAACGTCTTATAGAGAGTGCATTTGAAGTCCTAACCACTCAATGGGTAAAAAAAATCTTTACCTGCTGTACATCTCTGCTTGTTCCCTAATCATCTTGAATCTGTTGCTGCTAGTTATCCAGTTCTTAGACATTAGAAGATAGCAGCGGAAGACACTTGAACAAGAGTGGGGGGAGAATCTGTTAAAAAGATTGAGAAGTGCCATCTCTAAATTTAAGCCTTTTCCTGGTAGGCCGGGACCTTCCATGCAGAATGAACAATGGGGAGGAGCTGTGCATATGAATAGGACTGTCAGGAGTCATGGGGCTTTGCACAAAACCTTCCCGCATGACAATAGTTTGACCTGGTGAGGTAGTACAGTTTCAGGTCATTTTGCTGTGGGGTGCACGGAGTTCAGACGCTTTAACGTCTGATTTCCTTTTCAGAAGAAAGGACCCCTGTGAGCCGGTCCAGCACCTGGGTTTGGAGAGCATAATGTTCATTTGCATTACCTGGTAGTGCTCCTCCACAGCTGCATCCCATGTGTGAGTGCTCCGGGGAAGGACGTCCATTTCCATAGCGCCTTTCATGTCTCCCAGGAGACACATTACACTCAGTGAAAGTGTAGTCTGAAAAAGGGCAGCCATTTTGCTCACAGCCAACAGCAACGCACTAATGATCAGATTGCGGGCTTTCTCGATCGAGAAATAAACATTTATCGTAGGGAACCTGCCTTTCCTTTGTCAAAAAATTCAAAACGGCACCCTTTAGTGTTTCCTGCAGAGGACAGGGAGGACCTTGGTTTTAATGTCTGTAAATTACCACCTTCAGCTGGTGCCCCCCACAGTGAGCATCAGCTCAAATTTAACAAGATGTACGGATTGGGCCATGTCCCCATAGCTGTCAATGTCAGACACAGGACAGATACCCACTGAGCTGTAGCTGCCATCTTACCCAGGTTCCTTTGTACTGGAGGAGTGCAGCCAATACCAGTGGCTGTACAAGGCGCAACAGCTTGTGTTTTCACCAGTCTCTCAGCAACATAGAATCCCTGCAGTGTGGATACAGGCTCTTTGGCCCAACAAGTCCACACTGACCCTCTGAAGAGTAACCCACCCAGATCCATTCCCCTAACTAATGCACCTAACACTACCAGCAATTTAGCATGGCCAATTCACCTGACCTGCACATCTTTGGACTGTGGGAGGAAACCTGAGCACCCGGAGGAAACCCACGCAGACACGGGGAGAATGTGCAAACTCCACACAGACAGTCACCCAAGGCTGGAATCAAACCTGGGAACCTGGTGCTGTGAGGCAGCAGTGCTAACCACTGAGCCACCGTGCTGCCCAATTCAATTTTAGCATGGCCAATTCATCTAATCTGCACATCTTTGGACTGTGGGAGGAAACCCACGCAGACACGGGGAGAATGTGCAAACTCCACACAGACAGTCGCTCGAGGCTGGAATCGAACCTGGGTGCCTGGCGCTGAGAGGCAGCAGTGCTTACCGCTGAGTCACTATGCCAAGGCTTCAGGCTGTAGAGAGAGAGAGAGACAAAAAAATTAAAAGGATTGAGCGCATCCATCACGCTCGTGTACTCTGCATCAATCAGAAACCCAACCGTTCAGCATAGAGGAAAGGCTGAATACAGGGCTGGGAGGAGGTGGGAAAAGCTTAAAATAGAGAAGGAGAAATTTGAATTCAATAAAAATCTAGAATTCAGAGCTAGCCTACATTAAACCATGTAACCCCTGTCGTTTGTTTGTATAATTTCCTTTAGGGAAGGAAATCTGCCATCCTTAGCTGGTCTGCCCCTAAGGGGTGAAGGTAGGGCGTTGGATTAAAATGGAGTCGAGTGGGGTGGGTAACAAGGCATTCTAGCCCCTGCAGTGCCCACCTCTCTCTGTAAAGGCATCAAGGGTATTGGCAAGGGCACTCAGGCATAAACATTGCCATGAGAGAGGGGCAGGGAGTTGGTGACTATGAGTTCTCCATAGCTCACTGTCTGGCCTTGTTAATGGCCAATTGCCCCAGCAGTCCTTGTGAGGTGATTGAATGGTTTCTCCCCCATGAATTTCAACTGAGTCACTGAGCAATGCTGCACTTTTCAAACCTGCCAACCTACTCGTAAATCTCCTCTGCACTCTCTCCAGAACTATACGTCCTTCCTCTAATATGGTGACCACAAAGTAAATGTCTCTCCCCTTTTGTCAATCACCTTACATCTGGTCCTCTCCTCTGCTACCTCTAGGAACAGTTCATGACCCTCATGACTTTGCCCAGCTCTTTTTTTTATAATATATGTTTATTAAGAAAAAATAGATTTTTAAATATTACAACAAAAACAAAACAATGCAATTCAAAACAGTACAAAAATAGTACAAAACTAAACCCAAATAATAAAAAAATTCCCCAACCCACCCTCCTATATGAATGTATAAACATATATAAATATAAAATTTTAAAAACCTAAACTAGCTATTTAACTAAATAAATAAATACCTAACAACAAACAAATAAATAGTAATAACTCAGCCCAGCCAAACAAAACACTCATACATTCGCAGTTCCTCCTCCCTGGATATTGGACTCATGAAGCACAATCGTTACGGCTATATAAAAGCCCTTGTTAGTGTGGCAGATAAATCTGTGTCCAGGTATTTCAAAAAGGGCTGCCATGTCTTATAAAAATTCTCAGTTTTGTGGTGTACCATATTTGTGAGAAAATCCAGGGGAATATGCTCCATAACAATCTTCCGCCAACTCGACAGGCCTGGGGGGGTTTTTGGATATCCAACCTAGCAAGATATTCTTCCTTGCACAGAATGTAAGAATATTGAAAAGTTTTGCCTTATGTGCATCTGCAGGGAATACAATGGATAGGCCCAATAGGAGAGAAATAGGGTCCTTCTCCACCCCTACACCTAGATCCTCTCCATTGCATCCACTACAGCGCTCCAATATGTTTGAAGCCTGTCACAAGACCAAAGACAATGGGTAAGAGTACCCGTGCAGACCTTGCACTTGGGACATGCCCAGCTGTTTTGAATGTTCTCTCAAACTTCCTGTCTCTGGGGTGACCCCAGTTCAGTTTCTCTAATCTATCCACATGACAGCAATCTTTCATGAGACACTGAGGGTCCCCGGGATATGTTGGGGATGAGGACTGAGCACAGAAAGGTGTCGTGTTATTTTAACACAAATACAGAACCCACGCTGGGCTCAGTACCTGACAAACTCACCTCTAACTCAGGACGTTGCAGGCTCAAGCAGAGAAACGACCATATACCAGGGGAGACAGTGCTCACAGTCACTGGGTTGGAATTCAGAGACCCAGACTTATTTCACAATACAGCATAGCAAGATCCCAGAAGCTCAGAGCCCTTTTGATGTCTTCCCAAGCTGCTGCCTGAGGAATTTGTCCTAGAACGTGGAAAGGCTCCCATTAACTTTTTTACATCACAGGAGAGGCCAAACCAGAACTTCAGTTTACCGTCTCATCTGAGAAATGACAGTGCAGCACTCCCTCAGTACCAGACCACACTATTCTTTATTCTTTCCCGAGACATTGGCAGTGTTGGCAATGCCAACATTTGTTGACCACCCCTAATTGCCCTTGAACTGAGTGGCTGGTAAGACCATTACAGAGGGTAATTAGGAGCGAGTGAGGACCGCAGATGCTGGAGATCAGAGTCGGAGCTTGTGGTGCTGGAAAAGCACAGCAGTTCAGGCAGCATCAGAGGAGCAGGAGAATTGACGTTTCAGGCATAAGCCCTTTATCAGGAAAGTGATGAAGAGCTTATGCCTGAAACGTCGACCCTTCGGCACCACACTTTTCGACAGAGGATAGTTAAGAGTCAACCACATTGCTGTGGGACTAGTGTCACATACGAAGTAAGGACAACATGTTTAATTCTCTGGAGATCATCAATGATCCTATTGGGGATTTTCTTTCTAATTATTTGAATTCTCAGAGGTGGTGTATACCTCCCGATGATAAACCCACAGCTTCACAGTCACTTTTACTGACAACCAACCTTTTAGCCCAGTCTTCCTTTCAAAAACACCAAATTTTTATCTTGCCCTGAATTCATTGTTTTTGAGCATTAACATGAAAATGAAAACAACACGTTTGTTTTCCTAAGTTTGGTTCTTCAGTGATTGGACAAGTCTTGGCATGCCAATTCCAGGCAACATCTTGCAAAATCAGCAAACAATGATCCAAGTGGTAGTGACCTGGAAATGGTCTTGATTAGAGGTTCCACTCCCCAAGGAAGAGATTGTTCGCTGGTGGGACGAGGGTCAGAGTTCAGAGGTTAGAGTCTAAGCAGCTGAAGGTCGCCGGGGTGGAGCAAAGACGATCGAGGAGCCCAGACCTCGGAGAGAGATGGAAGAGGTTGCAGAGGTGGGATTGACAAGGTCAATGAAGGACTTGGAAATGAGGAAGGAAAGGGTTTTCATTTAGACAACATGACCACTGGGCACTTACAGGGTTCAGACTTACAAGGATGTTGCCAGTGTTGGAGGGTTTGAGCTACAGGGAGAGGCTGAATAGGCTGAGGCTACCTTCTCAGGAGGCTGAGGGATGACCTTACAGAGGTTTATAGAATCATGAAGGGCATGGATAGGGTACATAGACAAGGTCTTTTCCTCAGGGTGGGGGAGTCCGGAATTAGAGGGCATAGGTTTAGTGTGAGGGGGAAAGATTTGAAAGGGATCTAAGGGGCAACCTTTTCATACAGAGGGTGGTGTGTGTATGGAATGAGCGGCCAGAGGAAGTGGTGGAGGCTGGTACAATAACAATGTTTAAAAAGCATCTGGATGGGTATATGAATGGGAAGGGTTTAGTGGGATATGGGACAAGTGCTGGCAAATAGAACTAGATTAGTTTAGGATACCTGGTCAGCACGGAAGAGTTCCTGTGCTGTACGTCTCTCTGACTCAAAGTGTAGTCACTGTTGTAATGTTGGATAAAAAAATCCCACAAACAGCCATGTGAGGTTGTTTGAGAGGTGCATTTGATTTGTGTAAACAGATTGGAGTCTGGGAGCTGCAGTCCCTGACGAAGAGAAAGTTAAGAAGTGATTTGATCAAAGTATTCTGTATTTCTGTAATTGCTATCATATCCCAGTCCCATATTCCTAATCATGTCCTGAGTTCATCTGCCTTCCCTGTTAGGCCTCTTGCATTGAAATAAATGCGGTTTAATTTACCAGTCCTACCTTGTTCTCTGCTTTGTCCCTGCCTGCCCTGACTGTTTGACTTGCTTCTTTTCTCAACTGTACTAATCTCAGATTGATTTCTTTCCTCATTATCTCCCTGGGTCCTAGCCCCCACCTTACTAGTTTAAATCCTCCCAAGCAGCTCTAGCAAATCTCCCTGCCAGTATATTAGTATATATGGAGTTTAATATAGATAAATGTGAGGTGCTGCATTTTGGGAAAGCAAATCTTAGCAGGACTTATACGCTTAATGGCTCAGGTCATAGTGAGTATTGCTGAACAAAGAGAACTTGGAGTGCAGGTTCATAGCTCCTTGAAAGTGGAGTCGCAGGTAGATAAGATAGTGAAGAAGGCGTTTGGTATATGTTCAGTTATTGATCAGAGTACAGAGGTCATGTTGCGGCTGTACAGGATATTGGTTAGGCCACTGTTGGAATTTTGCGTGCAATTCTGGTCTCCTTCCTATCGAAAGGATGTTGTGAAACTTGAAAGGGTTCAGAAAAGATTTACAAGGATGTTGCCAGGGTTGGAGGGTTTGAGCTATAAGGAGAGGCTGAACAGGCTGGGGCTGTATTCCCTGGAGCATCAGAGGCTGAGGGGTGACTTTATAGAGGTTTATTAAATCATGAGGGGCATGGATAGGGTAAGTAGGCAAAGTTTTTTTTCCCTGGGGGAGTCCAGAACTAGAGGGCATAGGTTTAGGGTGAGAGGGGAAAGATATAAAAGAGACCTAAGGGGCAACGTTTTCACGCAGAGGGTGGTACGTGTAAGGAATGAGCTGCCAGAGGAAGTGGTGGGGGCTGGTACAATTGCAAGATTTAAGAGGCATTTGGATGGGTATATGACTAGGAAGGGTTTGGAGGGATATGGGCCGGGTGCTGGCAGGTGGGACTAGATTGGGTTGATCTGGTCAGCATGGACGGGTTGGATTGAAGGGCCTGTTTCTGTGGATAAAGTGAGGACTGCAGATGCTGGAGATCAGAGCTGAAAATGTGTTGCTGGAAAAGCGCAGCAGGTCAGGCAGCATCCAAGGAGCAGGAGAATCGACATTTCGTCGATTTTACCTTTTATCTTAGCCTGCTGGACACACTTTCCTCATTTCTGAAGACGGGCTCATGCCCGAAACGTCAATTCTCCTGCTCCTTGGATGCTGCCTGACCTGCTGCGCTTTTCCAGCAACACATTTTCGGGTCTGTTTCTGTGCTGCACATCTCTATGACTCTATTCAAAGTCACAATAGACAATAGACAATAGGTGCAGGAGTAGGCCATTCTGCCCTTCGAGCCTGCACCACCATTCAATATGATCATGGCTGATCATCCTTAATTAGTATTCTGTTCCTGCCTTATCTCCATAACCCTTGATTCCACTATCCTTGAGAGCTCTATTCAACTCTTTCTTAAATGAATCCAGAGACTGGGCCTCCACTGCCCTCTGGGGCAGAGCATTCCACACAGCCACCACTCTCTGGGTGAAGAAGTTTCTCCTCATCTCTATCCTAAATGGTCTACCCTGTATTTTTAAGCTGTGTCCTCTGGTTCGGCACTCGCCCATCAGCGGAAACATGTTTCCTGCCTCCAGAGTGTCCAATCCTTTAATAATCTTATATGTCTCAATCAGATCCCCTCTCAGTCTTCTGAACTCAAGGGCATACAAGCCCAGTCGCTCCAGTCTTGCAGTGTAAAGTAAACCCGCTAATCTAGGAATTGACCTCGTGAACCTACGCTGCACTCCCTCAATAGCCAGAATGTCTTTCCTCAAATTTGGAGACCAGAGCTGCACACAATACTCCAGGTGTGGTCTCACAAGGCCCCTGTACAGTTGCAGAAGAACCTCTTTGCTTCTATACTCAATCCCTCTTGTTATGAAGGCCAGCATGCTATTAGCCTTCTTCACTACCTGCTGTACCTGCATGCTTACCTTCATTGACTGGTGGACAAGAACACCCAGATCTCTCTGTACTGCCCCTTTACCTAGATTGATTCCATTTAGGTCGTAATCTGCCTTCCTGTTCTTGCCACCAAAGTGGATAACCATACATTTATCCACATTAAACTGCATCTGCCATGCATCTGACCACTCACCTAACTTGTCCAGGTCACCCTGTAATCTCCTAACATCCTCATCACATTTCACCCCACCACCCAGCTTAGTATCATCAGCAAATTTGCTAATGTTATGACTAATACCATCTTCTATATCATTAACATATATTGTAAAAAGCTGCGCTCCCAGCACTGATCCCTGCGGTACTCCAGTGGTCACTGCCTGCCATTCCCAAATGGAGCTGTTTATCACTACTCTTTGTTTCCTATCAGCCAACCAACTTTCAGTCCAAGTTAGTACTTTGTCCCCAATACCATGTGCCCTAATTTTGCTCACTAACCTCCTATGTGGGGCTTTATCAAAAGCTTTCTGGAAGTTCAGGTACACTACATCTACTGGATCTCCCTCGTCCATCTTCAAGTTACATCCTCAAAGAATTCCAGAAGATTAGTCAAGCATGATTTCCCCTTCATAAATCCATGCTGACTCTGACCTATCCTGTTACTACTATCCAGATGCGTCATAATTTCATCCTTTATGATAGACTCCAGCATCTTTCCCACCACTGAGGTCAGACTAACTGGCCTATAATTTCCTGCTTTCTCTCTCCCACCTTTCTTAAAAAGTGGTACAACATTAGCCACCCTCCAATCCGCAGGAACTGATCCTGAATCTATCGAACTCTGGAAAATAATCACCAACGCATCCACGATTTCTCGAGCCACCTCCTTCAGTACCCTGGGATGTAGACCATCAGGCCCCAGGGACTTATTAACCTTCAGACCTAATAGTCTCTCCAACACCAATTCCTGGCAAATATAAATTCCCTTAAGTTCAGGTCCTTCAGCCACTGTTACCTCAGGGAGATTGCTTGTGTCTTCCCCAGTGAACACGGATCTGAAGTACCAATTCAATTCTTCTGCCATTTCTTTGTTCCCCGCAATATATTCCCCTGTTTCTGTCTTCAAGGGCCCAATTTTAGTCTTAACCATTTTTTTGCCTTTCACATACCTAAAAAAAACTTTTGCTATCCTCCTTTATATTATTTGCCAAGAGCTGGACACAGTAGATGAGGAGGAACTGTTTCCATTGGTGGAAAGTTTGAGAACAAGGGGGGCACAAATGTAAGGTAATGGGCAAGAGAAGCAATGATGATATGAACAAAAACCATTTCATTCAGTGGTGAGTTAGGAGCTGGAATGCATTTACCTGAGAATGAGATCGAGGAAAGTTCAAACAGACCTTTCAACAGGGTTTTGGATAAGTATCTGAAAAGCAAGAATGGTCAGGATCACGGGGAGCAGCGTGAGATAAATTGATCCTTTGGAAAGCCACCACAATCGCAATGGGCCAAATGGTCTCCTGTTTAGTAATCACTCTGTGATTCCAGGGCAGCAGCAGCAGCTTATCACCTCCTCTTCAAGATACACTAAGGGAATTCGCAAGCTGGGCTCCTGTGGCACAGTGGTAATGTTCCTACCTCTAAGCCAGGAGACCCAGGTTTAAATCCCACTTGCTCCAGAGGTGCATCATGCAATCTCTAAACAGGTTGATTCAAAAGTATCCAGAAAGCAGACAGGGCCTCTGTTTGACATCAACACTGACTCTCAGTACTGCCCTGAGGTGTCAGCCTTACCTTTTATACTGGAGTGGGAACTGACCCCAGAACCTTTCGACTGAGCAGCCAGTGTTCTCCCAGAGTGCCGAGGGAGTGGGATTATAAAACGGTTCTTTCCATTGGCTGGAAATTAATGGCAATTAAAGATCCTAAACAATATTATTAAGCTAGAGAGGATTCTGAAGAGATTGACCAAGTGGTTGCTAGGAATGGGGGGTTTGAGTTATAAGGAGAGGCTGGACAGGCTGGGAGTTTTTCACTGGAGTGTAAGAGGTTGAGCATTGACGTTATAAAGATTTTTAAATTATGAGGGGTATAGAGAGAGTTAATGGTAGGTGTCTTTTCCCTAGGATAGGGGATTTCAAGACAGGAGGCGTATTTTTAAGGTGAGAGGAGAGAGATTTAAAAAAGACATGAGGGGCAAATTTTTTTAGCACAGAGTGTGGAATGAATTTCCAGAGAAAGTGGTGGATCTGCACACTGTTACAACATTTAAAAGACACTTAGGTATTACATGAACAGGAAAGGTTTGGAGGGATATGGGCCAGGAGTAGGCAGGTGGGACTAGTTCAGTTTGCAATTATGTTCGGCATGGACCGGTGGGCCTGAAGAGTCTGTTTCTGTGCTGTGTTACTCTATAAGGAATGTTAGTGCGGTTTGCGGGAGGTGGGGGTGTGGTATAGGCTGTCCCAAACGATTGGCAGTTTCATTAAGTTGGTGCAGCTTCGACGGTTTGCTCAAAGACATGGAAAGAGTTTGCTGACTCAAACCCACACCTGGAATTTCACTGCTGCTGCCTTTTGTGAATTGTGTTAAGTGGCCCCCTGTGAGATGTGGGCCTTTTGTTTGAAGTTTTCCAGATGTGGTTGCTAAACAACCATCGCACAGTGCCCACCCTCAGATCCTTGGTGAATATTATTTTTTTCCACGAGGTGCACAAAAACATAATATAAAGTTCGTGAAAAATAAACAAAACTCCAGGAGTGGCCTGTCAGTGTCCAGGAGACATGTCTGGGTTTAAGCATGTGATGAAGTCTAGGTTGAGACATCGGTGTGCTTCATGAAGGACAGCTGCAACTCCATCTTAGCTCATTGCACGTTGCAGTTTAGCTGGAGCATGCCTGAGAGACTTTACAGCGCGACTGAGTGACTTGTTAATCACTGCAGAGTGGAGCAGTTAATTAGGTTTGGTGTTGTACTTGATATAGACTTATTTATAAAGGATTATGCCTTGCACCACTTCCCAAATCACTTCACAACTAATCAACTACTCCCTCGACTATGATATCAGCCTTTGGATTGTAACTCTGGAGTGGGACTGAAACTCACAACCTTCTGATTTAAAAAGGTACCATTAGTGCAAATGTGTTGTTTTAATCATTGAAATGGCCACTTCCTTCTCCCTTGTACAATTATGCAGAATAAATGAAACATTCACCAGATTGCGTTGATGAAGCATTGGTTTACACTGAAAAATTAAAGTTCTAGCATCTCGCATTTATCTGAATTAAACTCCATCTGCCACTTCTCAGTCCATTGGCCCAGCTGGTCGACATCCTGTTGTAATCTGAGGTAACTCTCTTCGCTGTCCACTACACCTCCAATTTTGGTCTCATCTGCAAACTTACTAACTGTACCTCTTATGCTGGCATCCAAATCATTTATGTAAATGACAAAAAGTAGAGGGCCCAGCACCAATCCTTGTGGCACTCCACTGGTCACAGGCCTCCAGTCTGAAAAACAACCCTCCACCACCACCCTCTGTCTTCTACCTTTGAGCCAGTTCTGTAAGGGATACGGGCCGGGTGCTGGCAGATGGGACTAGATTGGGTTGGAATATCTGGTCGGCATGGATGGGTTGGACTGAAGGGTCTGTTTTCATGCTGTAAATCTCTGTGACTCTATCACTTTAATCCCATGCTCGCACGACACAGAAAACACTGGGGTTTGTAGGATTGATCATTGCTTTAATAAAAATACAAGTGGCAGAATAAGACACAACCCCTTTGTGGGCCAAGGGTCTGGAAACAGGATAGAATGTGCTCACATCTCAGGTCTGCTGGATTTCCTGTCGATGAGGCGCAATTGCTGCCAGCTGTAGATCAATGATCGATGCCCAGTTCTGATTCCAACCAACTTGGTTTTGTGTTTTCCACCCTCTCTGGTTTCACCAGGTAACTGAAAAACTTACATCTGGAAACTCTATCTGGTTCACAGCAATTACTAAAATGAAATATGATTTGAGGAAGAATCTCTTGGCTTCTGTGGTGACCAAACAGAACTGCTAACTCCAGAAGGGACTGCTGGATGATAATTAACATAGAGTCCTCACAGTCTTTTCAAAGCCAGATTTTCCAGAAATTAAGGTAATTAAACCAATCTCTTATCCCCTTGAAAGATTTGCTGGGCTGCTTCTCCAAAGACACTTGATTTCGAGTAAATGGCAAGTGAACTAAAGCACAAATTAAACAGTTCTGCAAAGCAGTCACCCAGTCGTTCTTTTATCTCTCCAGTACAGAGGAGACCACACTGTGAGCGGTGAATACAGTACACTAGATTAAGTGAAGTGCAGGTAAATCTCTGCTTCACCTGGAAGCTGTGTTTAGGGCCTTGGATGGTGGGGAGGAAGGAGGTAAATATCACACCTTCTGCAGTTGCAAGGGAAGGTGCCGTGGAGCTGTGGGGGAGTTGGGAATGACGCAAGAGTGGACCAGAGTGTTCCCAGAGGGAATGGCCCCTGCAGAAGGCTGACAAGGGAAGAGAGGGGAATATGTGTCTAGTTGTGGCGTCCCTCTGGAGGTGGCAGAAACGGTGCCTAGTGATCGTTTCAATGTGGAGGCTGGTGAGATGCTGACCAGGGACACCTATCATTGTTGTGGGAGTGGAGGGGAGAAGTGCAGGAGATGGGTCGATCAGAGGACCGTGTCAGTAACTGTAGCATGGAATTCCCTGCTGAGGAGAAAGGTGGACATTTCTGAGGCTACGCACCCCCCCCCCCCCCCAACACATTAGAACAGATACGACGGGAATGGAGAAACTGGGAGAATAGAATGGAGTCCTTATCAGAAGAAGGATGTATAGTTCAGGTAACTGTGGGAGTTGGTGGGTTTGTAATGGATATCAATGGCCAGCCTATCCCCATAAATGGAAGCAGAAATGTTGAGGAAGGGTAGGCAGGAGTCAGAGATGGACCAGGTAAATGTGAGGGTGGAAATTGGAAGGAGGTTTGATACGTTTTTCAAATTGTTCAAGTTCAGAAAGAAAGAGGAAAGAGTTGTGATGAGATTACTCAAATAGGACTGGATTGAGGAATAATCAACTAGGAGAAAGTGAGGACTGCAGATTCTGGAGATCAGAGTCTAGAGTGTGGTGCTGGAAAAGCACAGCAGGTCAAGCAACATCCGAAGAGCAGGAGAATTGACGTTTCGGGCAGGAGCCCTTCATCAGGAATAGAGGCCTCATTCGTGATGAAGGGCTTATGCTCAGAACATCGATTCCCCTGCTCCTTGGATGCTGCCTGACCTGCTGTGCTTTTCCAGCACCACACTCTCGACTCTGGAATGAGGAATGTTCTACGTACCCCACAAAGAGACAGGCATAACTGGGGCCTGTCTGGGTACCAATGGCCACCGCACTGACCTGAAGGACGAGAGAGGAGATAAAAGGGAAGTTGTTAAGAATGCGGATGAGCTTGGCCAGGCCGAGGAGGTGATAGTGGATGGGGACGGTTCAGAACTTTATCCAGGAGGAAACAGAGAGCCCTGAGACGGTCCTGCTGGGGGATGGACGTGTAAAGAGATTGTACGGCCAAGGTAGAGAGGAGACTGGAGAGAGGAGGTTGGAGCCCGCAAACTGGAAATTCTGAAACTGATGTAAAGCTTCTGAAGGTTCGTGGGTGTAAGTTGGACAAGGGGAGTAAATCAAGACAAGGTATGACCCTCTTGATTGTTGTCTGTGTATCTTGTGTATTCTCAACATTTGTGGAATATAATTTCAGGTGCCCTGCATTTGTTAAGTGCCTTCTGAGACAAACTAATAATGTTTTAATGGAAAAAAGGATGTGAGGTTGGGGTCATAAGGAGGACACACATGGGGTATGGGCAGCGGGTTAGTTGGGAAGTGCTTAAATTAACCAGGAATGCTATCTAATGTGTATATTGAAAAAAAAATGTTGAGGCACTTCTTGTTGGCTTTCAGGATGTAAGAAGCAGGAGTTGGATCAGGCCATTCGGCCCCTCAAGCCTGCTCCACCATTCAGTGAAATTGTGATGGAGCATTAGTCTTCCATCGTTATCACCACGATCTTTAACTTTCTCCGTACCCAAGAATCTACCAACCTCTGGCCTGGTGAAACTCAGTACCTGAGCATCCTTAGCCCTCTGGGGCAGAGAGTTCCCAAGACCCTCCGAGTGTAAACATTTCTCCACATCTCAGTTCCAAATGAGCCACCCCCTTTCTTTTCCTGGGACCCCTAAGCCCCCACGTTCCAGATTTCCTGACTGGGGGAAACACTTCCTTTGTGCTTACCCTGAGAAAAGAACCTTCAATGAGATCACCTCTCATTGTTCGAACCTCCAGGGAATGTAGTTTGAGATTAGACAGCTTCCCTTTCTGGTGACAGGTAAGTAATTCACCGCATTCCCAGAGGGCAGGTTGAGGGGAACAAACTGAGCCCTTACAGGGAGTGCACTTGAGAAAGACTGTTGAAATTTTACTTTTTTTGCTTAATTTTTCCACTAAATACTGGGAAGAACTGGAATGTTAACTGGTAACTTTATTTCGTTGTTTTTCTACTTGTACTAAGAACAACAGTAATGCCTTACATCTGTGTTACTGCTGGTCTTGTACCTAGATACCTTCATACCTAAGATGGTGCCGTGTGGGGCAACATTATACACTTTTTACTGTTCCCCTGTATTTCTGTACTTCAGTACACACAGCAATAAAGGCCCCAGTGGCTCAGTGGTTAGCACTGCTGCCTCATAGCCCCAGGGACCCGGGTTCGCTTTGTGTGGAGTTCTACATTCTCCGTGTCAGCGTGGGTTTCCTCCAGATGCTCCCACAGTCCAAAAACGTGCAGGTCGGGTGGATTGGCCATGATAAATTGCCCCGTAGTGTCCAGGGAGGTGTAGGCTAGGTGTATTAGCTGTGGGAAATGCAGGGGGTGGGTCTGGGCGGAACACTCTTGGGGGGGGGGGGGGGGGGGAAAGGTTGGTGTGGACGTGTTGGGCCGAATGGCCTGATTCCACACTGTAGGGATTTTATAAAAATAAAGCTTACATTAAGTCATTCTCAGTCCCCTGTGAAGAAAGTGAGACTTGGGGGCGATAAAGGAGCCAGGAATAACAATAGTGACCGATTTGTCCACATTGAAAGGACGCTAATCTCACTAATGCAGCGGGTCAATGGCTACAGATTTACCAAGGATGAACCAGGTTTGAGGAAAAACGTCTGTAAATACATTGGAGTTCCAATTCAGTATCGGAACAACGGGGCTGGATGAGGCCCGTTATTCCAGAGAGGGGGTGGAGGGTTTGTCAGCTTCTCCCTCTCCCCTTGCGGCACACGATCCCCACCCCCGTCGCTGTCTCCCTGTGTCCACCGCTGCCCCCCCCCCCCCCCCACCTCAGTGAGGCCATCCTGAGAATCACGCCTGACTCCAGCTGAATGTGACTGAGGTTGCCTCTTGCCTGGGTTAATTATGAAGAGGCGAGTTGTTGATTAACTGGCGTCGAACAGAGAGGAAACGAGGACTCAGGTGGCAGGTTCCTTCAGCGCTCCAGACCCAGACTGTGAGTGGCTCATCAGGGGTCAGGCCTTCGCAAGAAAACTTCAATCAGAATTCTGCAGCAAGATTAAAGAGAGCTGAATTACACAGAAATGTGTCCCGTGATATTAAGTACCCTGTCCTCCCCAAAGGCAAAACTCTGTCAAGTGGGGTTGGGTCACTAAAGGTCGACGGAAATAGATCCTTGGGTTTGAGTTTTAAATGATTTGGAGTTCAAAAGCAGCTTTGAAAGCATGCCATATGTTGCAACACACACTCTCAAAGTCCATACTGGATTAGTGGTGCTGGAAGAGCACAGCAGTTCAGGCAGCATCCAACGAGCAGCGAAATCGACGAAATCAATTCCTGATGAAGGGTTTTTGCCCGAAACGTCGATTTCGCTGCTGGTTGGACGCTGCCTGAACTGCTGTGCTCTTCCAGCACCACTAATCCAGTATTTGCTTTCCAGCATCTGCAGTCATTGTTTTTACCTCACTCTCAAAGTCCAGGCCATTGCTTTCTGCTCAAAACTGTCCCAGAACCCTCCAGCTGAAATTCCTCCGAGCCCCACAGTCCTCAGTTGATCCCAGTACCGGCCAGGCTGACCCCGGGGTGGGGAGATGATCACGGGCTGGCGAGTGACGGGTTGGAAAGCTCAAGCCGCGTACAGCCATTGTGTCAGCAAACCTGGCAACTGTTCTGCGCACAGCAAGATCCCACTGCCGACCCTGCGACTCGCACATGGCACGGTGGACGGGCACATACATTCTCGCCCTGCAGTCAGGAGAAGGTCGTGGAGTTCGGTCTCTCTCCAGTGACCCTGGCGGGAATTCAAAAGCTGACGCTCCAGTGCGGTGCTGAGGAGGAGCCGCCCAGTCAGAGATGGCACCTTCCAGATGAGGCGTCAAACCAAGCAATCGTGTGCCTTCTCAAGCCAAGGTCAAAGCCATCATCGCCATATTTCAAGGAGGAGCAGAGGTGTTTCCCTTCCATATCCTTATCCCTCATTGAATATCACGGGAATCAACAGCTTATTTGATTATTGCTACATTGCTGTTTGTGGGAGTTGGCTGTGAGCAAATTGGTTGTTGACATTTCCTGACGTTAGAACAGCGACCACCCCTTAAAACGTGCTTCATTGACTGTAAGGCTGCCCTGAAATGCCCTTTTGCAAAACAAGTTTTTTAAAAAACGGAATAATCTGGGTCAATGTACTGATGGTAGATGGGGGTGAATATTGTTCAAGACACATCTTCCTCTTTGAATTAATGCAGTGAGGTTTTTCTTGTTCTGTTGAAGAGCAGAATCCTCTCAACTACAACGAGAGTCACACCCTGGATTAAAGCTGGAGTGGGGGATTTTGACCAGGATGGTACCTACTGAATATAGCTGGCATTTTGGCAGGTAGCTTCAGTGCACCAGCTGGCATGTGCGTGAGTGGGTGAGATTGATTTATGGCAGCATTGGACTTTCCACACCCTCTACCCAGTGGTCTGTGGGGGACTCATGGTATGAAGGTGCATGATGGTGCACAATGCCAGCTGGGAATGTTGGCGAGAATGTGGCCAGTACCAAGCAAGAATCACCGAACCTGTGAGTTCCACAAAAGCAGGGCCATGTCTTGTTTCCAATGATTTGAACATTGATGTTTAAAAGTCCGCTCTTTGAGAAACTGTACACACGTGTGCATGTGCTTGTGTGAATGAGCGCGTGTGCACTTGTGCTGATATTTCATAGAATCCCCACAGTATGGGAGAAGGCCATTCGGCCCATCGAGCCCATACCAATCCTCCATAGACAATCCCATCCTCTATCCCAATCCCTGTAACCCTGCATTTCCATGGCTAACCCACCTAGCGTACACATTATGTGCAATTTCCCATGGCCAGTTCACCTAATCTGCACACCTTTGGACTGTGGGAGGAAACCGGAGCACCCGGAGGAAACCCACGCAGACACGGGGAGAAAGTGCAAGCTCCATGCAGACAGTTGCCTGAGGGTGGAATCGAAGTGGATCCCTGGTGCTGTGAGGCAGCAATGCTAACCTCTGAGACACCGTACCACCCATATTTATATGCACAGATGGGTGCTTGCGTTTGTTTATGTGCATGATTCGGCATTTGTACACATGTATCTGCTTGAGTGTATGTGCTTGTGTGAGTGAGGGAGAGTGTGAGTACCTTTCTGTATGTCTTTGCTTGTGAATGGATATACGTGCAGTGAGTCTATGTGAGTATCTGCTTGTGTGTGTGCCTGCACATATGTGTGTGTATGTATGTTTGTGTGTGCATAAGTGTGAGTGTTTGTGTGCATTTTCATATGTACTCGGGTGTGTGCATGAGCACCTGCTTGGTGCGTGTATGTACTGATGTCGTGTATTGAAGCAATGAACAGTCCCATGTACCTCTGTGTGTAACAGCAATGTGCACATGTCCCCGTGCATGCATGTGTGTACGTCAGTGTGTGTGTGTGAGAGAGAAGGGAATGTAAACCATAAAATAATCTCTCACCTCAGCTTGAGAACTGAATTAGATTGACAAAGGACAGGCAGGACTTCAAACAGACAGCGCACTGGCGCTTACATTAAAGTAACAGATGGGTGAGATAAGCCCCACTCTAATTTCCAGCTCTGAAACCTGACCAGTGCCTTTGACCCATTTCTAAGACCTTCTCCATCAGTCACCAGAGCTCTTAAGCAGCAGGACATTTGAGCTTAATGGCTGATGAGTGTTTCACGTTGACAGTGTTTCATTCCAAAGTGCAGGAGATCAGGAGCCTGAGAGAGGTCAACAGTAGATCAAGTGCTTTCTGCATCCCCTTGGACTGACTTAGAAGGTTCCACACGTCTATTCTGAAGCAAAGTGACCGAACTTTTCACCCAATGGCCCAGACTGATAGCTATCCCTGTCCACTACCTTGCAGTACAGGCCTTTGACACATTTCTCTTTGTGGAATCTTGCTGTGCACGAGCTAGCCGCTCCATTTCTGACATTATCACAGCGGCGAATGCACGTCAAGAAAGCACTTCACTGGCTCATCAGGACGCCCCGAAGTCCGGAAAGGTGCTATGTAAATGCAAGTTGTTCCTTTCAGAAGCAAACGCGCACAGCCTTGCGCGTGGAGTGAAGAAGAAAGGGCGAGAGTGTGGACAATCGGAAATAAAAAGAAAGACAAAAAGAAAGACAAAAAGGGTTAGGGTTAGGGTTAGGGTTGTCCTGCAATAGGGTTGGGTTAGGGTTAGGGTTAGGGTTAGGGTTGTCCTGCGATAGGGTTGGGTTAGGGTTAGGGTTAGGGTTAGGGTTAGGGTTGTCCTGCGATAGGGTTGTCCTGCGATAGGGTTGTGATAGGGTTAGGGTTAGGGTTAGGGTTACCATTTGCATAAGATGGTGGACCCATCGTGTGCTGGAGCAGACCTTCAGACAAACTGTTCTCAGATGTTATGACGGCAGAATGGGGAGCAGTTTGGTCTTGTCTGGAGACTCAGGATCTCCTTTATGGACTGGCTTCTCCATGTTGCCAAAACTTTACCCATATCTTCATTCTGTGTATTACCTGAAGGGAGCCGCTTAATGTGAGCACATGGACAATAGAAAGAAGATAGGCCTGAAGATGTGATTTACTGCTGTGGTGCGTTCACCCCCAGTATATAATGAGCACAGAATCAGAGAGCCAGGACACACTGGTCTCCAAATCTACCTCAAGGTTCAGACCCTTCCGATGGAGTTATGAGAGGTATATTTGACTGCTGTCTGCTCTGTGCAGATGAGGTAGTGGGGCGGTGGGTAGTGCCCCCACCTCTGAACCGCAGAGTCACAGAATTGTTACTGTGCAGAAGGAGGCTGTTCAGCCCCTCATGCCAGCACTAGCTCTATTATCCAGTCCATCTCTATTATCTCGTGCCAATCTCCTGCCTCTTCCCCATATCCCCAGACACCATTACTGTCCAAACAAAAACCACCCACTGCCATCTTGAATGCCTCAATGGAACCTGTCTCTATCATGTTTCCAAGCAGTGCACTCCAGACCCTAATTATCGTCAAAAAGGGTTTCGCTCACATTGCCCTTGCTCTGTTTGCCTGTCACTTTAAATCTACACCCTCTTGACCTTGTATCCTCACCCTATCTACTCTATCTAGCCCATTCATAATTTTGAAGCTCTGATCTATTCTCCTGTCATCCTTCTCTCCAGAGGGACCCAGCAACTCTGTGTTCAAATCTGAGTCCAGGACGTGATAGCTGACGAAGGTGTTTTCTGACGTGACCAACCGGTGAAATATCCAGCAGCGAAGCCTTCAGAGCGAGACTGAGGCCAGGTGCTAAGACTGGAAGTTCTCCATTCAGCCAAGTGGCAGGAAGGACATTGGAGCCTCCACTATTCTGACTCTCATGGGGTGTGGGTGCCACTGCTAAGGTCAGCATTTAGTGCCCATCCCTAATTGGCCGTGAATGGCTTGCACAGCCATTTCAGACAATAGTGTAGACAAGCCAGCCTGGACTTGATGGGCCAAAGGGTCTCCTGTACGATTCTACGGCAGTTAGAAGTCAATCATATTGCTGTGGGTCTGGAGTCACATATTGGCCAAACCAGGTAAGGATGGCAATTTCCTTCCCTCAAGGACATTTAATGAACCGAAAGGGTTTTTAAAACAACTGGCAACCTTCTTCCCGTCACTATGGTTACCTAACGCCATCTCCCAACATCGCTTGTTCCCTCCCTCACTCTGTCCATCTCACATCACAGCTCATCTGCTGTGGACATCCTTGTCTGTTGAATTTTGAATTCCATATTTATTAATTGAATTCAAATCCCTCCAGGTACCAGGGAGGGTTTGAACCCAAGCCCCTAGAGCCTTAGCTTGGAATTGTGGATTGCACATCCACTGACATTACCAGTGTCTCCCCCAGTATGCATGTTGCCATAGCAACTCAGGGTCACTGGGGAACAAACATCGCGAAAAGCTCAGTAATGCCAAAACCTTCTCCGGGAGCAAGCTTGGCTTTGTGGCTGCTGGAATTGGAAACTGGGCCTGTTTTCCATATGTATGAGTTGGTCTTTGTCACTGGGGTCACAACAAGGCCTTCTGTCTCATGGGAGTTGGGGGAAGGGAGGGAATGGTTAACTCCAACTGAACTCCTACCAACCCTAACCAAGCATACTGCAAGGGTCCACTTTGACTGATGGCCTAATTTTCCAACTCTCAAATCGGAAAGGTTCACATTGTGCATTCCTGCAAACAGCCAGTGTACTCACTGCATGACCTCTAGTGCTCAGTGAGCTCTCACTGTGATTATTATTAAATTATTGAATGTTTTATCCACCACAGAGCAAGTTCCTCCAAATAAATGTTAAGAAACTGCTTTCAGTTTCCACACTGTTCGCTCGCCAAGGACTCTGTTCCACTTCCTGGCGACAGTCTGAGATGAAGTCAGGATGTTTGTAACATTCGTGTCATGTCTGAACCTCTGGCCTCATCTTCTTCCCGTCACTATGATCACCTAATGCCATCTCCACAACATCGCTTGTTCCCTTTCTCTGTCCCACATCACAGCTTATCTGCTGTGGTTATCCTCGTCCGTGCCTTTGTTAGCTCTCGTCTTGGGGAATGTGAGGACTGCAGATGCTGCAGATTCAGAGCCGAAAAGGATAGTGCTGGAAAAGCACAGCAGATCAGGCAGCATCTGAAGAGCAGGAGAATCATCGTTTCGGACATAAGCTCTTCAACAGGAATGTCGGGTCGGAAGGGGGCTGAGAGATAAATTGGTGGGGGAAGGTAGGCAGGAAGGCGATAGGTAGATGCAGGTAGGGGTTGATGGTGATAGGTCAGTGGGGAGGGTGGAACACAGAGGTGGGAAGGAAGATGGACAGGTAGGACAGTTCAAGAGGACAGTGCTGAGTTAGAGGGTTGGATCTGGGATGAGGTGGGGGGGAGGAGAGATGAGAAAACTGGTGAGATCTAGACTTGACCTTTCCACCTCATTCCTGGTTATTCTTCCACAGGGTCAAGAATTCTCTGATTTATATAACTTGAGGCTATCTGAGATTCTGCTGCCTGTGTCTTCAATTGCAGAAAAATAACTTTGTGGCCTCTTCCCTCGCTGTCTCCGTAGCCTCATTCAACACAACAACCCTTTGCCGTCTCTGCCCTCCTCCCTTTCTTGCATACTCCCAACTTTAATTGCACCACCATTAAAGGCGATTCCTTCAGCTCCAAGCTCTGGAATTCCCTCCGCCCCCTCCCCTTGAATTTCTCCATCTCCCTATCTCAGTTTCCTTACAGCTATCTCAGGCTTTTGATCATACATTGTAACGTGTCCTGATGTGGCTTATTTTGCTTTCTAATAATCTTGTGTGAAAGGCCCAGAGAGTTTTTATTGTATTAAAGATGCTATATAAGCATACTTTGCTGTTGTCAGTGCACAAGGGGGAGGATAGAGAGAAGAAGATGGACAGGTTTAGGGTGAGAGGGGAAAGATATAAAAGAGACCTAAGGGGCAACTTTTTCACACAGAGGGTGGTACGGATATGGAATGAGCTGCCAGAGGAAGTGGTGGAGGCTGGTACAATTGCAACATTTAAAAGGGTGGGTATATGAATAGGAAGGGTTTGGAGGGATATGGACCAGGTGCTGGCAGGTGGGACTAGATTGGGTTGGAATATCAGGTCAGCATGGCCAAGTTGGATTGAAGGGTCTGTTTCCATGCTCTAAATCTTTATGACTCTATGACTCTATGAGATAGGACAGGTCAAGAGGGCGGAGCCAAACTGGGGGGTTGAATCTGGGGAGATGAGGAAACTGGTGAAATCCACATTGATTCCATGACTATATTTCCCTCCCCACCCCTGTCAGCATTCCGCAGGGACCATTCCCTCTGCAACTCCCATGTTAGGTCCTCGCTCCCCCCCACCAACCCACCCCCTACTCCCGGCACCTTCTCTTCCACTGCAAGAGTGTAAGGCCTGTGCCGACACCTCACCCCTCATCTCCATCCAAGGCCCCAAAGGATCCTTCCACATCCAGCAGAGATTTCCCTGCACATCCACATACTTCATCTACTGTGTCCGTTGTGCTTGATTTGGTCTCCTCTACATTGGGGAGACAGGACGCCAATTTGCAGAACGCTTCAGAGAACATCTCTGGGACACAGGCATCAATCAGCCCCACTGCCCTGTAGCCAAACACTTCAACTCCCTCTCCCACTCTGCCAAGGACACACAAGTCCTGGGCCTCCTCCACCTGCAAATCTGACCCCTGGAGGAAGAACGTCTTATCTTCTGCCTTGGGACCCTCCAACTACACAGGATCAATGTCGATTTCACCAGTTTCCTGATCTCCCCTCCCTCCACCTTAACCCAACTCCAACCCTCCAACTCACCACAGCCCTTGTGAACTGTCCTACCTGTCTATCTTCCTTCCCTGCTATCCGGTCCACTCTCCTCTCCAACCTATCACCATCACCCCTTCCTCCATCTACCTATCGCACTCTCAGCTACCTTACCCTCAGCCCCACCCCTCTCCCATTTATCTCTCAGCCCCTTGGGACTTCCCACCCACCCTCCTGCCCCACAACATTCCGAATAAAGAGCTTATGCTCAAAATGTCAACTCTCCTGCTCCCTGGATGCTGCCTGACCTGCTGTGCTTTTCCAGCACCATAGTTTTGACATAAGATATAGGAGCCAAATTAGGCCATTCAGTCCATCGAGTCTGCTCTGCTATTCAATTATGGCCAAATGTTTCTCAACCCTATTCTCCTGCCTTCTCCTCATAACCCCTGATCCCCTTACGAATCAAGAACCTATCTGTGTCGTAAAAACACTCAATGACTTGCCTTCCATAGCCCACTGTGACAAGGAGTTCCACAGATTCCCCACTCCCTGGCTGAAGAAGTTCCTCCTCAACTCAGTTCTAAAAGGTTGTCACTTCACTCTGAGGCTGTGCCCTCGGGACCTAGTCTCTCCTACTAGTGGAAACATCTTCTCCATGCCCACTCTATCCAGACCTCTCAGTGTCTTATAAGTTTTAATCAGACCCCTCCTCATCCTTCTAAACCCCTTCGAGTACAGACCCAGAGTCCTCAAGTGCTCCTCATATGACAGGCCCTTCATCCACAGGCTAGTTCTTGTAAACTGTCACTGAATACCTCCAAGTCCTGCACGTCTTTCCTTAGATACGGGGCCCAAAACCACTCACAAAATTTCAAATGCGGTTTGACCAGAGCCTTGTACAACCTCAACAGTGCATCCCTGGTCTTGTAGTCTAGCCTTCTTGAAGTCAATGCTAACATTGCATTTTCCTTCTTAAATGCCAACTGAACCTGAATACTCACCTTAAGAGAGGCTGGGAATAGATTAGATTAGATTCCCTATAATGTGGAAACAGGCCCTTCGGCCCAACAAGTCCACACTGGCCCTCTGAAGAGAAACCCACCCAAGCCCATCCCCTATTTACCCCTGACTAATGCACCTAACACTGGGCAATTTAGCAGGGCCAATTCACCTGCCCTGCACATCTTTGGACTGTGGGAGGAAACCGGAGCACCTGGAGGAAACCCACGCAGACACAGGGAGAATGTGCAAACTCCACACAGACAGTCGCCTGAGGCGGGAATTGAACCCAGGATCCTGGTGCTGTGAGGCAGGAGTGCTAACCACTGAGCCACCGTGCTGCCAAATGCTGGGATATTTTTCACTGGAGCGTAACAGGTTGAGGGGTGACCTTGTTGAGGTTTACACAATCATGAGGGGTATGGACAAGGTGGTTAGAAAGGATCTTTTCCCTAGGGTGAGGGAGTTCAAAACAAGGGGGCACATTTTTAAGATGAGAGGAAACATTTTGAAAAAGGACACTTTTTTCCACAGAGAGTGGCACATGTGTGGAATGAACTTCCAGAGGAAGTGGTGGAGACTGGTACAGTTACAACATTTAAAATACGATTGGAGAAATACATGAATTGGAAAGGTAGGGTATAGGCCAAATACAGGCAAAGCGGGAGTAGTTTAGTTTGGGAACATGTCTGGTGTGGACTAGTTGGACTGAAGATGGATTCGTGGTGCTGGAAGAGCACAGCAGTTCAGGCAGCATCCAACGAGCAGCGAAATCGACGTTTCAGGCAAAAGCCTTTTGCCCGAAATGTCGATTTCGCTGCTCGTTGGATGCTGCCTGAACTGTTGTGCTCTTCCAGCACCACTAATCCAGTATTTGGTTTCCAGCATCTGCAGTCATTGTTTTTACCTAGTTGGACTGAAGCGTCTGTTTAAATGCTCTATGACACTTTATATCATTTACAGAAAGGTCGTGCCCTGAGGGACATGGAAGGACTCTGTAGGACGTGAAATCAAGAGTTAGGAGAGGATATTTCATCGGAGGTATGGGAAGACATCTGGGGGAATGTACGGAAAATCTCAGTATGTCACAGAGTGCAGGCCATGCAATTGAAGATCTTACACAGAGCTCATATAGCGCCAGAGAGGCTAGCTACGTTCAAGAGAGGAGCGTCATCAGAGAGTCCCAAATGTAAAATTAGTATAAGCACTCTCACACACTGCTACTGGTCATGTTGTAAGATCCAGAGATACTGGAGTGCTATAGTAAATGAGCTGAAGGACATCCTGGGGATTGAAATTAACGTGGATATGGTAATTCTTCTTTTGGGGTTGCCAAATTTGCCCTCTCTGGGGGAACACGGGAAGAGACTGTGTAATGTTCTTACCCACTGTGCAAGGAAGAGCATTCTAGTGAACTGGATGTCAGAAAAACCCCCCAGGTCTTATGGGGTGGCGTAGACTGGTAATGGAGCAACTCCCTCAGGACTACCACACAAATATGGTGCACCATAAAACGGAACAGTTTTACAAGATGTGGCGGCCCTTTCTAAATTATATTGATGCTGACTTATCAGCAATATTAATTAGGGCTGTGTTATAGCTGTGGGATTCAGTATGGGTGCCCGTTAAGTCCTGGGAGGAGGAGACTGGGGGAAAAAGAATATGGGCACTGTAGATGGTGCTCCCAGGGATGGGAGGTTCAGTGGAGGTGTGATGAGTGAGATAGAATAAAGTAGTGTGATATTATTTAAATTAAGTTATTTGAATTTAGTTTAAGTTAGTATTTATTTAACCTGCTTGTAGTTTAGTTTAAGTTAAGTAGATATATTTGTAGGTCGTTCATTAACAATAGGACTTTGTTGTACTGCCTGTTTTTTCTGTTTTGATGATGTTATTCTTTTTCTTGTCTGTGAGTGTTTTGTAAAAGATTTAAAAAGTTTTTCAAGAAAAATATTTATAAAAAAGAAATGAAAGGGTTCAGAAAAGATTTACAAGGATGTTGCCAGGGTTGGAGGACTTGAGCTGTAGGGAGAGGCTGAACAGGCTGGGGCTGTTTTCCCTGGAGCGTCGGAGGCTGAGGGGTGACCTTATAGAGGTTTACAAAATTATGAGGGACATGGATAGGATAAATAGGCAAAGTATTTTCTCTGGGGTTGGAGAGTCCGGAACTAGAGGGCATAGGTTTAGAGTGAGAGGGGAGGGGGGAAAGATATAAAAGAGACCTAAGGGACAACTTTTTCACACAGAGGGTGGTACGTGTATGGAATGAGCTGCCAGAGGATGTGGTGGAGGCTGGTACAATTGCTACATTTAAAAGGCATTTGGATGGATACATGAATAGGAAGGGTTTGGAGGGGTATGGGCCGGGTGCTGGCAGATGGGACTAGATTGGGTTGGGATATCTGGTCGGCATGGACAGGTTGGACCGAGGGGTCTGTTTCCATACTGTACATTGCTATGACTCTATGACTCTATGAGTCCCAAGTCCATTTGTGCTTCATATTCCTGAAGCCTTTCCCCATTTAAAACAATGCCCATGTCTATTCTTCTGTCCAAAGTACACTTTCCCACATTGTATTCCATCTGTCATGTCCTTGCCCACTCTCCTGGCCTTTCCAAGTCCTTCTTCAGCCACCCTCCTTCCTCAACACTACCTGTCCCTCCACCTATCTTTGTGTCAGCTGCAAACCTCGCAGCAATGCCTTCAGTTCCTTCATCCAGATCATTAATATGTAACGTGAATCGTTGTGTTCCCAACACTGACCCCTGTGTAACACCACTAGCCACAGCATGCCATTCTGAAAAAAGACCTCTTTATCTCTAGTCTCTGTCTTTTGCCAATCAACCAATTCTCTATCTATGGCAGTACCTTGCCCCTCATACCATGGACTCACCTTATTCAGCAGACTCCTGTGCAACACTTTCTAAGAAGCATTCTTAGATCAAATAGATCAGGTTGAGGTGGAGAGCGTCAAGTTCCTCAGAGTGACAATAACCGACATTCTGTCCTGGGCCTCCCATGTAGGTGTGACAGATGAATGGACCTCTCTAATTTCAAATTTAATGTTGATTTTGCTTTGTGCACTTCCTGGGCAGTGTACCTCACTCTGTCTAAGCGTCCTGTGATCTGTATGCTCTTGTTGGCTATGATCTGCCTGTGCTGCTCACAAAACAAAACTTTTCACTGTGCTTAGGTACATGTGACAACAATAAACCAAACCAAATCAGGTTACTGGGCTAGATAGAGGGAAACGGTGACCTTCTATTCGACCTTAGAATCGGTCTACAGTCTTCTGAATAACTTAGGATGTTTCTCATTGTAGCTGCTGGAGTTCAATGCTTTAGTGTCATAGGTGGCTCAGTTAGTCACACCGTGAATCGCACAGATAAGTTCAAGGCCCTCTCCCACCACCTGAGCACAAAATCCCAGTTTACACTCTGGTTACAGCACTGTAGGGGAAGAGGTGTGATGTCATCTTTTGGATGAATGGTTAGACCAAGGTCCTATTGATCATCGTGAGGTAAGAGACACCAAAGACCCTTCAAAGACTTGCTCGAGATAACTCATCCCCCACCCCCGACACCTATCTGACAGTCGTCAACATGAATGGGAAGAGATGATTTGATCATGACCTTATGGATGTTTATGGGATCTTGCTTTGCCAAAATTGGCTGCTGCACTACAACACTGGGAACTTCCTGAGGTTGAGAAAGGCACTATGTAAATGCAAAGCATTGCTATCCCCTGAATCTGCTTCAAGTAGAATCTTTGCATGTCCTTGGCGTTAGTTTCAATGCCTGACTCTAAGACAGATACAATCCGTCAAATACTGGGCAGTGTTGGATGCTGAAGGGATATTTGCCCTGTGAGGGACAATCTTGAACGAGAGGTCATTATTTAAAAATAAGAGGATGCCCATTTAAAACAGAGATGAGTGCTCTTTTCTCCCTCGGAGGATTGGGAGGTTTTGGAACTCCCTTCCTCAAAAGGCAATGGACGTAGAATCTTTAAATATTTTTAAGGTAGAGGGAGGCAGAATGATTCTTGAAAATGAAAGATGACGGGGGGACAGGGACTAAGGTTAAAATCAGCTCAGCCACGATCTCATTGAATGGGGTAGCAGACTCAAAAGACCAAATGGCTAGCTCTTGTTCATTGTTTGTTTGTACAGAGGAACCTCGACTATCCAAAGGCCATGGGTAGGCATTTTTCGTTCGATTAATGAATTCTGGATAATCGAATTCCAGATAACATAATTTAGCCGAGCATTGGGACATTGTGATCCTGCCAGATAATCCAATATTCGGATAATCGAGAGCTGAATCATCGAGGTTCCTCTGTATTTGATATCTCGAAGTTGTTGTTGTTGAAGTAGCTGATGTTGACCTACATTCAGTGCGCCTCGTGCAGGCCACAGAGCTGTAACCTCTTACCCTCAAGGGCCTGAAACAGGTGTGTCACCAATCGAGACAAGCTGTTACCCTCCTGCTGCTTGTATGATGGCAGCCTGCCTTTCTCAGGTTAATTACTGACCACTCCTCATATTTCTAACTCGGGTCTGCACAGAGGGTGGCGTGCTCTGCAATTAATGCAAGTCTCGGCAATCGACCACCGACAGCTCATTGCTCACACACAGGAAGTATGTCAATAATTGGATTGTTTGTTGAATCGATTTCCACGCTACCCGAAGCTGTGAAAACATCATTTCTCCAACAAGCATTGCTACCTGCAACCTCCCTCCACCCGCCCCCCCCCCACCCCCATCCTAGACTCTTTGTGTTCAGGAGAAACAGGATGGTATTACTGAAACCAGCTCCTCAGTAGATAAGCCCATTATAAAGCCATAGAGTCACACAGCACAGAAACAGACCATTAAGTCTAACTCGTCCATGCTGATCAGGTTTCCCCAAACTAAACTAGTCCCACCTGCCTGATCCCGGCCTGTATCCCTCCAAACCTTTCTTTCTCATGTACTTGTCCAAATGTACTTTAAATGTTGTAACTGCAGCCGTTTCCATCGCTTCCTCTGGCAATTCATTTCACACACAAACCATCCTCTGTGCGAAAACGCTGCAGCACAAATCTTTCTCCTCTCACCTTAAAAGTATGCCCCCGAGTTTTGAATACCCTAATCCTGGGGAAAAGATATTTTGCTATTCACCTTATCCATGCCCCTCATGATTTTATAAACCTCTATAATGCCACAGCTCAACCTCCTGCCTGGGATATTTGCTGAGTTTCTTTTGGTCATATTTAATTGAATGGTTATTTTGCGAGGTGCTGTGCTTTGGAAGTGACAGAACTCAAAATACTCGGCTATGTGGAATTCCTGAAGAATTCCTGAGGGTGTTGCTGACAAAGACAGCTGCAACAACTTGGCTGAGTGTGTGGTAAGTTCGGGAGCACAAGTCATCAGTGTTGACGGGACCCACAGACTTTCAGTAACCATAACCTTCAGTCGATTCTTGATACAAAGTGGGGCATGTGACATGGGGTAGACATTTATTCTACAGTGAGTGGTTCTTATTTGAATACCTTGCCTGAAAGGTTGGTTCAATATTAATCTTCAAAAGAGACCTAGATAAATATTTAATAGGGAAAGCATTGCAGCAATAGGAGTAAAGTTTGGGATGACTTTTGAAAGAGTCAGTGCAGATCTATTGGGCATAATGGCATCCTCTCGGATATACAATTCTGTGATTCCGTGCAGTAATTTATGCTGTCTCGTAATTGGCTCAATTCATCCACTTTATCATCAGGAGCTTTCTCCTGAAATTAGATGTATTAATGAATATTGTATATTGATGACTATCTTGTTTTGGACTATCCCAATACCGAAAAAAATCCATCTCTTCATCTACCATGTCCGAAACCCTTCCATATCTTAAAGAACATAGATCAGTTAGTTAAAAATCACACAACACCAGGTTATAGTCCAACAGGTTTATTTGGAAGCGCTAGCTTTCAGGGCACTGCTCCTTCGTCAGGTGGTTGTGGACAAGAAGCAGCGCTCCGAAAGCTAGTGCTTCCAAAAAAACCTGTTGGACTATCACCTGGTGTTGTGTGATTTTTAACTTTGTACACACCAGTCCAATACCGGCATCTCCAAATCATAAATCAGTTTGAACATAGATCAGTAGTATGCAATTCAGCCCCTCAGCATACACTACCATTCAATAGGATCATGGTTAATCTGATTATTTCTCTCTAACTCTGATTATCTTCCGATCCCCTTGTTTATCAAGACTTTATTGACTTCTACCTTAAAAATATTCAAAGACTCTAATTCCACTCCCTCATGAGGTAGAGTTTGCCAAAGTCTCAAGACTGTGAGAAACAAGTTTTCCTTGTCTCTGTCTTCGTAGACAGCCCCTGATTTTTAAACAATGAGCCCCGATCCTAGTTTCTCCCACAAGGGGAAAGGTCCTTTCCACCTTAACCTTCCTGTCAACCCCTCTCAGGTTCCCATACATTGCAACTAATAAAGTTCATCCTGAGTTGTTGGGTTTTAATGCAAAGAGCTCCAGCCTGCCCCTCCTCTGGAGTGGTCTCTTTATGACAAGGTGGAAGTCTACTTTCAACCATACTACCTTGAATGGTCCTTTCCTAATGCACCATCACCATAGCAACAAGAATGCTTAATGGTAAGGTCCTAGGGAGTGTTGCTGAACAAAGAGACCTTTGAGTGCAGGTGCTTAGCACCTTGAAAGTGGAGTCACAGGTAGATAGGATGGTGAGGAAGGCGTTTGGTATGCTTTCCTTTATTGGTCAGAGTATTGAGTACAGGAGTTGGGAGGTCATGTTGCAGCTGTCCAGGACATTGGTTAGGCCACATTTGGAATATTGCATGCAATTCTGGTCTCCCTGCTACAGAAAGGAAATTGTGAAACTTGAAAGGATTCAAAAAAGATTTACAAGGATGTTTCCAAGGTTGGAGGATTTGAGCTAAAGGGAGAGGCTGAACAGGCTGGGGCTGTTTTCCCTGGAGTGTCAGAGGCTGAGGGGTGGCTTTATAGAGGTTTATAAAATCATGAGGAGCATAGATAGGATAAATAGACAAAGTCTTTTCCCTGGGGTGGGAGAATCCAGTTCTAGAGGAAATTGGTTTAAGGTGCGAGGGGAAAAATTTAAGAGAGATCTATGGGGCAACGTTTTCACACAGAGGGTGGTGCGTGTATGGAACGAGCTACCAGAGGAAGTGGTGGAGGCTGGTACAATTATAACATTTAAAAGGCATCTGGATGGGTATATGAATAGGGAAGGCATAGAGGGATATGGGCCAGGTGCTGGCAAATGGGGCTAGATTAGTTTAGGATATCTGGTTGGCATGGACGAATTGGGTGTGTTTCCATGCTGTACATCTATATGACTCTATAACAATGTGAATTGCATCTAAGGGCATTAAGCATTGACCGTCGACATGGCCGTTTCCTTGAAAGTCAGACTCTTGTAAGAATAGCTACCCTGTAATAAGCATCATTACAACACACCCAGTACTTCCAATGACATGGTGCCTACTGTACTACCACCACACAGCTACCCACGAGCACACAATAGGATGCCGTATTTTCAGCGTTTAGTATTTGTACAGTGCTGAGGCTCTGGTATTGTCATAAACTGCTAGACTGTTTCAATCCTTTATGGTTTACTTCAGTTTGTTATTGTCTTCCTTCACCTGGATTTTCTCTCTTCCTCTCCTGAAAATGTTCTCTCAGGTTTAGCCCAATTCAGTGGAGTGGAGGAGGTCGAGAGAAGGAGAATCGACGTTTCAGGCATCACCCTTCATCAGGAATTCGGCTTCTGAGCCAACAAGGCTCAGGGGGAAAGTAGCTGAGAGTGCGATAGGTGGATGGAGGAGGGGGGGAATGGTGATAGGTTGGAGAGGAGGGTGGAGCAGATAGGTGGGAAGGAAGATGGACAGGTAGGACAGGTCATGAAGGCGATGCCGAGTTGGAAGGTTGGATCTGGGATAAGGTGGGGGAGGGGAAATGAAACTAGTAAAATCCAGATTAATCCCATGTGGTTGGAGAGTCCCAAGGCAGGAGATAAGGCATTCTTCCTTCAGTTGTTGGGTGGTTAGGGTTTGGCGATGGAGGAGGCCCAAGACCTACATGTCCCTGGCAGAGTGGTGGGGGGATTAAAATGTTCGGCCACAGGGTAGTGGGGCTGGTTGGTGCAGGTGCCCCGGAGATGTTCTCTGAAGGGTTCTGCAAGTAGGCGTCCTGTCTCCCCAGGTGCAGCATCAGGAGCAACAGATACAGTAAATGACGTGTGTGGAAGTGCATGTAAAACTATGATGAATGTGGAAGGCTCCTTTGGGGCCTTGGATGGAGGAGAATGGGAGGTGTGGGTGCAGGTTTTGCAATTCCTGTGGTGGCAGAGGAAGGTGCTGGGAAAGGTGGGTGGTTTGATGAGGGCCATGGACCTGACAAGAGAGGCGTGGTTTGGTCTTTACGGAATACGGAGAGGGGTGGGTAGGGAATATATATCTCTGGTGGTGGGGTCTGTGTGCAGGTGGCGGAAATGACAGAGGATTATAAAATGTTTACAGAGATTGGTGGGGTGGAAGGTGAGGACCAGGGGGGGTTACATAGAACATAGAACATAGAACAATACAGCACAGAACAGGCCCTTTGGCCCACAATGTTGTGCCGAACATTTGTCCTAGCTTAAGCATCTATCCATGTACCTATCCAATTGCCGCTTAAAGGTCACCAATGATTCTGACTCTGCCCCTCCCACAGGCAGCGCATTCCATGCCCTCACCACTGTCTGGGTAAAGAACCTACCCCTGACATCCCCCCTATACCTTCCACCCTTCACCTTAAATTTATGTCCACTTGTAACACTCTGTTGTACCCGGGGAAAAAGTCTCTGACTGTCTACTCTATCTATTCCCCTGATCATCTTATAAACCTCTATCAAGTCACCCCTCATCCTTCGCCGTTCCAATGAGAAAAGGCCTAGCACTCTCAACCTATCCTCGTACAACCTATTCTCCATTCCAGGCAACATCCTGGTAAATCTTCTCTGCACCCTCTCCAAAGCTTCCACATCTTTCCTAAAGTGAGGTGACCAGAACTGCACACAGTACTCCAAATGTGGCCTGACCAAGGTCCTGTACAGCTGCAACATCACCTCACGACTCTTGAATTCAATCCCTCTGCTAATGAATGCTAATACACCATAGGCTTTCCCTCAAGCTCTATCCACCTGAGTGCAACTTTCAAAGATCTATGAACATAGACCCCAAGATCCCTCTGCTCCTCCATCTTACTAAGAACCCTACCGTTAACCCTGTATTCCGCATTCTTATTTGTCCTTCCAAAATGGACAACCTCACACTTGACAGGGTTGAACTCCATCTGCCATTCCTCAGCCCAACTCTGCATCATATCTAAGTCCCTTTGCAGCCGACAACAGCCCTCCTCACTATCCACAACTCCCACCAATCTTCGTATCGTCTGCAAATTTACTGACCCACCCTTCGACTCCCTCTTCCAAGTCATTAATAAAAATTACAAACAGCAGAGGACCCAGAACTGATCCCTGCAGAACTCCACTTGTAACTGGGCTCCAGGCTGAATATTTACCATCTACCACCACTCTCTGACTTCGACTGGTTAGCCAGTTCTCTATCCAACTGGCCAAACTTCCCACTATCCCATGCCTCCTGACTTTCCGCATAAGCCTACCATGGGGAACCTTATCAAATGCCTTACTAAAATCCATGTACACTACATCCACTGCTCTACCCTCATCCACATGCTTGGTCACCTCCTCAAAGAATTCAATAAGACTTGTAAGGCAAGACCTGCCCCTCACAAATCCGTGCTGGCTGTCCCTAATCAAGCAGTGTCTTTCCAGATACTCATAAATCCTATCCCTCAGTACCCTTTCCATTACTTTGCCTACCATCGAAGTAAGACTAACTGGCCTGTAATTCCCGGGGTTATCCCTATTCCCTTTTTTGAACAGAGGCACAACATTCGCCACTCTCCAGTCCCCTGGTACCACCCCCGTTGACAGTGAAGACGAGAAGATCATTGCCAACGGTTCTGCAATTTCCTCTCTTGCTTCCCACATAATCCTAGGATATATCCCGTCAGGGCCGGGGGACTTGTCTATCCTCAAGTTTTTCAAAATGCCCAACACATCTTCCTTCCTAACAAGTATCTCCTCTAGCTTACCAATCCATTTCATACTCTCCTCTTCAACAATACGGTCCCTCTCATTTGTAAATACTGAAAAAAAGTACTCATTCAAGACCTCTCCTATCTCTTCCGACTCAGTACACAGTCTCCCACTACTGTCCTTGATCGGACCTACACTTGTTCTCGTCATTCTCATGCTTCTCACATACGCATAAAAGGCCTTGGGGTTATCCTTGATCCTACCCACCAAAGATTTTTCATGCCCTCTCTTAGCTCTCCTAATCCCTTTCTTCAGCTCCCTCCTGGCTATCCTGTATCCCTCCAACACTCTGTCTCAACCTTGTTTCCTCAACCTTACGTAAGCCTCCTTCTTCCTCCTTACAAGACATTCAACCTCCCTCGTCAACCAAGGTTCCCTCACATGACCATCTCTTTCCTGCCTGACAGGTACATACATATCAAGGACACATCGTATCTGTTCCTTGAAAAAGTTCCACATTTCAACGACATCCTTCCCTGACAGCCAATGCTCCCAATTTATGCTCCTCAGATCCTGTCTTGCAGCATCGTATTTACCCTTCCTCCAATTGTAAAACCTGCTCTGTTGCTTGCACCTATCTCTCTCCATAACCAAGGTGAAAGTCACAGAATTGTGGTCACCATCACCAAAATGTTCACCCATTAACAAGCCCATCACTTGGCCCGGTTCGTTACCAAGTACCAAATCCAATATGGCCTCCCCTCTGGTCGGACAATCTACATATTGAGTTAGAAAAGCTTCCTGGACACACTGCACAAACACTGCCCCATCCAATCTACTTGATCTAAAGAGCTTCCAATCAATATTTGGGAAGTTGAAGTCGCCCATGACTATGACCCTGTGGCTTCTGCACCTTTCCAAAATCTGTTTCCCAATCTGTTTCTCCACATCTCTGCTGCTATTGGGGGGCCTATAATAAACACCCAACAAAGTGACTGCACCTTTCCTATTTCTGACTTCAGCCCATACTACCTCCAAAGGCAGATCCCCCTCAAACTTCCTTTCTGCAGCCGTTATACCATTTCTAATTAGCAATGCCACCCCCCCTCCTTTTTTACCACCCTCCCTAATCTTACTGAAACATCTGTAACCAGGAACCTCCAACAACTATTCCTGTCCCTCTTCTATCCATGTTTCCGTGATGGCCACAACATCGTAGTCCCAGGTACCGATCCACGCCTTAAGTTCACCCACCTTATTTCTGATACTCCTTGCATTGAAGTATACACACTTGAGCCCATCTCTGTGTCCGCAAGTATTCCCTGTCAGTGCGACATTCTCCACAGCTTCCCTACATTCTTGGACATCCTGAAAAACAGCTAACCTACTTGCTGGACTACAAGTCCGGATCCCATCCCCCTGCCAAATTAGTTTAAACCCCCCCGAAGAGTGCTAGCAAACCTACCTCCCAGGATATTAGTGCCCTTCTGGTTCAGGTGCAAGCCGTCCTGTTTATACAGGTCCCACCTTCCCCAGAATGCAGTCCAATTGTCCAAATATCTGAAGCCCTCCCTCCTACACCATCCTTGCAGCCACGTGTTCAACTGCACTCTCTCCCTATTCTTTGCCTCTCTGTCACGTGGCACCAGCAACAACCCAGAGATGATGACTCTGTCTGTCCTAGCTTTTAGCTTCCAGCCTAACTCCCTGAGCTCTTGAATGACCTCCCCACCCCTCTTCCTACCTATGTCGTTGGTGCCAATGTGCACCACGACTTCTGGCTGCACACCCTCCCCCTTAAGGATTCTGAAGACATGGTCCGAGACGTCTCGGACCCTGGCACCCGGGAGGCAACAAACCATCCAAGAGTCTCGCCCATGTCCACAGAACCGCCCATTTGTCCCTCTAACTGTAGAGTCTCCAATAACTAGCGCTCTCCTCCTCTCCCCCTTTCCCTTCTGGGCCTCAGAGTCGGACCTCGTGCCAGAGACCCGGTCACTGCAGCTTACCCCTGCTAGGCCGTCCCCCCCCAACAGTATCCAAAGCGGTATACTTATTGTTGAGGGGAACGACCACAGGGGATCCCTGCACTGCCTGCTTCCTCCCCTTCCCACCTCTAACTGTTACCCAGCTACCTCTGCTCTCTGGCGTAACTATGTCCCTGTAGCTTCTATTTATCTCCCCCTCAGTCCCTCGAATAATCCTCAGTTCATCCAACTCCAGCTCCAGTTCCCTAACGCGGTCTGTGAGGAGCTGGAGCTGGCTGCACTTCCTGCAGGTGAAGTCGGCAGGAGCATCGGTGGTCACCCCTACCTCAAACATCCTGCAGGGTTCTGTCCCTGTTGCAGTTGGAGGGGTGGGGCTCGAGAGCAGAGATGCAGTGGAGGCGGAGGAATTGGGAACACAGGCGGCAGGGTGGGAGGAGATGTAATCCAGGTAGCTGTGGGAGTCGGTAGATTTGTAGAAGATGTCTGTGTTGAGTCGGTCACCATTGATGGAGATGGAGAGGTCCAGGTAAGTGAGGAAGGTGTCTGAGATGGTCCAGGTGAATTTAAGGTGGAATGTGTTGGTGAAGCTGATGAACTGATCAACCTCCTCGCGGGAGCATGAGGTGGTGCCGATACAGTCGTCAATGTAGTGGAGGAAAAGGTGGGGAGTGGTGCCGGTGTAATTGCGGAAGATCAACTGTTCCACGTAACCGACAAAGAGACAGGCATAGCTGGGGCCCATACGAGTGCCCATGGCTACCCCTTTCATCTGGAGGAAGTGGGAGGATTCAAAGAAGAAATTGTTAAGGGTGAGGACCAGGTCAGCCAAATGACTGAGAGTGTCAGTGGAAGGATACTGTTGGGGACGTCGAGAAAGGAAGAAATGGAGGGCTTGGAGGCCTGGCCCTGGCGGATAATGGAGGTGAATAGGGACTATGTCCATAGTGAAGATGAGTCATTTGGTGCCGGAGAAATGAAAGTCTTGGAAGGAGGTGGAGGGCGTGGGTGGTGTCCTGAACGTATGTGGGGAGTTCCTGGATCAGGAGGGATAGGACAGTATCAAGGTTGGTGGAGATGAATTCATTGGGGCAAGAGCAGACTGAGACAATAGGTTGGCCAGGGTAGTCAGGCTTATGGACCTTGGGTAGGAGGTAGAATCGGGTGGTGTGGGTTCCTGAACTATGTAGTTGGAAGCTGTGGGTGGGCGATCCCCTGAGGTGATAAGGTTGTTTACAGCCCTGGCAGATGATGAGTGACCAACAGTGACCGACTCAACACGGACATCTTCCACAAACCCACCAAATCTCACAGCTACCTCCATTACACTTCCTACCATCCTGCCTCCTGTAAGACCACTATTCCTTATTCCCAATTCCTCCGCCTCTGCTGCATCTGCTCCCAGGAGGACCAATTCCACCACAGAACACACCAGATGGCCTCCTTCTTCAATGACTGCAATTCCTCTCCTCCCACGCGGTCGAAGATGCACTCCACTACATCTCCTCCACTTCCCACACCTCTGCCCTTGAACCCCACTCCTCCCAACACAACAAGGACAGAACACCCCCACCCACCCCCAGTCCTCACCTTCCACACCACCAACCTCCGTATACATCATACCATCCTCCCCCATTTCTGCCACCTCCAAACGGACCCCACCACCAGAGATATATTTCCCTCCCCACCCCTATCTGTATCCCATAAAGACCATTTCCTCCACGACTCCCTTGTTAGGTCCACGCCCCCTCACCAACTCACCCTCCCCTCCCGGCACCTTCCTCTGCCACCACAGGAATTGCAAAAGCTGCACCCACACCTCCCTCCTCACCTCCATCCAAGGCCCCAGAAGATCCTTCCACATCCGACAGAGATTTACCTGCACTTCCACACACATCATTTACTGTATCCGTTGCTCCTGACGCGGTCTCCTCTACATTGGGGAGACAGGACGCCTACCTGCAGAACCCTTCAGAGAACATCTCCGGGACATCCACACCAATCAATCCCACCGCCCTGTGGCCGAACACTTCAACTCCCCCTCCCACTCTGCCAATGACATGCAGGTCCTGGGCCTCTTCCACTGCCACTCCTTAACCACCTGATGCCTCATCTTCCACCTTGGGACCCTCCAACCCCAGGGCATCAATGTGGATTTCACCAGTTTCCTCATTTCCCCTCCCCCTACCCTTTTCCTGGATCCAACCTTCCAACTCAGCACCGCCCTCATGACCTGTCCTACCTGTCCATCTTCCTTCCCACCTATCTGCTTCATCCTTCCCTCTGACCTATCACCATTACCTCCACCTCCATCCACCTATCGCGCTCTCAGCTACCCTTCCCTCTAGACCCACACCCCTCCCATTTATCTCTCTACCCACTTGGCTCAGAAGCCTCATTCCTGATGAAGGGCTTATGCCTGAAATGTCGATTCTCTTGCTCCTCAGATGCTGCCTGACCTGCTATGCTTTTCCAACGCCACACTCTCGACTCTGATCTCCAGCATCTAGTAGAGAGAAGGAGCCCTATATGACCATACGATATAGGAGCTCTTCTAGTTGATCAAGGCTGATATGTTCCTCAACCCCAATCTCCTGTCTTCTCCCCATAAACCTTGATCCACTTAGTATTCAAGAACCTATCTACTTCTGTCTTGAAGTCTCTCAATGACTTGAACTCCACAGCCCTCTGCAGCAATGAGTTCCCATGGATACACCATCCTCTGGCTGCAGAAATTCCTCCTTACCTCACTTCTAAAGGTCACGCCCTCAGTCTGAGGCTGTGCTCTTAGTTCCTAGTCTCCAACTAGTGAAAACATCCTCCCACATCCACTGTCCCAGGCCCCTGTAAGGTTCAATCATATCACTCCTCATCCCTCTAAACTCCATCAAGTACAGACCCAGAGTCCTTAACCACTCCTCATATGACAAGCCCTTCATCCCTGGGATCATTCCTGTAAACCTCCTTTGGACCCCTTCCAAGGGCAGCACATCCTTTCTTAGATACGGGGCCCAAAATTGTCCACAATAGTCCAAACGCAGTCTGACCAGAGCCTTATATAGCCTCAGTCGCATATCACTCCTCTTATATTCTAGCCCTCTCGAAATGAATGCTAACATTGTGAATCACTCTAATTCTCCTGCTCCTCTTTATTTCAGCAATTGGAACCAGTTTGTCTTTGTTCTCTCTGTCTAAAGCTTTCATCAGCTTAAACACCTCCTTCCAGCCTTCTCTGCTCCAGAGTGAACAATCCCTTTCCAGTCCATCATGGAATTGCAATTCCTCATCCATAGAAACACTCACCTAAATCTCTTGTGTTTGTTCACCTTGTCTCCATTGTGTCTGTGAGTGGGCTGCCATTAAATCTCTTTCCTGGGTCAAAGGCCACAGGGGCAGAGGATCAACCACAAGATATTGTCTAAACAAGATAGAATTTATTGCATTACAACAATTAGGTTAAAGTTCCATTAGGTGTTAGATATTGTTACAAAGACAATGATGGTTTGCACACCTTGAGATCCCAACCATACCAATATTACATCATCAGGTTGTACAGAACTTAATACATTCTTCAACATTTGAAAACCAGTAATGTATACTGCGCTTTCTAAAATGTGGAGCCAAACCATTTTTTTTAAAGGAGAAACATATGCTTATTAGTGTAAAAGGAAAAAGGATATACCAGTGAGGTTAGTTGTAAGAGAATGAAAAGATAGATTGATGTTTTGTTTTATTCACTCAAGGGATGTGAGTTTGACTGGATGGAACAGCACTTATTTCTATCCTGAAATGTCCCTGACAAAGTGGTGGCCTTCTACAACTGCCCCAGCATGGGGGGGGGGGGGGGGGGGGGGGGGGTCCAGGGCTTTGACCCAGTGACCTTGAAGGAACAGTGATATACTTCCGAGTCAGGATGATGAGTGACTCTGAGGGGAAGTTGCAGGTGGTGATGTCCCTATACATATAGAACATAGAACATAGAAGAATACAGCACAGTACAGGCCCTTCGGCCCTCGATGTTGCGCCGATCAAAGCCCACCTAACCTACACTAACCCACTATCCTCCATATACCTATCCAATGCCCGCTTAAATACCCATAAAGAGGGAGAGTCCACCACTGCTACTGGCAGGGCATTCCATGAACTTACGACTCGCTGAGTGA
Organism: Chiloscyllium punctatum; assembly: GCF_047496795.1. NCBI lineage: Eukaryota > Metazoa > Chordata > Chondrichthyes > Orectolobiformes > Hemiscylliidae > Chiloscyllium > Chiloscyllium punctatum. The sequence continues at coordinate 16,467,041 of NC_092749.1, forward strand.
AGAACCTACCCCTAACATCAGTCCTATATCTACACCCCCTTAATTTAAAGCTATGCCCCCTTGTAATAGCTGACTCCATACGTGGAAAAAGGTTCTCACTGTCAACCCTATCTAACCCCCTAATCATCTTGTACACCTCTATCAAATCACCCCTAAACCTTCTTTTCTCCAATGAAAACAACCCCAAGTGCCTCAGCCTTTCCTCATAGGATCTTCCTACCATACCAGGCAACATCCTGGTAAACTTCCTCTGCACCCGTTCCAGTGCCTCCACATCCTTCCTATAGTATGGCGACCAAAACTGCACACAATACTCCAGATGCGGCCGCACCAGAGTCTTATACAACTGCAGCATGACCTCAGGACTCCGGAACTCAATTCCTCTACCAATAAAAGCCAGTACGCCATATGCCTTCTTCACTGCACTATTTACCTGGGTGGCAACTTTCAGAGATCTGTGTACATGGACACCAAGATCCCTCTGCTCTTCCAAACTACCAAGTAGTCTACCATTAGCCCAGTAATCCATCTTTTTATTACTCGTACCAAAGTGAATCACTTCACACTTAGCTACATTGAACTCCATTTGCCACCTTTCTGCCCAGCTCTGCAGCTTCTCTATATCTCGCTGTAACCTGCCATATCCTTCCTCACTGTCTACAACTCCTCCGACTTTCGTATCATCCGCAAACTTGCTCACCCAACCTTCTAACCCTTCCTCCAGGTCATTTATAAAAATGACGAACAGCAATGGTCCCAAAACAGATCCTTGCGGAACACCGCTAGTGACGGCACTCCAAGATGAACCTTTGCCATCAACTACTACCCTCTGTCTTCTTCCAGAGAGCCAATTCCTAATCCAAACCTCCAACTCACCCTCAATGCCATATCTCTGTATTTTCTGCAGTAGCCTACCATGGGGGACCTTATCAAACGCCTTACTAAAATCCATATATACCATATCTACCGTGGTAGATGTTGTCCTTGCCCTTCTAGATGGAAGCAGTAGTGGGTTTGGAAGATGCTGTCTGAGGATCTTTGGTGAATTTCCACAGTGCACCTTGTTGATGGTACACACTGAGATTTGGTGGTGGAGGGAGTGGATGTGGTGCCAGTCAAGCAGGCTGCTTTGTCCTGGATGGTGTCAAGCTTCTTGAGTGTTGTTAGAGCTGCACTCATCCAAGCAAGTGGGGAGTATTCCATCACACTCCTGTTCATTTGGAGCATAAACAACAGTACAACAGTATGGACATGGGGGAGATGGTGACATATTGATGTTATTGGAATTGGAATCCAGAGACTCAGTCTATTACCCTGGGAATAGGAGTTGAAAGAGGAAAGCGGTTCTGCTGAGGAAATATGGGCAGCTAGGAACTACATTTTAAAAACAACAGAGCCAAGAAATTAATAATCTCTGAATTACTCCCTGAGCCATGAGCTAATTGGCACAAGGTCTATGAGATTAAAGAGTTTGACTCAAAGATTGGTGTGGGACAAATGGGTCCAAATGTATGGGACATTGCATCAATACTGGGGAAGGAGGGAACTGTTCTGATGGGACAGGCTCTACCTGAATCAGGCCAGGACCAGAGACCTTGCGAACAGCATAACTGGGGTTGTGAAGGGTGGTGACTCTTGGAAGGGGGTGTCAGTTTTGAGTAAAATTATGGGAAAAAGTTAAAGATTCCAGAACAAGTAACAAGTAATAGGACAGAGAGATTGGGAAGGGTCAGGAATCTAACTTCAGGAACAGCAGATAAGGGGACAACTATGAGAAAGAGGGGCAGTCAATGTAGGACAGAGGTGGTTGTATTTAAATGCAGGTAGCTTACCAAACAATATGTTTGGACCACGGGTTGAAATTGGCAGGCACGGTGTGGTGGTTATCACAGAGACATGGCTGTAAGAGGATCAAGCCTGAGAACTAAATATCCAAGGGTACATGTCCTATCAAAAGGGGAGGGTGGTCTCTGTGTGGAATGAGCTGCCAGAGGAAGTGGTAAAGGCTGGTACATTTAAAAGCATCTGGATGGGTACATGAATAGAAGGGGTTAGAGGCATGCTGGAAAATGGGTCGAGATTAGATTAGGAAATCTGGTTGGACTGAAGGGTCTGTTTTGTGCTGTACATCTCTATGTCTCTATGACAGGCAGATGGGCAGAGGAGTGTGGGGTTGCTTTGTTAGCAAGAAATCAATAGCAAGAAGTGATATAGAGTTGGAATGTGCCGAAACTGTGTGGGTAGAGTTGAGGACCCTAATGGGAGCTGTACACAGGCCTCCTAGCAGTAGTCTGGATGTGGGGAAGGAAATAAATCAGGAAATAGAAAAGGCATATAAGAAAGACACAATTACAATGATCATGAGGGTCTTCAATATGCAGGTGGACTGGGAAAATCAGGTTGGTAGCAGATCTCAAGAATAGGAATTTGTGGAATGTCTAACAAGATGTTTTTTGGAGCAGCTAATGGTAGAGGCCACTAGGGAATAAGCAATTCAGGTGATGTGTAATGAGGTAGACTTGATGAGGGAGTTTCAAGTGAAGGAACCCCTAGGGGACTGTGACCATAGTAAGAGAATTCACCCTGCAGTTTGAGAGGGGAAGCTGGAATTAGATGAAATGGTATTACAATTGAGTAAAGGTCACCACAAAAACGTGAGGGAATGAGCTGCCAGAGGAAATGGTAAAGGCTGGTACAAAGCTGCCCAAAGTTGATTGGAAGGGGAGCCTAGCAGGGAAGATGGTGGAGCAGCAATGGCAGGAGTTTCTGAGGGTAATTCGGGAGGCACAGCAGAAGCTCATCCCAAGGAGAAAGAAATGCACTAAGGGGAGGACAGGGTAACCGTGGCTGACAAGGGAAGCAAACAAAAATTTGTAGAAGTTAACTAAAAAAAAGCCATACATGGGAAATGATATATTTTGAGAGTAAGATCGCTGGTGAACAAAGAAAATTACAGCACAGGAACAAGCCTTTCATTCCTCCAAACCTACACCATACAAAAGAAGAATATCAAAGAAAATTGCAAGAGTTTTTTTTAGATATCTAAAAGGTAAGTGAGAAGCAAAAGTTGGGCCAGTGGAAAATGAAGCTGGAATAGTAGCAATGGGGAACCTTGAAATGGCGGAGGAGCTGAAGTAGGTACTTTGCGTCACTTTTTACAATGGAAGATCCCAGCAGCATACCAGAACTTCAAGAGAATGAGGGAGGAGTTGAGTGTAGTGGCCATAACTATGGAGAAGCTGCTGGGGAACCTGAAAGGTCTAAAGGTGGATAGATCGCCCGGATCAGATGGAACAACACCCCAGAGTTATGAAGGAGATAGCTGAAGAGATTGTAGAGGCATTAGTGTTGATCTCTCAGGAATTGCTGGAGTGAGGGAGGGGCCCAGAGGATGGAAAATGGCTAATGTAACCCCCCTGTTTAGGGAGGGAGGGAGGCAGACGCTAGGAAACTATAGGCCAGTTAGCCTGAACTTGGTTGTTAGTACAATTTAAGGGCTCGTTATTAAGGATGAGGTGGTGAAGTACTTGGAAGTGTATGGTAAATCGGGCAGAGTCAGTACGTTTCATCAAGAGGAGCTCATGTCTGACTAATCTGTTAGAGTTCTTTGAGGAGGTAATGACCAAGTTGGATAAAAGAGAGCCATTGGACATGATTAATTTGGATTTTCAGAAAGCTTTTGACAAGGTGCCGCACAGGAGGCTGCTAAATGAAATAACAGCCTATGGTGTTAGGGCTAAGTTATTGGTATGGATAGAGGATTGGCTGACGGGCAAAAGGGAGAGAGTGGGGATAGAGTCATAGAGATGTACAGCATGGAAACAGACCCTTCGGTCCAACCCGTCCATGCCGATCAGATATCCCAACCCAATCTAGTCCCACCTGCCAGCACCCGGCCCATATCTCTCCAAACCCTTCCTATTCATATACCCATCCAAATGCCTCTTAAATGTTGTAATTGTACCAGCCTCCACCACATCCTCTGGCAGCTCATTTCATACACGTACCACCCTCTGCGTGAAAAGGTTGCCCTTAGGTCTCTTTTATATCTTTCCCCTCTCACCCTAAACCTATGCCCTCTAGTTCTGGACTCCCCAACACCAGGGAAGAGACTTTGCCTATTTATCCTATTCATGCCCCTCATAATTTTGTAAACCTCTATAAGGTCACCCCTCAGCCTCCGACACTCTAGGGAAAACAGTCCCAGCCTGTTCAGCCTCTCCCTGTAGCTCAGAGCCTCCAACCCTGGCAACATCCTTGTAAATCTTTTCTTAACCCTTTCAAGTTTTACGACATCTTTCTGATAGGAAGGAGACCAGAATTGCACGCAATATTCCAACAGTGGCCTAACCAATGTCCTGTATAGCCGCAACATGACCTCCCAACTCCTGTACTCAGTACTCTGACCAATAAAGGAAAGCATACCAAACGCTGCCTTCACTATCCTATCTACCTGCGACTCCACTTTCAAGGAGCTATGAACCTGCACTCCCAGGTCTCTTTGTTCAGCAACACTCCCTAGGACCTTACCATTAAGTGTATAAGTCCTGCTAAGATTTGCTTTCCCAAAATGCAGCACCTCGCATTTATCTGAATTAAACTCCATCTGCCACTTCTCAGCCCATTGGCCCATCTGGTCAAGGTCCTGTTATAATCGAGGTAACCCTCTTTGCTGTCCACTACACCTCCAATTTTGGTGTCAAGTGCAAACTTACTAACTGTACCTCTTATGTTCGCATCCAAATCATTTATGTAAATGACAGAAAGTAGAGGACCCAGCACCGATCCTCGTGGCACTCCACTGGTCACAGGCCTCCAGTCTGAAAAACAACCCTCCACCACCACCCTGTATCTTCTATCTTTGAGCCAGTTCTGTATCCTAATGGCTAGTTCTCCCTATATTCCATGAGATCTAACCTTGCTAATCAGTCTCCCATGGGGAACCTTGTCGAATGCCTTACTGAAATCCATAAAGATCACATCTACCGCTCTGACCTCATCAATCTTCTTTGTTACTTCATCATAAAAGTTGATCAAGTTTGTGAGACATGATTTCCCACGCACAAAGCCATGTTGACTGTCCCTAATCAGTCCTTGCCTTTCCAAATACATGTACATCCTGTCCCTCAGGATTCCCTCCAACAACTTGCCCACCACCGACGTCAGGCTCACTGGTCTATAGTTCCCTGGCTTGTCTTTCCCACCCTTCTTAAACAGTGGCACCACGTTAGCCAACCTCCAGTCTTTCGGCACCTCACCTGTGACTATCGATGATACAAATATCTCAGCAAGAGGCCCAGCAATCACTTCTCTAGCTTCCCACAGAGTTCTCGGGTACACCTGATCAGGTCCTGGAGATTTATCCACCTTTAACCGTTTCAAGACATCCAGCACTTCCTCCTCTGTAATCCTTCTTTTTCTTAGCCAAACTGTCAATTTCTTTAGTCATTCAGCATTCCCTATAGTTACCAGCCTTCCCTTTCACCCTGCCAGGGATCTCCTTTCTCTGGATTCTTGTTATCTCATTACTGAAGGCTTCCCATTTTCCAGCCGCCCCTTTGACTGCGAACATCTGTCCCCAATTAGCTTTTGAAAGTTCTTGCCTAATACCGTTAAAATTGGCCTTTCTCCAATTTAGAACTTCAACTTTTAGATCTGGTCTATCCTTTTCCATCACTATTTTAAAATGAATAGAATTATGGTCACTGGCCCCAAAGTGCTCCTCCAGTGACACCTCAGTCACCTGCCCTGCCTTATATCCCAAGAGTAGGCCAAGTTTTGCACCTTCTCTAGTAGGTACATCCACATACTGAATCAGAAAATTGTCTTGTACATACTTAAGAAATTCCTCTCCATCTAAACCTTTAACACTATGGCAGTCCCAGTCTATGTTTCCCCCTACCATAACCACCCTATTATTCTTACAGATAGCTGAGATCTCCTTACAAGTTTGTTTCTCAATTTCCCTCTGACTATTGGGGGGTCTATAATACAGTCCCAATAAGGTGATCATCCCTTTCTTATTTCTCAGTTAAACCCAAATAACTTCCCTGGATGTATTTCCGGGAATATCCTCCCTTAGCACAGCTGTAATGCTATCCCTCATCAAAAATGCCACTCCCCCTCCTCTTTTGCCTCCTTTTCTATCCTTCCTGTAGCATTTGTATCCTGGAACATTAAGCTGCCAGTCCTGTTCATCCCCGAGCCACGTTTCCGTAATTGCTATGATATCCCAGTCCCAAGTTCCTAACCATGCCCTGAGTTCATCTGCCTTCCCTGTTAGGCCCCTTGCATTGAAATAAATGCAGTTTAATTTATTAGTCCTACCTTGTCCCTGCCTGCCCTGACTGTTTGACTCACTTCTGTTCTCAGCTGTACCCGTCTCAGATCGATCTCTTTCCTCACTATCTCCCTGGGTGTCACCCCCTCTCCCCCCCCCCCCTCCCCCCCCCCCCCCCCCCCCCCCCACCTTACTAGTTTAAATCCTCCCAAGCAGTTCTAGCAAATTTCCCTGTCAGTATATTAGTCCCCTTCCAATTTAGATGCAATCCGTCCTTCTTGTACAGGTCACTTCTGCCCCTACCCCAAAAGAGATTCCAATGATCCAAAAATGTGAATCCTTCTCCCATACACCAGCTCCTCAGCCATAAAGGGGACGTTTTCAGAATGGCTTCTGTGGAGTTCCACAGGGATCAATTATACACATCATACATTAACACTCTGGATGAAGGAACTGTTGCTAAGTTTGCAGATGGCACAAGGTGAGGTGGAAGGACAGGTAGTGTTGAGGAAGTGGAGAGGTTGGACAGACTAGAAGAGTGGGCAAAGATGTGGTAGATGGAATACAATGAGAATAGTGTGAGGTGATGCACTTTGTTTGGATAGAGGTGTAAGCTGTTTTTTTTAAATGGGAAGGGCTTCGGAAATCTGAAGCACAAAGAGACTTGGGAGTCCTAGCTTAAGATTCTCTAAATATGCAGGTTCAGTTGGCAATCAGGAAAGCAATTACAATGTTAATATTCATTTCAAGAGGACAAGAATACAACAGCAAGGATGTACTGCTGAGGCCGTACAAGGTTCTGGTCAGATTGCACTTGGAATATTGTGAGCGATTTTCAGGAAGGATGTGCTGGTGTAGGAGGGGGTCCACAGGAGGTTTGCAAGAATGATCTCAGGGATGAAGGGCTTGTCATATGAGGAGCGGTTGAGAACTCTGAGTCTGTACTTAATAGAGTTTAGAAGGATGAGTTTAGAAGGATAGGTTTCTCATTGAAACTTACAGAATATTGTGAGGCCTGGAGAGAGTAGATATAGAGTCATAGAGTCATAGAGTCACGGAGATGTACAGCATGGAAACAGACCCTTCGGTCCAACCTGTCCATGCCGACCAGATATCCCAACCCAATCTAGTCCCACCTGCCAGCACCCGGCCCATATCCCTCCAAATCCTCCCTATTCATATACCCATCCAAAAGCCTTTTAAATGTTGCAATTGTACCAGCCTCCACCACATCCTCTGGCAGCTCATTCCATACACGTACCATCCTCTGTGTGAAAAAGTTGCCCCTTAGGTCTCTTTTATGTCTTTCCCCTCTCACCCTAAACCTATGCCCTCTAGTTCTGGACTCCCCCACCCCAGGGAATAGACATTGTCTATTTATCCTATCCATGTCCCTCATAATTTTGTAAACCTCTATAAGGTCACCCCTCAGCCTCCAACGCTCCAGGGAAAACAGTCCCAGCCTGTTCAGCCTCTCCCTATAGCTCAAACCTTCCAACCCTGGCAACATCCTTGTAAATCTTTTCTGAACCCTTTCAAGTTTCACGACATCTTTCCAATAGGAAGGGGACCGTAGTAAGATGTTTCCATGAGTAGGAGAGACTAGGGCCTGAGGGAACAGCCTCCGAGTAAAGGGTTGACATGAAGAATGTCCTCAGCCAGTGAGTGATGAATCTGTGGAACTCATTGCTACAGAGGGCCATAAAGGCCATGTCATTGAGTGTATTTATGACATAGATAGATAGGTTCTTGATTAGTAAGGGGATCTGGGGTTATGGCGAGAAGGCAGGAGAATAAGGTTGAGAAATATCTCAGCCACAATTGGATGGTGGAGTAGACTCATGGACCAAATGGCCTAATTCTGCTCCAACATCTTATGGTCTTAACAACAGTGACCATGATGCTCTCATCCAGAGATGTGAAAGCCCATCTGGTTTACCAACCAGGAAATCTGTCATCTTCACTCGGTCTGGCCAACATGTGAGTGCAGACCCAGGGCAATATGGCTGACTCCCAGGTCCGGATGGTCCGGCAAGTTTCTCCATTCAAGGGACACTTACAAAAGTGCAATGAGTGCCAGATGCTCACATCTCATGAAAGATTGAAAGGAAACGTTAGGCTGAATGCCTTGTTTCTCTGTCGTGATGTCTTTGTTATTCTCTATACCTTGATTGTGTCAGATATTGATAGGGGTCATTGATGACTATCAGAAGTGAAACCTCGCTGGCTCACTTCTTGCAGGACTCTGATATCGCGTCTGACCAGACAGTCTCTTTGCCTTATTCTGGCTGATGTCAGATAACCATAAAACCATAAGGTATAGGAGCAGAATTAGGCCATTCAGCCCAATGTGTCTGCTCCACCATTCAATCATGGCTGAAGTGTTTCTCTATCCCACTAATAGCCTTCTCCTTAAAACTTTTGATCTCCTTCCTGATCATATTGATACGGAGAGAAGCCCCAGACTTGTGAAAGGCATGTTCTGCATCTCTTTCTCTCTGCAGAAGAAAGTCAGCTATTTCCTCCCATCAGTTGCTGTGAGCTGTTGCCTTGAACCAGTAAGTAAGCAATTTTATAATCAGTGTACCAATTGCCCTGTGCCTCCTGTGAAGAAGTGAAAGAACCTGAAGAAAGGAGATTGAGGAACAGAGGGTCTTGGAAAGGGAAACAAGACATCACATGGAACATTAAATAAAAACCAAAAGAACTGTGGATGCTGGAAATCAGAAACAAAACCAGACATTGCTGGAAAGACTGAGCAGGTCTGGTAGCATCACAATATGTCACATTGAATACAGTGAACTGGTGCTATGGAACAGTGTTTCCCCAGTTTTTGCCTCCTCTACCCATCACGGCAATGTCTTTTGTTCATCTGTGTCTGTGTGCAAGTGCCTGGGAGGGTGGTTTTAATGGGAATTTGAGTCTCAACGAACAGAATTATATATTGATCATTGAATCATAGAATCTGATGGTTTGTAGTTTTGGTTGCCTGCAGTTAGACCTTATTTATTAGCAATTAGCAAGAGTCCTTGTTACGTTTGGGGAGTCTGTCTAGTGTTTTCTGTCATTTTGATTCCAATAGACAGGTACTTTTACACATGTTGACCTTTGCGCAACCCTTTGAGAAATAGCGGATCTTGAAATGAACGGACTTCCTTGAGAGGGATTCCAACACCAAGGATTTGGAATTGATGGATGAGCAATTTGACCTGGATTCTTTCTCTGGAGGTCCAGGACTGCTGTTGGAAGTGAACAGGAATGACCATAGCAGAAGAGGGGTATTCTCTGATGACTGGGCTGGCATTTTAACACATTACAATCTCACCCAGTTTTACAGAATTTAAAGTCGTACCCTTGGCACTGAACCCAGACATGAGCAGCCAAGTCTGCTGCAAGGCAAATGGAGCCCCCCAGTTTACACCCGCCACCACCCCCACAACCCCCACCCTCACCAACCCCCCCAACCCTCCACCCCCACCAAACACCCATCCCCACAATGCCCCAACCCCCCCCCCCACCCTGCCATGGCCAATGAGTCGTCAATTTTAATTTAAAAAATTTTGTTGTCAAGTGTATTTTACTGGAATAACATAATAAAATGCAGCGCAATGCTTTTGTTTGTTGGCATGAAACGGTGACATTTTGAATACAGTCATACAGATGTATAACACAGAAACAGACCCTTTGGCTCCACTTGTCCATGCTGACCAGATATCTGAAACTAATCTAGTCCCATTTGCCAGCATTTGTCCCATAACCCTCTAAACCCTTCCCATTCATGTACCCATCCGCATGCCTTTTACATGTTGTAATTGTACCAGCTTCCAGCACTTCCTCTGGCAGCTCATTTAAGACGAATTTAACTCTGATGAGAAAACAGAAAGATATAGCTTAAACAGAGTCCATCAGTCCTGAGCCTGCTCATCACCATCGATGACACCTGAGCCGCCATCTAAATGAACCAACAGCGAAGTTGTCAGGCCTCAGGCGCCACCTTTGCCACTAGGCCAGACCAACCAACATCACAGTCAAGATTAGAGTGGTGCTGGAAAAGCACAGCATGTCAGGCAACATCCAAGGAGCAGGAGAATCAACATTTCGGGCTAAGGCCTTTGTCATTCCTGATGAAGGGCTTTTGCCCGAAATGTCGATCTTTCCTGCTCCTCGGATGCTGCCTGACCTGCTGTACTTTTCCAGCACCACTCTAAGCTTGACTCTAATCTCCAGCATCTGAAGTCCTCACTTTCACCCACCAACATCACAGTTGTGTCTCTTGCCACTGCGCCCACCTCATCGATATTGCCGATCCTCAAGCAAGTCAAAAAGGAAGGCACGGGCACTGCTGGGATGGATGGGAGACGATGGGAGGTGGGAAGCTGGAAGATTGACAGGGAAAGTCGGGCAGAAGGGAAAGGGAGAAGGAAGTTAATTGGAAACCGTAGCAACTTGAGTAACTGATACCTTCACCTTGCAAAGCAAGAGATGTGTGAAAAACAGGTTAGTGTTTCAAAATCAACAAGTGGGGTGTCAAGGGGAGGAGACAGGGAATTTGGAATTTACAGGTGCAGAGTGCACAGGCCCTAGGGATGTAAGGTAGGAATTCGCAAAAACATAAAAGGGCAAGGAAATATGAGAGGTTTAAACTTTGCAGACATTATTGGTATGAGATTGAAGCAGCTTGAAGTTCTGAATCTCTGTACATGTTATTAGTGCTCTCGTACCTCCTTGTGGAGTCAATCATTTCCATAAAGTGAATGGAATAAATTCAAGGGAGTGAGTTGGTGATTCCTTATTATCAAAATATTGCACAAAAGCCGAATTACACCCAAAATGTTTAAGTGCCTCATTTTCAGTCGATATAACAACAACTTATATTCTGTAGTGCCTTCAGTACAATAAAATCACCCAAGTCGATTTGTATAATTGTTCCTAAATGCCGGGCGATATAAGCAGATTTTAGGCGGATGATCACATCTTGCTCACAGACAGTGGTCCGAAACAGCATCATAAGTGAGCAGAGGAAGGGGGCAATGAGGTAGAGAGGTTTAGGGAGAGATTTCAGATTTAGGAGGTAGATCGGGGAATGTATGACCACCACTGGTGGTGCAGTGGCAATAGGACATGTACAGAAAGCCATCATTGCAAGCACACTGAGACCTTGGAAGAAGCAGAAACATAGAAACTAGGAACAGGAGAAGACCATTCGGCCCTTCATGCCTGGCCCCTCATTCAATAGGATCACGGCTGATCATCAAACCCTGTTCCCGCTTTCTCCCCATAACCTTTGACCCCTTAAGCTCCAAGGATTATATCTAACTCCTTCTTGAAAGCATTCAGTGTTTTAGCCTCAAACAACTATTGTGATAGAGAATTCCACAGGCTCACCACTTTATGGGTGAAGGAATTTCCCCTCAGTTTGGCCATAAGTGGCCTGCTCTGTGTCCTTACATTATGGGAGTGTTGGAGGCTGAGGGGTGACCTTGTAGAGGTTTATAAAATCATGAGGGGCGTGGATAGGGTAAATAGACAAAGTCTCTTCCCTGGGTTGGGGGACCCCAGAACTAGAGGGAATAGGTTTAGGGTGAGAGGGGAAAGATTTAAAAGGGACCTAAGGGGCAACATTTTCACACAGAGTGGGGTGCAGGTATGGAATGAGCTGCCAAAGGAAGTGGTGGAGGCTGGTACAGTTACAACATTTAAAAGGCATTTGGATGGGTATATGAATAGGGAGGGATTACAGGGATATGGGTGAAGTGTTGACAAATGGGACTAGATTGGGTTAGAATCTTGGTATGGACAAGTTTGACCGAATGCTCTGTTTTCATGCTGTACATCTCTATGACTCTCTAACCTCTGTTTCTGGACTCTCCGGTCATCAGAAATATCCTTTCTGCATTTACCCTGTCTCGTCCTGTTGGAATTTGGGGTGGCTCAGTGGTTAGCACTTCTGCCTCACAGCAATATGGTCCTAGGTTCGATTCCAGCCTCGGGTGACTCTCTGTGTAGAGTTTGCACATTCTCCCCATGTCTGCGTGGTTTCCTCCCATAATCCAAAGATGTACAGGTCAACTAAATTGCCCATAGTGTTAGGTGCATTAGTCAGAGGGAAATGGGTCTGGGTGCGTTACACTTCAGAGGCTTGATGTGGACGTGTTGGGCCAAAGGGCCTGTTTCCACACTGTAGGGAATCTAATTTTATATGTTTCTATAACATCACCCCTCATTCTGCTAATCTCTAGTGAATACAGTCCTAAGTCGTCCAGTCTACTTTCATATGTCAGTCCTGTCATCCCAGGATTCAGTCTGGTCAACCTTTGCTGCTCTCCCAAAAAAGGGAAAGTCTATGAAGCAATTGGATGAAAATTGGATATTTGAGGCATTGACAGACCAGAAACTGCAAGTGATTTGTGTGAATAGGTGTTGATGTGTCCAGGGAACAGATTGCCATCAATAATTTCAAATTCCTGAAGAAGGGCTTATTCCTGAAACGTTGATTCTCCTAAGACCATCAGACCAGAAGACATAGGAGTGGAAGTAAGGCCATTTGGCCCATCGAGTCCACTCCGCCATTCAATCATGGCTGATGGGCATTTCAATTCCACTTACCCGCATTCTCCCCATAGCCCTTAAATTCCTTGTGACATCAAGAATCTATCAATCTCTGCCTTGAAGACATTTAGCGTCCCGGCCTCCACTGCACTCTGCGGCAATGAATTCCACAGGCCCACCACTCTCTGGCTGAAGTAATGTCTCCGCATTTCTGTTCTGAATTTACCCCCTCTAATTTTAAGGCTGTGTCCACGGGTCCTAGTCTCCTCGCCTAACGGAAACAATTTCCTAGCGTCCACCCTTTCCAAGCCATGTATTATCTTGTAAGTTTCTATTAGATCTCCCCTTAATCTCCTAAACTCCAATGAGTACAATCCCAGGATCCTCAGCTGTTCCTCGTATGTTAGACCTACCATTCCAGGGATCATCCGTGTGAATCTCTGCTGGACACGCTCCAATGCCAGTATGTCCCTCCTGAGGTGTGGGGACCAAAACTGGACACAGTACACCAAATGGGGCCTAACTAGAGCTTTATAAAGTCTCAGTAGCACAACGGTGCTTTTACATTCCAACCCTCTTGAGATAATTGACAACATTGCATTCGCTTTCTTAATCACAGACTCAACTTGCATGTTTACCTTTAGAGAATCCTCGACTAGCACTCCCAGATCCCTTTGTACTTTGGCTTTATGAATTTTCTCACCGTTTAGAAAGTAGTCCATGCTTGTATTCTTTTTTCCAAAGTGCAAGACCTCACATTTGCTTGCATTGAATTCCATCAGCCATTTCCTGGACCACTCTCCCAAACTGTCTAGATCCTTCTGCAGCCTCCCCACTTCCTCAGTACTACCTGCCTGTCCACCTAACTTTGTATCATCAGCAAACTTCACTAGAATGCCCCCAGTCCCTTCATCCAGATCATTAATATATAATGTGAACAGCTGTGGCCCCAGCACCGAACCCTGCGGGACACCGCTTGTCACCGGCTGCCATTCCGAAAAACAACCTTTTATCCCAACTCTCTGCCTTCTGTCAGACAGCCAATCCTCAATCCATGCCAGTAGCTCACCTCAAACACCATGGACCCTCACCTTGCTCAGCAGCATCCCGTGTGGCACCTTATCAAAGGCCTTTTGGAAGTCTAGATAGACCACATCCATTGGGTTTTCCTGGTCTAACCTACTTGTCACGTCTTCAAAGAATTCCAACAGATTTGTCAGGCATGACTTCCCCTTACTAAATCCATGTTGACTTGTTCTAATCCGACCCTGCTCTTCCAAGAATTTAGAAACCTCATCCTTAATGATGAATTCTAGAATTTTACCAACAACCGAGGTTAGGCTAATTGGCCTATAATTTTCCATCTTTTGTCTTGATCCCTTCTTGAACAATGGAGCTACAACAGCGATTTTCCAATCATCAGGGACTTTCCCTGACTCCAGTGACTTTTGAAAGATCTCAACCAATGCCTTCCCTATTTCCTCAGCCACCTCCCTCAGAACTCTAGGATGTATCCCATCGGGGCCAGAAGATTTATCAATTTTAAGACCTTTTAGCTTTTCTAGCACTTTCTCTTTTGTAATTGCAACCATACTCAACTCAGCCCCCTGACTCCCTTTAATTGTTGGGATATTACTCTTGTCTTCCACTGTGAAGACTGACGCAAAGTACTTATTAAGTTCTCCTGCTGTTTCCTTATCTCCCATCACTAGGCTTCCAGCATCAGTTTGAAGTGGCCCAATGTCTACTCTTGCCTGTCGTTTGTTTCTTATGTATTGAAAGAAACTTTTACTATCATTTCTAATATTACTGGCTAGCCTACCTTCATATTTGATCCTCTCCTTCCTTATTTCTCTCTTTGTTATCCTCTGTGTGTTTTTGTAGCTTTCCCAATCTTCTGATTTCCCAGTGCTCTTGGCCACTTTATAGGATCTCTCTTTTTCTTTAATACATTTCCTGACTTCCTTTGTCAGCCATGGCTGTCTAATCCCTCCCCGGATAATCTTTCTTTTCTTGGGGATGAACCTCTGTACAGTGTCCTCAATTTTACCCACAAACTCCTGCCATTTTTGCTCTACTATCTTCCCCACTAGGCTCTGCTTCCAGTCTATTTTCGTCAGTTCCTCTCTCATGCCCTCATAATTACCTTTATTTAACTGTAACACCATTACATCCGATTTTGCCTTTTCTCTTTCAAACTGCAGACTGAACTCTACCATATTATGATCGCTGCTTCCTAAGTGTTCCCTTACTTTAAAATCTTTTATAAAGTCTGGTTCATTACACAGCACTAGGTCCAGAATAGCCTGCTCCCTTGTGGGCTCCATGACAAGCTGTTCCAAAAAGCCATCCTGTAAGCATTCCAGGAATTCCCTTTCTTTGGATCCACTAGCAACATTATTTACCCAGTCCACCTGCATATTGAAGTCTCCCATGATCACCGTGACCTTGCCTTTCTGACATGCCTTCTCTATTTCCCGGTATATGTTGCGCCCCTGGTCCTGACCACTGTTAGGAGGTCTGTACATGACTTCCACTATGGTTTTTTTGCCTTTGTGGGTCCTTAATTCCACCCACACAGACTCCACATCATCCGATGCCATGTCATTCAGTGCCATAGATTTAATTTTGTTCTTAGCTAACAAGGCATCCCCGCCCCCTCTGCCCACCTCCCTGTCTTTTCGATAAGTTGAAAACCCTTGGATGTTTAACTGCCAGTCCTGACCCCCCTGTAACCACGTCTCTGTGATGCCTACCACATCATAATCATTCACGATGATCTGTGCCATTAGTTCATCTGCTTTGTTACGAATGCTACGAACATTCAGGTAAAGTGCCTTAATGCTAACTTTCTTATCATTATAGATATTGGAAGTCATAAGATGTCCTAAGTTATCCTTCCTTTTTGCTGCATTCCCAGTCTGTCTCAAGTTTAAATCTGCCTGCACATATGCTATCCTGCTGCTTATCTTTCCATTTAACTCCATACTCCCTGTTGCTTTCACTTTCCCTTCCCCCCAACTCAAAAGTTTAAAGTCCGACTGACCACCCTATTTATCCTATTCACTAGAACATTGGTACCTGATCGGTTCAGGTGGAGACCGTCCCAACGGTACAGATCCCCCCGGTTCCAAAACTGATGCCAATGCCCCATGAAGTGGAATCCCACACCAATCCCTTAGCCACGTGTTTACTTCCCTAATTTTCTTATCCCTATGCCAATTGGCATGTGGCTCGAGCAGAAATCCGGAGATTATGACCCTTGAGGACCTGTACTTCAATTTCCTTCCTAGTGCTTGATAATCCCCAAACAGGTCCTCCACCCTAGCTTTGCCTATGTTGTTAGTCCCAACGTGAAAAAAGTATCAGTCTATCCAATTTCTCCTAATAGCTCAAACCTGCCAGTCCACGTAACATCCCAGTACATCCTTTCTATAGTAGGACGACCAGAATTGCACACAATACTCCAAATGTGGCCAACACCATAGAGTAATATCTACAGCACACAAACAGACCCTTCAGTCCAACACGTCCATTTAGATTAGATTCCCTACAGTGTGGAAAAAGGCCCTTTGGCTCAATAGATCCACACCAACCCTCTGAGCAATAACACACCCAGACTCATTTTCCCTCTGACTAATGCACCTAACACTACAGGCAATTCAGCATGGCCAATTCACCTGACCCGTACATCTTTGGATTGTGGGAGGAAACCTGCGCAGATACAGGGGGAAATGTGCAAACTCCACACAGACAGTCACCTGAGGCAGGGATTGAACCCAGGTCCCTAGTGCTGTGAGGCAGCAGTGCGAACCACTGAGCCACTGTATTACCTAATCTTGTCCCACTTGTCAGCACCTGGCCCATATCCCTCCAAACCCTCCCTATTCATATACCCATCCAGATGCCTTTTAAATGTTGCAATTGTACCCACCTCCAACACTTCCTCTAGCAGCTCACCCATACACGTACCTTGTACAGCTACAACAAGATATCCCAGCTCTTATAACCAATGCTCTGACTGATGAAAGCTACCATGCTGAATGCCTTCTTCACCGTCCTGCCTACCTATGACTCCACTTTCAAGGAGCTATGAACCTGTACCTCAAGATCTCTTTGTTCTATAACATGGTCCAGAGCCCTACCATTGACTGTGTAGGTTCTGCTCTAGCTTGCTTTACCAAAATGCAACACCTTGTATTTATCTAAATTAAAGCCCAACTGCCATTCTTCAGCTCGTCGGTATATAACCTGATGACGGGGGAATGGGGTGAAAAGGAGCCAATGGATAAGCAGAGAGAGAATGACAGTCAGACAGGCAAAGGGATGGAGAATGGTGAGCCAGAGAGAAGGAAGTGCTGACAATGGTGATCGTGAGTGGGTGTAAATGGGTCGGCTGAGCTGAAAGCAGCCTCTGGGATGATAAGGCCAGGGTAAATGACATAGAAGGTGGTGTTCAAGCTCTCTACTTATTGAATTTGATACTGAACCTTGAAGGCTACAGGATCCCCAAGCGGAAAATGAGATGCTGTTCTTCTAGCTTGTGCTGAGCTTTGCTGGAGCACCACAGCAAGACTAACACAGAGATGTTGCCCAGGGAGCACAGTGATGGGTTGAAATGGCAGGCGACTGGAAGATTGGGGTCATTTATACAGGGAGAAGGGCTCCACATCCACAGCTATTTGGGATTGTTTTTGTAAAATGACTGGCCCAATCACATGCCCTGGTTGTCTGGATTCAAACCCCACCAATGCAGCAAGTGGAATTTAAATCAAACAAATTAATTACAAAACCTGAAATATGAAGATAGCCTCAGTGATGGGGATCATAAAACTATCGTGGGGTGTTGGGAAAAACATATCTGGCTCACTCATATCTCAGTGGGAAGGAAATCTGCCATCCCTACCTGGTCTGGCTCACATATGTGACTCCTATCTGTTCTCTGAGATGGCATAGTAGCCAATCAGTGCAGAAGGAGATCATTGGGCTCATTAAGCCTGCGCTGGCTTGCTAAATTAGCATAATTACCTTAGCATCAGAGAACATCTCTGGGACCCACACACAAAGCAACCCAACCGCTCCATGGCAGAACACTTTACATCCCACTACCACTCCGCCAAAGTTAGAGGTCCTGGACTCCCTAAGCACCCGATGCCTGGCGGAAGAATGTTTCATCTTCCGCCTTGGGACCGTCCAACCACACAGGATTAATGTGGATTTCACCAGTTTCCTCATCTCCCCTCCCTCCACCTTATCCCAGATCCAATCTTCCAACTTGGCAGCACCGCCCCGTTGACCTGTCCATCACCTTTTCCACCCTATCTGCTCCACCTTCCTCTCCAACCTATCATCTTCACCCCCATCTCCATCCACCTATCACACTCTCAGCTACCTTTCCCATTTATCTCTCAGCCCCAGTGGCTCAGAAGCCTCACTCCTGATGAAGAGCTTTAGCCTGAAAGGTTGATTCTTCTGCTCGTTGGATGCTGCCTGACCTGCTGTGCTTTACCAGCACCCGACACTTGACTCTGATCCCCAGCATCTGAAGTCGTCACTCTCTCCCATCGTTACCTTGTTACATCAGATTAAAGATTGGCAGCAACAACCACGTCCCATGGGAGAATTAAAACAAGTCGCCTCTGCTCTGGAATTCACTGTCTTTTAAGACACTCCTTAAAACCTTACCTTTCTAGCCAAGCTTTTGGTCACCCCTCCCACAGTCTCCACCTTTGGCTTGGTGTCAATGTCTTGTTGGTTATGTTTCTGCGAGGTGCCTTGGGGATATTTTGACAATGCGAGTCGGAGTTTACAACTTCAGATGGCATGAGGAGATGGTGGTGTTGGAAGTCAAGTGTACTGCTCTTGGGCACAGGGACCTGCCAGAACAACAGAGAGAGAGAGAGAGAGAGAGACAGAGAAAAGCTAATTGAGGACAGGGTACCGAGGGCAAAGAGCTGGTAAACTCAGCTGTGGAAAACTTGCCTGGCACATGTTGGCTTTTTTATTCACGGAATATGGGTGTCACTGACTGGGCCAGCATTCATTGCCCAGTCCTAATTGCCCAGAGGACATTTAAGAGCCAACCGCACTGCTGTGGGTCTGGAGTCACATGTAGACTAGACCTGGTGAGGATGGCAGATTTCCTTCCCTAAAGGACATTAGTCACCAGATGGGATTTTCTCCTAACAATTGACAATGATTTCATGGTCATCATTAGGCTCCATATTCCATGTAGTTATTGAATTCAAATTCCACCATCTGCCGTGGCAGGATTTGAACCCAGATCCCCAGACCTTACCAGGGTTTCTGGATTAATAGTCTAGTGATAATACCACTATAATGGTCAAGATCCTGTTGTAATCCGAGGTAACCCTCTTCGCTGTCCACTACACCTCCAATTTTGGGGTCATCTGCAAACTTACTAACTGTACCTCTTATGCTCGCATCCAAATCATTTACGTAAATGACAAAAAGTAGTGGACCCAGCACCAATCCTTGTGGCACTCCACTGGTCACAGGCCTCCAGTCTGAAAAACAACCCTCCACCACCCTCTGTCTTCTACCTTTGAGCCAGTTCTGTATCCAAATGGCTAGTTCTCCCTGTATTCCATGAGATTTAACCTTGCTAATCAGTCTCCCATGGGGAACCTTGTCAAACGCCTTACTGAAGTCCAAATAGATCACATCTACCACTCTGCCCTCATCAATATACTTTGTTACTTCATCAAAAAAGTCAATCAATTTTGTGAGACATGATTTCCCACGCACAAAGCCATGTTGACTATCCCTAATCAGTCCTTGCCTTTCCAAATACATGTACATCCTGTCCCTCAGGATTCCCTCCAACAACTTGCTCACCACCGACGTCAGGTTCACTGGTCGATAGTTCCCTACCTTGTCTTTACCGCTGTTCTTAAACAGTGGCACCATGTTGGGGGGATCTAAGATGGCGGCGATCTGAGAAGATCACACTGCAGAGCTTCACATCGCAGCAGGAGCAGGATGGTCCTTTAACCCACCCAACCCAGGTCATTAGGATTTCTTGGGGTGTTGGAAAGATTGTGGAGCCCCAAGAAACATTTAAAAATTGACTTACCTGTATTTTCAGCTGTCCAGAACTACCTAAAAAGGGAGGAGGAGCATCTGAGGCTGGGCCTGCAGCTCAGCCTGCAGCAGCCTCAGAGCAGATTACTCTCCAGGACCTGGTGAACCAGCTCCAGAAATCTCGTGATCTGGGGCAACAGATTGAAGAGAAGCTGGCTCCAGTCTCGCTCATGCTGCAGAAGCATGAGCAGCAGCTGGGAGACCTGGAGAAGAGGACGAATGAGGTGGAGCACAGGGTCACAGTGGTGGAAGCTGATGCCAGTTCATTCAAGGATGAGATCCAAGCCCTGAAGACGCAGGTTCGTAATTTGCGTGACCAAGTGGATGATCTTGAAAACAGGGGCAGGAGAAAAAACATTCGTATCATCGGTCTGCCTGAGGGTAAGGAAGGTGAGCGGCCTGAGGAATTTGTTGAAGATTGGCTTCCGAAATTCCTTGACTTGGAGACTGGCATGAGAGGATTGAAGATAGAGAGAGCTCACCGGGTTGCAGCACGGAGGTCAGGTCTGGGTCTGGGTCAACGCCCTCGTCCTTTCCTGTTGCGGTTCCATCATTACCGGGATAAGGAGAGAGTCATGGAGGCTTCCAGACTCCAGGGGAAGGATCCAAAGGCCCTAATTTACGAGAGGTCTAAGATCATGTTTTTTCAGGACTTTTCAGCGGCGGTGATCCAGAAACGAAAATCGTATGATGGTGTCAAGAGAAGATTGAAGGAGCATGGGATTCGGTACTCCCTGAGATATCCAGCAGTGCTTCGAATCACCTTAGATGGATCCACGCATCCCTTTGACACATCGAAGAAGGCAAGAGACTTTGTGGACAAACTAACCTAATTTAAACAATTGTAGTATGTATAAATATTGTTGCTTGGGAATGCATTTATCATTCTGTAAAAGAAATGGAGGAAATCTGGTTGGAGCTTTGTTTTTCCCCCTTTTTTTCCTCTATTGATAATAATTTGGTTCAAACTATGTCTGGCGGTGGTTACGATGTACATTTTAAATTTCTAAGTTAGGACATACCAAAGGATGGGTGGGGTATTTATTCCCCCTTTTTATATAAAATAATGTTTTTTTTATTCATATTGATATTCTATGGGGTGTTTATTCTTTTTAGCTTGTGCTTGCGATGCGGCTCTAGCTGGGAGAAGTGAAGGTGGTTGAGATGGTTAGATGCCTATTTATGGGCAGTTTGGGATGGGTAATTGCCCCCTCCGGGCAGGGGGTGAGTTCCCCTACTCAGCGCTGTTGGCGCTTTATATGTTGGTTTGTTTTCTGGTTTTTGTTGTTTTTTATTTTTAATAATTTTGTATGTTTATTAAATGTAGTGGTTTTAGTTTATGTAGTTTTTATATTTGGTGGACCATCCGACACTAAGGCTCAGCAATTTGTGGTTCGGGTTCCTCCTGTCTGGAATTTAAATGTAATTGCAGAAGATTATGGCTAATGATTTGATTAAATGGTGTACCTGGAATATCAAGGAAAGTCACTCACCAATTAAAAGGAAGAAGGTACTCTTGAGTCTTAGAAAGGAGAAGGTGGATATTGCTTTGTTACACCTTTGGATGACAAGGAGCATCTGAAATTACAGCAGAATAGCTTTGACCGAGTTTATTTCTCATCATTTAATACCAGAAGTAGGGGAGTGGCTATATTGGTTAGGAAAAATCTCTCATTTAAATTGTTGGAATGTGTTAAAGACACATACAGGAATTCTTAAAGCCTTGATAAATGGGGAAGAACTTGGCATTTTAAATGTTTACTGTCCCTCAGCTCATCCTCTTAAATTCTTGGTAGATGCTTTTTCTAAACTGATAAGTCTCAAGTTTCGGCACATGATTATATGAGATTTTAACTGCCTCATGAACCCCACAGTAGACAGGTTGCCTAAAGGTCCCTCGATACCCTCTGCGCAAACTAAACAGTTATTGGGTTTGTGTGGGGAATTAGGGTTGGTGGACATCTGGAGGTGTCTCCACCCTACAAGTAGGGATTTCACGGTTTTCTCCAATCCGCACAGATGTCACACGAGGATTGATTTTTTCTGACCCCTGCAGTAACCCTGGATCTGGTGGCATCCTGTACGATTGGTAATATTGCCATCTCTGATCATGCTCCAGTGTACCTCATGGTTAAAATTAAGGATGCTACAGTGGATTCAAGGTACTGGCGAATGGACCCATTTATTCTCAGGGACAGCAAGTTTGTGGGGTATTTCTCTAGGGAATTTCGGGCATTCCTAGACATCAACATAGGCTCGGTTGATAGCTCATCTGTTCTCTGGGAAACTGCCAAAGCTTATGCCAGAGGGTTAGTTATTTCATATTCCACCAGTAGGAAGCAGCAGAAGGGTGAGCAGCAACGTCTCCTTGAAGCACGGTTGAAGGCAGCTGAGAAGGCCTATTTTGACAGACCCTCTTTGGTCAAACTACAGAGGATTACGGCAGTGCAGTCTGCACTAAATTCCGTGCTCACGCAGACGGCAAAGAAGGAGCTGGCTTTTGCAAAGCAAAGGTTATACGAGTATGGTGACAAGCCAGGCAAGTACTTAGCACACCTTGCCAGGAAGAGGAGTGCCCTACAAACCATTACAGCGATTAGGGAAGGGTCTGGGAACCTAACATGTGATTCTAAAAAGATTAATGTGACATTCCAGAGATTCTGTGTGACTCCCAAACAACAGTCCTTTCTCAATGCCCCGTTATCAGAGCAAGAAGTGCAGGAAGCTGTGAGGCAGCTTCAGAGTGGAAAGGCTCTGATGGACTTCCCAGTGAATTCTATAAGGAATTTATAGGTATACTATCAGGCCCGATGCTGAATATGTTTAATGATTCATACAGCCATGATTGTCTCCCACCATCTCTGAGAGAGGCCAATATTTTGCTTATCCTTAAAAAAGGGAAGGATCCGGAAGACTGTGCTTCATACAGGCCCATCTCGCTCTTAAATGTGGACTTTAAGATTCTCTCTAAGGCTCTTGCGTTAAGGATGGAGACTGTGTTGCCCTCTATTATTAAAGACGATCAGATGGGCTTCATAAAGGGTCGCAGATCCTCCAATAACGTTAGGAGGCTGCTTAACGTAATTCAGACATGCCGACAGCAGTCAATACAGGGATTGGTGATTTCTTTAGATGCAGAGAAGGCATTTGACTGAATTGAGTGGCCGTACCTTTTCTATACTCTAGACCGGTTTGGTCTGGGCGAAGTTTTCTTAATATGGGTAAAGGTTCTCTACAGTGTACCTCTCGCTGCGGTCATCACCAACGGGGTACGATCAAGCAATTTTAATATTTCTAGGGGCAGCCGGCAGGGCTGTCCCCTTTCACCATTACTTTTTACGTTGGTGATTGAACCGTTGGCAGAGGCCATTCATGGGGATCTCAATATATCAGCTCCAGAAGTGGGGTCAAAATTACATAAGATCTCGCTGTATGCAGACGATGTTTTAATTTTCTTGACAAATCCAGCAGTTTCAGTGCCTTACCTGATACAATGCATTCATGTATTTGGCGCTTTTTCAGGGTATAAGATTAATTTTGCTAAATCAAAGCCTATACCTATGGGTGGTTTTATGAAAGAGTTGGCTCTTGAGAGTGACTATAGATTCCCATTTAGGTGGTCACACGGGGGTTTTGTGTATTTGGGCATATTCATTACTCCAGTTCTGATTGGCTGTTCAAAGCCAATTTTACTCAATTATTTGAAAAAATTAAACA
Source organism: Chiloscyllium punctatum (assembly GCF_047496795.1). Taxonomy (NCBI): domain Eukaryota; kingdom Metazoa; phylum Chordata; class Chondrichthyes; order Orectolobiformes; family Hemiscylliidae; genus Chiloscyllium; species Chiloscyllium punctatum. Next base: position 16,490,691 of record NC_092749.1, read on the forward strand.
AGATCTCCAAAGATGGGAGGCACTTCCAGTCTCGTGGTTGGGTCGGATAGCGCGTATTAAGCTGAATATTCTCCCTCGTTTGCTATACCCTATACAGATGCTCCCCCTGATTTTCAATAAACAAACACTCAGGAGACTGAACAGTTGGTTCAGCTCCTTTATCTGGCACCTAAACGGCCCCTCATTAAATTAGCCAAACTGCAGTTGTCTCACAGATTGGGGGGAGTAGACCTTCCAGACATTAAAGATTACCAATTAAGCTTGCTTTTGACCTACGTAAGTGATTGGGTTTGTGGGGACCCTCTTTCAATTTGGCTAGATATCGAAGTCTCCCAGGCAGGGTGCCCCCTTACCAGTTTGCTGTTTTTGGACAAGGTGAGGACAGTTAGGGAATATTGCCATAACCCAATAGTCATCAATACTGTTAAAGCATGGAGGGCAATTCAGCAGAGGAAAGGTAATATTGGCAAAACATCTTTGTTTACACGTTTAGTGGGTATGCTGAGCTTTCAACCAGGTATGATAGATTCAGGATTTAAACGTTGGGCAGCTAGGGGTATATCTAGCATGGGTGATTTATCTGAGGGAGATGTAATGACGTCCTTCAATCAGTTAGTACAGAAGTATGAGTTACCTAACAATCTTCCACCAACTTGTTTTTTTCAAGTTAGGGATATTATTCAAAAAAGGATCATAATTTTGACTGATCCCTACAAATCTGACATTGAAAGAGGGGCACTAAGGGCTAAGAGTACATGCTCTGTCAGTACTTTATATCACCAATTGGGGGATGCCACCTCAGATGAGTCTGATCGACTCTGCAAGATGTGGGAAAGAGAGCTGGGTGTTGAAGTTTCTTCAGAGGCATGGGAGGATATTTGGGAGAATGCAAGGAAGATATCAATTTGCAATAGGACCCACGCTTTACAGTTGAAGATTCTCCACAGGGTCCACTTAGCCCCAGACTGTTTGTCAAAATTTAAACCAGGGGTATCTTCAGCATGTCCCAAGTGCAAGGTCTGCACGGGCACTCTTACCCATTGTCTTTGGTCTTGTGACAGGCTTCAAACATATTGGAGCACTGTAGTGGGTGCAATGGAGAGGATTTTAGGTGTAGGGGTGGAGAAGGACCCTATTTCGCTCCTTTTGGGCCTATCCATTGTATTTCCTGCAGACTCGCATAAAACTTTTCAATATTCTTACATTCTGTGTAAGGAAGAATATCTTGCTAGTTTGGATATCAGAAACCCCCCCAGGACTGTCGGGTTGGCGGAAGATTGTTATGGACCATATTCCCCTGGATTTTCTCACAAATATGGTACACCACAAAACTGAGAATTTTTACAAGACATGGCAACCCTTTTTGAAATACCTGGACACAGATTTATCTGCCACACTAACAAGGGCTTTTATATAGCCGTAACGATTGTGTTACATGAGTCCAATATCCAGGGAGGAGGAACTGTGAATGTATGAGTGTTTTGTTTGGCTGGGCTGAGTTATTACTATTTATTTGTTTGTTGTTAGGTATTTATTTAGTTAGTTAAATAGCTAGTTTAGGTTTTTTAAATTTTATATTTCTCTATATATGTTTGTACATTCGTATAGGAGGGTGGGTTGGGGAATTGTTTTTATCATTTGGGTTTAGTTTTGTACTATTTTTGTACTGTTTTGAATTGCATTGTTTTGTATTTGTTGTAATATTTAAAAATCTATTTTTTCTTAATAAAAATATATTATAATAAAAAACAGGAGCACCATGTTAGCCAACCTCCAGTCTTCTGGCACCTCACCTGTGACTATCAATGATCCAAATATCTCAGCAAGAGGTCCAGCAATCACTTCTCTAGCTTCCCACAGAGTTCTCAGGTACACCTGATCAGGTCCTGGGGATTTATCCACCTTTAACCATTTCAAGATAGCCAGCACTTCCTCCTTTGTAATATGGACATTTTGCAAGATGTCACCATCTATTTCCCTATGGGCTGAGACGTGGCAGATGGAGTTTAATTCAGATAAATGCGAGGTGCTGCATTTTGGGAAAGCAAATCTTAGCAGGACTTATACACTTAATGGTAAGGTCCTAGGGAGTGTTGCTGAACAAAGAGACCTTGGAGTGCAGGTTCATAGCTCCTTGAAAGTGGACTCGCAGGTAGATAGGATAGTGAAAAAGGTGCTTGGTATGTTTTCCTTTATTGGTCAGAATACAGGAGTTGGGAGGTCATGTTGCGGCTGTATAGGACATTGGTTCGGCCACTGTTGGAATATTGCGTGCAATTCTGGTCTCTTTCCTATCGGAAAGATGTTGTGAAACTTGAAAGGGTTCAGAAAAGATTTACAAGGATGTTGCCAGGGTTGGAGGATCTGAGCTACAGGGAGAGGCTGAACAGGCTGGGGCTGTTTTCCCTGGAGCGTCGGAGGCTGAGGAGTGACCTTATAGAGGTTTACAAAATTATGAGGGGCATGGATAGGGTAAATGGACAAAGTCTTTTCTCTGGGGTCGGGGAGTCCAGAACTAGAGGGCATAGGTTTAGAGTGAGAGGAGAAAGATATAAAAGAGTCCTAAGGGGCAACTTTTTCACTCAGAGGGTGGTATGTGTATGGAATGAGCTGCCAGCAGAAGTGGCGGAGGCTGGTACAATTGCAAGATTTAAGAGGCATTTGTATGGGTATATGAATAGGAAGGGTTTGGAGGGATATGGGCTGGGTGCTGGCAGGTGGGACTAGATTGGGTTGGGATATCTGGTCGGCATGGACGGGTTGGACGAAGGGTCTATTTCCATGCTGTACATCTCTATGACTCTATGACTCTATGAATAGCCCAAGCCAGCAATACCCACATCCTGAATATATATAGAAGAACAAAATGAGGCCATTTAGCCCTTCGATCCATTCTTCCACCATGCACTCAAATTGGATCTGATCCTTTTCATTATTAAATTTACATGGTTCCTCATTGCTTGACACACCTTGTTTTACGAAAGATTCCCCAACCTCACCTTTGAACTTTTCACCTGAATACGAACTAACCCCACCCCCACCCCCTCCCGATAACCACCCCCCCCCAAACTTAAAAGCTTTTTGGGGGAAGAGTTTGAGAGTTCCACCAGTCTTTGCCTGAAGACGTTTTTCCTAACATCAGCATTCAACAGTGTAGTTCCAATGTTAACCTTATATTTCCCTGTTCAATACTTTCCCACCCTGCAACAAAGGACATAATTTCTTTCTCTATCCTCACCCTATCGAATCCTTGAGTCATAGTAAGCACCTTAACTAGATCACCCCGTAATCCTACATATCCAAGGGTGTACAAAATGAGTCTATGTAACCCTATCCTTACAAGGGAACCCTATTATTATCTCACCAGCCCATTCATCACTCTGCCAACCTGAAGCCTGGAGGAAGAACGCCTCATCTTCCCCCTTGGGACCCTGCAACCACATGGAATCAATGTGGATTTCACCGGTTTCACCATTTTCCCTCCCCCCCCCACCTAATTCCAGATCCAACCCTCCACCTGGGCACCACCCTCTTGAAGAGTCCTTCCTGTCCATCTTCCTTCCTACCTATCTGTTCCACTCCAACCTATCACTTTCATCCCCACCTCCACCGACCTATCACATTCCCAGCTACCTTTCCCCCAATCCCACCTCCTATTTACCTCTCAGCCCCCTTCCCGCCCCCACATTCCTGATGAAGGGTTTATGCCTGAAATGTTGACTCTCCTGCTCCTCAGATGCTACCTAACTGGCTGTGCTTTTTCCAGTGCCACACATTTTGACTCTGACTCTCCAGCATCTGCAGTCCTCACTTTCTCCGAATACAACCTTGGCCTCAGACAAAGATGAGATTTGTGAAATGCACTTGGCCCTTATGCTGATGAAGGACAAAGTCAAGAAAGGATTCTTGGATCTAACTATTAGCCAGGTCCTTGCTACACTGTCTGGGTTTTAGACAGAGTTGGGCTATGCTCATTCCTTGACAATGAGGAGCCCAGTTTGTAAAACAGGAGATAACTGCATTAAAGAAGAATAGATGAAGACAGCTGGAGAGGTTGTTTTCCCTTGTGGGAGAGTCTAGGAGCAGAGGGAATCATCTCAGTGTAAGGGGTCACCCATTTAAGACAGAGATACGGAGGATATTGAATCTGTGGAATTCTGTACTCAGAGGGCTCTGGAGATTGGATCACTGAGTTTATTAAAGGCTGAGATAGAGAGATTTCCAATCAGTAAGGGAACCGAGTGTTACGGGGAAAGTGGAGTTGAGGTTTATCAGAACAACTGTGCTCCCATTGCATGGTGGAACACACTCATCGGGTCCCTATTACATTACCATTGCACCCTATGTCTCCCACTCACCCAGCCTGCACACTTTCCCATGGCCAATCCATCTAACCTGCACATCTTTACACTGTGGGAGGAAACCCACACAGACACAGGGAGAATGTGCCAACTCCACACAGACAGTTGCTCGTGCTGGAATCAAACCCGGGTCCCTTATGCTGGGAGGCAGCAGTGCTAACCATTGAGCCACGGTGCCACCCAGACTCAATGGGCTACCACGCTAAGGTTTTGTTATGTGTGTTTGTTTAGTGACTTCCACGTCTCATTTATTTCTGGCCTGAAGTTACTGATACTTGCTTGTCATTGAGTGTGAGGCCATTCACTCCATCAATCCTGTGCTACAGATTCTGATCACCTCCTTAAAAGGAAAGACATTTCAAGACTTCATGATATAGATCCATAGAGATGTACAGCATGGAAACAGACCCTTCAGTCCAACTCATCCATGCCGACCAGATATTCTAAATCAATCCAGTCCCATTTGCCAGCACCATGCTCCAAACCCTTCCTATTCATATATCCATCCAGATGCCTTTTAAATGTTGTAATTGTACCAGCCTCCAGCACTTCCTCTGGCAGCTCATTCCATCCATGTACCACCCTCTGTGTGAAAATGTTGTCCCTTAGGTCCCTTTTATATCTTTCCCTGTAAACTTATGCCCTCTAGTTCTGGACAACCCTACCCTGGGGAAAAGATTTTGTCTATTTATCCGATCCATGCCCCTCATGATTTTATAAACGTCTGTAAGGTCACCCCTCAGCCTCCAATGCTCCAGGGAAAATTCCTGAAGAAGGGCTTATGCCCAAAACATCGATTCTCCTGCTCCTTGGATGCTGCCTGACCTGCTGCGCTTTTCCAGCAACACATTTTCAGCTCCAGGGAAAATAGCCCAGCCTATTCAGCCTCTCCCTGTAGCTCAAACCCTCCAATCGTGGCAACAACTTTGTAAATCTTTTCTGAACCCTTTCAAGTTTCACAACATTTTTCCTATGGCAGGGAGACCAGAATTGATCGCCTCAAAGTGTTTTACAGCGAACACCTCCAAATGCAATCCCTGTGGTAATGGTGTATTGGCACTGCACTAGTCATCTGGATACTGTTTAGAGGACAGTGACTTCAAATCCCATGCGGAACTTAAATTCAGTTCAGTAACAATATGTATTGGAAAGCTAGTATTCGTAATAGTGACCGTGAAATTATTTTAGAAAGCTCATCAGAATCACTGATCTCCTTCAGGGAAGGGAAATCTGCTGTCCTTCCCTGAACTGGCCTACATGTGACCTCCCTACCTTTTATCTTAGCCTGCTGGACGCACCTTCCTCATTCCTGAAGAAGGGCTTGTGCCCGAAACATCGATTCTCCTGCTCCTTGGATGCTGCCTGACCTGCTGCGCTTTTCCAGCAACACATTTTCAGCTACATGTGACCTCAGACTCACAGCAATGTGGTTGACTCTTAATTATCTTCTGAACTGACACAACAAGGGTTTGGGGAATTAGGGATGGGGAACAAATTCTGACCTTGCCAATGATCCTTGCAGCCCGCTTAGGGACAAAGAAAACAGCACAGCAAGATCCCACAAGCAGGCTCGAGATAATGCTGAGAGGATAACTTTGTTGCTGCTCTTCAAAATAACTGCATGAAAGCATTTATTCCCACTGAAATGGATATACATAGCACCACAGGTGAAACATAGCACCCCCAGTGTAAACGTTTCAGTGCTGCATTCCCAGTGCCAAGCTAAGGTCATAGAATCCCTACAGCATGGAAACAGGCCCTTAGGCCCAACAAGTCCGCGCTGACCCCCTGAAGCGTATCCCACCCAAACCTATTCCCCAACCCTATTACTCTACCTTTACCCCTGACTAATGCACCTAACCCACTCATCCCTGAACACCATGGACAATTCCCCATGGCCAATCCACCCAACCTGCACATCTATGGATTATGGGAGGAAACTGGAGCACCCCGAGGAAACCCACACAGACACGGGGAGAATGTGCCCAAGCACCACACAAGGTTGCCCGAGGTTGAAATCGAACCAGGTCCCTAGCACTGTGAGGCAGCAGTGCTAACCACTGAACCACCGTATGCCATATGACAGATCATTGAGCCATGTTGGCATTTTGTGAAGAAGGAGGCCATTCGTGCCCTTGAATGAATGCAGGCTCTCTGTAGAGCAATCCACTCTGCCCCATTCCCCTTGCTCAATCCTTGCAGCCTTGCAAATTTAATTCCATCAAATTCCTATCCAATTTCCTAATGAATCTCTTACACTTGCATGACCCCTGTGGGTAGCAAGTTCCAGGTCATTACCACTCACTGTATAAAAATATTCTTCCTCACATTTCTATCAAGTCTCCCCTCAGCCTCTGCCGCTCCAGAGAGATCAAGCTGAATTTTTCCAGCCACTTCCAGTGGATCATACCCTCTATCCTAGGCAGCTCCCCAAGTAAACATCTTCTGCACCCTCTCCAAAACCTCCACCTCCTTCCGGCAAGGTGACAACCAGAATAGAACTCAATAAAAATCATCAAAACGGCTCGTAAAGCAAAGCCCCAGATCATACCCAACCTTCATAAGATTTTTATTTTCAGTGGGGATTCAAGCTACATGAAGAAGGGAGGAAATTAAAAATAACTTTTTGTTTGGCTGCTGGGTAACTAACTTTACACTGGAACACTCTCTTTATTTTTTAAGTTTGTAATGATTCAGGTCCAGAGAGGTTTTTCCATTAAGGTGGAAAATTAGTATGCACTTATTTCTGTACATGTCCCTCAGCACTAATCCCCTTATATAAACACCCACAGGGGCCTTTGTTTTTACAGTTATCCCTGGCGGGTTGGTTTAATAGGCAATGATGTCAAACCCAGCAACTACCTCAGCATTAAGCAGGTTTATAAATAACGTGGCAGCCCCCAGTGAGTGCTTCCTGTAGTTCTGCAATACTGGAGTTGGTTGGTGAAGGTGTTCCACAGGGAACACCAGTCCCCCCTCTCTCAAAAGCATCTGCACTCAGTGCAAAGATGGTTCTTTGCAAGTTTCTCCTCAGCTCATGAGCTGAAAACAACAACTTGTATTAATACAGACCCCTAAAACAATAAATTTCACCCCTTCCGCCCCGACATAGGGAATAATCCACCTGCCCATCCCCAAACCCTTCCCCTCCACTCGAGAGCTATGAGTTACGGCAGATGGAGAGCCTCCATTTTGGAAAAGCCCAGTTTGAAAGATGGTGTTTCTGGCAGTATCGCACCCCCTCAATATTGCGCCGGGGGTATTATCCTGAATTCTGTGCTCAGGTGGGATTTGAACCCAGGACTTCTGAACCCAGAGGCAGGAATACTACTTCTCAGTCATGGCCGATGTGCACATTAAGGTCACCTAAAGGCTTTGGTGAGGGAAAAAATGTCTTTGGAGATAGCTAAGGGGAGATTTGATAGAGGTTTCCAAAATCATGAGCAGAGTGAATAGAGAGAAACGCTGCCCCCTCATAAAAGAGAAAAGAACAAGAGACTATTGATTTAAAGTAACGCACAAACAAAGTGAGAAAAAAAATTTGATTTGATTTGATTTATTACTGTCACATGTACCTAGGTACAGTGAAAAGTTTTGCTTTGCTTGCAGTAAAGACTGATCATACCTTACAATGATCATAAGGTGATTGAGGAGGAATACAAGGTTACAGCTGTAAAGAAAGTGCACAAAAGCAAGGGCAACATTAGAATTGAAATTTGAGGGATCCATTCAGAAATCTAATAATAGCGGGGAAGAAGCTGTTCTTGAACTGATTGGTGCATGTGTTTAAGGTTTTGTATATTCTGCCCAATGGAAGAGGTTGGAAGAGATTGTAACCAGGGAAGAAGGGGTCATTGGTGATGTTGGTTGCCCCTCTGATGCAGTGGGAAGTGTAGGTGGAGTGAATGGACTGAAGGTTGGCTTGTGCAATGGACTGAGCTGTGTTCACCACTCTCTGTAGTTTCTAACGGCCCCGGGCAAAGCAGTTGCTGTACCAATCCATGAGGCCTCCGGATAGAAACATTTTCACCCAATGGAATGCACTGCGTGGAAATGTGGTGGAGGCAGGTTCAATCGAGGTATTCAAGATGGTTATTTAGATAGAAATGGTGTATAAGGATAGAGGATGGGGTAAAAGGAAGGAGATAGGCACTGGCTAATTGAACCAATGCAGGGAGATGGGCTGAATAGCCTCCTTCTACTCTGTAACAATTCTGAGATTGTGGGACTTTGCCAGCTCTGAGCACTGCTTTAATTGCTTTAAACCAGCCTTTTGCAGAATATGCTGGAGGGCGTGGAGAGGGTAACTACAGAAAAAAGCTAAGTGCTGAAGGAGCATGCTCTGAGCTCAATAAGACATCAGCAGCAAGGGAGAAACAGACCAAGGTTCCTCCTGCTGTACATTGTTTAGCATATGGCTGAAATGGCAGGCTCTTGTGGCATTGTGGTAGTGCTCCTATCTCTGTGACAGGAGGCCCAGGTTGTGGTCCCACCTGCTGCAGAGGTGTGCAATAACATCACTGAGTAGGTTGGTTAGAAATTGTCCAGCTGTAAAGTGTGTCTGCTGCAGGAGAACTAGAATCATTGAATTTTACAGCACAGAAGGAGGCCATTCAATCCATCATGTCCACACCAGCTACCCTGCTAGTCCCAGTCTCCAGCCCTATCTTCATAGCTTCATCACTTTCAAATATATATCCAGTTCTCTTTTGAAGCCTCCTATGGAATCCACCTCCACCAATCTCCCAGGCAGCACGTTCCGAATCCCAACAACTTTCTGAGTAAAGAGGTGTCTCCTCATCTTGCCCCAGCTCTTTGGCTGACAATCTTGACATTGTGACCCCGGGTTACTGACATACGAACTACTGGAAACAGAATATCTTTCTTTACCCTGTCAAAATCGTTCATAATTTTCACCACCTCAATAAGGCCACCTCTCAATCTTCTCTGGCCCAAGGAGAATAAGCCAAGTTTCTGTAAGAGAGAGAGAGAGAGAAAACCTGCACAGTTACCGCCTTCGTTGTTTGGAATCGTGTATAACTGGACATCGGAGTGCATCTGGGAAAATTAACAAACAGTGAAATTCACAACTAATCTTGGAGGAACTGTTGGGCGAAGTTCACAGCACAGAATCAGATAAGTTAATTGTTGTTTTAAGTCTGTCCAAGAGAAAGGCTGCAGTAGTTAGTATAGTGGATTCTTTCTTGATTATATGTTTTTGGAGACAAGTCTCTTGATTAAACTTAAAATATAAGCCATAGCTATTAATTTAACCTGGGGCAGTGTTTGTAGAGGAATAAGATGGTGTTATTTTCTGGGTCTGTAGATCGTGGAGGAGCAAAAATGGCCTTTGCAGTGATACGTACTTCTTGTCAGATGTGGCAGTTTAAAGAGAGTTTAAGGGTTACTGCGGATTATATCTGCCATAAATGCTGTTGGATGCGAATCTTATCAGATCGAGTGGATTGGTTGGAGAGACAGTTAGAAGCGATGAGGAATTTGCAACAGCAACAGTATGTGATGGATGGCAGTTATAGGAAGGGGGAAAGTCTCAGATACAGTCACATAGATGGGTTAACTCTAGGAAGGGTAAGAGAGGTAGGCAGCTAGAGCAGGACTCTTTTGTCGATATACCCATTTCAAACAGGTATAATGTTTTGGAAAATGTAGGGGGTGATGGATTCTCAGGGGAACGTAGCACAAACAGCCAAGTTTCTGGTATTGAGACTGGCTCTAATGCAATGAGGGGTATGTCAGCTTCCAAGAGATCAATTGTGTTAGGGGATTCTGTAGTCCGAGGTACAGACAGACGTTTCTGTGGCCAACAGAGAAAAAGCAGAATGATTTGTTGCATCCCTGGTGCCAGGATCAAGTATGTCTCAGAGAGGGTGCAGAATGTTCTCATGGGGGAGACAGGCCAGCAAGAGGTCATTATCCACATTGGAACCAACAATATAGGAAGGGAAAAGGGAAAAGGTTGAGATTCTGAAGGGAGATTACAGAGAGTTAGGCAGGAATTTAATAAGGAGGTCCTCAAGGGTAGTAATATCTGGATTACTCCCAGTGGTACGAGCTAGTGAGGGCAGGAATAGGAGGATAGAGCAGATCAATGGATGGCTGAGAAGCTGGTGTATGGGAGAAGGATTCACATTTTTGGATCATTGGAATCTCTTTTGGGGTAGAAGTGACCTGTACAAGAAGGACAGATTGCACCTAAATTGGAAGGGGACTAATATACTGGCAGGGAAATTTGCTAGAACTGCTTGGGAGGATTTAAACTAGTAAGGTGGGGGGTGGGACCCAGGGAGATAGTGAGGAAAGAGATCAATCTGAGATGGGTACAGCTGAGAACAGAAGTGAGTCAAACAGTCAGGGCAGGCAGGGACAAGGTAGGACTAATAAATTAAACTGCATTTATTTCAATGCAAGGGGCCTAACAGGGAAGGCAGATGAACTCAGGGCATGGTTAGGAACATGGGACTGGGATATCATAGCAATTATGGAAACGTGGCTCAGGGATGGACAGGACTGGCAGCTGAATGTTCCAGGATACAAATACTACAGGAAGGATAGAAAGGGAGGCAAAAGAGGAGGGGGAGTGGCATTTTTGATAAGGGATAGCATTACAGCTGTGCTAAGGGAGGATATTCCCGGAAATACATCCAGGGAAGTTATTTGGGTTGTATTATAGACCCCCCAATAGTCAGAGGGAAATTGAAAAACAAACTTGCAAGGAGATCTCAGCTACCTGTAAGAATAATAGGGTGGTTATGGTTGGGGATTTTAACTTTCCAAACATTGACTGGGACTGCCATAGTGTTAAAGGTTTAGGTGGAGAGGAATTTCTTAAGTACGTACAAGACAATTTTCTGATTCAGTATGTGAATGTACCTACTAGAGAAGGAGCAAAACCTGACCTACTCTTGGGAAATAAGGTAGGGCAGGTGACTGAGGTGTTAGTAGGGGAGCACTTTGGGGCCAGCGACCATAATTCTATTCGTTTTAAAATAGTGCTGGAAAAGGATAGACCAAATCTAAAAGTTGAAGTTCTGAATGGGAGAAAGGCCAATTTTGACGGTATTCAGCAAGAACTTTCAAAAGCTGATTGGAGGCAGATGTTCGCAGGTAAAGGGATGGCTGGAAAATGGGAAGCCTTCAGAAATGAAATAACAAGAATCCAGAGAAAGTATATTTCTGTCAGGGTGAAAGGGAAGGCTGGTAGGTATAGAGAATGCTGGATGACTAAAGAAATTGAGGGTTTGGTTAAGAAAAAGAAGGAAGCATATGTCAGGTATAGACAGGATAGAGCGAGTGAATCCTTAGAAGAGTATAAAGGAAGTAGGAGTATACTTAAGGGGGAAATCAGGAGGGCAAAACGGGGACAGGAGATAGCTTTGGCCAATAGAATTAAGGAGAATCCAAAGGGGTTTTACAAATATATTAAGGACAAAAGGGTAACTAGGGAGAGAATAGGGCCCCTCAAAGATCAACAAGGCGGTCTTTGTGTGGAGCCACAGAAAATGGGGGAGATACTAAATGAATATTTTGCATCAGTATTTACTGTGGAAAAGGATATGGAAGATATAGACTGTAGGGAAATAGATGGTGACACCTTGCAAAATGTCCAGATTACAGAGGAGGAAATGCTGGATGTCTTGAAACGGTTAAAGGTGGGTAAGTCTCCAGGACCTGATCAGGTGTACCCGAGAACTCTGTGGGAAGCTAGAGAAGTGATTGCTGGGCCTCTTGCTGAGATATTTGGATCATCGATAGTCACAGGTGAGGTGCCGGAAGACTGGAGGTTGGCAAACGTGGTGCCACTGTTTAAGAAGGGTGGTAAAGACAAGCCAGGGAACTATAGACCAGTGAGCTTGACCTAGTCTGAGGGACAGGATGTACATGTATTTGGAAAGGCAAGGACTGATTAGGAATAGTCAACATGGCTTTGTGCGTGGGAAATCATGTCTCACAAACTTGATTGAGTTTTTTGAAGAAGTAACAAAGTATATTGATGAGGGCAGAGGGCATCTACATGTGATCTATATGGACTTCAGTAAGGCATTAGACAAAGTTCCCCATGGGAGACTGATTAGCAAAGTTAGATCTCATGGAATACAGGGAGAACTAGCCATTTGGATATAGAACTGGCTCAAATGTAGAAAACAGAGGTTTGTGGTGGAGGGTTGTTTTTCAGACAGGAGACCTGTGACCAGTGGAGTGCCACAAGGATCGCTGCTGGGTCCTCTACTTTTTGTCATTTACATAAATGATTTGGATGCGAACATAAGAGGTACAGTTAGTAAGTTTGCAGATGACACCAAAATTGGAGGTGTAGTGGACAGCAAAGAGGGTTACCTCAGATTACAACAGGATCTTGACCAGATGGGCCAAGGGGCTGAGAAGTGGCAGATGGAGTTTAATTCAGATAAATGCGAGGTGCTGCCTTTTGGGAAAGCAAATCTTAGCAGGACTTATACACTAAATAGTAAAGTCCTAGGGAATGTTGCTGAACAAAGAGACCTTGGAGTGCAGGTTCATAGCTCCTTGAAAGTGGACTCGCAGGTAGATAGGATAGTGAAAAAGGTGCTTGGTATGTTTTCCTTTATTGGTCAGAATACAGGAGTTGGGAGGTCATGTTGCGGCTGTATAGGACATTGGTTCGGCCACTGTTGGAATATTGCGTGCAATTCTGGTCTCTTTCCTATCGGAAAGATGTTGTGAAACTTGAAAGGGTTCAGAAAAGATTTACAAGGATGTTGCCAGGGTTGGAGGATCTGAGCTACAGGGAGAGGCTGAACAGGCTGGGGCTGTTTTCCCTGGAGCGTTGGAGGCTGAGGGGTGACCTTATAGAGGTTTACAAAATTATGAGGAGCATGGATAGGATAAATAGGCAAAGTCTTTTCCCTGGGGTCAGGGAGTACCAGAACTAGAGAGCATAGGTTTAAGGTGAGAGGGGAAAGATATAAAAGAGACCTAAGGGGCAACTTTTTCACGCAGAGGGTGGTACGTGTATGTAATGAGCTGCTAGAGGATGTGGTGGAGGCTGGTACAATTGTAACATTTAAGATGCATTTGGATGGGTATATGAATAGGGAGGGTTTGGAGGGATATGGGCTGGGTGCTGACAGGTGGGACTAGATTGGGTTGGGAAATCTGGTCGGCATGGACAGGTTGGACCGAAGGGTCTGTTTCCATGCTGTACATCTCTATGACTCTATAACCTTTCCTTGGATCTAAAATCTCTCAGTCCTAGTATCATTCCAGTGAACCTTCTAGGTATAGACAATGAATCTTGGCCTAGCCAGTGTTGTCCAGATCCTGTAAATGTTTAATTAAAATTGAGTTACTTGGGACTCTGTTCACTGGAGAAGTCTGTACTGAGAGAGTGCCACACTGTCAGAGATGCTGTTTGTCGCCAGAATCAATTCCTCGTTTGCCCTGTGTAATGGAGATAGTACTATTTTGAGGTGAGCAGGGAAATTTCACCTGGTGTCCTGGTCGAATGCTTTCTCTGAATGAACCTGACAAAAAGACATGTTATGGTGGTAAAAACAATGACTGCAGATGCTGGAAGAAAAAGACACATTATCCCATGATTAATTAGCTGTGTGTGGGAGTTTGATGTGAGGGAACTGATTGGTCTGTTCCTGATACGACTACATTTCAAAAATATGCCACTGGTTGTGAAGTATTTTGGGGTTTTCTGCTGTTGTAGTTACCATAGCAACCCAATTGATGTGTTTAATGAGGCACATTTACCCAAAATGAATGATTAGACCGGACTGATGACCCAATTAATTGCTGAGCTACAATGGATGTGAACTCTGTGCAGAGATGCCTCCACACAAGCAACATCTCCACCAGCAGAATATAAATCAGAGGACTGCAGATACTGGAAATCTGAAACCAAAGTAGAAATTGCTGGAGAAACTCAATGGGTCTGGTAGCAACAGTGGAGAGAAAGTAAGGTTTTGGGTCCCAATTTTGGGGGCATATATGCTGAAGATAGAGGTTGGGGAATGTGGGGGAGGGAAAGGAGCAAGCGAATAGTTGGAGACATAGCCTAGAGAGAAAGAGAGAGAGAAAGACGATCAGACAGACAAAGTGAGGGATAATGGTAAGCTGGAGAGAAGGAGCTGCCAGTGGGGACAACCATCTTTGGGACGGGTGTAGAGACATGATGACCAATAAATCCTCACTGGATTCTCTCTGTACAACCCAGGAGAGGGAGACGCACAACAGAACTGGAAATGATGGCCAGGGTTTCAAAGTGTTGTGTACTCTCCATCCATTCCTTTCGCTTCCTGTTATCCTGTCATTCATCTGTAGCAACCCAGAATCTCACCAGGATTTCCACAGCATCCTCTGTAAGAGCACAAAGCCTTCTGTGCAAACAATGCCAGTAATGTATGGACAGTCAGTGTCAGCGATGAGATAAATATTGACCCTATGCTTGTATGGGGCACCAGTATATTGCCCTTGATATGTCCACAGTTGAGTTCACACTCCCCCTGGGATCATCTCTAAGTATTAGGTTACGGGGGCTTTTGTTCCCAGCAGAGAATGAGAACATTGTAATGTATCAGACTCCACTGAAAAACTAACCCTTTACTGTAGAAAAGAGCAAACATAGCCTCCAGGTCACACACAGTGATCTTGGGGGGTTGTCGGCCAAGCAATTGTTAAATGTGCAGAGCTCGTTTGCAAATGCATGCCTGCATTCAGGGAGATAGGGAAGATGATCAGGCCAGTAGGAATGTCATGAGAGAAACTTCATTACATGGTCAGGGGCCTGATCCATCCATGCCCGATTCCTCGCTGTTAATGTCTGCAATCATTCTGCACTTTGCACCACTCCCTTTACTGTCCTTCCCATCTCTTGTCGACTGGTATAGCCACCTCTGCTCACTCTGATCTCACATACCTCCTTCTTCTCCTCCTCGCTTATAAATTTGCTCCTCTGAGCGTTTTAGCACAAGCCTTGCGTAAGTCTATCCAAACCCAGCCCCCCCCTCCTTTACCAGCTGAGAAACTGTCTCTGGCTGTCCAGCCCCACCAGCCTCAGGTCTCCTAGCTGCTCACAGCTGTAATGTAACAAGTGATTAAGGGAATGCAGTATATATAATAAACCTGCACACAGTTCATCAAGATTAACCCCAGCTCCTGCTGTGGAGTTTGTCTGGACATCCTTCCCCACTTTCTGAGACTAATATTAACGAGAGGGATTGGGGCACATTAATCTACCTGAGGCTTCTCAGCTGCCAACAACATTGCACGTGGCAAATGTCATGTTGGCTCAGTGGTTAGCACTGCTACCTCCCAGTGTCAGGGACCTGGGCTCAGTTCTAGCCTTGGGTGATTGCCTGTGAGGAGTTTGCATGTTAAAACATAGAGTGGTACAGGCCCTTCAGCTCTCGATGTTGTGCCAACCTTTGATCCTACTCTAAGTTCAGACTAACCTACATATCCTTCATTGTACTATCATCCATGTGCCTATCCAAGAGTCGCTTAAATGTCCCTAATGTATCTGACTCTACTACCACTGCTGGCAGTGCATTCCACACTCCTACCACTCTGTCTGTAAAGAACCGACCTCTGACATCTCCCCTAAACCTTTCTTCCAATCACCTTAAAATTATGACCCACATGATAGACCTTTCCGCCCTGGGAAAAAATCTCAGCCTATCCACTCTATTTATGCCTCTCAACATCTTGTACACCTCTATCATGTCACCTCTCATCCTTCTTCGCTCCAATGAGAAAAGCCCCGGCTCCCTCAACCTTTCTTCATAAGACACGCCCTCCAGTCCAGGCAGCATCCTGGGAAATCTCCTCTGCAGCCTCTCTAAAGCTTCCACATCCTTCCAGTAATGATGTGACCAGAACTGAATGCAATATTCCAAGTGTGGTCTAACCAGGGTTCTATAGAGCTGCAGCATAACCTTACAGCTCTTAAACTCAATACCCTTGCTAATGAACGCGAACACACCATATGCCTTCTTAACAACCCTATCAACTTGGGTGGCAATCTTGAGGGATCTATAGACAGAGACCCAAAGATTCCTCCACACTGCCAAGAATCCTGCCCTTACCCTGAATTCTGCTTCAAATTCGACCTCCCAAAGTGAATCACTTCACACTTTTCCGGGTTGAACTCCAGCTGCCATGTTCTCCCTGAGACTGTGCGGGTTTGCTCCAGTTTCCGCCCAAGGATGTGCAGGTTAGGTGGATTGGCCACGCTAAATTGCCCTGTTGTGTGTTGGGTTGGGGGTGGGTCTGGGTGGGATGCCCTTCAGAGGGTTGCTGCAGTCTCAATGGGCCAAATAGCCTCATTTTGCACTGCAGGGATTCTATGAGGAAGGGAAGCCCATGTGTTTACCCCCCAGAGGCTGTTTTTACATGTCTTTAATTTGGTTTCAAGCTTAATGCAGTCCTCCATCACGCTCACTAACCTCTCTGCCCTTTGCTTTCCCATTTGCATCAATGTAGTGATGACAACACCTGTCTCACCCACATTGTCCCTGTCTCTGACCAAACTGCAACGTGTTTAAGTGAAACAGTCTCTGAAGTAATCCTCTGACAACAGCTTTTTGGATCAGTCCCTGAAGGGGCAGAAACCATTTACTTTAGAAATGAATTTAGTCCCCTTGCCTCTGATGACCTCAGAGCCTTCTCCCTCCCCTCTCCCTCTCCATCAACCTCAAAGGTATCCATCACCCAAGTGTCACTTTCTCACTTTGCTTTTCATCCATTGATGTCGCTTCCCTCCTCAATCCCTTGGCAGGAAAATGTCTAAATATTGAGAGAACGGAGGAGGGTGTGATGAGAGGTAGTGCAACACAGACAGCATCCCTTCACTGGCTGCTGGCTCTCAGTAACTACATCTTAAGAGATCGACCAATATGTGGAACTGGGCTGCCTAATGGTACTATCACTGGGCTAGTAATCCAGAGAACCAGATATTGATCTGGGAATGTGGGTTCGAATCCTGTCATGGCGGATGGGTTTACAACAACTGTCAGTGGTTACTTGGTCACTCTTAAACTAGCTTTAGATTCCTGATTTTACCAAAATCAAATTTGATAATTTGCTGTGATGGGATTTAAATTCATGTCCCCAGAACATTAAATGCATCTCCGAATGCTGGAGATCTGACACTAATACCAGTTCTGAAGCCTGACCAAGTCGATGGTTGGAATCCTGCCACAGCAGATGGTAGAATTTGAATTCAATAACTATCCGGAATTAGGAATCTAATGTCGACCATGGATCCATTGCCGGTTGTCGGAAAACCCAATCTGGTTCATTAATGTCCTTTATGGAAGGAAACTGCCATCTTCAGCCATTCCTGAAGAAGGGCTGATGCCCGAAACGTCGATTCTCCTGTTCCTTGGATGCTGCCTGACCTGCTGCGCTTTTCCAGCAACACATTTTCAGCAACTGCCATCTTTACCTGGTCAGGCCTACATGTGACTCCAGACCCACAGCAATGTGGTTGACTCTTAACTGCCTCGGCGCAATTAGGAATGGGCAATAAATGCTGACACAGCCAACGATGCCCTCATCCCATGAATGAATAAAGAAAGTCCCATCTGTTCCAGGGGTGTGTAATAACATCCCTGAACAAGGTGATGAGGAAAATAGGGTACAAGTTTTGAAGAAGAGTAACAAGATCTGCACCATTAACTCTGTTTCTTTCTCGACTGATGCTTCCAGGCCTGCTGAGTTTCTCCAGCAATTTCTGTTTTTGTTTGTTTCCTCAGAACATTGGTCAGGGATTCTGGGGTTGCTAGAATTTCTTCCCCCAGAGGGTTGTGAGTCTTTGGAAGTCCTTGTGTACATGTAAGACTGAGACAGTTCGATACCTGCTCAGTCAGGGAATCGAGAGTTCAGGAGAAAACATCAGAAAGTGGATGTGAGGAGTGTTGGATCAGCCATGATCCTATTGAAAGGTGGAGCAGGATCGAGGGGCCGAAGGGCCTATTCCTGTTCTTGTTCCTTATGGTCTTATGATCTCCCAAATCCCTCCAAACCTTTCCTATTCATGAACTCATCCAAATGTTGTTTAACAGTAACTGCATCTGCCACTTCCTGTGGCAGTTCATTCAAATTTTCCCCACAATTTGAAAGTACTTTATTTGGCTGTAACTTATGCTCTGGGACAATCTGTTATGCTCTGGGACACTCTCTGTGGAAAAAAAGTTGTCCCTTGCAGGCAGGTGGGACTAGTTTAGTTTGGGAACATGGTCGGCATGGACTGGATGGACCAAAGGGTCTGTTTGTGTGCTGTAGGACCCGATGACTATGGTCCTACACCTCTCTCAAGTGCTCCAGTGGTGTTCCAGGTCTTTCCACTGATCGTCTCAGGATAACTGATGGGCTCCTGAGTGTTTCTGATGAATGTTTCGGCTTCTCTTTCTCTCCAGCAGCCTGTGGAATCCTCCTTTGCCCATGGTGAACGGTTTGCCATATTGAGGTTTTGTCTTGGTTCATTATGTTGTCTGGGGGGGATGGGTGGGGAGATGGTGGGGGTTGGGAGTAAGGACTGCTAGGGTGAGGAGGGGGAGGGTGGGATGGTGCGGACAATGAAGTGAAAAGGTCTGCTCCCTTCTGAGCCCCTAACACAGCCGTGTCTTTGTGGCAACGAATGGTTCGAATCTCAGAGCCTGACTCCAGTCTGAAAATGTGTTGCTGGAAAAGCGCAGCAGGTCAGGCAGCATCCAAGGAGCAGGAGAATTAACGTTCTGGACACAAGCCCTTCATCAGGAATGACGCCTCCTTCCTGATGAAGGGCTTATGCCCAAAACATCGATTCTCCTGCTCCTCGGATGCTGCCTGACCTGCTGTGCTTTTCCAGCACCACATTCTCAACTCTGATCTCCAGCGTCTGCAGTCCTCACTTTCTCCACATTTTAATAAAGGGGTTTTTTCTCAGGTCATTCCCCAGGAAGTGGATGAGGTGAGATGGGCAGACCCCACAGCCTGAACAGAAATACGCGGGAATTTAAAAGATGGGCAATGGCTCCACTTTCTCCAATTTTCTTTAAGAACCAATCCACATTTTCCTCCCATATCTGTCATGGTAATTTAGGCCCCACCCTACTTTTTACCTCAGCCCGCTTGGGACACCGGCCTCATTCCTGAAGAAGGGCTTATGCCTGAAACGTTGATTCTCCTGCTCCTCGGATGCTGCCTGGCCTGCTGTGTTTTTCCAGCAACACATTTTTCAACTCTGGTCTCCAGCATCTGCAGTCCTCACTTTCTCCCACAAGAAGATTGAGCCCCACACTGTTTTCCTTCCTTCCAACTTCTCTGGGTCTCTGGATACCGCCCCCCCCAACCCCACTTTGCTCCAGGCCACTGGACAGACACCCCTGCTCCAGGCCACTGGATGCCCCCCTGCTCCAGGCCACTGGATGCCCCCCTGCTCCAGGCCACTGGATGCCCCCCTGCTCCAAGCCACTGGATGCCCCCCTGCTCCAGGCCACTGGATGCCCCCCTGCTCCAGGCCACTGGATGCCCCCCTGCTCCAAGCCACTGGATGCCCCCCTGCTCCAGGCCACTGGATGCCCCCCTGCTCCAGGCCACTGGATGCCCCCCTGCTACAGGCTGCTGGACAGACACCCCTGCTCCAGGTCGCTGGGCCCTCCCATTCCGCTCCAGGCCACTAGCAGAAAAGGAAAACGTCAAAAGACGAAGATAAACACAAGAGAGATAAACAAAGAGAAAGAATAGGAAAGGGAATGGATTGAGTGGATGATCTCTGACCCTACTGCACTGCCATCTTGGATTAGTGAGAGCTTTGTTCTTACTGAAACCTTGAAGTCATTGGGGGAACTCAAAAGGCTAGACATTGGGGTAGAACCCCCTGCTCAGTTGAACCACCCGATTCTGCTCTTACTGTGGGAACATCATGGCACAGAGCAAACGTCTCTATTGATTATCACTCGGCACTACAAGTTTACTCATTTCACATCTGACCCAATGGTGTTTCTGACTCTAAATCATTCACCAGACTTGTAACAGTGTTAGGCCCAGTGTTTCTTCCCTGGGGCTGTCCCATCTGCAAGGACTTAGAGATTGAATGGACCATCCCTTCCAATAACCGCCCTGCACCATCCTGCGACCCCCCACCCCCACCCCTCCCAGCCCCCTGACTGTTACACTGACCCTCTCAACCTTTTGATGACTGTAAAGTGAAGAATGCCACTCAGTCTAACGCTCACACCTCCTTCAGGATGTCAGGCCCGCAGATTGATCCAATCACCTCTCACCAGTCTTGTTGCCAGGCAGTTCTATTCGTCTTCGCTCCTGCCCCATCTTGGAATTTCCGCCCACCACTGAACCAGACATTTTTGGAAAGTTCACGAAAGCTCGAATAGAAGAAAAAACAATTTTGGTGCTTAATTCTCCAAGGCCTCCCGAAAGGTAAACAGTCTCTCTTCATATTTTGTTAGGTCCGTAACAAAATTCATGCAGTTGTTCAAAGCAGTAAACTACAGCATTGTAACTCTTCTCCAGCTGAGTCAAAGTCACAAAGCTGTTCATTACACATCTCTTCAGTCATTTTGACCTTCCTCTCAATGTCCAACTCATCGTCTAACCCCCTCCATGCACAGGATTGATTGGATTGGATTTATTTATTGTCACATGTACCCTGTAGCAACATACAGTGAAAAGTGTTACATATTGTCTCCACTCTCTGGCACCACCTTAAAACACAGAAAAATAAACCTGAAACATAGAATATAAAATCCTGAAGAATGAGGAACTAAAGAAAGTGTCTAACTTTACAGTCCTTCTGGTTAAGTGCTCTGACCTGGGTCTGATAGCCAGGTACAGAACCCCTTTCACTGTGCTCCTGTTGCTGGAATAATGAGTCCTTGTCTGACCTTGCCAATGTAGATGCCACCCATGCTGCCGGGAACCGCACCGGCTCTAACTCAACTCCGCTACTGCCAGGAGTCTGCCACGTGCCCACCTCACCAACGCAGCCGCTGCTGATGTTGCTGGTTCTTATACTACATCCCAACTCACTTCTGTCACCACCTCCATGAATCTGGGATGGATGCAGAAGCTGCAGGGAACCCAAACTTGCCTTTGATATCACCACCACGGGTCTGCGCTACTGGGCCTGCTCGAGTCCGTGCTGCTGGGCCTACTCGAATCTGTGCTGCTAGGCTTACTGTAGTCTGTGCTGCCGGGCCTGCTCAAGTCTGTGCTGCTAGGCCTATTTGCGTCGGTGCTGCTGGGCCTAATCAAGTCTGTGCAGTTGGGCCTACTTGAGTCTGCGCTGCTAGGCCTACTCGAGTCTGTGCAGCTGGGCCAATTCTAGTCCTTCCTGCTGGGCCTACTCAAGTCTGTGCTGCTAGGCCTACTCGAGTCCAAGCTGTTGGCCTACTTGAGTCTGTACTGCTGGGCCTATTCAATTCCAACTGTTGGGCCCACTCGAGTCTGTGCTGGTGGGCCTACTTGAATCTGTGCTGCTAGGCTGACTGGAGTCTGTGCTGCTAGGCTTACTGGAGTCTGTGCTGCTGGGCCTACTTGAGTCTGTGGTGCTGGGCCTACTCGAGTCCTCACTGCTGGGCATACTCAAGTCCGTGCTGCTGGGCCTATCGAGTCTATACTGCTGAGCTTAATCAAGTAAGTGCTGCTGGGTCTACTCAAGTCCTCGCTGCTAGGCCAACTCGAGTCCATGCTGTTGGGCCTACCTGAGTTGGAACTGCTGGGCCTAATGGAGTCCTCGCTGCTGGGCCTACTCAAGTCCACGCTGCTGAGTCTACTTGAGTCCTCGCTGCTGGGCCTACCTGAATCTGCAGTACTGGGCTTACTTGCTCCTCGCTGCCAGGCCTACTCGAGTCTGCGCTGCTGGGTCTACCCTAATCTTTGTTGCTAGATCTACTTGGATCTCTGCTGCTGGGTTTACTCAATCCTTGCTGCCAGGCTTACTTGAGTCCTCGCTGCTAAGCCTACTCGAAACCGCGCTGCTGGACCTACTTGAGTCCGTGCTGCTGGGCCGACCCAAGTCCACGCTGCTGGGCTACTCAAGTCCGTGCTGCTGGACCCACTTGAATCTATGCTGCTGGGCCTACTCAAGTCCTCTCTGGTGGGCCTACTCAAGTCAGTGCTGCTAGGCCTGCTTGAGTCCTCTCTCTGCTGAACCTATTCGAATCTGTGCAGCTGGGCCTACTTGCTCCTCGCTGCCAGACCTACTTGAGTCTTCATTGCTGGGCCTACTTGAGTCCGTGCTGCTGGGTCCACTCAAGACTATGTTGTTGGGCATACCCAAGTCTGCGCTGCTGGGCCTACTCAAGACTGTGCTGCTGGGCCTACTCAAGACCACACATCACGTTAGCTTGGATAAAGAGTCATCCAGACTTGAAATATTAGCTTGCTATCTCTCCATGGATGCTGCCTGACACACTGTGATCTCCAGCATTTGTTGTTTTCACTGCAGTACAATAGCTATGCAGCTGGGACACTGTTACCTCTGGCGTGTCAGGGCCTAGTTGCTGGTTGCTATGGACAGGCCGGTCCTGCTTTCTCGGAGTTGGTGGGATACGGACTCAGACCTGCATTTCTGTCAGTTTTGTCACTGGTGCTCAACACCAACGAGAGAGAGAGAGAGAGAGAGACAGAGACAGAGAGATAGAGATTTTTCAGAACGAACACAGAAACTAGGAGCAGGAATGAACCATTTGGATCTTTGAATGGAAAGGTTTAGGGAAGCTGAGTTCAGGGCCCAAGTCTTGAATTGATTAAAATCCATGACACTCAAGAGGTTACAATGAAACTGTTGCAAATAGGAAACAAAATTGATCCACCAGTAAGGGCTCTGTTTCTGTACAAAGTCGACCTGAACAAAGGCTTTGAGTTAATCTCCCCTCAGATCTACTTGGTCAATACTGGAGGAAATGTGCAAATTTAACGAGATAAGGAAAATCTCATTCAAATGCAAACGTTCTTCTGATACGGAGTTAATGGTTCAGTCTGAGAGTCAGAACGAAATCTTTCAGCATCCTTTCGAGATCACCATGAATCAGCAGAGATGTCCGCACTGGAATACGTTCATCTGAGATTGGGTCATTTAATCTGGTTAAGAACCCCTCGTGTGTGTGACCAATTGTAAAGATAAAACCTCAGTAATGCCTCGAAGAGATGTTACTAACCCTCCCCACTTCCCCTCAACAACATGCATTTATATAACACCTTCCAAGTGATAAAATATCCCATCAGTCTCAGGAGTGTTGTATAACAAAATTTGACATCGAGCCACATGGATACAATATCAGAAACAAGCGCAGGGAACGTTGGAGAAACTCGGGGCGTCTGTGGATAGAGAAAAACAGAGTTAATGTTTCAAGTGCAGTGACCCTTCAGAAATTCCCTTCCTCCTACTTCAAGCACTGACAATTGCTGGGGTATAGCTTCCAACAGACATCAGCAACTGAAGATCAGCAAAATCCTCACACCACTCCCGATAACTCCCAACCTGATTTGTGAATTTTCTGCCCATTGGCAAGCTATTTGACTGTGAGGGCTTTGCAGATGTGTTCATTTTTCCAGGAAAGAGACAAGCTGAAGTTCCTGATGGAGGTCTTTCAGATTGAGAAGGGAGGGAATAGGACCAGGGACACCTTTCCATTTGAAGGTCAGACCAAAGCTGAGGGTCACAAATAAATATAAGATGGTGGTGCGTTCCGACTCACACAGGGAATCTGAGTTGTCACGGTAACATGTGGGTTGTAGTCTGGAGCTGTGGATAGTGACAGTGGAGATGTCAATGTTCCTTCATGGCCAGAGGACTAGCAATAGGCCATTCAGCCCATCAAGTCTGCTCCACCATTCAGTAAGATCATGGCTGATCAGATAATCATCAACTTCACTTCTCTGCCTTTTTCCCGTTACCCATGATTCCCTTATTGATTAATAACTGTCTGCCTCAGCTTGGAATATAATGACTGACCCAACCTTGATGGCCTTCCGTGGTAAGGAATTCCACAGATTCACTCCTCAAGAAATCCCTCCTCACCTGTGTCTTAAATGGGTGACCTTTTATTCTGAGATTTTTGCCCTCTAGTCCTGGATTCTCAGCATCTCCCCTGTCAAACCCCCTCAAGTATCTTTCAATAAGGTCACCTCTCATTCTTCGAAATTCCAGTAAATCCCGGCCCAACCTACTCAACGCCTCTTCATAAGACAATCCCCCTCCATACCTCCAACACTCGCGTGAACCTTCTCTGAGCAGCCTCCAATGCCTTTAGTTAAGGGGACCACATTGGCACAATAATTCAACCCCTTGAGTGAACTGTAAAACATAGGCAACACCGCCCACAAGTTAATGTTTTTAAACCATATACAGGGCAACCTCGATTATCTGAATGACGCGGGCGGGGAGTATTTTGTTCGGATAACCGAATGTTTGGATAACCAAATGCTGGATAACCCAGTTTAGCCAAGACCTTGCGATCTTGTTCGGATAATCCGAAATTCAGATATTCAAATGTCAGATAATTGAGGTTTCTTTGTACAAGGACAATCAGGTTCCTTTGAAAGCAAAGCATAGGTGTATTATACCTCAAAAGGTTATTTTCTGCAAGAACTTTGCCTTACTTGCATTTGAATGAACAAATATGATCTGGTTCCCTTAACTCCCTAGGGTTCCTGTTCCATAACGTATCCACCCTTTCACTGAAATATTGAATTTATCTGTTTTTTTTGTGGTTCTGTCTCTCTCCTGGACAAGATTCTGTTCCTCTTCAGCTGTTTCGGATGATCTGATCCAAGCAATTTCTTTTATTCCTGCATAGCGTACACGCATTTAGTCAGAGACAACATTTATTGCCCATCTTTGAACTGAGAGGCTTGGTAGACCAATTCAGAGTGCAGTTAGGAGTTAACCACATTGCTGTGGGCCTGGAGTCACGTGTAGGCCAGACTGGGTAAGGATGGTGGATTTGCTTCCCTGAAGGACGTTAGGGAAGCAGATGGGACTTTAACAATAATCAGTGAGAGTTCACCGTGGTCACCATCTGTGATTGCAACTTCATCAGCTGCCAATGTGGGGTTTGAAACCCCTCAGATGTCTCGGTCCCCAAACCTTCTACACTGAATGGTTCAACATGTGGCTACCCTAAGTTACCAGCAATGTCATTGCCATCACTAAATTCCCCAGCAGCTGCCATTGACCAGATACTGAACTGCATTCACCACATAAATACAACAGCAGAGGCTAGGAATTCTGCAGCGAGTAACTCACCCCCGTCTCCCAAAGGTCTTGATGAAGAGCTTATGCTCGAAACGTTGACTCCCCTGCTCCTTGAATGCTGCCTGACCGGCTGTGCTTTTCCAGCGCCACACGTTTTTACTCTGATCTCTAGCATCTGCAGTCCTCACTTTCTCCCTAAGGTCTTGTCCACCATCTATAAGGCACAAGTCAGGAGTGTGACGAAATACTCTCCACTTGCCCTGAGTGAGTGCAGCTCCAAGAACACTCAAGAAGCTTGACACCATCCAGAACAAAGCAGCCCCCTTGATTGGCTCCACAATTGCCCACTCCCTCCACCACCGGCGCTCAGTAGCAGCAGTGTGTACCATCTCTAAGATGCACAGCAGAAATTCACTGAGGATTCTTGGACACTACCTTCCAACCCAAGACCACTTCCACCTGGAAGGACAAAACCAGCCGTACACCATCCGGACTTGGAAATGTATACCCATACCTTGAGTGTCACTGGGTTGAAAATCCTGGAATTCTCTCCCTGAGTGCATTGTAGATCTACCTACAGCATGAGGTCTGCAGTGATTGAAGAAGGCAGCTCATTACCACCTTCTCAAGGGTAATGAGGGTTGGGGAATAAGTGTTGGCCCAGTCAGTGACACCCATGTTCCACTGGTGAATAAACAATGGAGCCCCTGATGGGGACTTGCATCAGCAGAGTCCTCCTGCACCTGAGGTAAGGTGAGAACAGGTCAGCTGAGATGCCTCCTTAGTGGAATAGTCTTCCAGGATTCACTGTCTTGTATTAACACGCGAGGAGTAACAGAGTGTTCCCTTAGGCAGAATATTCCAGATGCTGTCAGTTGGCCTAGTCTCTTCGGGAGGGTGGGAGAGTGACTGGAGAGTCCCAGCCTGCCTCCAATAATAGGCCTTAATGAGGCCAGAGTCAGTTGTATGCTGCTTGTGGATGGGTGGCCCTCAATCCCATCCTGCAGGAAAATGGCCGGGGCCTGGGATGGAACCCACAAACCCGCACACTGTCACTTGCACCCAAACTCAGGTGCCCTGAGGATATAAAGGATTCAGATGCCACCTTAGTTAGGATCACTTAAAGAATCTTGACAATCTCCTGGAAACTTATGAACATAGAAGTAGGCCGTTCAGCTCCTCAAGCTGCTCCACCATTCAACACAATCATGGCTGATCTCATCTTGACCTCGATGCCACTTTGCTGTTTGTTCTCCATCACCCTTCAACCTGTTACTAATGAAAAATCTAACTCCTCCATAAATAACTCCAACACCTGCGTAGTGAATCCCATTCCTGATGAAGACTTTATGCTCAAAACATTGACTCTCCTGCTCCTCAGATGTTGCCTGCCCGGCTTTTTCAGCACCACACTCTTTGACTTTGATCTCCAGCATTTGCAGCCCTCACATTCTCCTCATGAATTCCATAGTTTCAGGACACTTTGAGAGCAATCATTTCTTCTCATCTCAGTGCTGAATCTGCTATCCCTTATCCGAAAACAGAGACCTCACATTCTAGGTTGCCGTACATTGGGAATCATCTGTCCTCCATCTACTCTGTCAAGTCCCTTCCACATCCGATCCACCTCAATCCCATCATTCTTTTAAACTCCAGAGACTATTGGCCTGCACTGTTCAATTTCTTTTCATAAGACAGACCCCTCACCTCCGGAATTAATCTGGTGAACCTTGGTCTTGTAAATGAAAAGCTTAACTTGAGCCCAGACACTTATTGTGCCTGTTAATGTATTATCACTGGGCTGCGATAGATCTCTGTTGGATTCCTCAACACCACAAAATCCATGCCCCGTTTCTTATGCTGAGATAATATAAAAATTGACATGTCAGATAAAATATCCTGCTGGAGGCAAAATCGCATCAATACTAACTTTCAAGTAATGAGAAATATTGAAAGGGAAAGAAATTGCAGGAGAGTTGGAATAATTGAAAAGCTCTTTCAAAGATGTCACGCAGCTATGGTGGGCTGTATGAGCTTTGTCTGTGTTTAGTTCTATGAAGAACAGCTTTTCTGGTTGGCACTCAGAGGCCTACAGAACAGGCATCAAGTGAGAGTCAGTGTCTTCAAGAGAGAAGATGATAAACACTGGAGGGGGATGGTGGGATAGGCGCGGAAGAATTCTCAATTAGAAGTACTTTTAACTGCAGCCAAGTCAGAGCAAACATACCCCTGCTGTGTAAATGGGGCTCTCGGCCCCACTGCTGGGCTACTTCCCAAACTCTCTGATCCACTGAGGGGAAACAAGGCTGGGTGTCTCCTCACAATCGGAGCGGTGAGATTATTAAAGGTTTATTGTGGGCTTTTAGAGAGGGCCTGTCGTTTGGACAGCTGAAGCTGCTTGTTTAAGCAGCTGTCTCCCTTCCTGATGGACAGAGAGCTCAGGGGTGGGGAGGGGGTTGAGCAAACGGAGATTGGAATGGGTTCCTCAATGCGGCCCTCCCACCCAGTCACATTGAGCTGATGGAATCTACGTGGAGCAGGGGACTTTGCCTGAACTCCCTCCATCTGGAGTAGAGGCTTTGTAAGCTCACCAGAGGCAATGCAAAAGGTAAAGCAGTGCCTGGGTGGTTAAGGAAGGACCCCACTGCCGCCTAGACCTTCCTTCCACCATCACTGATGGCCCTGTGTCCTCGGGGCTGCTCTGTGGACAGTGTATTGCTGCACAGTGTTTGTGGAGAGGAACTGGATCAGAAAGGAGAGAGATTAGTCTCTCTGTTTGCAGGCAAAGCTAAAGCCAAGGGGCATTGCTTTCGAGGTGGAGCTGGAGGTATCAAGGAGCTTTTCATCAATGAATGGGATCTGGACTGTCTCCCTTGAAAGGGTAAAAATGACGCTGGAAACCCGAGTCTGAATTCGAGTGGTGCTGGAAAAGCACAGCAGGTCAGGCGACATCTGAGGAGCAGGAAAATCGACATTTCGGGCAAAAGCCCTTCATCAGGAATAGAGGCAGGAGGCCTGCAGGGTGGAGAGATAATTCTCTCTCCCTTGAAAAGCTGTCCAGGTTGGGTGGGGTCATTTGCAATTTCAAAATGGAGAATGAGGCAAGGATATTCATTCCTGTAGGACCATGTTGGAATTACGATACAGGGCACCCATGACTGAACTGAATGGTAGAATCAGCTCAAAGGGCTGAATGGCCTCAGCATATATCCCTCTGCAGAGCCAAGGCCATTTCTGCATCTCAAACCATTTTTGACAATTCTCTTCAGAGATGTGGGTGTCTCAGGTGAGGCCATCACTGACCACTCACCTGTAGTTGCACCTGGAGAAGATAACGGTGAGCCACCTTATTGAACCTCGGGAGTGTATGCCATTTGAGTACATTCGAAAACCTCGTTGAGAACTCTGAGGCATGTCAAGGGCATATTCCAAGTGAACACGGAGTACTTTTGTTACTGCATGAAGTCCTGCTAATCCTTGGTCCAAAATTGCATCTGACTTCTTTCATGCCCGTGGAAATGGCAGTAAACTCACTACGGTCCCATTGGGCTGCTTAGAGAGAGAGACAAGTGGTGGTGGTTTAACCTGAGGGTCCCCACTCCTCAGGCAAGGGGCACGATTCAGAAGGCAGAACCTTCACGGTAACCTGAGCTGGTGTGGGAATCGAACCCATGATGTTGGTGTCACTCTGCATAGCAAACCCACTGTCCAAGCTAACTCACTCCCAACCTGTACTAAGGATCCCATCATTCATCGATTTCACAACATGTTATACATAAAAGTTGCACACTCTCTAAGCTCCTGTTATGGTTTATTGGGCTCTCCTGGGGTGACATTCCTGATGAAGAGGTAATGCTGAAAACGTTGACTATCCTGCACCTCGGGCACTGCCTGACCTGCTGTGCTTTTCCAGCACCACTCTCTTGACTCTGATCTCCAGCATCTGCAGTCCTCATATTCTCTCCTCGGGAGTTGACATGCCATTCCAGGTCATGTGTGAGAAATCAAGTATCAATCACACTACTTCTTCTCTGTGTTATCACAGGTCCGTTATTCTAGCAGAATGGTTGATTTCCAAATTGGAAGCTCTAGTCCTGTGATGTGGAGAGACCAAGGAAAATGTACACATTGCCATGTTACATCTACGAGGAGCACCTCCGAGTAAAAGTATTCCACCACCATGTGTGATCAGGTTTGGAACACCAAATTGGATCGATTTACCCCCTTTGCACCCACATACTCCTCTTGAAAAGCAACGTGTGGAATCGCAAAAGGAAATGGCCCCGTCAAAAATGCACATTCAGCTCTGCCAACAATCACAAGTGGATCAACAAACAAGTCTGTGCTCAGGATTCAATGTGACAAATCCAAGATCCCAATTCGGCTCAACAGTGAGATGGAGCTGAGGTAAAACCAGACTGTTCCAGTTTTCGATCCTCATTCCAATCCTGTTGCATCGTGAACCCAAATAGGAATGATACACAAAGTCATCATCTCAAGGTGTAGAATTATCAGCACTTTAATTGTATATAATAAAGCCCCTCAGGCTATTATAAAGAGTTGAACTTGCTTTCAGAATGTACACTCATCTTATCTTTAAGAGAATTCAACTTTAAGGACTTTATGTGCTGTGTGTACACAATGTTGTGACTCTTCCTGCTGCTGGGTCTACTGTGGGTTTGGATGCTGCGCTGTTGGTTGCTGCAATATCAGTTTCACATTGCAATGTGTTTTACTGTTTTAAATAAACTAACCCAGAGAGTAACTCAGACCCTAATGTGAATTGATTATTAGACCATTATCCTTAACATGAGAACTTCTGTAGAATCCTTTAATGCGGTAGGCTGTCGAGGCTGGCTCATTAAGTACATACAAGACTGAGAATTTAATCAGGAAGACAATCAAGGGTTATGGGGAAAAGGAAATGTAGAGTTCAGATCAGCCAGGATCAGATTGAATGGCAGATCAGGCTCGATGGGCTGAATGGCCTCCTTCTGCTCCTATGTCTATGGTCTCTGCAGTGATTATAATGAGGTCAGCCAGGTGGACCTCATAGAATATGAGTTCCCTGATTGGGGCTGTTAACCTGGTCCAATCGGGGAGCCTTGGCTGACAGACATCAACAGGAGGGTCAAAGGTTCTGTTGACTCTGAGAGCTGGCTCTGAGGGAGCAGATCAGTGTCAAGGACTCTCCATAAAGAGTGACTTGGGGACAGGGTACCGGCCTCTGTGGAGTTACATCAGTCTTTTTTGGAGCAGAAATATTAGGAGCAGAATGGGCCTCCGCTGTGTTGGACTTCCAGGGTTAAACGCTTGAGTAACAACCATTTGGCTGATGTACCTGAGAAAAAAAAAGGAATTTGTATCTATACAGTTTCTTTCACAACTTCAGGGTGTCCCAAACTATGTGACATTCAATAAAATACTTCTCCAGTTGAAATTCAGTTGTGTTGTTGGGGGAAGGATGGCAGAGGTTAAGCATGTCACAAACAGCAACATGTTAGTGAGCACAGATCCTGCTGGTTCCGGGATAGATGTTGGGCACAACATCAAAAAACCCTTTTCCTCAAAACTGGGCTGTGGGGTGCTTCAGTCCCACAGCAGGGAGAGAGAGTAGGTCTATCAATGCCCATGGGTGACACCACCTCTGACAGTGTCACACTCTGTCAGTATGGCACCAAACAGCCAGACCTGATGACAGGCTTTCCTTTAGAAATTCGCTCACGAGACGTTGGTGTCACTGACTGGGCCAGCATTCATTGGTCATCCTTCATCATCCAGAGGGCAGTAAAGGGTCAATCATGTTGCTGTGGGTCATGGGTAGGCTGGACCATATAAGGATGGCAGATTTTCTTCCCTAAAGAACATGAGCGAACCACAATGAGTTTTTGCAATAATCAATGCTTGGTCACCATCAGATTCTTAATTCCAGATGCATTGAATTCAATGCCACTGTGGGATTTGAAGTGAGATCCCTGGAATATTAGCTGGTGGGGGTGGTAGTCTAGATTAGTAGTCTAGCAATAATACCAATCGATCATCATTTTCCCTTGAAGTCCGTGGGTTTCCTCCGGGCGCTCCGGTTTCCTCCCACAGTCCAAAGATGTGCAGGTTAGGGTGGATTGGCCATGGAGAATTGTCCATAGTGTCCAGGGATGTGTAGGCTAGGTGAGTTAGCCATGGGAAATATTGGGCTGGGGTGGGGCTGAGTGGGACTCCTTTCAGAGAGTTGGTAGTGACTCGAAGGACCGAATGGCCTCTTTCCGCACTGTAGAGATTCGACAGTTTTATGATTCCAAGTCCCTGAAACTCCCCGGATCTTCTTGGAAGGTGCGTCCTGTCATGTCTACCTGAGGGTGCAGCCTGCGCCTTGGCTTTTTTTTGTAAATATTTTTATTGAGAAAACAAATTTTACGTTTTTTACAAAATTACAAAACCACTACAAAATAGCGTGACAACTTTATAATATAATGACAATAACAAGAAAGTTCACTCCATAAATGGCTGAAACGAGAGAGAGAAAAAAACCCTACAAAAACTATAATTTAATAAATAACTAAAGGGAAAAAAAAGAAAAATAAATAAACAAAATAAAACTAAACCAAGTTATACCAAGGTAACAAATTATATAAAATTAAGTTACTACACTCAGCACAATCCCATTAAAGCTCCTCACCACTGGGGCCATTAGTAAATAAACCCGTATTTATTCAGGATTCTTCCCCCCAGGAGCCCCCAGACCGCCAGGCATAGCCCTCGCGGCTACACAAAGGCCCTGACCAATATGGCCGACAAGTCTGCATCAATATAATTCAGACAGGGCCGCCATGTTCTAGATTAGATTCCCTACAGTGTGGAAACAGGCCCTTCGGCCCAACAAGTCCACACCGACCCTCCGAAGAGACACCCACCCAGACACATTCTCCTTCATTTACCCCAGACTAATCCACCTAACACTACAGGCAATTTAGCATGGCCAATTCACCTAACCTGCACATCTTTGGAGTGTGGGAGGAAACCGGAGCACCCGGAGGAAACCCACACAGACACAGGGAGAATGTGCAAACTCCACGCAGACAGTTGCCCGAGGCTGGAATTGAACCCAGGTCCCTGGTGCTGTAAGGCAGCAGTGCTAACCACTGAGCCACCATGTCACCCATAAAACTGCTCTATAAAACAGTTCCATTTTTTGGTGCACCATACCCAGAAGGCAGTCCAGAGTAATGTGCTCGATAACTAATCTACGCCTCCCCGAAAGTCCTGGGGGATTCTCTGACACCCAGCTCACTAGAATGCTCTTCCTCGATCAAAATGAAAGGATATTAAACAATTTCTTCCCATGTACATCCAAAGATTTGGAAGACCCAAGAGGAGGGACACAGGATCCAACTTAACCTCAGTTCCCAAAAACCTCTTCCAAAACGCTCACTATGGCATCCCAATACCTACTGAAGTTTGTGGCATGACCACAAGCATTGAGGGTGCACCTTGGTTTCCGGTCTGTACACCAATAAAGAGACAGCAGCTTCTGTGGGAGAGGGAGGGGGGGTGGGAGGGGCACGAGTGAAATTGATGACTAATAAGAGAGGGTCAAAAAAGTCATAATATAATTCATGACAAAACAAAATACCACAGATGAAAGGAAAATTAATGAAAGGGCTGTGCAACAAAGCAACATTTCTGCTTTCCACCAAGTTCAATCACTCTGCCCCAGGGGCAGGAAGAGACAAAAAAAAACTCCAGATGCTGGAATCCAAAGTAGACAGGCAGGAGGCTGGGAGAACACAGCAAGGCAGGCAGCATCAGGAGGGACAGGCAGGAGGCTGGTGGAACACAGCAAGGCAGGCAGCATCAGGAGGGACAGGCAGGAGGCTGGGAGAACACAGCAAGGCAGGCAGCATCAGGAGGGATAGGCAGGAGGCTGGGAGAACACAGCAAGGCAGGCAGCATCAGGAGGGACAGGCAGGAGGCTGGGAGAACACAGCAAGGCAGGCAGCATCAGGAGGGACAGGCAGGAGGCTGGGAGAACACAGCAAGGCAGGCAGCATCAGGAGGGATAGGCAGGAGGCTGGGAGAACACAGCAAGGCAGGCAGCATCAGGAGGGACAGGCAGGAGGCTGGGAGAACACAGCAAGGCAGGCAGCATCAGGAGGGACAGGCAGGAGGCTGGGAGAACACAGCAAGGCAGGCAGCATCAGGAGGGACAGGCAGGAGGCTGGGAGAACACAGCAAGGCAGGCAGCATCAGGAGGGACAGGCAGGAGGCTGGGAGAACACAGCAAGGCAGGCAGCATCAGGAGGGACAGGCAGGAGGCTGGGAGAACACAGCAAGGCAGGCAGCATCAGGAGGGACAGGCAGGAGGCTGGGAGAACACAGCAAGCCAGGCAGCATCAGGAGGTGCAGAAGTCAACATTTTGGGTGTAACCTCTCCTGCCTGTCTACTCGGAGTGAGGAAGGAGCAAGAATGTGTGGAAAGATCCCAGAGTCTGGCCCCCTTCAGCTGTTTATCTATCGATTTCTCTCACAGCCTCCAGCCCTACAGTCAGGCAAGATCTCTCTGTTCCTTCAGTCCTGGCCTCCTGCTCAACCCTGATATTAATTGCTCCACCATCGGTGTCTGTGCCTTAGCTGTCTGTGTCCTAAACTCCGGAATTGCCTTCCTCTCTCTCTCTCTCTCTCTCTCCCTCTTTCTGTGTCTTTCCCTCTCTCTCTCTCTCTCTCTCAGTCTTTTCATAATATAACCTTTACAACATCTCTAAGCCTTTGGGTCAGTTACCTTCATTTCATGCAGCTTGCTCCTGTGAAATGCCTTGGATTATTTTACTATGTGAAAGGTGCAATACAAATGCGGTTTATCGCTTGTAGTAACTGCAGGAATTGTGACAGGATCAGTTGATAGATGGCCAGATCTAAGCACTGGACAACAGCTGCCTGTGCCTGCTGCATTGTTTGTGCAACGGTCTTTAGCTAAGACTCTGTTCAACTCAAGACTCTGTATCACTGAAGTGTCAGAAAGAAACTGTTCAATTCACTGTGTCTGCACAAGTTTTATCACCCAATCACCTACCTTTCCTCCATATCCCTGCATTTCTCTCTAAATGATCATGCAATGCCGTCTTAAATGGCCTCAAGTGAGTGTCCTTCCAGGCAGGACATTCCACACCCTAACTACTCACTGTGTAAATCAGTCTTCTCTGACATCACTTCTGCTCCTTTTTGAAACTCACTTTAAATCTACCTCCTCCTTCCTGTTCCTTTCATGCATCAGAACAGTGTCTCCCTGTCTACTCTGTTCAGCCCATTCATGATATTGAAACCCTCGGTCAAATCTCTTCATCAGTTCTCCTCGTTGAGGTTCCTCATCCCTGGGACCATTTTGTTTGTATGTTGCGTCTGCACCCTCTCCAACGAATTCACATCCTTCCTGTACTCCAGCTGAAATCTAGCAAGCGTCCTGCACAAGTTCAACATCGCCCAGGTGAAAGTGAGGGCTGCAGATGCTGGAGATCAGAGTCGAGAGTGTGATGCTGGAAAAACACAGCAGGTCAGGCAGCATCCGCGGAGCAGGAGAATTGACGTTTCGGGCCAAAGCATAGCCCAAAACGTGGATTCTCCTGCTCCTTGGATGCTGCCTGACCTGCTGTGCTTTTCCAGCACCACATTCTTGACTTCAACATCTCCTGCCTATTCTTGTACTCGGGTTGGTGTTGTGCCCCTCTGTCTCAGTTAGAGGCCCTGGGCTCACGTCCCAGTCTAAATGATGTTTATCAAAGTAAAACTCAGCCACCAGTGTGTGAGACACCCCAACATCTCTCAATACTGGTCACCGGCCTGGGTAAACGAAGGTGGGCAGGCAGGAGGCTGGAAGAACACAGCGAGCCAGGCAGCATCAGGAGGTGCAGAAGTCAACGTTTCAGGTGTAAAAGGAAAGGTTACCACCAAAACGTTGACTTTTCCACCTCCTGATGCTGCCTGGCTCACTGTGTCCTTCCAGCCTCCTGCCTGCCTACCATGGAATCCAGAATCTGCAGTTTTTTGTCTCTGGGTAAATGAGGGGGCTGCTGGCAGGAGGAACATCCGGCTGTTCAAAAAAAAATACCCACCCATCAAGTTCAAAAACCAGGATTGATGTGAGCCAGCGTCATGGCAACTCCTTGTTGTGTTGGGAAAGTTGTCAGAGTTTTATTGGGATAAGAGCTGGCTAAAATCCTTCTTTTAACCATCACCACCACTAGATCAATGGATGAACTTGTGAATCATCAACAACTCATCCCCTGACTCTGTAAAGCCTGCCAACTATTTCCAAGACACAGGATGGGGTTGGGGTCGCTCCTGTCTGTTTATCTCACCCTCGATGACAGCACCTATACAATGCCAACTGGGCATGATTGTTAGCAGGATATTCAACCGTAGTGGGAATCATTTTTAAACAGATTCAGTCCTTGCTTGCTGCACACACAGACACACACAGACACAGACACCGGCACACACACACACACACACACATATATATACACACACACATTCACACAGACATGCACACACTTTCACACAGACACACACACACATTAACACAGACACAGACACACAGACTCACATACACACAGACACACACACATTCTTACACAGACACACACACACATTAACACAGACACAGACACACAGACTCACATACATACAGTGTCACACACACTCTCACACACATTCTCAGACACACACACACACATTAACACAGACACAGACCCACACACACACTCTCACACAGACATATACACATTCACACAGACATACACACATAACACATAAACCCACAGATGCACACACTCTCACACAGACACACACATATTAACACAGACACAGACACACCGACTCACACACACACTCTCATACAGAAACACACACATTCACATAGACATACACACATAACACATACTCTCTACTCTCAGACACATACACACACTCTCACATACACACTCTCACATACACTCACTCACTCAGACAGTCACACAGACACACACATACACGGAGGCACATGCAGATACACACACATTCACACACACACAGACACACATACGCATGCATGCACATTCATGTACAGCATACATCTGTGTAGACCACATACTGATATGCACATAGTTTCCAGTTGTTATATCAATGTAGAGTGTACTGTTCTGTCTGTCTCACTTGTCATGGGGAACTGTTTTCTGGGCTATACACTGTATTTGGTGGCAGTCACCCAGGGGAGTTTGAGGAAGTCTTTTAACTGCAGGGCTGTTTCAGGCTGATACACTAATTGTCATCCCCACCCATGATCAGTTTGCTCAGAAAACACAGGAACTGACTGTGAGGCCATCTGCTCTGAGATCGTTTATCAGCTGAGGCTACAAAGGAATGAGAAAGATGGTTTTTGTGAAATTATTGAAGTGAAATATGGATTTGAGTATATTACCTAGAGAGGCTCTTGCTCCCTTTTACATTGTGCACACTCACACACTCACCAACTTACACACTCACCAACTTACTCACTCCCTCCCTCTCCCACTCTCTCCATCTCTCACTCTCACTCCCTCACTCATTGTTCCCCCTCATTCCCTCCTTCCCTCACTCCCCTCCCTCACTTTACCTCTTGTAGGATGTGTACTTTGCAATTAAGAGTTGGTTTTTAAAATCTCTAAGTGCTTTCTGAATATGATATATGATACCTCTCTCCTACCTGTTGCCTAAGGTAAGGTTCTGAAAGGGTTACTGTGGGGACTGCATTAAGGTCCACTCAATCGGATAATGTCATATTCTTCTGGGGGCTGAAATTGTGAAAATAGCCCGAATCTCAAAGGGAAAGATGTGTTGTCTCCGTCCCCCAAGAGACCAGATATTTTCCTAAGCAGCCTGTTAGAGATGTTGTGATGTACCTCGAGAGCAGGTGGGACTTGAAACCCGGTCTCCTGGCTCAGAGATAGGGACACTACCATTGCACCACAAAAGCAACTTCCAACAGGCTAAGTAACAATGTCTAAACAGCTAATATAACCCGTGCCTAATTGCTGTCACATAATAAATGCCAAGGTCCCCTTGATGTTGACACCCACTATAATGGCTGTTCCTTTGCCACTGTGAACTAAATAGGCTCTCAGACTTCGTCAACGACCCTCAGACACAGCACTATCTCTCCTTCCTTCCCTCCCTCCACCCCCCCCCCCTCTCTCTCTCACTGAGTTACATCCTTTCTCTATCGAATCTGACACTCAGCACAGATGCTAAGGTAGTGAAGACAGCCAAAATGGCATTGTTTCCCGTCGTGGTGATTGAACCTGGTTCCCTGGTTCAATCCTCACTCTGCCGATATCAGCTGTATCAATACACTGGGGAAGTCTTGCTCAGATTCCTGCTCCCAGTCATTGTATAATAACCATTACCAGTTTGCTCAGATCAGTAAGGTGTTCCCATGATATGGTGTACGCCTGTCAGCACACAACCCTCCAGGCTCATCCTTCTCAATGGCTACTGGAACATGGGTGTCACCCACGGAATTTAAATTAATCTATAGAAAAATGATCATGTCAAACCTGAAGGCAGATGGCATTGAATAAGGACTATGATAGAATTACGGGATTATGCAAGAAATAAATTGGGCCACTTATCACCTATTGGACGGGAGCTGCTGAGGAATGTTACTGTTGCATGGCGAGGTTTCGGGTGACATACAAACTATTAGATGAAAATCATCTTAAACTCAAGTTGTCAGACAAGAGGAAGTGAAATGGACTGAAATATAATAGGCAACAATAACAAATCTGATCTCCTGTGCCCCTCTGATGTTCAACACTTCATCCTCAGTGATTGGCCCTTTGGGGCTGAGACCCTAGATTTTAGAATTCCTTCCTAAACCGCTCTGTTTCACCAAATCTCCTTCCTTCCCTCCATCTACTTCCTCCTCTATATCTCCTTCCTCCTCTACATCTCCTTCCTTCCCTCCATCTACTTCCTCCTCTATATCTCCTTCCTCCTCTGTATCTCCTTCCTTCCTTCCATCTCCTTCCTTCCCTCCATCTCCTTCCTCCTCTATGGTACTCCTTAAGTCCTGTCCCTTTGACCAAACTTTCAGGTCCTCCTGTGACATGCCTTGAGATGATTGCCCTTATAAAAGTTCTGTTTAAATGTCAACTATTGTGCATTATATTCAGCAGCTGGATTATCCAGCTTGATCTTTTACCAGAAACCAGAGTGGTCTCAGATTTGATTTCTGTGTTGAATTCTGGGGTTACTGGCTAACTCTCTCAAAGTGTTTTGCCTCTGATTGTAGACCTAAGACCATAAGATGTCAGAGCAGAAGTAAACCATTCAGCCCATCGAGTCTGCTTTGCCATACAATTACATCATGGCTGATCCGATAATCCTCAAATTCCTCTACCTCTTAATTCTCTTAGTGGAGCGTCGGAGGCTGAGGGGTGACCTTATAGAGGTTTACAAAATTATGAGGGGCGTGGATAGGATAAATAGACAAAATCTTTTCTCTGGAGTCGGGGAGTCCAGAACTAGAGGGGCATAGGTTTAGGGTGAGAGGGGAAAGATATAAAAGAGACCTACTGGGCAATTTTTCCACTCAGAGTGTATGAAATAAGCTGGCAGAGGAAGTGGTGGAGGCTGGTACAATTACAACATTTAAAAGGCATCTGGATAGGTATATGAATAGGAAGGGTTTGGAGGGATACGGGCCGGGTGCTGGCAGGTGGGACTAGATTGGGTTGGGATATCTGGTCGGCATGGACGTGTTGGACCGAAGGGTCTGTTTCCATGCTGGACATCTCTATGAGTCTGTGATTAAAAATCTGTTTGTACCAGCCTTGAATATACTACATCCAACCTCTTCCGCCCTCTGCAGTATAGAGTTGCACAGATTCATCACTGTCTGAGAGGGAAACAAAACTCCTCCTCGTTTCTGTCTTAAATAGGTACCTCCTTATTCTGGAATTATGCCCCCTGACCCTGGAGTCTTCCATCTTATGAAACCTGCTGGAAGTTATTGTGTAAGAATGAGGTGAGAGTTAGATTGCCCTGCAATATGATTCCAGCTTACTTGTGATCACTCGTTAACAAGGAATTTATAAGAACTCGACAGTATCGAGGGGTCAGCATCAACAGGAGAAGATTTCCAATAAAATGAAGAATGGGACACTTGCATTTATGTAGCACCTTTCTCAATCACTGGATGTCTCAAAGCACTTTATAGCCAATGAAGTTTCTTTGAAGCATAGTCATTGTTATATCATAATGACTTTACTTTTATTCTAATATATTAGAATAAATTATATTCAAGGCTGAGATAAACAGATTTTTAATCACCAAGAGGGTCACAATTTAGAGGGAGTTGAGAATGATCAGATCAGTCATGAGGTTCAGAAAAGATTTACAAGGATGTTGCTGGGCTTGGAGGGTTTGAGCTATAGAGAGAGGCTGAATAGGCTGGGGCTGTTTTCCCTGGAGCGTCGGAGGCTGAGGGGTGACCTTCTAGAGGTTTGTGTAATCATGAGGGGTGTGGATAGGATAAATAGACCGGGTGGGGGAGTCCAGAACTGGATGGCATAGGTTTAAGGTAAGAGGGGAAATATATAAATTGGAACTAAGGGGCAATTGTTTCACACAGAGGGTGGTGTGTGTATGGAATGAGCTGCTAGAGGAAGTGGTGGAGGCTGGTACAGTTACAGCATTTAAAAGGCATTTGGATGGGTTATGAATAGAAAGGGTTTAGAGTATATGGGCCAAGTGCTGGCAATTGGGACTAGGTTAGGTTAGGATATCTGGTCAGCATGGCTGAGTTGGACTGAAGGGTCTGTTTCTGTACTGTACCACTCTTTGACTCTATGACCTTATCACATTGAATGGCAGAGCAGACTAGATGGGCTGAACGTGAGAATAAGAATTAACGTTTCTGGTCATTGCCTGGTCATGCTTTTATTCCATTGCCCTCACACTGCCTTTGGGTGGAATATTGACCCCGAACGTGACTGGAAGAAGAACATGGAAGTCCTCTTGTTCCTCCTCCAACCAATAAAAATGTACAATCTTCCCAATGGCCAATTGTGACATTTTGCTGTGCGCCTCTTGGTCGCCACATTTGCCCGAATCCCAGCAGCTGCACTGATTGTCGGTGCCCGGGTGATTGTGGATGGTCTCAGGAAATGGATGGTCAAGGCAACCCCCCCACTTTTCTCCTTGGAGTGAATTGTGGGGTGGTGGGAGTTGGGGGTGAGGAGGGGAGGTGAGGTTGCCCCATTGTTGAGGAAGGGTCTCAATGGCGAGTTCACGGCCTGCAAACTAAACGACAGAGAACTGCAAGCAATGGGGTGTGTGATGAGAAGATAAACCCTCCCAGTCAGTTTTATAAACTGGCCCTTATGTCTGGGTGGTTCAGAAGACCATAAGGACTCGGAGCAGGAGAAGGCCGTCCAGCCCTTGGAGCCTGCTCCACCACTCAGTACAATCATGGCTGATCTTTTCGTGGACTCAGCTCCACTCACCCACCCTCTCACTGTCTCCTTTAATTCACGCACTGTTCAAAAAATTACAAATCTTAACTTGAAAAGCCTCACCGACTTCCCTGGGCAGGGAATTCCACAGATTCACAACCCTCTGGGTGAAGAAGTTCCTTCTCAATTCAGTCCTAAATCTGCCCCCCCCTAATTTTGAGGCCCTGCCCTCTTGTCCTAGTCTCACCCGTCAGTGGAAATATCCTCTCTACTTCTATCTTATCTATTCCCTTCAGAATTTTATACAATCCTATAAATCCCCTTATTCTTCTAAGTTCCAGTGAGTGTAATCCCAATCTACTCAGCCTCTCTTCATAAACCAACCCCCCTCAACTCCGGAATCAACCTAGTGAACCTCCTCTGCATCCTCTACACTGCACTATGATTTGGTGATAGCATGGCCAACTGTGACTCTAATAACAAACTGTGCTGGCACATGCAGGGCAGAACTGAGGGAGTGCTGCATTATTGGAGGTGCTGCCTTTCAGAGGCAAGGTCAAACTGAGATCTGGCTTCCTCCCTGGGGTGTCCAAACTTTATTCAAGGAACACTGTCAAAATTCTCCCTCACGTTCAACGTTTACCCCTTCGCTGAAGCAGTTAACCTGGATACTAGGACAGCATCATTTGTGGGGAGCTGCAAATTTTGTACATTAAGGTAGAGATAATGCGGCTTGAAAGAGCACCACCCCCCTGCACTGCAGGGACTGTGTTCAATGACACAGAGGAGTGGAGGGACAGCTTACAACAGCGATACTTCCACCAGCTTTGATGGGAGGATGATCGAATGAGTGTTGATGAATCCTTCTTGAGATCAGCTCCATAAGTATCCAGGAGGAGAAAGTGAGGACTGCAGATGCTGGAGATCAGAACTGAAAATGTGTTGCTGGAAAAGCGCAGCAGGTCAGGCAGCATCCAAGGAGCAGGAGAATCGACGTTTTGGGCATCAGCCCTTCTTCAGGATTCCTGAATTGATTCCTGAAGAAGGGCTGATGCCCAAAACGTGGATTCTCCTGTTCCTTGGATGCTGCCTGATCTGCTGCGCTTTTCCAGCAACACATTTTCAGCTCCATAAGTATCCAGGTCAAACTCAGGCCAAACCAACTCCAATTAACCCGACACCATGTCTAAACG
Organism: Chiloscyllium punctatum; assembly: GCF_047496795.1. NCBI lineage: Eukaryota > Metazoa > Chordata > Chondrichthyes > Orectolobiformes > Hemiscylliidae > Chiloscyllium > Chiloscyllium punctatum. The sequence goes on from NC_092749.1 coordinate 16,532,917, forward strand.
CCTGGAAAGCATCTTGCCCGCCAAGGCCTGGTCTCTCAACTCTCGAATGGCCAGGGAACAGGACAAAGTTAAATTCTACAGGAGCAGACTGAGGCTGAGCTGCATTGACCCTGAGGAGCTCATGGGGACAACTCGTTCAAGGAGCTGCGGAGCTTTTTATGTCCTGATGGCTTAATGATGAGGTGTGGAATGAAGACATTCCTGTTCCCCAACTCCTACAATATCATGGGACACCCTTCTCCATCCCTGCAGGTCAACCATCGACCTGTACACTCGTGTAAAGACCCTGAATAGGTAAAATTACCATCACCCTGCCAGACCAGAGGCTTGTTCTCTCATTAGAGAGAGAGAAAGAGAGAGAGAGAGAGAGAGAGAGACAAAGAGAGAACTGGTGGTGGTTTATTCTGAGGGTCACTGCGCCTCAGGAGGAAGGGAGAGGTTGAGATACCCTCATGGTGACCTCGGTCAGCGTGGCACACGGTTGGCATCACTCCACGCCACAAACCAGGCATCCAACCAACTGAGCTAACCGAGAGACAGCTGGCAGTATTTCCGATGTACTCCCATTGGCCGGAAAGCACTCTGGGACATCCTGAAGTTGTATTGGGAGCTGCATAAAGGTCAGCTTGTTCCTTCCTCGATGTTAGCTATTTTAACCCAGCAATTCCCTGCTGGATAAAACAGCAAACATTGCTCCCCTAAGGAGAAAAGTCTCACCTGAAGCCAAGCCGTCTGTGTTGACAGCGAGCGGAAAATCTCCTATTACAGTTTCAAGTTCACGTTTTGTTTTCCCACCAATGCCCCTTCCCTTTCCTTTGAGAAACTTTCCATTCTGGGAGGGGATTGTTCGCAGGTGACTAGCAGCTCAGCCACGGCACTCCTCAAAAGCGGTGTCTGTGTGGTTTCTCCTTTCACCTGTGCCTGAGGAGGAGATGTGGAGGAGTTAGGTTTAACCTGCCCCCTGACTGCTTCCCCCATTGAGCTGAGGGGCGGGGGGATGTCGGTGTAACAGCTGGGTACCGTTACTGTCCTATGCTTTGGGTAATTTCCAAAACCTGCCCCCCCCCCCCCCCCCAAGAGATGGTAGAATTTGAAGACTAACCTCCCAACATTGCTGTGAGCCACTTGGGTTGAAAGTCATTAATTTTTTTTTCAAAAGAAAGACATTCATAGGAACGTAGGATGGGCCAGCATTTATTGCCTGGGGGAAGGTTAAGAGTCAACCGCATTATAGAATCCTTACTGTTCAGTCCATCGAGTCTGCACCGACCCTGCATACAGCATCCCACCATGACCCTCCCCACCCCCATAACCCTAAGTGGGGCTTTACCATAGAAACATAGAAGATATGAGCAGGAAGATGCCATTCGGCCCTTCAAGCCTGCTCTGCCATTCATCACAATCATGGCTGATCATCCAACTCAATAGCCTAATCCTGCTTTCTCCCCATAACCTTCATTTGCCCCAAATGCTATTTATAGCCACTTCTGGGCGGCACGGTGGCACAGTGGTTAGCACTGCTGCCTCACAGCGCCAGAGACCCGGGTTCAATTCCCACCTCAGGCGACTCTCTGTGTGGAGTTTGCACATTCTCCCCGTGTCTGCGTGGGTTTCCTCCGGGTGCTCCAGTTTCCTCCCACACTCCAAAGATGTGCAGGTCAGGTGAATTGGCCATGCTAAATTGCCCATAGTGTTAGGTAAGGGGTAGATGTAGGGGTATGGGTGGGTTGCGCTTCGGCGGGGCGGTGTGGACTTGTTGGGCCGAAGGGCCTGTTCCACACTGTAAGTAATCTAATCTAATCTAATCTAAAGTACATTCAATGCTTTGGCATCAACGGCTTCCTGTGGTAATAGATCCCACAGGCTCATCACTCCCTGGGTGAAGAAATGTCTCCTCATCTCTGTCCGAAATGGTCCACCCCAAAAGCCTCAGCCTGTGATTCTTGAACCCACCATCGAGAACCACCTCCCTCCTGCATCTACCCTATTAAATGTTTATAAGCCTATATGAGCTCGTCCCTCATTCGTCTGAACCCTGCAGATTTCTGCACAACTGCATGGCCAATCCATCTAGCCTGCAACATAAACAGAAATTGTTGGAGAAGTTTGGCAGGTTTGGTAATATCTGTGGAGAGACAGCAGAGTTAATGTTTCAGGTTGAGTGACCCTTCCTTAGAAGTGTCCACCTAACATGCACTTCCTCAATTCAGGTCAGGAGTCACATGTAGACCAGACTAGGCAAGGGCAGATGCCTTCCTTCTGTAATGAGTGAACCTCAGTGACAGATTTTCAACAATAAAGTCACTGCTAGTCCAGATTTTATTGAATTCAAATTTCACCATCTGACATGGTGGGATTTGAATTCAATAAATAGCTGGATATTAAGAATCTAATCATTCCTATAAATCCATTGCCAATTGTCAGGAAAAGCCCCATCTGGTTCACTAATCTCCTTTAGGGAAGGACGTCTGTCATCCTTACCTGCTTAAAAATGTGTTGCTGGAAAAGCACAGCAGGTCAGGCAGCATCAAAGGAACAGGAGAATCGATGTTTCGGGCATAAGCCCTTCTTCAGGAATGAGGAAGGTGTGCCAAGCAGGCTAAGATAAAAGGTAGGGAGGAGGGATTTGGGGGAGGGGCGTTGGGAATACGATAGGTGGAAGGAGGTTAAGGTGAGGGTGATAGGCCGGAGAGGGGGTGGGGGCGGAGAGGTCGGGAAGAAGATTGCAGGTCAAGAAGGCGGTGCTGAGTCTGAGGGTTGGGACTGAGATAAGGTGGGGGGGAGGGGAAATGAGGAAGCTGGAGAAATCTGCATTCATCCCTTGTGGTTGGAGGGTTCCTAGGTGGAAGATGAGGCACTCTTCCTCCAGGCATCGTGTTGCCATGGTCTGGCGATGGAGGAGGCCAAGGACCTGCATGTCCTTGGCAGAGTGGGAGGGGGAGTTAAAGTGTTCAGCCACGGGGTGGTTGGGTTGGTTGGTCCGGGTGTCCCAGAGGTGTTCCCTGAAACGTTCCACAAGTAGGCGGCCTGTCTCCCCAATGTACAGGAGGCCACATCGGGTGCAGCGGATGCAGTAAATGATGTGTGTGGAGGTGCAGGTGAATTTCTGATGGATATGGAAGGTCCTTGGCCTCCTCCATCACCAGACCATAGCAACACAACGCCTGGAGGAAGAGCGCTTCATCTTCCGCTTAGAAACCCTCCAATCACAAGGGATGAATGCAGATTTCTCCAGTTTCCTCATTTCCCCTCCCCCCACCTTATCTCAGTCCCAACCCTCGGACTCAGCACCGCCTTCTTGACCTGCAATCTTCTTCCCGACTTCTCCACCCCCAGCCCCACTCCGGCCTATCACCCTCACCTTAACCTCCTTCCACCTATCGTATTCCCAATGCCTCTCCCCCTCCCTACCTTTTATCTTAGCCTGCTTGGCACACTCTCCTCATTCCTGAAGAAGGGCTTATGCCCAAAATGTCGATTCTCCTGCTCCTTGGATGCTGCCTGACCTGGCTGCGCTTTTCCAGCAACACATTTTTAAGCTTTGATCTCCAGCATCTGCAGTCCTCACTTTCGCCTGTCATCCTTACCTGGTCTGGCCTACATGTGACTCCAGGCTCACAGCAATGTGGTTGACTCACAACTACCCTCTGGACAATTAGGGATGGGCACTAAATGCTGCTGAGCCGTCATCCCATGAATGAATAAAGGAAAAAAAAATGAAAGGTGCTATTAAAATGCAGGTCATTTTGCTTTCTCTCCTTCTTGCTTCTTGAAGGGATAGAACATTTTCCTCAGACGTTCTGAAGAAGGGTTACGCCAGACTCAAAACCCTTAGCTCTGTTCTTTTCTCTCTCTCTCTACATAGAAGCTGTTAGACCCACTGCATTTGTCCAGCACTCTTTTTAAAATTTCCTCAAACAGTTTTTGACTCAGAGAATTCACGAACCCTTCTGGATTGACAATGTGTAGGCTTCTCTGAATCAACTGAGGCCTACCCCCTGTAATCGGCCAACCTGACTGCAAAAACAGTCACTTCATGGGAGTGGGGAGGGTTAAGTAATGGAACATATGAAGCAGGCCAGGGCCCAGGAGGGACTGACTCTGACTGTGCCTTGGAGACTTGAATTAAAAGCCACAGGAAATCTGAACTTCCCTGAGGAACAAAAGGGGATCAGAGAGGGAGAGACAGACAGGCAGACAAACTGGGAGCCCCATGACGATCTGTTTCAAAGCATTTGGACTCATAAAAGACAGTGAAACATTCAGGGTCAAAGTCTGGCAGTTAAATGTCTGATGTGAACTAGATGCCTTTGTAGATTAGACCGTGTGCTCCCCCGTTCAAGATCAACACTGGCATCGGCTCAAAGTGACGGAGCAAACCGAGGAGACAGAAACCTGAGGCCATGAGATGTAGGAGCGGAAGTAGGCCATTCAGCCCATCAGGTCTGCTCCGCCATTTTACAAGATCATGGATGATCCGATACTCCTGAATTCCACTTTCCTGCTTTTTCCCATAAACCTCAATTCCCTTCCTGATCAAAAATCTGTCTCAGCTTTGCATATACTGAATGACCCAGCTTGGAAAGTCCCATGTGGTAAAGAATTCCACCTATACCCAACTCTCTGAGAGAGGAAATTCCTCCTTATCTCTTTTAAACATGTGACCCCTTATCCTGAGATGATGCCCTCTGGTCCTGGACTCTCTCACAAGGGAAAGCAACCAACCAGGAAACAACCTTCCCACTTCGATCCTGTCAAGTCCCTTAAGAATCCTGCACATTTCCGTAAGGGTCACCTCTCATTCTTATAACTTCTAACAAGTACAGGCCCAAGCTGCTCAACATCTCCTCACAAGACAGTCCCTCCACACCCAGGAGCCGTCGAGTGAACCTTTTCTAGCCAGACCTTGCAGGGATGACATGCCCCTTTCCCTCAAAGGCACAGAACCAGTTGAAGGTTTAGGACAATCTGACATATTTCTGGGTCTTTTGCATTGAAACACCCGATCAGCGATAAGACACTGGGTCCAAGTACACAGGATGGTGGGGTGGGGCTCTAAGACCCCTGCTTTTCCTGATGTAATGTTAATTTGGTACACAGGGATCAATTCCACAACTAGCAGATGACACAAATAATGAAGTGAACTGTGACTGTGGGGAGGATGCTAATAGGTTTCAAGAGAAAGCTGAAGCGTTTAGGGAAGTGGTTGTATGGTGGCAATCTCACTGGATTGGTAATCCAGAAACCCCAGGCTAACGTACTGTGGGACGTGTGTTTGAAAGCTACCAGAGCAGCTGATGAAAACATTGATGGGGTCAGGTGGCATGGTGGCTCAGTGGTTAGCACCGCTGCCTCACGGCGCCAGGGACCCAAGCCTTGGGAGACTGTCTGTGTGGTGTTTGTACATTCTCCCCGTGTCTGTCTGGGTTTCCTCCGGGTGCTCCGGTTTCATCTCACACTCCAAAGATGTGCAGGTCAGGTAGATTAACCATGCTAAATTGCCCGTAATGTTCAGGGATGAGTTGGTTAGGTGGATAAGTCATGGTAAATGCAGGGTTGGTGGAGGGATGGTTGGATCTGGTTGGTTCACTATGAACTCAATGGGTTGAATGGCCTGCTCCCAAGCTGTAACGATTCTATGAAGAACTGGAATGTAAAGCTGGCTTAACAGTATCACCACTGTCAATTGCTCATTAAAACCCCATCTGGTTCACTAATGCCCTTTAGGCAAGGGAGTCTGCTGTCCTTACCTGGTCTGGCCTACATATGACTGCAGACCCACAGCAAAATGGTTGATTCTTAACAGCCCTCTGGGCAATTAGGGATGGGCAATAAATGTTGGCCTGATCAGTGACACCTACATCCTGTGAATGACGAGAGAAAATGGGATTTAATTCAGGAATGAGTGATGCTGGTAAAATTATAACATTGTATTTGGCAGAATGGGGAGAGGCAATAGAAACTTTAAAAGGGGTGCAGGGAAGGCGGCTAGGAATATAAAGGTGCCAGGGCAATTAGAGAAAGTGGTCACACTTACCGTACAGTACTGAGAGAATACTGCCCTGTCGGAGGTGCTGCTTATTTGGACGAGATGCTAAACTCAGGGCTCACCTGCTGGGTAGACAGAAGATCCTATGGTGCTGTTCATGGCTGAGCAGCAGAGCACCCTGGGCAATACCTGTGGCTTAATGGATATGTCAGGAATCCAGTCGTTATCATAGTGCTGAGTGTGGGAGCTGCCTGTCTGCGAAATATGGCTACACGTCATAAGTATCACATTGACTGTAAAGCACTTGAAGACTTCTAGTGATTATGAAAGATACCATGTAAATGCTACCCTTTCCCTTATTAAAACAAAGTGCAGAGGACCCTGGGCTGAAAAGTGTGTTGCTGGAAAAGCGCAGCAGGTCAGGCAGCATCCAAGGAGCAGGAGAATCGACGTTTCGGGCATAAGCCCTTCTTCAGGAATGAGGAAGGTGTGCCAAGCAGGCTAAGATAAAAGGTAGGGAGGAGGGATTTGGGGGAGGGGCGTTGGGAATACGATAGGTGGAAGGAGGTTAAGGTGAGGGTGATAGGCCGGAGTGGGGTGTGGGCGGTGAGGTCAGGAAGAAGATTGCAGGTCAAGAAGGCGGTGCTGAGTCTGAGGGTTGGGACTGAGATAAGGTGGGGAAATGAAAAAGCTGGAGAAATCTGCATTCATCCCTTGTGGTTGGAGGGTTCCAAGGCAGAAGATGAGGCACTCTTCCTCCAGGCATCGTGTTGCCCATGGTCTGGCGATGGAGGAGGCCAAGGACCTGCATGTCCTTGGTGGAGTGGGAGGGGGAGTTAAAGTGTTCAGCCACGGGGCGGTTGGCTTGGTTGGTGCAGGTGTCCCTGAGGTGTTCCCTGAAATGTTCCGCAAGTAGGCGGCCTGTCTACCCAATGTAGAGGAGGCCACATCGGGTGCATCGGATGGAGTAAATGATGTGTGTGGAGGTGCAGGTGAATTTCTGACGGATATGGAAGTATCCCTTGGGGCCTTGGAGGGAAGTGAGGGGGGAGGTGTGGGCGCAAGTTTTGCATTTCTTGTGGTTGCAGGGGAAGGTGCCGGGAGTGGAGGTTGGGTTGGTGGGAGGTGTGGACCGGACAAGGGAGTCGAGGGAGTGGTCTTTCTGGAACGCTGATAGGGGAGGGGAGGGAAATATGTCCCTAGTGGTGGGGCCCGTTTGGAGGTGGCAGAAATGACGAAGGATGATACGATGTATCTGGAGGTTGGTGGGGTGGTAGGTGAGGACCAGTGGGGTTGTGTCCTGGTGGCGATTGGAGGGGCGGGGCTCAATGGCGGAGGAGCGGGAAGTGAAGGAAATGTGATGGAGAGCATCGTCAACCACATCTGAGGGGAAATTGTGGTCTTTGAAGAAGGAGGCCATCTGGGTTGTTCGGTATTGGAATTGGTCCTCCTGGGAGAAGGTGCAGCGAAGGCGAAGGAATTGGGAATATAGGATGGTGTTTTTACAGGAGGCAGGGTGGGAGGAGGTGTAAGCTAGGTAGCTGTGGGAGTCAGTCGGTTTATAGTAAATGTCCGCGTTGAGTCGGTCGCCCGAGATAGAAATGGAGAGGTCTAGGAAGGGGAGGGAGGAGTCTTAGACGGTCCATGTGAATTTGAGGTCGGGGTGGAAGGTGTTAGTAAAGTGGTTGAACTGTTCAACCTCCTCATGGGAGCACGAGGTAGCGCCAAGACAATTATCGATGTAGCGGAGGAAAAGGTGGGGATGGTGCCAGTGTAGCTGGACCCTGGGTTTTACAAGGAAATGCATAGAATATGAAAGTAAATATGCTCTGATTAGATTGGATTCACTACAGTATGGAAACAGGCCCTTCAGCCCAACAAGTCCACACATACCCCACAGAGGAGAAACACACCCAGACCCATTTCTCTCTGACCAAACTCTACAGGCAATTTAGCATGGCCAATTCACCTGACCTGCACATCTTTGGACTGTGGGAGGAAATCCACACAGACACAGGGAGAGTGTGCAAACTCTACACAGACAGTTGCCCAAGGCTGGAATCAAACCTGGGACCCTGGTGCTGTGAGGCAGCAGTGCTTAACCACTGTGCCACCCCAGTGAACCATTATATAAGACTCTGGTTTGGCTTCATCTAGAGCACTAGGGGGACCTCGATTTCATAAGTTCATAAGATATAGGAGCCGAATTAGGCCATTCGGCCCATCGAGTTTTCTCCGGCACTCGATCTTGGCTGATCTGCTCCTCACCCCTATTTTCCTGCCTCCTCTCTTCAACCCATCACCAATTAAAAATCTAACTCCTCCTTATGAACATCTGACTTACAAACACTTGTACTTATGAATGTGATCCCATACAGGGGTGTAATTTTAAAAATCTGACATACGAATGTTTCCTGTACTTACCTTAATAAACAGTTACTTTCTATTGTCCTGCACTGTGTTCCGACTTGCAGACAAATTGACTTGCAAACAGTCTCAGCGATGGAACCAGTTTGCAGGACAGAGATTACCTATATTGTTTACAATTCTGGGCATCACACTCTGGGAAGGATGTGGATGTGGAATGCGTTCATGAGAGTGATTCTGGAGATGAGGAACTTTGGTTAAACAAATAGACTGAAAGGCTGTTGTCTTACAGAGAGGAGAGTTGAAAGGTGTGACAAAATCATGAGGAATTGAGGGAGAAACTATTCCCAGAGCTGGGAACGTTGAGAACAAAAGGGCACCCATTTGAGGCAATTGGCTAAAAAAACCAAACGTGACTTGAGGAAGACTGCATTAGTGCAGCAACTGGTAGGGTATAGCTGGCACAGCCTGAGAATGCGATGAGGGCAGGTTCATGCTGACCAGACATCCCAGTGTTCCTGGGACAGTCATGTTTTAGTTGGTATCTGGACAATTTCCTAAAAATAGTTTAACTGTCCTGCGTTTTACCTATTTGTCAAATTTAAACTGGGCCTGGGAAGATGGGGTGGGAAATAAGTCTGTGTGAAACCCAATTCATCTTCTCATAATCTCCCCCAGCATCGCAGAGTTGCAGACTCCATATCCCTCCTGAAAGTGCTGCCTTGCTCAGGCATAGAGAGTTATTCCTAGCTTCTAGGCAGTGGGGAGGCCACTTTTGGAATATTGGGTTCAGATCTGGTCTCCCTACTATAGGAAGGATGTTGTGAAACTTGAAAGGGTTCAGAAAAGACTCACAAGAATGTTGCCAGGGTTGGTGGATTTGAGCTATAGGGAAAGTTTGAATAGGCTGGGGCTGCTTTTCCTGGAGCGTCAGAGGCTGAGGGGTGACCTTATAAAAGTTTATAAAATCATGAGGGGCATGGATAGGATAAATAGACAAAGTCTATTCTGGACTCCCCTGGGGTCGGGGAGTCCAGAACTAGAGGGCATAGGTTTAGGGTGAGAGGGGAAAGATATAAAAGGGACCTAAGGGGCAATTTTTCACGCAGAGGGTGGTACGTGTATGGAATGAGCTGCCAGAGGATGTGGTGGAGGCTGGTACAATTGCAACATTTAAAAGATGTCAAAATGTGTGGTGCCAGAAAAGCATAACAGGTCAGGCAGCATCTGAGGAGCAGGAGAGTCAATGTTTCAAGCATAAGCTCTTCATCAGCTCTCTTCATTCCTGATGAAGAACATAAGCCTGAAACGTTGACTCTCCTGCTCCTTGGATGCTGCCTGACCAGCTGTGCTTTTCCAGCACCACACATTTCAACTCTCATCTCCAGCATCCGCAGTCCTCACTCTCCTCTAGCATTTAAAAGGCATCTGGATGGGTATATAAATTGGGAGGGTTTAGAGGGATATGGGCCGGGTGCTGGCAAATGGGACTGGATTAGTTTAGGATATCTGGTCAGCATGGATAAATTGGACCGAAGGGTCTGTTCGGTGTTGTACACCCCCATGAACCTGTGGTAAGACACCTTTTAAATAATTGATGGAACAAGGTGCAACCTCTGATTGGACATTATCCTGGATCTGTCATCACATGCCACATTGCCCCTCCCTAACATGTCTGCCATTGGTTTCCCAATCTGTCAATCATGCCCAAGCCCTACCTTCCCATGGTTTTCCAACACGTCCCAGTTTGGTCAGCCAAGGCTGGGTCAATAGTGAAAAGGGGTTAAATGGAAATAGTTCAAAGAGAAACGTCCATGGGTTAATCCTGAAACATTCAGTGGTGGTACTTGTCTGGGTGCATTGCAACTCCGAGGTGGGACTGTCCCCCAGTGGGTAAGAGGCTGACTCTGTACAAGATAACCCTGTGAGAACAGGAATAGGCTTCACTTTGATAATTGCTAGGGGATCCTGAGAAACAAAAAATTCATGAAAAGAACTAACACTGGGTAACAGGGGAGGTAAATTCGATTTCAGCCTCGGGCGACTGTCTGTGTGGAGTTTGCACATTCTCCCTGTGTCTGCGTGGGTTTCCTCCGGGTGCTCCGGTTTCCTCCCACAATCACAAAGATGCGCCGGTCAGGTGAATTGGCCACGCTAAATTGCCCCGTAGTGTTAGGTGCATTAGTCAGGGATAAATGTCGGGGGATGAGTCTGGGTGGGTTACTCTTTGGAGGGTCGGTGTGGACTTGTTGGGCCGAAGGGCCTGTTTCCACACTGTAGGGAATCTAATTTAATCTAAATGGAAGGTTGGTCTTTAATTCAAAGAGAATGGAGTATAAAAATTGGGAGGTTTCCCTAAAATTATACAAAGGCACCAGTCAGACCACTGGTGTGATGCCGTGAAAAGTTTAGCTCCCCTTATCTAAGGAAAGATATACTGGCATCGAAGGCTGTCTGGAGGAAGTTCACCAGATTGATCAGATAGAAAGGGACTGTCATCTTGGGAGAGGCTGAGTAGATTGGGTCTGTGCTCATTAGAGTATAGAAGATTAAAAGGAGACGTTATTGAATCATAAGGGGGTTTGACAGGGTAGATGGTGAAAAGTTGTCTCCCTTTGTGGGAGAAACTAGGACCAGAGGGTACAATCTCTGAAAAAGAGGTCGCCCATTGGAGATGAGGAGGAATTTCTTCTCTCAGAGGGGAGTCAACCTGTGGAATTCTTTACCACCGAGGGCTGTTGGGGCTGGGTCAGTGAGTATATTCAAGGCTGAGCTAAACAGCTTTTTAATCAGGAAGGTTACAAAGCAGATTTGATGGGCTGAATGGCCTACATCTGCACCTATGCCTTATGGCCTTATGAGCATATTCCCGATGAAGGGCTTACACCTGAAATGTAGACTCTCCTGCTCCTCAGGATGCTGCCTGACCTGCTGTGCTTTTCCAGCACCACACTTTACAACTCTGATCTTCTGACCTCCAGCATCTGCAGTCCTTATTTTCTTTTATGAACACATATAGCATCAAGACTGCCTCAAGTCCAAAATAAAGAGCGGTTCAAGTTGGAAGAGATATACCCCAGAACCTCCATTCTAGGAAGTACAGGAGGGTCACCTCCATTGGGGGAATAATCGTGTTTCTGGAGCTTAGACTGAGTTGTATTGATACAGGACAGCCTTTCACTCTGCTCTCGGTTCTAACCCGAGGGCTCTCTCTGACTGTCATGTTGATTCATGGTTCATCAATGCAGGGAGTTATGGCCAGGAAATGGAATGTGAGACTTCTCTCCAGCCCTTGTCCCTGACATCAATCACTTAACATTACCGGGCAAATTAGCAAAGCAATTGGCCGCGTTCAAATTTCCATCCTCGGGTTACGCTGTCATCCCAAAGCCAAGGCAACCATTGTTACTCGACACAGTTGCTGAAGTTTAAGAGCATTGGGTTATTTTCCTCTCGGGCCCTTGATAAAGGAACAGAGAATGTTGTAAATCAATGGGGACACTCCAACAAGGCAACCCAGTGGACCATCTCAGGGAGGGAAACCTTCAGTCACACCATCCAAAGGCCAGTTTCCAACTTCTAAACTCTTTTGTTTTAATCCCTCACACAACATTGTCAATGAAATACTTCAACCAATCCAGTTCACCTGTTCCTCTCCCCTTTCCCTTTATTCCTCCTCTCATTTCCTCTTCTCCCTGTCCTCTCCAGTCAATCCCCCCTTCCTCTTGCCTTCCCTCTCCACCTTGTCCTTTCTCTCTCCCTCCCTCGTCCCCCTCCCCATGCCTTCCTGTTGCAGCTCCCTGTCACATTGGTCTCTTCCTGCCCCTTCCTCTCCCATCCCCCTGCCCTCCCTGTCCTCCTCACATCCCCCTTTCCTCATCTTTTCCCACTTTTCCCCCCATCTTATCTCTCCCCTCTCCCTCCCGCGATATCCCACCTCCCCTCAGCTAACTGTAGGCTGAAGTCTCAGGGAGGGGAGCAGCTGATGAGCTGGGTCTGTCCAGGTTGTTCACGTCTCTGTAACCTCACTGACCCTTTGCCCGCGGTGGGGGGGGGGGCGTGGGGAGAGGGGGTGGGGGGAGGTGAGTGGTGGTGTGATGTTCATTGTCAAGATTAGAGTGGTGCTGGAAAAGCACAGCAGGTCAGGCAGCAAACGAGGAGCAGGAAAATCGACGTTTCAGGCAGGAGCCCTTCATCAGGAATGAGGCTGGGAGCCTCCCGGGTGGAGAGATAAATGGAAGGTGGGGTGGGGTGGGGCTGGGGAGAAGGTAGCTGACAGTGCAATAGGTGGATGGAGGTGGGGTTAAAGGTGATAGGTCAGAGAGGAGGGTGGAGTGGATAGGTGGGAAGGAAGATTGGCAGGTAGGAACTGAGCTGGAAGGTTGGAACTGGGGTAAGGTGGGGGCAGGGGAAATGAGGAAACAGGTGAAGTCCACATTGATGCCCTGGGGTTAGAACATAGAACATAGAACATAGAAAAATACAGCGCAGTACAGGCCCTTCGGCCCTCGATGTTGCGCCGACTGAAGCCTACCTAACCTACACTAGCCCACTATCCTCCATATGCTTGTCCAATGCCCCCTTAAATGCCCATAAAGAGGGAGAGTCCACCACTGCTACTGGCAGGGCATTCCATGAACTCTCAACCCGCTGAGTAAAAAATCTACCCCTAACATCTGTCCTATACCTACCACCCCTTAATTTAAAGTTGTGTCCCCTAGTAACAGCTGACTTCATTAGTGGAAAAAGGTTCTCACTGTCAACCCTATCTAAACCCCTAATCATCTTGTACACCTCTATCAAATCTCCCCTAAACCTTCTTTTCTCCAATGAGAAAAGTCCCAAGTGCCTCAGCCTTTCCTTATAGGATCTTCCTACCATACCAGGCAACATCCTGGTAAACCTCCTCTGCACTCGTTCCAATGCCTCCACATCCTTCCTATAGTATGGCGACCAAAACTGCACACAATACTCCAGATGAGGCCGCACCAGAGTCTTATACAACTGCAACATGACCTCAGGACTCCGGAACTCAATTCCTCTACCAATAAAGCCCAGTACGCCATATGCCTTCTTCACAGAACATCACACCCCTGGTGGTGGGGTCTGTTTCTAGGTGATGGAAATGTTAGTGGATGATGCGGTTTATGCAAAGGTTGGTAGGGTGGATGGTGAGGACTGGGGGGTTCTGTTCTTGTTACCGTTGGAGGGGTGGGGTTTAAGGGCGGAGGTGTTGGATGTGGATGAGATGCATTGGAGGGCATCTTCAACCACGTGGGAAGGGAAATTGCGGTCTCTAAAGAACATAGAACATAGAACATAGAACAATACAGCACAGAACAGGCCCTTCGGCCCACGATGTTGTGCCGAACTTCTATCCTAGATTAAGCACCCATCCATGTACCTATCCAAATGCCGCTTAAAGGTCGCCAATGAATCTGACTCTACCACTCCCACGGGCAGCGCATTCCATGCCCCCACCACTCTCTGGGTAAAGAACCCACCCCTGACATCTCCCCTATACCTTCCACCCTTCACCTTAAATTTATGTCCCCTTGTAACACTCTGTTGTACCCGGGAAAAAGAAGGAGGCCATCTGGTGTGTTCTGTCGTGGAACTGGTCCTCCTGGGAGCAGATCCGGCGGAGGGAGAGGAATTAGGAATACGAGATAGCATTTTTGCAGGAGGTAGGGTGGGAAGAGGTATAATCCAGGTAGCTGTGGGAGTCAATGGGTTTATAAAAATTGTCAGTGTTGGGTTGGTCATCATTGATGGATCATCAATGTGTTATGTTCATTGCCTATCCTGCCACCTTCCCCCTGAGCCCAGTGCTCACTCAGACAGGTTGGCAGCCATCTGATTGGTCAGTCAGTTGGCAATGAAGGTGGGGGCATTTGGTCATGAGTGACTCTGCTAGTTTACTTCAAATGGCTGGAGGTGAGTTTGTCCACCAAACCCCTCCAAGTTCTTTACTCACGTTGATTGTGCATGATCAGCCGAGCTAAGGCAGTATGGTGGCTCACTGGTTAGCACTGCTGCATTACAGTGCCAGGGACCCGGGTTCGATTCCAGCCTTGTCTGTGGCATTTGTACATTCTCCCTGTACCTGTGTCGGTTTCCTCCCACAACCCAAAGATGTACAGGTAAGGTGAACTGGCTCATAGTGTTCAGGGATGTATAGGTTAGGTGAATTAGTCAGGGGTATATGTAGAGTGATAGAGTAGGAGGAATAGGTCTGGGTGGGATACTCTTCAGAGGGTTGGTGTGGACTTGTTGGGCTGGAGGGCCTGTTTCCACACGGTAAGGATTTGACGATGATCAAGGTGAGTAGCTGTTTATTTCACAGGGTGATGTGCATTTAGAGTCAGCAACCAACAGAGAAAGCAAGGCACATCTCCCTTCATCCCTGTATGATGACCCATATGAACACCTGGTTTGACAAGGACCTCAATTTTCAAATTCTCATCTTCATTTCGAAATGTTTCCAAGCCCTCAGTCCATTTCCTCATTATCTCCTCCATCCTGCAAGACCCCCGCCATCCTCCAATCCTGTCCTTTTGTACAACGCTCCGCCGTTGGCAGTCTTGCCCTCAGCTGTCTGGGCCCTAAACCCTGAATTCTCTCATTAACCCTCTCTCTCACCCTTTAAGGCATTCCTTAGGACTGAAAGGTCACTGCATCAGGACCTAGCTTTCTTCAAGAATCACATTAATGGTTTTTATAGAGTTGTACAGCACAGAAACAGACCCTTCGGTCCAACTTGTCCATGCCAACCAGATATCTGAACCTAATCTAGGCCCCCCAAACCCTTCCTATTCATATACCCATCCAGGTGCCTTTTAAATGTTGCAATTGTACCAGACTCCACCACTTCCTCTGGCAGCTCATTCCATATACGTACCACCGTCTGTGTAAAAACGTTGCCCCTTAGGTCCCTTTTATATCTTTCCCCTCTCACCCTAAACCTATGCCCTCTAGTTCTGGACTCCCCCACCCCAAGGAAGAGACTTTGTCTCTTTATCCTATCCACGCCCCTCATGATTTTATAAATCTCTTATAAGATCACCCCTCAACCTCCAGGGAAAACAGCCTCAGCCTATTCAGCCTGAACTCTCATCAGAAAGATAATATTGTGGGGTTTGGCTGGCATGGATCCAAATGCATCACACAGCCATGATAGACCTCAGGATGTGACAGTGAAGGGACTACATAAATACAAATTGTTAATGAAGATAAACAGGAAACAAATTTAATCAGCTGTGCCTGATTTATCTCTGGCATTGACAGCATTGACAGGACCTTGTCTTTGAATGACTGCACTATAATTCAGCTCTCTGCCCTCTGTACATACCAATCCAATCCATTTTCCTTCCTCTTCCTCCCAAAATTATTGCGTTACACCAGATCGTTCACTAACTTTGGCAGACTCCCAAATGTTTGTGACAAAACCATCCCTGAAGCCACAAGGATAGGATCACTTACACCTTGTCCCACGACTCCCTTTCAGTGTGTGCACTGAAGGAGGGGTTGAAAGAGCTTTCGCTCTAAAGGGGAGCAAGGCCCTTTAACTCTTAAAGGCACACCACCCTCAGAGCTCCAGTTAGATTAGTCTCAGCTGGAGGTCATCAACCTAATCTCTTGAGTCTCCCCCCTGAACATTTGCGCCTGCTAAACATGTTATTACATGGTCAGAGCCCGTTTGGATGATTGTGTTCAGTTCTGGGTACTGGAAGCTTGCTAATGCACTGAAGACAGTTCAAAGGTGACTTGCTAAATGCTACCAGAAGTGAGGGATTTTAGACACAAGATTGGAGAAACTGGGCTTTACTCTCCTTAGAGCAGAGAAGATTAAGAGGTGAACTTATTGAGGTGTTTGAAATTAGGAACAAGTTTGACAGGGTAAAGAAGGATATTCTGTTTCCACTAGTTGTTATGTCAGTAACTAGATTGTCAGCGAGAGAGCTTGGAGTGATATGAAGAGAAACCTCTTTATTCAGAGGGGTGTTAGGATTCGGAATGTGCTGCCTGGGTAAGTGGTGGAGAGAGATTCCCAAAGGAAGTTTCAAAAGAGAGCTGGATATATATTTGAAAGGGATGAAGTTAGAGGCCTACAGAGGTAGGGATTGGAGAGCAGTTTGAGTGGGGTAGCTCTTTCAGGAGCTGGAACAGACATGATGGGTCAAATGGCCTCCTTCTGTGCTGTACAATGTGATGATTCTATGATTCTGTGTTCCTTAAAAGCTACCTCTTTGACTGATTCACCTATTCACCTGTCCTAAATTCTCCAAATATGGCTCGGTGGAAGTTCTTTGTTCTGCTTTAATACCTTAAAGGCAATGCCTGAATATTACTGAACATTTCTCTTTGTGTTTTTATCTTTAGGTGACTATTGGGGGTCCTCACAAGGGAAGCTGTTTAACCTGGTGGTGTTTAACCTGGTGGTGTTTAACCTGGTGGAGAACGAGGGCTGACCGTATTGAAATGATAAAGATTCTGAGGGGCCTTGACAGGGTAGATTCAGAGAGAATGTTTCCCCTTGTGAGGGAATCTAGGACCAGAGGGCATCACCTCAGAATAAAGGGCTGCCCGTTTTAAACAGATACAAGGAGGAATTTTTTTTTCCCTCAGAGTCATAAATCTGGGGGATTTCTGACCACAGAGGGCTGTTGGCTGCGTCGTTAAGTATATTCAAGGCTGAGAGAGACCGATTTTTAATCAGAAAGGGAATCAAGGGTTACAGGGAAAAGGCAGGAAAGTGGACATGAGGGATATCAGATCAGCCACAATCTCATAGAATGGTGGGGGAGACTTGATGGGCTGAATGGCCTGTGACTGATGGTCATCTGTCAGTAAGTCTCCCTCTTGCTGATTTTCTAGTGCAGACCGTCCATGGTGTCAGACGTCTCCAGGCTGGTGGGTTCCGACAAGGTGAGGGGGCATCTTTTGAACATCCCAGGGGAGGTTTTCTTGATTGGGACAAATGGTTCCGCGTGGCCAGGAAGCATCCTTGGGCCTGGTGCTGAATGTAAGAACCCCTCTCAAAGCAGAGAGGGCCTGTTGTACTCAAGGCAATCAAATAGTCAATGAAGAGGGTTCCATAACAGTGACTGACGCTGACTGAAAGAGCAGCACTTCATGGAACCAGATAGTCACTGGGTTATTCACATAAAGATCTGTAAATCACCACGTAAGGTCCTGATGTGGATGCTGGAAGGATGTTTGTCCTTGATGAAGAGACTGGACCCAGTGGAGACTGTTTCAGGGTAAGGAGTGTCCCATTGGAGGTGGGGATGAGAAGGATATTCTTCTCTCAGAGACCCATGGGTCTGGGCAATTCTGTTGCCTAGAGATTGGCAGGAATTAGGGAAAATCTGATTGCATAGTGCAGTGGACGGGCTGAATGGCCTACTCCTGTTCTTCATTCGTATGCTCTTAGACGATGGAAAGTGCAGAGTCCTGATTGGTAATGAGTGCCAAGCACTTCGGAACACCGAGTAGGAACAGACTGCTATTCTATAACAGGATTACACACACAAAAAGACACAGACACACATTCACTCACAGACACACACTCACACTCACACAAAGGCACAGACACACACTCACAGACACACACACACAAAGACACAGACATACACTCATTCACAGACACATTCACACACACATACGCACACACACACACAAAGACACAGACACACACACACACACACACTCACACGTACACAGACGTACACACTCACATGCACACAGATGTACACACACAAAGGCACTGACACACACTCACACAGACACAGACCACACACTCACACAGACACACTCACTCACCCACTGACACACACATTCCCACACAGACATAGACACACACACTCACTCACACACTGACACACACATTCCCACACAGACATAGACTGACACTCACACTGACACTCACACTCACTCACACTGACACAGACACACACAGCTCAGCATCCTGAGATTTGTTCACAAACAGGGAAAGCTGCTGATGGTTATTAAAGAAGGATTGTCTACTGCATGAACAATGTACTGTATTTTCCCCAGGCTTCACCCCGTCTATCATAGTTCACCTGACTTGGATCTAATGGTTTCCTGGCCCTTTCACACAGGTGCCCAGTTCTCCAGGTACAATTCCATGGATACAAGCATCCAATTGGTCATTCTTCACAGGCTGCCCTTGACCCAACTCCCACCCTTGTGCTCCATATGCAACTCCCCTACCCCG
This sequence comes from Chiloscyllium punctatum, assembly GCF_047496795.1. Lineage (NCBI taxonomy): Eukaryota > Metazoa > Chordata > Chondrichthyes > Orectolobiformes > Hemiscylliidae > Chiloscyllium > Chiloscyllium punctatum. The sequence continues at coordinate 16,551,513 of NC_092749.1, forward strand.
ACACCCTACTCTCCCGTGCCTTGCCCAGGCTCTGAAGCCTAGCCCTCAGAGTATAAAGGCAACCAGAACTATGTTCAGCTGCTGGCTTTGTCTGTTTGTCTGTCTCAGGCCTGGCGAGGGAGAGAGGCCTCACTATAGGCAGTACACCTGGGCATGGGTTCCCAGAATGCAGCACTTTCCCAGGGGTCCCGAGGATTTATAGATTTACTCCAGGGACACAATGCTGCAGGTAAATCTGGAAGGAAGTCACAGCGGTGTGAAAAAAAAAATGCAGTTTAGTTTTTATTTTCTTTGAATACTTTTATTTATTAGTCAGAAAAATATCACTTGTTCCATCAAGTCAGATAGAGATGGTATAAAAGGTAAAGTTGCCAGAGGCTTATCAGAACATAGGGCTGCTATCTCATTAGAGAGAGAGAGAGAACCGGTTAACGTGAGGGTCACCATGCCCTTTGAGGGGGAGGGTCCTTCATTGTAACATCATTTTTAGGCCGGAATTGAAGCCAAACTGTTGTACAGCACGGAAATGGACACTTCGGGCCAACCAATCCATGCTAACCATAATCCCAAACTAATCTAGTCCCACCTGCCTACACTTGTCCCATATCCCTTCAAACCTTTCCCATTCATGTACTGATCCAAATGACTTTTAAATGTTGTAACCGTGCCTGCATCCACCACTTACTCAGGAAGTTCATTCCAAGTACCAGCAACTCTGTGTAAAAAGGTTACCCCTCATGTCTTTTTAAAACCTTCCTCCTTTCACCGTAAAACTATGACGCCTAATCTTGAAATCCCCCATCCTAGGGAAAAGACAACCTTATCCATGCTCCTCATGATTTTATAAAACTCTATAAGGTCACCTCCCGTGAAAAAAGTCCCAGCCTATCCAACCTCTCCTTATAACTCAAAGACCCCAGTCCTGCAAACATCCTGGTAAATCTCTTCTGAACTCTCTCCAGCTTAATAGTATCCTTCCTATAACAGGGTGACCAGAACTGGACACAGTATTCCAGAGGAGGCCTCACCAACATCCTGTCCAACCTCAACATGGTGACACTCTGTATCACAAGCCTCCAACTGTCTCCCAATAAAGTAATATTGCTCAGGGGCTGTAGATGCTGTTGGCAAGGGCAGTATTTGTTACCCATCTGTAGTTGCCCTTGAACTGATAAATAGGAAAGGTTTAAAGAGAAATAGGCAAAACGCATGCAAATGAGACTAGTTTAGCTTGGGAAACTTGGTCAGCATGGACGGGTTGGGCCGAAGGGTTTGTTTCAGTGCTGTATCACTCTATGACTCTGTGAATAGCTTGCTAAACCATTCCAGAGGGCAGCTCACAGTCAACTACACTTTCCTGTGGGTCGGGACTCAGTTGTCGGCCTGACCAGGTAAAGTTGGCAGAAGACATTAGTGGGCCCACTGATTTTTTTAGGTGAGCTTAGTCAAGCATATTAGAGCCCTTTCAGCCCATCGAGTCTATACTTCCTAAAATACACCACACAAGTCCCACTGTCCTGCATTAGGCTCACAGCCTTGAATGCTTTGTGATTTCAAGGGTTCATCCAAATGCTTTTTATAGGTTAAATGTTTCCCATTTCAACCAGTGGCTCAAGTGGTTAGCACTGCTGCCTCGCAGCACCAGGGTCCCAGGGTGACTGTGTGGAGTTTGCATATTCTCCCATGTCTGTGTGGGTTTCCTTCCCCAGTCCAGAGCTGTGCAGGTCAGGTGAATTGGCCATGTTAAATTGCCCGTAGTGTTAGGTGCATTAGCTGGAGAGAAATGGGTCTGGGTGGGTTACTCTTTGGAGGGTCAGAGTGGACTCGTTGGGCTGAAGGGCCTGTTTCCACATTATAGGTAATCTAATCTAAACTACCCTCCCAGTCCGTGCATTCCAGATCATCCTCCACCCTCTGGATGACAAAACCTTCCCTTGAATCCCCTTTAAAACTCCTGTGTTTCACCTTAAAAATTATGCCTCTTTGTTATTGACCCTTCAGCCAGGCTTTCTATCTACTCTGTCCATGCCCCTCATAATTTTATACCCCTCTATCAGGTCTCCTCCCAACCTTTGCTTCTCCAAAGCTCGTCACTGTTAGCTCAGTTGGCTGGTTTGTCATGTAGAGGGATACCGACATTGTTGGTTCCATTCCCACACCAGCTGAGGTTACCCTGGGGGGATTCTCTTTCTCAGCCTCTCCCCTCAGTTGGAATGTGGTGACCCTCAGGTTAAACCACCACCAGTCATCTCTCTCCAATGCAACAGCAATTCCGTTGCTGGTGATGATAGCGAATCATAGAATCCCTACAGAGTGCAAGCAGCCTATTCGGCCCATCAAGTCCACACTGACCCTCTGAACAGTAACCCACCCAGACCAGACTCCCCACCCCCATCCCCATGTTCCCCACACCCTTCCATATCCCATGGCTAATCCACTAACCATCCTATCCCTGGATACTGTGGGCAATTTAGCATGGCCAGTCCACCTAACCTGCACATCTTTGGGACTGTGGGAGGAAATCAACTAGGAGAAAGCGAGGGCTGCAGATCAGAGTCGAGAGTGTGTCGTTGGAAAAGCACAGCACATCAGGCAGCATCCGAGGAGTAGGAAAATCAACGTTTTGGACATAAGCCCTTTATTAGGAAGCCGGAGCATAACCGTGCAGAGATGGGGAGAACGCGCAAACTCCTCACGGGCAGTTGCCTGATGCTGGAATCGAACCCGCTGTGAGGCAGCAGTGATAACCACTGAGCCACCATGTTGTCAAGCTGATAGAGCAATGGAAGCACTGTGCCAAAATCTTTGTAGCAGCATTGACAATCTGAATTGCTTGAATGCTGTTGGTTTGGATGTAGGAATTACCCTCAGACTGCTTGCCCTGAGAGTACAAGTACCTGCTCTCCAGAGAGAGAAAAGCAGATGGGAGCCTCAGTTTAACAACTTCATCCCAATCTTACTTCCAACAGTGCAGTGTTCCCTTTTAATTATCAATCTGAATGACACTAATCAGCTCGCGCGATGGACCTTCGATCCTACAATCTAAGTGAGAAATCACTGAGCCAGCATTTACCCATCAACAGAAATGTAACACTTTTCTGTTTAAAATCACCAAAGCAATTAAAATGGCATTTATTTTTTTAAAAAAAACGCCTCCACAAACCTCAAGGGAAATTCTCACGTTATTATTAGCTTGGAGCACTAAATGGATATTTTCACTCCAGTATTGTAGTTATTATTATTAAGTGACCACAAAATGAATGCTCTGAAAAGTCCTGGAATGAGTTGATTTTTCTGAGTCTTTGTAGTGAGGCTGCTGGGGTATATTGTAGGGGTGCTGGTGGTGATGGTCTCATTTTCAGGTCTCATCCTTTGTGGTCAAACTTCAAGGGGTGCATTTTTCTCTTTCACAGGAGTGGTTAGGCCACTTTTTAATTTGGCTCTGATTAAAGTATGAGTTTTTTAAAAACATCTATAGCTTTAAAACTGACACTCAAACATCTTGCCTGCTCAGGCAGTTGTTTTTAAAGTTTCTGGCACTGGTCCGTGCCTTGAATGCTGTCAGCGATGAACTAGGACCCCGCGCATCGTTGGAGTTAGGGTGGAGGAGAGTTTGTTGTGTAAGGTCGTAGCTCGGAGCGGGTTAATGTTCATGTTACAAAAACCGAAAATGCTGGAGAAACTCTGTGGATCTGGCAGCATCTGCGGAGAGAGAAACAGTCAGTGTTTCAGGTCCCTGAGTTCTGAAGAATGATCACCGGACCTGAAACGTTCACTCTGTTTCTCTCCCCACAGAAGCTGCCAGACCTGCTGAGTTTCTTTTGCAATTTTGTGCTTCAGATTTCCAGCATCTGCAGTTCTTAGTTTGATTAAAATGTTAAAATTACAGAAGGTTAAAAATCACACAACACCAGGTTATAGTCCAGCAGGTTTACTTGGAAGCTCTAGCTTTTGGAGCGACGCTCCTTCATCAGTTGATGAGGAGCAGCACTCTGAAGGCTAATGCTTCCAAATAAACCTGTTGGACTATAAGGTAAAAACAATGACTGCAGATGCTGGAAACCAGATTCTGGATTAGTGGGTGCTGGAAGAGCACAGCAGTTCAGGCAGCATCCAACGAGCAGCGAAATCGACATTTCGGGCAAAAGCCCTTCATCAGGAATAAAGGCAGTGAGCCTGAAGCGTGGAGAGATAAGCTAGAGGAGGGTGGGGGTGGGGAGAAAGTAGCATAGAGTACAATGGGTGAGTGGGGAAGGGGATGAAGGTGATAGGTCAAGGAAGAGAGGGTGGAGTGGATAGGTGGAAAAGAAGATAGGCAGGTCGGACAAGTCAAGGAGACAGTAAGTGAGCTGGAAGTTTGAAACTAGGATGAGGTGGGGGAAGGGGAAATGAGGAAGCTGTTGAAGTTCACATTGATGCCCTGGGGTTGAAGTGTTCCGAGGCGGAAGATGAGGCGTTCTTCCTCCAGGCGTCTGGTGGTGAGGGAGCGGCGGTGAAGGAGGCCCAGGACCTCCATGTCCTCGGCAGAGTGGGAGGGGGAGTTGAAATGTTGGGCCACGGGGCGGTGTGGTTGATTGGTGCGGGTGTCTCGGAGATGTTCCCTAAAGCGCTCTGCTAGGAAGCGCCCAGTCTCCCCAATGTAGAGGAGACCACATCGGGAGCAACGGATACAATAAATGATATTGGTGGATGTGCAAGTAAAACTTTGATGGATGTGGAAGGCTCCTTTAGGGCCTTGGATAGAGGTGAGGGAGGAGGTGTGGGCACAGGTTTTACAGTTCCTGCGGTGGCAGGGGAAAGTGCCAGAATGGGAGGGTGGGTCGTAGGGGGATGTGGACCTGACCAGGTAGTCACGGTGGGAACAGTCTTTGTGGAAGGCGGAAAGGGGTGGGGAGGGAAATATATTCCTGGTAGTGGGGTCTTTTTGGAGGTGGCGGAAATGTCGGCGGATGATTTGGTTGATGCGAAGGTTAGTAGGGTGGAAGGTGAGCACCAGGGGCGTTCTGTCCTTGTTACGGTTGGAGGGGTGGGGTCTGAGGGCGGGGGTGCGGGCTGTGGACGAGATGCGTTGGAGGGCATCTTTAACCACGTGGGAAGGGAAATTGCGGTCTCTAAAGAAGGAGGCCATCTGGTGTGTTCTGTGGTGGAACTGGTCCTCCTGGGAGCAGATACGGCGGTGGCGGAGAAATTGGGAAAATGGGATGGCATTTTTGCAAGAGATAGGGTGGGAAGAGGTGTAATCCAGGTAGCTGTGGGAGTCAGTGGGTTTGTAAAAAATGTCAGTGTCAAGTCGGTCGTCACTAATGGAGATGGAGAGGTCCGGGAAGGGGAGGGAGGTGTCAGAGATGGTCCAGGTAAATTTAAGGTCAGGGTGGAATGTGTTGGTGAAGTTAGTGTTGGTGGAATGTGTTGGACTATAACCTGGTGTTGTGTGATTTTTAACTTTGTCCACCCTGGTCCAACACCGGCACCTCCAAATTATAGAAGGGGTTGTTGAGACCACATATTGATTATCATGTCTGGTTCTGGTCTCCTTACTTGAGGAAGGACTCGGTGCCACTGGAGTCAGTACAGAGGAGGTTCACCAGGTTGAGTCCAGGGATGAAAGGGCTATCACGGTGGCTCAGTGGTTACCGCTGCTGCCTCGCAGGGACTTGCCAGGATCTGATTCCAGTCTTGGGCGACTCTCTGTGTGGAGTTTGCACATTCTCCCTGTGTCTGTGTGGGTTTCCTCCGGGTGCTCCGGTTTCCTCCCACAGTCCAAAGATGTGCAGGTCAGGTGAATTGGCCATGCTAAATTGTCCACAGTGTTCAGGGATGGGTAGGTTAGGTGCATTAGTCAGGAGTAAATGTAGGGTAAGGGAATGGATCTGGGTTGGACACTCTTTGGTGGGTTGGTGTGGACTTGTTGGGCCGAAGGGCCTGTTTCCACACTGTAGGGATTCATACGAGGAGCAGTTCAACAATTCAGGCTTGTACTCGCTGGAGTTCAGAAGGGGGGGGGTGGGATCTGATTGGGGTATGTAAAATGCTAAAGGAGGTTGCTAAGGTGGACGTTGAGCAGACATTGTGGGACAGTCTGGAACAAGAGATCTGGATATAGGGTGAGAGAAGATTGGTTCAAAAATGAGATGAGGAGAAGTCGCTTTCCTCAGAGGGTCACCAATCTGTGGAAATCACTGCCCCAGAATACAGTGGGGGCAGAATCCATCAACAAGGTGGAAATGTTTCTGAGGAAAAGCAGGATAAAGGGCTATTGGGGGCAGACAGGAAGGTCAAGTTGTGACTAGGGTAAGTGCAGCCATGATCATGTTAAATGGTGGAGCGGGTTTGATGGGCTGAGTTGCCTACTCCTGCTCCTAATTCCTATATCCCCACATTAAATGTTTGTGTTACATTGGCTCTACCCAGATCAACCCAAACTGAGCTTTTAGGGGGAGTATATATATCTCTACTAGCTCCCTTAAATCCTGGTAATTCTACCTGACCCAATGTAGTTAATCTTACCCTGAACTAAAGCTTCCTGATGTCTCGGAACAGTGTAGGTACTCTACCCTAGTGTGTCCTCTGCTGTTTCTCTCGAGACTGAGCCTGGACGAGCGAAAACAAGGAAGAAAAAACAGAAAGGGCTGGAGAAACTCATGAGCGGTGTCTGTGGAGAGAGAGAGAAACATGTTTTGTGTCTGGTGTGACTCTCCTTTGGAAGTGGCAATAAACTGTCTCAAACCAGCCCTTACTCAGTCCCACTCGCTGGTACAGGTGGCAAAAATACCACACAGTGCCTTGCAGCGGTCATAACTCCTAAGAGTTAGGCGCAGGAGTAGGCCATCTCGCCCATTGAGTCTGCTACACCATTCAGTAAGACCATGGCTGATCGTTTCATGGACTCAGTTCCTCTTACCCCTTCCCCCTGCTCATTATAACCCATAATTCTTTTACTGTTCAAAACTCTATCTTTAACAAGGTAGCCTCAACTGCTTCACTGGGCAAGGGATTCCTCAGATTCACAACCCTCCTCAACTCCATCCTAAATCTGTTCCCCCTTATTTTGAGGCTATGCCCCCCCCCCCCCCCAGTTCTAGTTTCACCCACCCAAATCCCTGATACCCCCGATCTTCCACTTGCCCAGAAGCCGTGCTCAGAAGACCTCAACCAGTTGACTCTTCCCCTACGTTCCAGCTACCAGCCTCCCGACTCCCCTTACCCCCTAGTGACTTGACTGGACTGGACCCTGCCACCTGCCTCCTTCTGACCATAAACCACACCCCACCCCATCCCCTACAGCTGGTCTCCTAATTCCCTAGCTCCCCGCTAGACCCGATCTGACTACCTTCCCTCCCAACTTGACCTGACTACCCTAGATCCATCTTCTGCACCTGCCCCTAACAGAGTCAGAGACTCTTGTGGTTTCACTCTGGATCAGAGTTTTATTGCCTGGGGCATCAGGCCCAGTGACGGAGGTCTATTGACTGAAGGCAGTCTCACAGTGCAGCTTGCAGGAGGTAAAAAAAAAACCATTTGCATTTACATAGCACTATCCACGACGTCTGTAAGTAATTTGCTGCTGGTTAAGTACTTTTGAAATATTGTAATTTTGGAAATGTGGCAGTCAATTCGAGCACAGCTCCTCATAACATAGAAATTAGGAGCAAGAGTAGGCTTTTCAGCCCTGCTCTCCCATTCCATATCATCACAGCTGATTATCCAACTATGCCCCCATACACTTTGATCCCTTTAGCCCTAAGACCTTTTTCTAACTCTTCATCGAACATTCATTATTTTGGTCTCTGTCTCTTCCTGTGGTAGACAATCCCACAGGCTCCCCACTCTGTGGGTGAAGACATTTCTCTTCATCTCAGTCCTACCCCATATCCTTAGACTGGGACTCCGGTTCTGCTCAGTCATTGGTGTTTACTCTGTCTAATCCTGTTAGAATTCTATGAGGCCATGACTGAGATTAGTGACCGGAAAAATCTGTTTTTTTTGTGGTGTTAGTCAGAGGATAGGTGTTGGTTGGGACGGTGGGGAAGAGTATTTCGCTGGATATTTTCATGGGATCTTCTGCCCCCATTGAGGTAGTGCCTCAGCTTTAATGACCCACCTGGAAAGATTACTCACAGTGTCGAAACAGGCCCTTCAGCCCAACAAGTCCACACCGCCCCGCCGAAGCGCAAGCCACCTATACCCCTACATTTACCCCTTACCTAACACTACGGGCAATTTAGCCTGGCCAGTTCACCTGACCTGCACATCTTTGGACTGTGGGAGGAAACTGGATCACCCGGAGGAAACCCACGCAGACACTGGGAGAACGTGCAAATTCCACACAGTCAGTCGCCTGAGGCAGGAATTGAACCCGGGTCTCTGGCGCTGTGAGGCAGCAGTGCTAACCACTGTGCCACCGTGCTGCCCACTAAGTGGCTGCACACTCTCACAATCGCCCTGGAGCTCCTGCCTACGTTGCCTGCTCGCGTTTCCTCTAAGGGAGAGCCTTGATCCTGGCTCTGAGTAGGCCTCGGGCCTTCAAAGTCTGTTACAATGTCACGTTTCCAAACCCATTGTTTGTCCATCCAAAGCAATGTTGGTACCGCTTCTGGTGGGCGCATGACATCAATGGGTTTTAACAACAACAACAACTTATATTTAACTAGCGTATTTCAGTAGCGTCTTTCAGGGAATGAAAAGCCCCAGAGTGCCTCACAGGCCTTTCTCAAAGAAAAGCGTGACACCTGACAACATAATTAGGCAAAATGTTCAAAGGCTTGGTCAAAGAAGTAGGTATTTAGGAGTGTCTGACATGAAAAGCAAGGCACAGGGGTGCAGGGAGAGAATTTCTGAGTTTGGGGGAATTGTCCAGGCACCAATGGCAGAGAAATTAATAATCAGGGATGCACAGACAGACCATAGTGGAGGAGCACAGATATTGCAAAGTAGTGGGGATGGAGGGGATTAGGGATAGGGAGGGCTAAGGCATGGAAGATTTGGAAACAAGAATGAGGAGTTTAAAATCTTGACTGGGAACCGATTATGGGTGGGCCAGCACAGGGGGAGCAGGGGAATGGGACTCGCTGTGAGATAAAACATAACTAGAATTAAGGGTCTCAATTTCAAGATTGTCAGCAAGAGAGCTAGGAGTGAGATGAGGAGAAACTCCTTCACTCAGGGAGTTACTGGGATTTGGAACGAGCTGCCTGGGAGAGTGAAGGAGATGGATTCCAATGGGAGGTTCCAAAAGAGAACAGGGAGTTTGTTTGAATGGGACGAATTTAGAGGGATACAGAGATAGGGATTGGAGAGTAGGACTAGCTGGGTAGCTCATTTGGGAGTTGGCTACAGACAAGATGGGCCAAATGGCCTCCTTCTGTCCTGCACAATTCCACGATTCCAAATGGGCAGAGGAGAGTTAGACAGTTCTTGAGTTTACTCTGTGTGACAGGGCACTGGGATAGCAGAGAGGTGACAAAGACTGAGGTGATGATTTCAGTAGCGGGACAAGCTGAGAGAGGGGACGCTGTCGACGGGGTAGAGATGAGACCTTTTGATGTTGGCTCAGAGATGGGTTTGGGACCCTCGTTTCAAGATCATACGTGATATCAATTGGGGGACTCAATCACGCGATGAGATGGAACTTCTAACATTGCTTTCACCCCTGAGTAATTGAATCATCACCATCCTAATCTCAAGCGGAGATTTTGATGATAAAATTACACCATCGCAGGGATACTGGGTCAGCCCTGGATCAGTACGTGCCTGGACTTGTTGTCGTGCATCTAGATTCAAATCACACCTCGGCTTGTGACAGCTGGAGAGGGAACAGGATGTTAACGAGTTTAGTCTCCGTCGATAACAAGTCCAGCTTCAGATAATCAATTACCACAAGAATGTGACTATCAGAGCTGATAGCTCCTTCCAGTCTCTGCGTGTCTCCATCAAGGACTGTCATTCTCACTAACACTCCCCATCTCCCCCCCCCCCCCCCCCACCCCCCACCTCACTGCCATCTTTTGGCTTGTCATGATTTGGAGATGCCGGTGTTGGACTGAGACGGACAAAGTTACAAATCGCGCGACACCAGGTTATAGTCCAACAGGTTTATTTGGAAGGGCTAGCTTTCGGAATTAGTATTTCCAAATAAACTGTTGGACTGTAACCTAGTGTCGGGTGATTTGTAACGTTATCCTTTGAGAAGGGTGCAGTGGTACGTTATGTTTTCAGAGTGTGTACCTATCAGTGTAAAGACCTGCCTTTATATAGCACCTCTCGTGACCTCAGGGCACTCCAACTAACATTGCAAGCAGTGAAGTCTTTCTCAAAGTGGACTCCCTGCTACAACGTATGGGATAATTTGCATTCACCGTAAGACCACAAGATACAGAATTAGTCCATTCGGCCCATCCAGGCGAATACAGTCAGTTTTTCCAGAACGCGCCAACTGCGTTCCTGCGTGACCCTGCACTATACAAAAACCGTGCAATACCAATAACACCTAAAGTGTCAGCAATCTAATCGCATTATAGCCAACTTTAAAAGTTCACACTTTAGAAATGGTGTTCCCTATTTCCCCAATCGCATTATAGTCAATTCGCTTTAACGAAGGACGTGTTACAGCAGAACTGACTGTGTGTTCCTCAACCCCACTCTCCCACCATCTGAGGGGAAAAGGGAGAAAGCGGATCATTTTTGGGTGAGGGATTGACCGTAGTTAGGAGGCTAGGGAGACGTCATGGTGGAAATGGATTGTGGGATTATTTTTACAGCACGCCAACCAGAGAGGGTAGGTGGTGCCCTGACATCTCAGGCAAACGAAGCCCCATCTGCCACTGTGCCTGTGCCTCAGCACTGTGCCAGGTCTATCCGGGGCGAACCCATCGCCTCCAAACTCCGGAATGAGCAAGCTGTGGCTGATACCAAGATGCAGTTCACAAGGTCACGTGCTGAAAGTGGACAGTGCAGTGGTCAGGACGCACCTCGGTGACCGTCCAATGACACCACAGAGACTTGGAGAAGGAGGCTCGCCCTTCTGGTTGAGTTTAGAGGAACCATTGGAAACATCTGGGCTGGTCAGGTGGTCATCCTGAGATGGATAGAACTGGTAAAGTAAATGCAGAACTTTACTTTAAATTGAGCTGTGGGAAAAGACATAGGATTGATCCAGGGGACCGTGAGGACTGTAGATGCTGGGGATCAGAGCTGAGAGTGTGTGGCTGGAAAAGCGCAGCATCCGAGGAGCAGGAAAATCAGGCTGGACCCTTCATCAGGATTGATCCAGTCTATTTCTGTACATCCTGATGTCTATCATTTCACAATAAAGCAGGCCTGGTCCCAAAAACACACAGACTTCTGTCTCCAGATCCCTGAAAGATTGCTCCTTAAAAATCCAGCTTTCAATGGTTTCCCAAAATGGAGACCTGTGACCAGTGGTGTCCCACAGAGATCCGTGCTAGGATGACTCTTGTTTGTTTTATATATATATATATAAATGATCTGGAGGAAGGTATCAGTTGCCTCATTAGCAAGTTTGCGGATGACACCAAGATTGGTGGAGTAGCAGAAAGTGAAGGGGATTGTCAGAGAATACAGCAGAATATAGATAGATTGGAGAGTTGGACAGAGAAATGGCAGATGGAGTTCAATCCAGACAAATGTGAGGTGATGTATTTTGGAAGATCCAATTCAAGAGCGAACTGTACAGTAAATGGAAAAGCCCTGGGGAAAATTGACGTACAGAGAGATCTGGGTGTTCCGGTCCATTGTTCCCTGAAGGTCAGTAGAGTGGTCAAGAAGGCATAAGGCATGCTTTCCTTCATTGGACGGGGTATTGAGTACAAGAGTTGGCAGGTCAGGTTACAGTTGTATAGAACTTTAGTTTGGCCGCATTTGGAATACTGTGTACAGTTCTGGTCGCCACGTTACCGAAAGGATGTGGATGCTTTGGAGGGGGTGTAGAGGAGGTTCACCGGGATGTTGCCTGGTATGGAGAGAGGTTGAGTAGATTAAGATTATTTTCATTAGAAAGAAGGAGGTTGAGGGGGGATCTGATTGAGGTCGACAAAATCATGAGAGGTGTAGGCAGGGTGGATAGCAAGAAGCTTTCTCCCAGAGTGGAGGACTCAATTACTAGGGGTCATGAGTTCAAAGTGAGAGGGGAGAAAGTGAGGACTGCAGATGCTGGAGATCAGAGCTGAAAATGTGTTGCTGGAAAAGCGCAGCAGGTCAGGCAGCATCCAAGGAACAGGAGAATCGACGTTTCGGGCATAAGCCCTTCTTCAGCCCTTCAAAGTGAGAGGGGCAAGTTTTGGGGAGATATACGTGGAAAGCTCTTCACACAGAGGGTGGTGGGTGCCTGGAACACATTGCCAGCAGAGGTGGGTACGATAGCGTCATTTAAGATATATATAGACAGATACATGAATGGGCAGGGAGCAGAGGGATAGAGACCCTTAGAAAAAAGGTGACAGGTTTAGATAGAGGAACTGGATCGGTGCAGGCTTGGAGGGCTGAAGGGCCTGCTCCTGTGCTGGAATTTTCTTTGTTCTTTGTTTTTCCGAAGGCTGGAACCTGTCCTATTAACTCCTGATATGGCTCATTGTCAGAGTCTGTGTTAATGACGCGGCTTGGAACATGTTGTCAAGTAACGTACGTGCCACACAAATGCCAGGCTATGACCATCACCAATAAGAGACAATCTAACCACTGCCCCTTGACAGTCAATGGTGTTACCATCACTGAATCCCCCACTATCAACACCCTGGGGTTATCATTGACCAGAAACACAACTGGTCTCACCACATAAACACAGTGGCTACAAGAGCACATCAGATGCTAGGAATACAGTAGAGAGTAACTCACTCCCCAAAGCCTGTCCATCATCTCTAAGGCATAAGTCAGGAGTGTGATGGAATACTCCCCACTTGCTTGGATGAGTGCAGTCCCAAAACATTCAAAAAACTTGACACCATCCAGGATAAAGCGGCCCACTTGATTGGCACCACATCCACAAACATCCACTCCCTCCATCACCAACGCTCAGTAGCAGCAGTGTGTACTAGCTACAAGATGCACTGCAGAAATTCACCAAAGATCCTCAGACAGCACCTTCCAAAGGCATGACTGCTTCCATTTGGAAAGATAATGGTAGCAGATACATGGAATACCACTCCCTTCAAGTTCCCTTCCAAGCAACTCACTATCCTGACTTGGAAATATATCGCCGTTCATTCACTGTCACTGGGACAAAGTCCTGGAATCCCCTCCCCAGCAGCATTGAGGGTCAACCCACAGCAGGGGGACTGTAGTGGTTCAAGAAGACAACTTTTCAAGGGGCAACTTGGGACAGGCAATAAATACTGGGCCCAACCAGTGATGCCCACCTCCTACGAGTGAATATCAAAGGGCGACTGGCCTTTTATCATGTGATATTGTGATCCTGAGGGGCTGCGATCGTCACCCTGGGGGAGGGGGGAGATCATGACATTCCTCAAGTGCAAATTTGGGGGGGGCGTCATCCCACCCAAATTTGCACAGTGAAGGCATTGAGTGAGGGAGTGGGTAAATGTGTGACACTGATGTTAAAAAGATTTCTAAGTGGTTTCATGCATTGTCCAAGATAGTGGCATAAACCTGTTTTGAAACACACAAAGGTGGAGAAATCCCTGGGATCTGATCAGTTGTATCCCAGAACTTTGAGGAAAGCTAGGGAAATGATTGCTGGGCCTCTTGCTGAGATATTTTTATTATCGATAGTCACAAGTGAGGTGCCGGAAGACTGGAGGTTGGCAAACATGGTGCCACTATTTAAGAAGGGTGGTAAAGACAAGCCAGGGAACTATAGACCAGTGAGCCTGAACTCGGTGGTGGGCAAGTTGTTGGAGGGAATCCTGAGGGACAGGATGTACATGTATTTGGAAAGGCAAGGACTGATTAGGGATAAGCTGAAAAATGTGTTGCTGGAAAAGCGCAGCAGGTCAGGCAGCATCCAAGGAGCAGGAGAATCGACGTTTCGGGCATAAGCCCTTCTTCAGGAATGAGGAAGGTGTGCCAAGCGGGCTACAATAAAAGGTAGGGAGGAGGGACTTGGGGGAGGGGCATTGGGAATGCGATAGGTGGAAGGAGGTTAAGGTGAGGGTGATAGGCCGGAGAGGGGGTGGGGGCGGAGAGGTCGGGAAGAAGATTGCAGGTCAAGAAGGCGGTGCTGAGTCCGAGGGTTGGGACTGAGACAAGGAGGGGGGAGGGGAAATGAGGAAGCTAGAGAAAAGGGATAGTCCATGTGGCTTTGTGCGTGGGAAATGGTGTTTTAAAAACTTGATTGAGTTTTTTGGAAGAAATAACAAAGAGGATTGATGAGGGCAAAACAGTGGACGTGATCTATATGGACTTCAGTAAGGCATTCGACAAGGTTCCCCATGGGAGACTGGTTAACAAGGTTAGATCTCATGGAATATAGGGAGAACTAGCCATTTGGATACAGAACTGGCTCCAAGGTAGAAGACAGAGGGTGGTGGTGGAGGGTTGTTTTTCAGACTGGAGGCCTGTGACCAGTGGAGTGCCACAAGGATCGGTGCTGGATCCACTACTTTTTGTCATTTGCGTAAATGATTTGGATGCAAGCATAAGAGGTACAGTTAGTAAGTTTGCAGATGACACCAAAATTGGAGGTGTAGTGGACAGTGAAGAGGATTACCTCAGATTACAACAGGATCTGGACGAGATGGGCCAATGGGTTGAGAAGTGGCAAATGGAGTTTAATTCAGATAAATGTGAGGTGCTGCATTTTGGAAAGGCAAATCAGAGCAGGACTTATACACTTAATGGTAAGGTCCTGGGGAGTGTTGCTGAACAAAGAGACCTTGGAGTGCAGGTTCATAGCTCCTTGAAATTGGAGTCACAGGTAGATAGGATAGTGAAGAAGGCATTTGGTATGCTTTCCTTTATTGGTCAGAGTATTGAATACAGGAGTTAGGAGGTCATGTTGCGGCTGTAGAGGACATTGGTTAGGCCACTGTTGAAATATTGCATGCAATTCTGGTCTCCTTCCTATCGGAAAGATGTTGTGAAAATTGAAAGGGTTCAGAAAAGATTCACAAGGATGTTGCCAGGGTTGGAGGATCTGAGCTACAGGGAGAGGCTGAACAGGCTGGGGCTGTTTTCCCTGGAGCGTCGGAGGCTGAGGTGTGACCTTATAGAGGGGAATGGATAGGGTGAACAGACAAGGTCTTTTCCCTGGGTGGGTGAGTTCAGAACTAGAGGGTGTAGGTTAAAGGTGAGTGGGGAAAGATATAGAAGAGACCTAAGGGGCAACTTTTTCACACAGAGGGTGGCACGTGTATGGAATGAGCTGCCAGAGGATGTGGTGGAGGCTGGTACAATGACAACATTTCAAAGGCATCTGGATGTGTATATGAATAGGAAGGGTTTGGAGGGAGATATGGGCCAAATGCTGGTAAATGGGACTAGATTAATTTAGGATATCTGATTGGCATGGACGGATTGGATCGAAGGGTCTGTTTGTGTGCTGTACATCTCTGTGACTCTATCACTGGCAAACAGACTGCCTCCAATGATGGACATTTGTGATGTTACGCACACACAAAGCATCCTAAAAATCCGATCCAAACTTTGTAAAAAGGACTTGGAGCTTCCTCCTCATTGGATTTCTAACTTCACTCGTCCATTTCATGGAACCACTGTACCAGTTTGATTATTATTGACAGTATGAGGGTCTTTAGTGGAAGCTTCCTAACCCAGTTTGTTACCCTGAGCTAATTTCCTCATTAACATTTAGAACGGCAGATGCTGGAAATCAGAAACAGAACAGAAATTGCTGGAAAAACTCAACAGGTCTGGCAGCACCTGTGGAGCAAAAAAAAACATAGTTAATGTTTTGGGTTCATTGCCAAAGCATGTTATGATGCACCTCTGGAGCAGATAGGACCTGAAAGCAGGCCTCCTGGCTCAGAGATAGGGACGTTACCACAATAACTCTGACAGTTGATTGTGAAAACCCATTAGAGGTATGTTAATTTGAGGCTAAAGAGGCCTGTATGTAGCAACACTGACACCTTGTGTCTGCTTAATAGAATTACAGGCTGACAAGCAAAAAGGTTGAAAAAGGTTTGCTCACTTTCTGAGTGTGAGTCAGATACAGTAACAGTTCTGAAAGAGATAATGTTTGAGCTGTGCTAAGCTACACCCATGAGTTGGATAAAAATAATGCATAAGAGCATTAAGGGCAGCACGCTGGCTCAGTGGATAGCACTGCTGCCTCACAGGTCTGTGTGGAGTTTGCACATTCTCCCTGTGTCTGCGTGGGTTTCCTCCGGGTGCTCCAGTTACTCCAGTTACCTCCCACAGTCCAAAGATGTGCAGGTTAGGTGAATTGGCCATAGGAAATTGCCCGTAGTGTTAGCTGCATTAGTCAGAGGGAAATGGGTCTGGGTGGGTTACTCTTCGGAGGGTCAGTGTGGACTTGTTGGGCTGTAGGGAATCTGATCTAATCTAATTAGGGAGAAAGTAGGAGTCTGGCATTAGGTAATGTTGCTTATTTAACGGGCTGGTATGAGTTCGATGACTGAATGGCCTCTTTCTGTGTAAAACTTCTGTGATGGTGGAGAATTAGCTGGTATCTAGCACAGTCACACACACACACGTCCTTTATCTTTTGTTGCTAATGGTTAAAAAGCTTAAGGGTTAATGTAACATGTATATAGTTACTGGGATATCATATAATATTGTAACACAAGACAATAGCTACGTTTGCTGAGAATTATTCTCCACCTAACCATCTTCAACTATTTCATCAATGACTGTTCCTCCATCATAAGGTCAGAAAGTGGGGATGGTCACTGATGATTACACAATGTTCAGCCCCATTCACGACCCCTCAGGTACTGAAGCAGTCCATGTTCAAATGCAACACGATCTAGGCTTGGGCTGACAAGTGGCAAGTAACATTCCTTCCACACAAATACCAGGCAGTGACCATCTCCAATATGAGACGAGCTAACCACTGCCCCTTGACATTTAATGGTGTTACTATCACTGAGTCCCCCACTATCAACATCCTGGGGAGTTACCATTGACCAGAAACTCAACTGGACCCACTAGTGGCTACAAGAGCAGGTCAGAGGCTGGGAATACTGTGACATGTAATCCACCTCCTGACTCCCTGAAACCTATCCACCAGCCTCACCTGGAGCGCATGTTTGTAGGCATCACGGTGGCTCAGTGGTTAGCACTGCTACCCCACAGCGCCAGGGACCCAGGTTCGATTACAGCCTCAGGCAACTGTCTGTGTCAAGTTTGCACGTTCTCCCTGTGTCTGCGTGGGTTTCCTCCGGGTGCTCCAGTTTTGTCCCACAGTCCAAAAATGTGCAGGTCAGGGGAATTGGCCATGCTAAATGGCCCGTAGTGTTAGGTGCATTAGTCAGAGGGAAATGGGTCTGGGTGGGTTACTCTTCAGAGAGTCAGTGTGGACTTGTTGGGGCCGAAGGGCTTGTCCTTACACTGTCGGGATTGTAATCTATAATGCCCAGGTCAGGACAGTAGCCACTGCACACATGTATGACCCTGAGTAGGCATCAGGGTTCAAGCCAAGGCATGCTGACATTGTGACATATGTATCTGATGAATCTGTGATATATTCTCTCCAAAATATTCTTCCTGAGGTTTTGTGGCTGATATATATCTTTCAATCAACGTTACTACACACAGATTATCTGATTAATACCACTTTGCAGTTTTGTGGGAGCTTTCTGTTTCCAAATGGGCTCTCGCATTTCCTGCATTACAATGTATGTGACAACACTTTGAAAGCATCTGATTGACTGCAAGACGTTTTCTGTATGTTCTGAGTTTGTGAGGGCACTTTCATCGAGACAAGTTGCTCAGATCTGGTCAGCAAAGAGGTCTCGCCCAGTGGTTCGACACACTGGGGTAAAACCCAGCACTTTGGCACGATCGTCATTTACCAGTTTCACAGAGGGGGAGTCTATTGTCAGTTTGATTGCTGGAGATCACGTCATTGATTGTCTGTTCCTGCTCAGGTAACTGTTCCAGTCTGGAACAGTAAGGCTGTCTGTAAAATGTGGACTATGTGACACTGTGGCACCCTCTAGTGTCCACACATGTTGGGTGATTTCTCATGGTTTGGAGGTGGCGGTGTTGGACTGGGGTGTACAAAGTTAAAAATCACACAACACCAGGTTATAGTCCAACAGGTTTAATTGGAAGCACTAGTTTTCTGAGCACTGCTCCTTCAAAAACCACCTGATGAAGGAGCGGCTCTCCGAGAGCTGGTGATTTCTCAGATTCAGTGAGCTGCGGTATTGAGGAACCAGGACCATCCTTAACTCAGACAGTTATGAGGCTCTCATTAGTGATTGAGGTCAAAAATCAAATGACCATGTTGTATTCCGACAGGTTTATTTGAAGTTGCAAGCTTTCAAAACTCCACTCCTTCCTCAGGTGTGGTACGATAGTGAGGTATAAGACATTGTATTTATAAGCGAAAAGTTAACAACTTTAAAACTAGCTGCCCTTGTTGAATCCTTTACTATAATCAGTTAGGAGGTAGACTAGATTTAAAATCCAGATTCCTTTCAGGTCTTTGTCCTTAGATAATTACAGGTTTTCTCAATGTACAAGAGGTGACACCTCAGGTTAGACAATGTGCTTTAGGTGTGAGGTTCGAATCTATCTATGTTCTGACCTGAGGAGAGGTCCATAGAATCTGCATCGATAGAAGATGACGCTAAATCTGCACTCATTCCACCTTCCAGCAGGTAGCCCATAGCTGGGCATGTTATGACTGTGTGTGAGTAAAAGGATCCCCTTCTGAATGATCTACCCAGGCAGTGCATTCTAGACCCCCCACCACAGCCTCTGGGTCTCCAATCCCCTTATAACCCCCCCCTGCCTCTCACTGTAATATTGACCATTCAATGAAGAGGAAAAGCTGCCTCCTATCCCTGTGGCCAGGTGAATTGCTCCCACCCATGTGTGAGCTCCTGACCCTCATTTATGGGCGGCACCATGGCCCAGTGGTTAGCACTGCTGCCTCACAGCGCCAGGGTCCCAGGGTTGATGCCAGCCTCGGGTGACTGACTGTGTGGAGTTTGCGCATTCTCCCCCGTGTCTACGTGGGTTTCCTCCGGGTGCTCCGGTTTCCTCCCACAGTTGAAAGATGTACGGGTTACGTGAATTGGCCACGCTAAATTCCTGATAAAGGGCTTTTGCCCGAGACGTCGATCCTCCTGCTCCTTAGATGCTGCCTGACCTGCTGTGCTTTTCCAGCGCCACACTCTCTCCTCTGATCTCCAGCATCTGCCGTCCTCACTTTCGCCCTGTGCTCAATTCCCCACAATGTCCAGGGATGTCTAGGTTAGGTGCGTTAGTCAGGAGAAGTAGTAGGGGAATGGGTTGGTGTAGACTCGTTGGGCCAAATGGCCTGTTTCCACACCATGGGGGTTCTGTGATGACCCTGACGACCTCAGGGAAATTCCTGCCGAAAGGTTTAATTTATGTCAATGGATGGAAGAGCCGTGTTTGGAGGGATTCAGCCTGTGGTCTATGTGAACGAAGATAAAGATGGAGGCCAGACTGAGTGGCTTGTTGGTGTCAGGGACATGCTCACCATGTGGTACAAAGTTGAAAAATGTGTTGCTGGAAAAGCGCAGCAGGTCAGGCAGCATCCAAGGAGCAGGAGAATCGACGTTTCGGGCATGAGCCCTTCTTCAGGCTTATGCCCGAAACGTCGATTCTCCTGCTCTTTGGATGCTGCCTGACCTGCTGCGCTTTTCCAGCAACACATTTTTCAGCTCTGATCTCCAGCATCTGCAGTCCTCACTTTCTCCTATGTGGTACAAAGTATTTGGTTCTTGGCCAAATTGTAGACTGTTTGAACAAAGCCGAACGCAGACACATTGTAATGTTTCTTTGAGCATCTGGGACAAATTTGCTGCATTTTCTTTGATATTTATGACCCTGGGCCTGACTTTAGAGTAATACTCGACACGGGCCTCGTCTGAGCCACTGAATATTTTCAGTCTTCTTCAGTGAAGACTCTTTCATGTTCCCATTTCCTCTTTCAGAGAGAGAGAGAGAGCGCTCGCATCCCCGTTTCTCAGAGCACTCCCTTCACTCGCAGGACCAATCAGCCTCTCACAAAATGGCTCCACCACTGACAGAGGCTATTGGAACCATCATGCTTCAGCTATCCAGTGTCACTCTCCCACTCAGTCCCCACAGCCTTGTATTATCCAATTCTCTTTCGAAAGCTGCAAATGAATTCACTTCAGGCCGTACCTTGCAGGTTGTTAAAATTCACTCTGTTGTTCCTTTTCCCAGGGTGTCTTCAGTAAATTTCCTACAAACTAATAGTTTTCTTTTTTAGAATTTACTTTTCGGGAAGGCAGTGGCAGAGTGGGACTCTCCTGCTGGAGCTCCTCCCCCCTGCCTGGGCCTTTACCTTCTCGGGAGGCCTGTCTCCCTCCAATCCAAGGCTGTCCCGATTTTAATTATTTCGCCATTGGCTCTGTGTCTATGTCTCCAACTCTTGAACAAACTGTCATTCAAAGTGAGCTAAAGTTGTACACTCACTGGCAACTGTCCTGCAGGGGAACTGTTTAATGTGAATGAGGAAAAATACACATGAAGATATAAATTAGGAGTAGGAGCAGGAGCAGGCCGGGAGAAAATGAGGACTGCAGACCAACTTGATTGAGTTTTTTGAAGAAGTAACGAAGAAGATTGATGAGGGCAGAGTAGGAGATGTGATCTACATAGACTTCAGTAAGGCATTTGACAAGGTTCCCCATGGGAGACTGATTAGCAAGGTTAGATCTCATGGAATACAGGGAGAACTAGCCATTTGGATACAGAACTGGCTCAAAGGTAGAAGACAGAGGGTGGTGGTGGAGGGTTGTTTTTCAGACTGGAGACCTGTGACCAGTGGTGTGCCACAAGGATTGGTGCTGGGCCCTCTACATTTTGTCATTTACATAAATGATTTGGATGCGAGCATAAGAGGTACAGTTAGTAGGTTTGCAGATTACACCAAAATTGGAGGTGTAGTGGACAGCGAAGAGGGTTACCTCAGATTACAGCAGGATCTGGACCAGATGGGCCAATGGGCTGAGAAGTGGCAGATAGAGTTTAATTCAGATAAATGCGAGGTGCTGCATTTTGGGAAAGCAAATCTTAGCAGGACTTATACACTTAATGGTAAGGTCCTAGGGAGTGTTGCTGAACAAAGAGACCTTGGAGTGCAGGTTCGTAGCTCTTTGAAAGTGGAGTTGCAGGTAGATAGGATAGTGAAGAAGGCGTTTGGTATACTTTCCTTTATTGGTAGAGTTTAGATACAGGAGTTGGGAGGTCATGTTGCGGCTGTACAGGACATTGGTTAGGCCACTGTTGGAATATTGCATACAATTCTGGTCTCCTTCCTATCGGAAAGATGTTGTGAAACTTGAAAGGGTTCAGAAAAGATTCACAAGGATGTTGCCAGGATTGGAGGATCTGAGCTATAGGGAGAGGCTGAAGAGGCTGGGGCTGTTTTCCCTGGAGCGTCGGAGGCTGAGGAGTGACCTTATAGAGGTTTACAAAATTATGAGGGGAATGGATAGGATAAATAGGCAAACTCTTTTCCCTGGTGTTGGGGAGTCCAGAACTAGAGGGCATAGGTTTAGGGTGAGAGGGGAAAGATATAAAAGAGACCTAAGGGGCAACTTTTTCACACAGAGGGTGGTACGTGTATGGAATGAGCTGCCAGAGGATGTGGTGGAGGCTGGTACAATTGCAAGATGTAAGAGGCATTTGGATGGGTATATGAATAGGAAGGGTTTGGAGGGATATGGGCCGGGTGCTGGCAGGTGGGACTAGATTGGGTTGGGATATCTGGTCGGCATGGACGGGTTGGACCGAAAGGTCTGTTTCCATGCTGTACATCTCTATGACTCTATGCTGGAGATCATAGTCAAAAAGTGTGGTGCTGGGAAAGCACAGCTGGTCAGGCAGCATCCGAGGAGCAGGAGAAGCAACACTTTGGGACATAAATCTTTCTCCTAGTTCTAGATGCTACCATAACAGGAAGCGCCCTCTTTACATCCACCCAGTCAAGTCCTCTCAGGACCGTGTATGTTTCAACGAAGTCTTTTGAACTCTAGCGGATACAAGCCTGGACTGTCCAATCTCTCGGCAGAACAACCCACCCATTCTAGGGATCAGTCTAGTCTCTGAACTGCTCCAACATATCTTTCCCGAAATAAGGAGACTGTACACACAGTACTCCTGACGCAGTCTTGTCAGAGCCCATTATAACTGACATGTAACCTCCTCACTTTTCAACTGAATTCCACTCATAAGAAACGCGAACATTTTATTAACTTTCCGAATTACTTGTTGCACCTGTATTTGACCCTTTGATGTTTCATGCTTGAGGATATGCAGATCCCTCTCCGAGCTCTGCAGTCTCCCCATGTGGATAACATGTTCATGGTGTGCTGATGTTCTCCTCCTGTCCATTCCAGTCCCCCTCCTTGTGCCCTCTTCATAACAGAGTCAGACTCCTGAGCTGTTTCTCACCTTTAATTTTTCCCAATTCTTGTTTTATGTTCTTTCTCTTTGTACCTTCTGTCCTCAGATGGCATTGGTGATGTCCAGGGTAAAAGCCAGCACACACTTTCAGACTCAGCCTGGACTGGAAATCCCGGTCTCAGTGTGGGACTGGAACTCCCAGCCTCAGTGTGGGGCTGGAACTCCTGGTCTCAGTGTGGGGCTGGAACTCCCGGCCTCAGTGTGGGACTGGAACTCCTGGTCTCAGTGTGGGACTGGAACTCCCGGCCTCAGTGTGGGACTGGAACTCCTGGTCTCAGTGTGGGACTGGAACTCCTGGTCTCAGTGTGGGACTGGAACTCCCGGTCTCAGTGTGAGACTGGAACTCCCGGTCTCAGTGTGGGACTGGAACTCCCGGTCTCAGTGTGGGACTGGAACCCCCAGCCTCAGTGTGGGACTGGAACTCCCGGCCTCAGTGTGGGACTGGAACTCCCCCCCTCAGTGTGGGACTGGAACTCCCGGTCTCAGTGTGGGACTGGAACTCCCCCCCTCAGTGTGGGACTGGAACTCCTGGTCTCAGTGTGGGACTGGAACTCCTGGCCTCAGTGTGGGACTGGAACTCCTGGTCTCAGTGTGGGACTGGAACTCCTGGTCTCAGTGTGGGACTGGAACTCCTGGTCTCAGTGTGGGACTGGAACTCCTGGCCTCAGTGTGGGACTGGAACTCCTGGTCTCAGTGTGGGACTGGAACTCCCAGTCTCACTGGGGACTCGAACTCCCGGCCTCAGTGTGGGGCTGGAACCCCCGGCCTCAGTGTGGGACTGGAACTCCCCCCCTCAGTGTGGGACTGGAACTCCTGGTCTCAGTGTGAGACTGGAACTCCTGGTCTCAGTGTGGGACTGGAACTCCTGGTCTCAGTGTGGGACTGGAACTCCTGGTCTCAGTGTGGGACTGGAACTCCTGGTCTCAGTATGGGACTGGAACTCCCGGCCTCAGTGTGGGACTGGAACTCCTGGTCTCAGTGTGGGACTGGAACTCCTGGTCTCAGTGTGGGACTGGAACTCCTGGTCTCAGTGTGGGACTGGAACTCCCGGCCTCAGTGTGGGACTGGAACTCCCGGTCTCAGTGTGGGACTGGAACTCCCGGCCTCAGTGTGGGACTGGAACTCCCCCCCTCAGTGTGGGACTGGAACTCCCGGCCTCAGTGTGGGACTGGAACTCCCGGTCTCAGTGTGGGACTGGAACTCCCGGTTCCAGTGTGGGACTGGAACTCCCCCCCTCAGTGTGGGACTGGAACTCCCGGTCTCAGTGTGGGACTGGAACTCCCGGTTCCAGTGTGGGACTGGAACTCCTGGTCTCAGTGTGGGACTGGAACTCCCGGCCTCAGTGTGGGACTGGAACTCCCGGCCTCAGTGTGGGACTGGAACTCCCGGTGTCAGTGTGGGACTGGAACTCCCGGTGTCAGTGTGGGACTGGAACTCCCGGCCTCAGTGTGGGACTGGAACTCCTGGTCTCAGTGTGGGACTGGAACTCCCGGCCTCAGTGTGGGACTGGAACTCCTGGTCTCAGTGTGAGACTGGAACTCCCGGCCTCAGTGTGGGACTGGAACTCCTGGTCTCAGTGTGGGACTGGAACTCCCGGCCTCAGTGTGAGACTGGAACTCCCGGTCTCAGTGTGGGACTGGAACCATCGGTCTCAGTGTGGGACTGGAACTCCCGGCCTCAGTGTGGGACTGGAACCATCGGTCTCAGTGTGAGACTGGAACTCCCGGCCTCAGTGTGGGACTGGAACTCCCGGTGTCAGTGTGGGACTGGAACTCCCGGTGTCAGTGTGGGACTGGAACTCCCGGTGTCAGTGTGGGACTGGAACTCCCGGCCTCAGTGTGGGACTGGAACTCCCGGTGTCAGTGTGGGACTGGAACTCCCGGCCTCACTATGGGACTGGAACTCCCGGCCTCAGTGTGGGACTGGAACTCCCGGTCTCAGTGTGGGACTGGAACTCCCCCCCTCAGTGTGGGACTGGAACTCCCGGTCTCAGTGTGGGACTGGAACTCCCCCCCTCAGTGTGGGACTGGAACTCCCGGCCTCAGTGTGGGACTGGAACTCCTGGTCTCAGTGTGGGACTGGAACTCCCGGCCTCAGTGTGGGACTGGAACTCCTGGTCTCAGTGTGGGACTGGAACTCCTGGTCTCAGTGTGGGACTGGAACTCCCGGCCTCAGTGTGAGACTGGAACTCCTGGTCTCAGTGTGGGACTGGAACTCCCGGCCTCAGTGTGGGACTGGAACTCCCGGCCTCAGTGTGAGACTGGAACTCCCGGTGTCAGTGTGGGACTGGAACTCCCGGCCTCAGTGTGGGACTGGAACTCCCGGCCTCAGTGTGGGACTGGAACTCCCGGCCTCAGTGTGAGACTGGAACTCCCGGTCTCAGTGTGGGACTGAAACTCCCGGCCTCAGTGTGGGACTGGAACTCCTGGTCTCAGTGTAGGACTGGAACTCCCGGTCTCAGTGTGGGACTGGAACTCCTGGTCTCAGTGTGGGACTGGAACTCCCGGCCTCAGTGTGGGACTGGAACTCCCGGCCTCAGTGTGAGACTGGAACTCCCGGCCTCAGTGTGGGACTGGAACACCCGGTGTCAGTGTGGGACTGGAACTCCCGGCCTCAGTGTGGGACTGGAACTCCCCCCCTCAGTGTGGGACTGGAACTCCCGGTCTCAGTGTGGGACTGGAACTCCCGGCCTCAGTGTGGGACTGGAACACCCGGTGTCAGTGTGGGACTGGAACTCCTGGTCTCAGTGTGGGACTGGAACACCCGGTGTCAGTGTGAGACTGGAACTCCTGGTCTCAGTGTGGGACTGGAACTCCTGGTCTCAGTGTGAGACTGGAACTCCTGGTCTCAGTGTGGGACTGGAACTCCCGGTCTCACTATGGGACTGGAACTCCCGGCCTCAGTGTGGGACTGGAACTCCCCCCCTCAGTGTGGGACTGGAACTCCCGGTCTCAGTGTGGGACTGGAACTCCCGGCCTCAGTGTGGGACTGGAACACCCGGTGTCAGTGTGGGACTGGAACTCCTGGTCTCAGTGTGGGACTGGAACACCCGGTGTCAGTGTGAGACTGGAACTCCTGGTCTCAGTGTGGGACTGGAACTCCTGGTCTCAGTGTGAGACTGGAACTCCCGGTCTCACTATGGGACTGGAACTCCCAGTCTCAGTGTGGGACTGGAACTCCCGGCCTCAGTGTAGGATGGGAACTCCCGGCCTCAGTGTGGGACTCAGACTCCCCCCCCCACCCCCACCCCCTCAGTGTGGGACTCAGACTCCCCCCCCACCCCCACCCCCTCAGTGTGGGACTCAGACTCCCCCCCCCACCCCCACCCCCTCAGTGTGGGACTCAGACTCCCCCCCCACCCCCACCCCCTCAGTGTGGGACTCAGACTCCCCCCCCCACCCCCACCCCCTCAGTGTGGGACTCAGACTCCCCCCCCCCACCCCCACCCCCTCAGTGTGGGACTCAGACTCCCCCCCCCCACCCCCACCCCCTCAGTGTGGGACTCAGACTCCCCCCCCCCACCCCCACCCCCTCAGTGTGGGACTCAGACTCCCCCCCCCCCACCCCCACCCCCTCAGTGTGGGACTCAGACTCCCCCCCCCCACCCCCACCCCCTCAGTGTGGGACTCAGACTCCCCCCCCACCCCCACCCCCTCAGTGTGGGACTCAGACTCCCCCCCCACCCCCACCCCCTCAGTGTGGGACTCAGACTCCCCCCCTCAGTGTGGGACACAGACTCCCCCCCCCCCTCAGTGTGGGACTCAGACTCCCAGCCTCAGTGTGGGACTCAGACTCCCCCCCCCCCCCACAGTGTGGGACTCAGACCCCCCCCACAGTGTGGGACTCAGACTCCCGGCCTCAGTGTGGGACTCAGACTCCCCCCCCCCCCACAGTGTGGGACTCAGACCCCCCCCACAGTGTGGGACTCAGACTCCCGGCCTCAGTGTGGGACTCAGACTCCACCCCCCCCCTCAGTGTGGAACTCAGACTCCCCCCACCTCAGTCTGGGACTCAGACACCCCTCATCAGAGTGAGACTCAGACTGCCCCCCCCTCAGTGTGGGACTCAGACTCCCCCCCTCAGTGTGGGACTCAGACTCCCCCCCCCCTCAGTGTGGGACTCAGACTCCACCCCCCCCCTCAGTGTGGAACTCAGACTCCCCCCACCTCAGTCTGGGACTCAGACACCCCTCATCAGAGTGAGACTCAGACTGCCCCCCCCTCAGTGTGGGACTCAGACCCCCCCCACAGTGTGGGACTCAGACTCCCGGCCTCAGTGTGGGACTCAGACTCCCCCCCCCCCCCACAGTGTGGGACTCAGACCCCCCCCACAGTGTGGGACTCAGACTCCCGGCCTCAGTGTGGGACTCAGACTCCACCCCCCCCCTCAGTGTGGGACTCAGACTCCACCCCCCCCCCCCCCCCCCTCAGTGTGGAACTCAGACTCCCCCCACCTCAGTCTGGGACTCAGACACCCCTCATCAGAGTGAGACTCAGACTGCCCCCCCCTCAGTGTGGGACTCAGACTCCACCCCCCCCCTCAGTGTGGGACTCAGACTCCCCCCCTCAGTGTGGGACTCAGACTCCCCCCCCCCCCTCAGTGTGGGACTCAGACTCCCCCCCCTCAGTGTGGGACTCAGACTCCCCCCCCCCCCTCAGTGTGGGACTCAGACTCCACCCCCCCCCTCAGTGTGGGACTCAGACTCCCCCCCTCAGTGTGGGACTCAGACTCCCCCCCCCCCCCTCAGTGTGGGTCTCAGACTACCCCCCCCCCCCACCGTCTGTGTGGGACTCAGACCCCACCCACCCCCCCAACCCCCTCAGTGTGGGACTCTGACCACCACCCCCCCCCACCCCCACCCCCACCACCCCAACCCCCTCAGTGTGGGACTCAGAACCCCCCCTCAGTGTGAGACTGAGACCACCTCCCCCTCAATGTGGGATTCAGACTCCCCCCCCACTGTCAGTGTGGGACTCTGACCCCCCACCCCCCCAACCCCCTCAGTGTGGGACTCAGAATGCCTGTCTCAGTATAGAGTTCACCCCTTGAAGGGAAGCCCGGTATGGTGTGCGTTGTAATTCTGATCTCTTATTTCTCAATCTTTCCAATTTATTGCTGGGCTTTCCAATTTCTTTGTCATTTTATGTTTTATCTCACAGAAGTTGTCCTGTAGACTCTGTGCCCACATACCCTGGTGCCGAATGTGGCACTGTAAGTGGCGAGGTGTAAACTTTTCCTTGCATGCATGTGAGTACATGTGACAATAAAGTCAGTTCTGGTATCTTTGTGTCATTGAGGAGAAAGTGAGGACTGCAGATGTTGGAGATCAGAGCTGAAAATGTGTTGCTGGAAAAGCGCAGCAGGTCAGGCACCATCCAAGGAACAGGAGAATTGATGTTTCGGGCATAAGGCCTTCTTCAGGAATGAGGAAAGTGTGTCCAGCAGGCTAAGATAAAAGGTAGGGAGGAGGGACTTGGGGGAGGGGCGTTGGAAATACGATAGGTGGAAGGAGGTTAAGGTGAGGGTGATAGGCCGGAGTAGGGTGGGGGCGGAGAGGTCAGGAAGAAGATTGCAGGTTAGGAAGGCGGTGCTGAGTTCGAGGGATTTGACCGAGACAAGGTGGGGGGAGGAGAAATGAGGAAACTGGAGAAATCTGAGTTCATCCCTTGTGGTTGGAGGGTCCATCTTCCGCAGCTACACTGGCATCACCTTTTCCTCTGATAGCTGTTGCTGTTTCACTCTGAAATTAATTAGAGATTTGAATCACTGGGACAGCTCAGGTAGCTATGTCACCTTTTTATGGTTTGGAGATGCCTGGGATGTGCAGTTAAAAATCACACAACACCAGGTTATAGTCCAACAGATTTATTTGGAAGCACTAGCTTTCAGAGCGCTGCTCCTTCATCATATGAAAGAACTGAAAACAAATTGGTCATTCTAAAAGATGGGAGACTTAACAAATAATCCAGGTCTTTTTCAATATGTAATTTCAGATACATCACACTGTAAACTTTTGCTATAAATTCTATGTCTTACAATCTTATTCTCCACAACCACCTGATGAAGGAACAGTGTTCAGAAAGCTCGTGGGTTTCCAATTAAACCTGTTAGACTATAACCTGGTGATGTGTGATTTGAAGTGAATAGAATTCTCCCTCGGGCACCATTCTCACACATCATCTTCAGTAAAAACAGAATAATGATTCTCTCTCTGTACACATCAGAACTCCCTGTGAAGCAGCGAACTGAAACAAAAAGGGGAAGAAATCCCATTGTATCAAAATAACAAAACCAGGCATTAGAAAAAGCACCTGAAGATGAAAAAGAAGTGAAGCTAAATATTTTCCAGTTAAGACAGAATATGCAGTAGGTACAGGTCTTGGAAAACTATTAGTTTGCCAAGAAGGTTTATAAATTTAAAACATAATCATCCAAAGCACTGGAATTCCCTTGCTCCACTGAAGAGTGATCATTATCGACTGAATTCTGGCAGGTTCTGAGGATTCCAAAGCTCCTAACTACAGTTTTCCATTAAGCAATGTATTGAACGGTGTGTGCTACCTTGTGTGTATGTGTGTGTGTGTGTGTGTGTGTATGGGT